>NC_139556.1:90536770-91166770 GCF_965112155.1 Podarcis liolepis
TTGTTCCTTTTTGCATTTGCGTGGCTGTTCTTAGAAGGCAGTCTTCTTATAGCTTGCGCCTGGATATGGCAAAATGAGCTTTTCTTTTTATTAACTGAAAAATAAATTGCACTGTCTCCTATCTGGATGCAATAAAATGCACTGTATGTTTTTGTTTAATGCCAAGGCACATAGTTTTTTAAACTGTACATCAGGCTGCATTGAAGACTAGTTTTGCTAAAGCTTTCATTGTGATTTACAACTATGGGAGCTGCTGCATTTCTCCTCATTGGAATTTCTCCCTGTATTTCCTGGGCTTGTTTTTACAGCAAAACCAGTGCATTAGGAATCCTTCATTGTTCTGTTTTTATTTCCAAGTTTTATACAGAGCATTTGGCATGCACTCTTTGCCTAAGACTTCAATTCCTTCGTGCCAGCCTCAGTTTATTTGTATAACCCTTTCCCATGCTGATTGGCTTCAACTCAAGTCACAAACCATAGTTAAACCATGAATTAAAGTTGAATGTGAGTGGCTGTCCTTCCTCATGCCTCATTATACTCTAGCTTTGTGCTGTGACCGCACTGGGGCTTATCGTTCGTTTCCCTCAGGCAAACCAAATACAAACCTTGGTCACAGTTTATGGTTTGTTTGGAAAGAAACAAGAAGTGAGCCTGTATGTAGATGACATGATAGCACAGACCATGGCTTGCTTCCTGGTATTGCAGAAGTAAAGGTAAAGAAAGGTAAAGAAACCCTGGATGGTTAAGTCCAGTCAAAGGTGACTACGGGGTGCGGCACTCATCTTGCTTTTCAGGCCAAGGGAACTGGTGTTTGTCCACAGAGAGCTTCTCAGGTCATGTGGCCAGCATGACTAAACCACTTCTGGCACAACGTGACACCGTGACAAGTGCCAGAGTGCACGGAAACGCTGTTTGCCTTCCCGCTACAATGGTACCTATTTATCTACTTGCACTAGTGTGTTTACAAACTGCTAGGTTGTCAGAAGCTGGGACAGAGCAACGGGAGCTCACCCTGATGCACGTGAACGTAAGCAGGTACCCACTTGGCGTTAATAAGGATCAGGCAGACGCAGCAATGGAGAATAAGAAGGTGAAGTTTATTGCCAGGCAATAAGGGCCCAGTTTGGAATCTCTTCCAAAAGGAACTGGGACCCCGATTGACAGAAATCCAGAGGTCTTTATACCTGAGCAGATCACAGCAAATCATAGATCATGAGACAACCATGAGGCAGTCACGATATCGCCAGCGAAAATTAGCCAATTAGCAAGCTTCTTGCCATGCTTCCAGCTCCTGATCAAGCACTGGTCAAGCACGGAGTTCTACTTCTGTTTTCCATTGCTTGCAGTGACGCTCTGTCTAACCTCTCCCCGAGTTAGGACAGGACAGGGAGTTTTGGAGATTTTGTGGTTTAGCTCTTCCTGTTCCTGTGGATTAATTTAGCCTGTATCTGAGGGGATTTTTTACCAGAATCTCTGATTCACGTCTTCCCCTTGTTCAGGGTACACGGATGTTTGTAGGGGAAAGGTCGGCTCCTGTTTCAAGCAGTTTGCGGTTAGCTAAGGCACAGCTTCCCTTTGATTCGAAATGGATTATAAAATACTGTAAGCCCTGATTATGTGTGAGCATATATGAATATATTGATTACTGATAACTGATTATATGAATAGCATAAGGGTAGCCCTTCTTCCTTGCCTCATCCCCGTTGCGTGGATTCGAACCGTCAACCTCCCAATTGGCAAGCCCAAGAGGCCCAGTGGTCTAGACCACAGCGCCAGCAGCGTGCACAAAGTTGCTGTAGTAAGAACAGAAAGACACAGCGAACCGTCTATGCGCCAATTCTGGAATTAATAGAACAGGTTCTTAGTTAGATTTGTATTCCTGACCAAAAACAAACATGTGGAACTGCATCAATTTCAATTCCCTTTCCCATTTCTGTAAGAATTCTCTCCCCCCCCCCCCCGCCCCATCTCCTTGTTGTGCAACTCCATGCCTGCCTTCCACAACAATAATTTTGCACTTGCCTGCTCTCGGTGGATCTCTGGGTTTTAGTGAAAAACCAAGGAGCTCCCACAGCCCTTAAGCCTGCCCACCCCTGCCATAGAGGTTGGGGAAACCCGGCTTTCTCTGTTTGTTGTATTTTCACTTGCTGTACTTTGCTTTCACTCCTGAAGCATCTTGCACATCATTACATCCTTTATAGTTTCCCCTCCGCCTCCTTCCTGCCCCCCTCCTGCTTCATGTGCCCCTTCCATTTTCACCCTCTCTTCTTTGCGTAATTGTTCCCCCGTTGTTTCACAGTCACCTTCCCACGGTGAATCATTAGGTAGGATCAACTTGACTTTGATGCTTTGCCTTTTATTGTTTCATTGCGTGCTGCATAGGAATGGATACCAGGAGACACATATCTTTGTAACTTCCTGTTAGGCTACCTTGATGCAACGAGCTTAAGTGGTTTTTGGAAGACAGGCTCTCTCTCTTCAGTTATTGCCTGGTGTGTGTTTTTGACAGCTCAGCTGCAGCATCTGTGTAAGTTGCAGGGAGGGGGGGGAACATTCATAAAGCGTGCCTTATATCAAGGGGAATGGAACGGGGAAGAGAAACTGTGCCAATTTGTGAAAAAGAGAGGGAGGGGCCAATGGTTGGAATGGGATGTTGAGTTTCTACATCTGCTTCTCCAGCACAATTCTTTATGATGCCATGTGCCAAAAGGTGCGTTTTCTTCTTTTCCCTTGACACCACCTCTTTCCAAACGTAAAAATAAAATGAAATAATAAAAGTTTCTCCTTACTTGTTTTCTGTGAATTTTCAGCCCATACAAACCACAATTGGTGGATGTTTTCATTATAGCAGAGATAGGGAAATTGTGGCTCTCTGGATATTGTTAGACTTCACTTTCCTTTATTCCTGTTGGTCATTCTGATCCCAGCTGATCCAAAGAGCCACAGGCTCCGCAGGACTGCGTTAACAAACTCTCATTGTGTTCACGGCAAAGGGATCACCTTTTCGTGTAATTAGCTAACCTTTCTCATTGCTTATTTTAATTTTACTGACCTTTCCCTCCTCTTTGCCCCCATCTCAAGTAAGCATTTCTTTAGAAGCGGCTTTTTTATGTTGGCAGATATCTTAAGACATGAGTCTGAAGGCCTATGCCAGAATTGCTCTTTTGATGTATTAAATGCATCCATTTCATGTCCCTTCCATTAGAGATGGATGAGTGTGTCCTCTGCTCACCTTGGCTTGACTTGAAAATAAACAGAATTATTTTAAAATCAGAAATAACTTGTTTCATTCTAAAGTCGATTCAAGACTTAGGAAAATGATCCGCCCTCTGCCATTCCTCCCTAATCCCCAAACGACCAATCTCCCCATCCCAGTTCTCCCCGAAACACTATCCTCCCCTTCCCCTTGTTGGAAGTACAATAGCAGGGATTATTTAGGTGGTAACCTAAGGGACAGTTATGTTGACAATCAGCCAACCAAGATGGCGGTGCTGGCCTTGTTGCTGCCTAGCAACCAGTCAGAATGTCATGATCTTTGCTGAGGGGCCATTACCAAAAATCTGGCCTGGCTATTCCAACATTGAATCCTTGCTGGATCCTGGAATTAGAAGGGACCCAGGCATACAGCCTAACCTCCCCTCACCTAAATTCACAACATTATTATCAGTTTCTCTTATTTTCTCTGGACTCCATTTGTTTTATTCCAGTGATTGAGTTACCACCCCTTATAGCAGACTTTCTCAAACTTGGGTCCCCAGATGTTGTTGGACTAAAACTCCCATCATCCCTAGCTACCAGGACCAGGGGTCAGGGATGATGGAAGTTATAGTTTAACAACATTTTTGAACCCAAGTTTGAAAAAGGCTGCCTTAAGGTATCACTTGGCAGCAAGGGGGAGTTTTTTCCTTCCCTTCTGAAATCCTGGAGCTGTGGGGTTCTAGGCTCTCCTGACTTTTTGAGGGACTTATAGGAGATGTAGTTCTCCAATTATGTCAGGAGTGGTACTGCTCTGAACTTATTGTTTTCATGGGGCTTTGGAAATTAGGTTGAGGACAGGGGTGCCAACTTGAAGAAAATATGGGGGGGAGGTAAGCGCCACCCCACATAATCAATCACATGCACAGCATATGAATGACAATGCCAGTCAACATTTTGGGGGGGGCTTGGCCCCTCAAATATTTTATTGGGGGGGGTGAAGACCCCTCAGCCCCTAGGAGTTGACTCTTACGGCTGAGGACTTTCACTTTATACAGCACATATGTTTCCTGTTTCAGTTATTTTTTTAATGCAAACCCCTCAGTGATTCTTTTGTAGCAATGCTGTGGGTGCAAGGTATTTTGTCTATACACATACATGCATACATACATACAGCAAAACACTTCTGGCTCATTTTTTTTAAAAATAAATCAGATGCTAAAATTTTATCTTTAGCTATGCCATCCTTTGCTACACTAAACTTTATAACACTGCATTGGAGTTTCTGCTTCTGGGCTCCAACTACCTATTACAAATTACAACAGCTTCTTTATTCTGTTTTGTTATGCCCTGGTCTTGATTTGCTTAATGCATTTTGAAATGTTTTATTTGGCACAATGGAAGACCAAAGGGGGAGGGAGGGGAGGGGTGGGTGGGAAAGTGAGAGCAGATGAAACAATACAAATGATACCTTGCTAGTAAATGGAGGAGAAACACGTCATTGGCTATACATCAGTCCATTTTAATTTGGCTGCAGAACTGTGCTTCTTATTTCCCTGCTGTCTCGCGCCGAAATGTAGCAGCATTACAGAATCACCCTGGGCAGCAAGTCTTCCGACTGCTTAGAATGGAGAAGCCTTTATTGTGGTGTTTTGATCGCTGCTCATTTGCCACAGCCAACAAATTAAAGGCTTGGAACACTCTCGAGCCTAAATTTATGGATTTGGTGCCTCGTGTGGCTGTTTTTTGCTATTATCGGTGCTCCTTCCTTCCTTGCCAGGCCTCTGCAAATCCAATTTACTAGCATCTGGGCAACTAAATGATATTTTTAAGCGCGCACACACACATTCAAAGAGAATTTGTTTTAGGATGCCTCTTAATGTCTTGCTGACATTTGTCAAACAAATACGATTTGCCGGCTCATGACTGCCTCCCCTCCGTACTTTGAATGCCAAACGCTAAATGAGAGAGTTTTTTTAAGATCCGTTTTTGCCAGCCCTTCTGCAGTGGAGATACTGTTTTCTCAGTTGGCCCGTCTCAGGGGTGTGATTGCCAGATGCTCTCCAGCACTCATTAAACTAGAATCAACACCCTTTCAAAACCCAGGAAGATACTGGAAGACGGACCTCTCTGACACCATTTCATTGAATTATCTATAATCAGCTCAAAGAACTTTTAGAGTGTATAATATACCGCCAGAAGACATCTTGAGTGCATCTGTCCCCTCTGATATATATGCTAAGGAGACTAATAAAGAAATTGGAGAGCGGTTTTTCAAATGCTGAAAACATTTAGCCATGTAAATCACTTATGCCGAGACTAAGGGATGACGGCATTGCTGAATCTTCAGCAGAAATCATGCTTAGCAGCACTTAGTAATGTGGCAGTTTTTCATATGTAACCCGTGTTTTTATATCTAGCAGAAATTTCAAAAACATTAGCTCTTCAACATTTTTCTCTGGTTTTTAATTGGGTCAGTTCACATATGGTTTGGCCATCCTGACCTCATGTTTGTATGGGCCCAATTTGTGTGTATATGCATACCTGAGCTGATGCTACTTACCTTGCTTTGTAATTTGCTTCGTGCTTAAGGTTGCATGGTTTTAGTCTTGGCCTTATTTCAAGTCTGTTGACCGTAATAAATGGTTAGTGATTTGAATGGAATGGCAAGGTTAGGTTTCTCTGAACCATGTACTCAGGGAGAGAAATGGAGAGAGTGAGAGCATACAGTCTTCAGGATTGATAAACCAAGAGTAGACATTTGCATGTGAACCAAATCATTGCGTTGTCTCTAGGTCACAGTTTTAAGATTCACTGGCTTAAGTATGTCTAAAAAAACCCTCATGACTGGCCAAGTCATAAAGAGTGCACCAGCCATGTATTTTGGCTTATCGGAATCTTGAAAAATTGCCTATTTTTTCCTGAACTTTAAAATTAAAGGTGGGCTGTTATGCATAAGACAGGGCCTAATATACAACCACTGAGCTGTTTCTACCTAGTGAGTCAAACATTATGCAGACCTGGTTTAGGTCAACTCTAAATATAGCTAAATATATCTACTAATAGGGTCCCCACATAATATATATAAATTAGGTGTTCCACATGTATAGGTCAAAATGCAAGCAACATGTATTTTCACATGCATGTCCTATAGATAGAAGGGGGTTTAGCTCACTATGCTGAAAGATGGCCTATGCGTTATGGTGGGACCACCAAGTCAACACACTCAATGTCCATGCCCATCTCATGCATTTGGAGGCCATGTGACCACATTTTACACCAGTGGTTCTCAAACTTTTTTCCTTGCACCACATCAAATTCTTGATGCTTGCACCACATCAAATTCTTTATTGATAAGAAATACATTGGAAAATAAAAAAGAAACAACTCCTAGCAGTGCTTGATTTATAACGTAGAACTCAACTACTTTATAATATGATCATGGGACACCCAGAAAGTATAAAATAAACTCATCTAAATAAAAACATGAAGCATTCCCAAAATATAATTATAAATGAGCCTCTTGCATATGTACCTTAGGTATGTATACAAACTCAATGAGAGGTGTGAGCTTACTTTTGCCAGTGTTAAAAAATTGAGAGAAACTCCCGTCTTCTCATCTCTTTCCTGATCTTTAATATTTGTCAGAGTTGAAAATCCTTATTTTGCAACAATACTGTATGTTGTGGAGAACTGCTGAAGAATAACCAATGTTCTTGAAGAGAGGCATGGATACTGTTTCTGGTTGTATATCCAATATAGCTATAGCTACAATATGATACGCTGCTACCCTGAAATATTTTTAAAAAATTCATTGTCCTTGAATCTTCCCGCCACAGCAGCCATCCTCTCCTGCCTCGTCAGTGTGGCACACCACACCCTTTGATAGCCTCCGTTTTACACATTTGAAGCTTTCCTATGCAAGTGGTGGTGCGTGGGGACTCTGGTCCAAAGAGGATCTCATTCCTCAGGAAGAAGTTCCACAGGTACATTCTCAGGGCCATCTTAAGCATATACAGCACCATGGTGCAAAGATCCCTTCAGCACGCCCCCCCTTCCCAGAGTTGCCTACCTTTTTTAGGGAGGACGGGGCTGATGGCGACGCGCCCAGCTTTGCGGGGCTGGAGGAGGCGGGCAACGGCTGGAGGGCAGCTCCTCCGGCAGGGAAAAGGTGGAGGCTGGACGCGGTGGCTCCCAACTCAGCTAGCCGCTTCATGCCATGGTGGCCATGACAGGCAGATGCTCCAGGTGTGGCACTGCTTCGGCACAGCATGGCGGAAGTGGGCAAGGGCGGCGAGCTGATGCCAGGAGGCACCGCATCCAGTCTCTGCCTCTTCCCTGGCGCCCTCCAGAACTGGTGCCCTGTGCCACTAGCCTCTGCCCCTGTACATTCTTATGTACGTGGATATGCTCCGACTTCATTGGCTTTCAGGCATGCCAGTAGAGGCAGGATCTATCTACTTCAGGATTGTCTTCAGTGACTGGCATTAGCTTTCCAAGTTTTGGACAGGGTGGGGGGCATTCCCAGCCCTACCTGGAAATGCTGGGGATTGAACCTGGGACTTTCTGCATGCAGAGAGGATGCTCTGCCACTAAGCTACAGGCCACCCCCCCCATGTAACCACCTATAAACCCATCTCAATGGTCATGAGGAAGCCCTGGTAAGTCTATGCTTAACAAGGAGTTACTGCCAGAGGCAAGCCCAGAGTTGCCTCTGCATAATGTATGAACTGTGAGGACAAAGAATAATGTATGAGGGCAAGGAACATGAACTGTCTTAATCCTGCTAGGAAAATGAACTGATAATCATCCCGGCTTGAGCTCCTTTCCCAAAGAACAATGGAAAGGCTTGATCCTGAAAGATTGCTGCAAAGGGGTGTGCAAGGTTATTTTTATGTGTCAGGTTGTCTACAGGGAGACTCTGCGTTGTTGTTGTTTCCTGACCAGCAAGAACAAAGTGATAAGAGGAAAGTTCTTCTTGGAATCGCTCAACTTTAAATAACTTAATGTTACTGACAGATTTCTTGAAGGTCTGTTCCAGGCAGTCCTCCAATGCATTTTCCCTCTGGAGCTCAGTTATTTACAGCTTTTCTGGCTTAATTAAAACTGTTCCAGCATTTCCCTTACCTACAGCATGTACTTTTTTTTTTAAACAAAATAAAACAGATCTTTGCAAATTACCCATTGTATGCTTAGATTGTGTGTGTTTGTGTGTGGATAGATAGATGGTAGATGATAGATAGATAATAGAGTTACTGCACCTGAGGATGAGTGTCTTGGGAGAAATCACCGGAATATCCTTTTGCTAGACCTTGGGTGCTAGAAGTGTTGGATAAAAGCAGCAATGCAAAAGCCAGCTGCAAGTGGCTGGAATGCAAAACAGGATGTTGTTGTCTCGAACTGTACTGTTGGAAAAAAGGGGGAGTCTATTCTCTGTACTGAGCACCGGATGTTAGCTCAGAGTGTCATCTGACCTGTGCTGGAAGTACAGGGGCGGAGTTGTGACTCTTCTGCTGGAGTCTGGAGAGTGCAGTCACGTTTCTATGTACTGCTGAAATGACAGGAATAAAAGACATGTAAATAGACTCCTGTCTGTCTCATTTCCCCTCCCTGGGGGGGGGAGCAGGGAGAGAGAAGCAGAGGGTGTGTTCTTCTCACGTCTGACGAGGAGAATCGCCGATTTACGACCTTGCCTGCTGGGAGACGCAGGGGGAAGGTCAACAAGTATCTCACTCGGTTTGCCTGGGGGAGGCCAGTTACCTCTGAATGTGAGCTGAGATACTGACAAGAAGGGTGTTGGAAAAGATAAAGTTGGAGGAAGGAAACCCAGAGACCCAGTCTCCATTCATTAGATCGCATCCCCAGTTTAACAGACCTCAAGAATGAAATGCTTATGTTACCACTCGGCCACAAAGAATGTTAAGGTTTTCATGTCCGGGAAGGACCATAGTTCAGTGGCAGAGTATCTGCTTTACAAGCAGGAGGTATCACTTTCGATCCTCAACCTCCAGGGCAGGCTGGGAATAAACACAGTCTAAAATTGATGCCAGTCACTGTGGACCAGGAGTTGGGAACCTCCAGCCCACAGGCCAAATTAGACCTCATGAATCTTCATTGTGATGTGAGTCTCCTCTCCCCTCAAAAATTCATGGCATGGTTTCAACGTAAACCCTGGAAACTTATTGTGGTGTGCCATAAATGATCCAGTTCCAGGGTTGGTGTGGGGTGTTAGCAACATAACAGAATTAAGAAAAATCATTATTTTCAGCACGCCATTTTTCAAAACTTTTTTTTTTAACTATAGTCAAGACTTCTGAAAGTCTGCCCTGATAGATACCTTAAACTGTGTCCTGATAGACACTTTAAGTAAACAGGGGGAAAAAACTTTTATGCTGACAAACCTTTTTATGTTGAGATTTTTTTTTCTTTTTTAAAAGTTTTTTTATCTTTCTAGCTGAGGCTCTAACTGGATTTAAATGCAGGCTGTATTGATTTTGAGCATCTTTTTTATTGTGTGCCAATTCTGGTGTTCATGCTTTTTGCTGTTGTTGTTTAGGGTGAAAAAAATTGCAAAAAGCTGTATAAAATTGAGGCTGCAATCCTACATACACTTGCCTAGCTGGAACTCAATGGGCTTACATCTGAGTAGAGTAGATGGTGCTCTAAGTCTGAAAATGAACCGCATGCTGAATTCTCACCCTTAAGGGGCAGCCTTGCTACAGTGGAAGAGCTTTCTCCAACTTTCTCCTTGCCATGTATAATTCTATCATGTTGTCTCTTACTGACCTCTTCTAAATAAAAAAAATCCTTCCAGTAGCACCTTAAAGACCAACTAAGTTAGTTCTTGGTATGAGCTTTCATGTGCATGCACACTTCTTCAGATATCCAGCGCAGCACACGGAACACTGTTTACCTTCCTGCTGGTAAGCGGTCCCTATTTATCTACTTGCACCCGGAGGTGCTTTCAAACTGCTAGGTTGGCAGGAGCTGGGACCGAACGATGGAAGCGCACCCCGCCGCGGGGATTCGAACCGCCGACCATGCGATCGACAAGTCCTAGGCGCTGAGGTTTTACCCACAGCGTCACCCGCGTCCCTAGAGCAAGGTTAACAGACCACAAGAGGGAAACTAGGTGGCGTGAGATTATAAGGTTATTCTGTAGTGGTTTGCTTTTGAAACCGGTTCAACATAATGATTAAGAGCTTGGGTTGTGCTGTGAGTGGCACTTCAGAAACATGTCTTTGAGTATTGATGCAGCAATCGTCTATAGCATCTGACCTTCCAGGACCAACGCCTCTATGAAATAACAACTGGTGATGATGTCAGAAAAAGCAGAATAGTGACTGACAGAGTCGTCCTTACCTGTGGAAAGCAGAATCTTGCTGTTTTTAGATTAATTTTCTGAAATTAGTAACTGATAGAGCTAATTTTAATCCAGAACAGACTGGAGGTTACAGGACATTCAAAAAAATCTTCCTGACAAGCTAATGTGTATGTTTTAGAAAACTGTTGCATTCTTAGCAGTCTGCACATTTTCAAGTCCCGTTAGATGTACCGTGATTCACACACCAAATGTACTTAGTACTAAAGTTGTGGGGAAGTAATCAGACAAGTTGATTTTTAAAGAAGTGAAACTGTCTAGAGAAGAATGATAAGTTTTGCATTAATCTGGAGTGAAGGAAAAACACATGGTTGGATCTGATGAGATAGAAGAAAGGCAAAGTGGAAACATTGGTTCATTAGAGTGGGAATTCAAATTTCAAGTATTAGTAAAAAGCATTTTTTATAGCAGGCTAGCTTAGTATAGACACTATGCTTCTATGTCTTCTAACCAGTGCTATTTTTCTAGAAAAAAGAGGTGCCGGAACTCACCCTAAGTGCCTCTTTTGTTCTTATCATGGCAATGGCACCCACCTGAGAGGTGCCGGAACTGAGTTCTGGTGAGTTCCAGCTGAAAAAAGGCCCTGGTTCTGACCATATTCAACACTTTTAAAATGGTTCTTGGGATAGGCTTACTCTCTTGCATCTGTGTCCATATTTGATGGTATCTGGCAATGCCCTGTCTAGCCTTCAGGTATTGTACTAGGTCAGGCATAGGCAAACTCGGCCCTCCAGATGTTTTGGGACTACAACTACCATCATCCCTAGCTAACAGGACCAGTGGTCAGGGATGATGGGAATTGTAGACCCAAAACATCTGGAGGGCCGAGTTTGCCTATGCCTGTACTAGGTGCTTTTTTTTGCAACTTTATCTCATGGAGGGGATGTGTGTAATAGAACACAGGCCTGTAACAACCCAACCCAACCCAACCCACCCCAACCCCACCCACCCCCATTTACAAATACTTGATAATCACCTCTTCCATGACTAAATCCAGCAGCAACTTCTCACTTTTCTCTTTTGGTCCTTTGTACCGTTTCTAAGGAGCCGCCTGCCTTTCCTTCCGCAGACAACCTCTTCACCCAAGTCTTGAACATTGTTTATGGGAGTGGTGCACCTGCAGCATCCACCTCAGTGCTTTGCATTGCATTCGCTAATTGTGCACATTGTGATCTCTTCCACCTTCCCACTTCCCACTTTGCTCAATTCAGACTGAGTGGTAACGCGTTAGAATTATGAGAAAGGAAAGAAAGAAAACAACAACCCGGCTACACACACACCAGCAATTAGGAAATATTTTCCCTAGTGCCAACGAAATAATACTGAATAAGCAATTCATAAAGAGATCCCAGTTCGAGTTTGCATCAATGCTATATTCAAAAGGCCAACTGGAGCTTTGCCGGCAACAGAGCGGCAGGTCAGGGCTTTTGAACAAGTGGGCCTTTGTTGTGGATAATTAAGCAATACTCTCAACACAGGAGAGCTCATTTGAATTCTCTTCCCTTCCTACAATAAATTCATTCACATAATTCTTATCATTTTTACATGACCCTTGCAGTTTTCTCTTTGTCTTTCCCCTCTCTGTTCCCTACCCATCCTAACCTCCATTAAATATTTTTTACCATTGAAAACTCCTGAATCCCTGATAGGTTGGGATGGCTTACCCATTACACTAAGAGTGTGTCCTGTGTACTGGCTCTGGAGAAGGTAGGGTGATAAGCTACAAAAGAGGACTGTCAGGGACTGTGCTGAGGAGGAATGGCTCCCCCCCGCTCCTGCTCCTGAATCTTCCCAGGAGCAGGAGGACAGTGTAGATTTGGAACGGTGGTTTGCAGAGGGGCATAGTGCAGAAGGCAGAAGCTGGGAAATACTGGATGGGGAACAGCTAGGAAAAGAAACACTGGAAGAGAGGGAATTAACAGGTTCACATTCTCTGGACAGCCTTCAACCCCCCCCCCTCTTCTCTAAAGTCACAGAGAGCTCAGAAAGTGTTAGAACAGAAAGTGCATAGGGTACAAACTCAGATTACAAGACGTAGGAGTGATGTAGATTAATAGGACGGAGGGGGGGAGTGACCCTTAATTGGGAGCATCACCATTTCTCGGAGAAGTGTTCTTTGTTCTCTCGCTGTGATTATTAAAGATTCTAACTGGTAAGACATTCCTTTCATTTGATCTTTTGTTTACTGCCACGGGGACGAAGTTGATTCCCTAAAGCCTGACAAGGACTGAAAATCCCATCACATATCAATGATGCTGTTAGGAATGCAACAGAAGCTGAAGGCTTACTGTTCCTCCTTGATCCCCAACTCTCCCTGTGAAGCCCCAAGTCACAGGTCATCAATGTGGTGCCCCCAAATAGTACTAGATAACACTGCCCATGATCCATGGCAATTGGACATGCTGACTGGAGCTAATGGAAGTTGGAGACCAGCAACTTTTGGAGACTATCGTTTCGGCTACCTCTGTTCTGGGCCTTTCTACTTTGTTCCCTTTCCCCAAACTTGCTTGGGAGTGGAGATGGAGTACGAGCAGCAGAAGCAAGGGCTCCTTGGAAGCTTCCCAATGATGCTCCATTCTTTTCACCTCTGGAACTTGGAACGATGCAACAACAGCATCCAAGGAAACACTCCAGAAAACCTGGAAAACTTTGTTCTCCGGGGTGTCTCAGCTTATACTATGGAGCCTGGCGTCTTGGGAAACTATTATTCTCAGGGGTTTTTGAGTTGACGATGCTGCCATTGCAACTTTTTAGGTGCCAAGATGGAGACAGGTCCCCAGAGACAACTTGCCACTGTTTCCCCACTGCTGCAAGTGGATAGATTTGTGGAAAGGCAATGGTGCAACAGGGAGGAGGGAGAATGGGCTAGCAGAGGTTGCCGGGGCATAGCCTTCAACTGAATTTGACAGTGTTACAGTCCAATACTGTATATAAATTATGCACATCAGATCTTGGTCAGCTGGCTGCATTTTATATGTATTTTGACAGCTCTTTCCTGTTTCTGAATTCTGCACAGCTGGGAGTCCAGTACTATAATTATTGTTAGTATGTTAACAGAAATCATAGCAAGAGATGAACTCCATCTGGTGGCAACATTTTAGTTACAAAGGGGGGGGGGGGACCAAAGGATTAATAATATCTAGCGGCAGATATAAAAGCCTGCCACTGACTGTAGAATTAACAAGGTAATATGTCTATTCAGAAATTAAATTGCTAGCCTTAAGGTGTTTTTTGTTACTACTTTCTTTTTCCTTTTTTCTTCTTGAGAGAGAGCGAGAGAGAGCAGGTCCTTTGCTGTTAGGAATATGATTCTTTACAGCTAAAAATAAATGATGCTTTAAAATCTGCTTAAGCCCTTTCCCTCTTATTCATGGAAATCAAAGGATTTTTCCCTTCAAAAGTTTCATTATTCCCAGCCTTCTGGTTATTTGCAACAAAGCATAAGCAGCAGCCAACAGTTATCTAGCTACAAGATGAAAGGGAACAACCTGAATAGGCATATCAGTTGTCAATCTGGGCACATACGAACATAAGAAGACCCCCTGCTGGATCAGGCCAGTGACCAGTTCAGGATCTTGTTCTCACAGTGGCCAACCAGATGCCCATGGGAGGCCCAAGGGCAGGACTTGAACACAGGACCACCCTTCCCACTTGTGATTCCCAGTAGCTGGCATACTCAGTTGGCTGCCAAAGCAAAGATTTAAGTGAAGTTGGGTCTGGGCCAGGGTTGACTGTACAGTCAGATAAAGTGATGCAGCCGGATAACCTTGGACCAGCCTCAGGCAGCTAATTTTTGGTGTCAACATCAGACGTCCTAAGAATTTAAGAAGAAACCTGTTGAATCAGACCAAAGTTGCCACTTAATCCAGCATTTTATTCTCTCAGTGGCCAACCAGATGCCTATTGGAAGCCCAAAGGCAAGACCTCCTTGTGAATACAACAACAACCACAACAACAACAACAACAACAAATGATGTATGCTTCTGAAATACCTCTCTTGCCGTCTCTCTCTCTGTGTGTGTGTGTGTGTGTGTGTGTGTGTGTTAAGGGTGTGTATATATGTGGGGGTCTGGGCTGGGGCTGCCCACTACTTGAGTATGACTCCTGACAGCTTTCCAGCAGTAATATGGCTGGTTGGATCAAAAAGTTCCCCATCCCCTGGTCTAGACTGAGCTCTTTAGCTCAGGTTGGCAATTTGTCTGGGGGAAGGCAACTTTGCCCACAAATCATTCAGTTTAATCTCATCTGAGAAGCCACAAAATCTAAGCAACCGTTTGCACTGATAATGACCATAGACATCATGTCAACAGGAAAGCAAGAGGAGTCATCACCCCCATTTCATGGAGCAGCAGCAGCTCAAGTGATTTTTTTTTACGGTCTTCATTGCCTAGGCCAAACTTGGCCCTCCAGCTGTTTTGGGACTACAGTTCCCATCATCCCTGACCACTGGTCCTGTTAGCTAGGGATGATGGGAGTTGTAGTCCCAAAACAGCTGGAGGGCCAAGTTTGGCCATGCCTGGCCTAGGCAAACCAGGTAAAGGTAAAGGGACCCCTGACCATTAGGTCCAGTTGTGACCAACTCTGGGGTTGCGTCGCTCATCTCGCTTTGTTGGCAAAGGGAGCCGGCATACAGCTTCCGGGTCATGTGGCCAGCATGACTAAGCCACTTCTGGCAAACCAGAGCAGTGCACGGAAACGCTGTTTACCTTCCCGCCGGAGCGGTACCTATTTATCTACTTGTACTTTGATGTGCTTTCGAACTGCTAGGTTGGCAGGAGCAGGGACCGAGCAATGGGAGCTCACCCCGTCGCGGGGATTCGAACCGCTGACCTTCTGATCGGCAAGTCCTAGGCTCTGTGGTTTAACCCACAGCACCACCCATAGGCAAACCAAGGCTGCCCTTAAAAAAAAAACCCAATTATAGATATATAGTGGCATAATCCTGATACTGAACTCAGAAGCAGAAATTCTGGAAGAGCTTTAAGCAAACATTTAGGAGGTTATGGATCATGCCATTCACCAGCTGAAGAAAACTTTATTCCTATCCTCCACAAGGTTATTCATCTGAATAACCACTGCTGCTGCTATCACAAATTTCTGTAGAAACGCATTTCATTTCAGGCAGTAGACTTGTGAGCAAACCTTCTCCTTTGCCACTGAACTATTCTTCTTCTTTGAATACAAGGTAGGCCACATTTGCTTCACAAGTAGCCCATTTGACTTTATGTCAAACCAATAACTAGAACAACAATGAAAATTCACCTCACTGAACATTCATTCTCTTTTCATGCCCTATAGTTCCCCAAGCTGTACCTTCTTCTTGGCACCACATTCCTCCTTGGTTTCTTTCCCCTCTTTTGCCATTCTGACTTTTCATCAAATCAATTTTTGGCAACCCACTTGGTTTTGTGGATGAGTTCCTTCAGCTATGTGTGGTGCTGGGATGCCATTAATATGGCATGATCATATGGGCCACCACTGGGTCACAAAAACAATAAAGGGGGGACGGAGCAAGAGATGTCTGCTTATTCCTAATTAGGGATTATTATTATTTTGTTTCATTGTAATTGCTATGTGTGATGTTGACATCATCAGTTGCCTTGAGCATAATAATGGAGAGGTGGGATATATAAGTCAATAGGCAGATAATTTGAGTTTCTGTCCTCCATGTGAGCTACTATGGAAATCATTGAGTCCATTACGGGGTAAGAAGCCTGAGAACTACAGGCCTCTATCACTGTAATTGCATTTCACTTTCTGAGACATCAATTTAGAAATATTTGCTATGGGCTTAAGGAAAGGGGGGGGGGGAGAGAAATCAAATCGCAGTTCATTTGTCCATCTGTGCCTCAGAGGGATTGTAGAAGTTGACTTCCAATTTGTTCCTGAAGTGCCTTTTGTTGTTTCGCAAATTAACACTTCCATTCATTTCAACAGCTCGGGGAATGTATGCTTTGCACAATAAAGTGTTAGGATGAGAGATGATGGAATAGCAATATCTGTAGAAACAGCCATGTATATATGGTGACAGAGATAGGTAGATGATAGTAGATGATAGATGATAGATAGATAGATAGATAGATAGATAGATAGATAGATAGATGATAGATAGATAGATAGATAGATAGATAGATAGATAGATAGACAGATAGATGATAGATTGATAGATGAATAGATAGATAGATAGATTAGATAGATGATACATATAACACGATTCAGGTGGTCTTGGTCATAACAAATATGCATGAGTTTGTTCTCGAAGAAACAGGCATAACTTAAAGCTAATCCATTAACAATTTGATGTTGTTTTCATTCATTAATCTGGCACATAGCAATGCTGCCCCTTGCAAGAAATCCTCACTTCCTTCCATGATAGCCCATTTACTGCACCGCTAACATCCCCCTCTTTGCTTGGATGAAGGTTTTAAAGGCAAGTGTAAGGTCAATAACTCTTCCTTGGCTCAATATGCATTTCTCTCTCTTCTCCAACTTTACCAAAGCCAGTGAAGAGGGATTGGTTTTTATTTTTATTTGACAAACAAGTTTTTTATTAGTTTTCCAATATTCTAGAGGGACTCATTGTTAAGCCATTCTGGGAATTGTAGTTCTGGAAGAGGAACAGAGGTCTCCTGGCAGCTCACTGCTCCCATAACAAGCTACAGCCCCTAGAATTATTTGGGGCGAAGCCATGACTGCTTAGAATGGCATCATACTCCCACTCTAAAGTATGGTGTGATTGCAGCCACAACATCACCATCTTTCCATTTCTGGTGACAGATACAGCTGATGTTTATTTTGGTCACTTTGGGGTCAAGGATATGTATTTATTTGCCCATATGTGCATTGGCCCCGTGGGAAGGATTTTTTTTGGGGGGAGCATGGTCTAATCTACACTGTTGTTCTGATGACACTGGAGCATTGGTGCAAGTGGTGTGTTTCATTATGAATTGGGCCCAGTAGCAGGATGAGTTTAGGTGAGGACACTGTTGTCATCTTCGAGGGTGGTAGGCATTACCCAAAGCTCTCCCCTGTAGGCTGTGAGACCTATGGGGTGGATACAGAGCACCTCTGAGATTATCCCAAGTATCCCAAGCTGCGAAAGCTTTCCTGCTCAACTTGAAGGGCGAGGCAGAGGGAGAGAAGCAAGCTTAACTGCTAACCCTCTCCTTAAGCAGGGCCAATTCACCTGATACAGGTAAGACTGTGCAGCACCAGAGCAGTTTCCCAGACTGTCATTACCCTCTACAATTTATAGTTGGGAAATTAATGTGACATTGGTACTACCCATATAGATGTATCAAGAGCCAGTGTGGTGTAGTGGTTAAGAGCGGTAGTCTTGTAATCTGGTGAACCGGGTTCGCATCTCCACTCCTCCACATGCAGCTGCTGGGTGACCTTGGGCTAGTCACACTTCTCTGAAGTCTCTCAGCCCCACTCACCTCACAAAGTGTTTGTTGTGGGGGAGGAAGGGAAAAGAGAATGTTAGCCGCTTTGAGACTCCTTCGGGTAGTGATAAAGCAGGATATCAAATCCAAACTCCTCCTCTTCTTCTTCTCGACTCTTTTCTTCCTCCTCTGGTCACAAGAAGTTATATATCTTTAAAGTTCTGGTTCCCAGTAATACACCTGGTGTGGGATGGGTTTTACCAGAAAAAGGTTCTTCAGACATGTCCTGGGGTCTAGTCGTATTACAGAGACCCTCACTGCAGTAAAGAGTTAGAGATTAATATTTCGCACTGCTACTGCAGTTAAGTCTCACCCATTGTTTGCACACCATCTCATTCTAGTATCTTCATATATAGTAAGCATAAGGTCTTGCCCAGGCTTATTCATTGCCTTCCCCTTCTAGAGACCTGGCATACCGTATGACAGATTCCATAGCAATAGCAGGAATGACATCTTAGAGCAGCTGGGCTCAGTGCACACTGGCGCTGTCACTTATCAGAGTGCTGAATTTTCCAAGAGGAGTAGAGGCCAGTTTAAGAAATGTTAAGCCTACATGTCAGTAAGAAACGTGGAGCTACAAGATTTGGGAAATTGCAACCCTATGTTGAGCTCCTGTCCTTGACCGCTGTCGTGCTCAGCAAACTTTGCTCAATGCCCTGATATCCACTAGTTCCATTCCTTGCTCCCCCCCATCCCGGCATGTGGCCCTCAAAAGTTTGCTCAGAAGGGAATGTGGCCCTTGGGAAACTTTTCCCAAGAGAGAAAGAAAGATTATCCTAGTTATGTATAAGAAATCAAGTGCGGAAACACTCCTTCCATTGAGGGACAGTAACAGCCTTGCCTTGGTTTGCTTCCATTTGCCAGTTTGCTGTAAACATGTTCAATTTGTTCCCCACCTTCCATTCAGCATCTTTAGTTTTGACAGCTTCAGCAGTGCAGCCTTAAAAACAGGGTTTTATAAAGAATCCCGATGGAGCAGATGGAGGTGTAGGCCTAGCAAGACAGCCTAATTTTCTCCCCACACCTCCTTTAACGTCAAAAAGGAAGGAAAAGAGAGAAGAGAAGCAATCTGAGTCTAAGAGCAGATGAAAACCATTACAGACCCCTTTTCGGCTGGTTCTGTTGAATGACACTGAGTGCAGAATGATTCCCAGTTCAGGGAAGAGCACCATGGCAGCTGCGTCTCATGGGGTTCATGCTTCATCTAGCAAGAGACAAGCTGAACTCTAGCTAGACATGACCAAGCATAGGGAAAGCAGGTTGTGTTCCAAACATCTTGTTTGTTATGCTGTCATCAAGAGCTGCTTGCAGTTCTTGCAAGATTTCCTGCACTCAGCCTCTCAGATGTTAGAACAGCAAATGCAGATTAAACAGTTGTCCAATTATGTATGGTCGCCGACGGTTCACGATGGCAAGCATTAAGCACATTTTCTTTTCTTTTTTAAAGGAGAAGATTGAACTGTGTGCAATTTATTTCGGATGTGATTGCTGCTCTCAAACAGCAGGAAATTTCAGGGTGGGTGGCACCAGTACATCCCTGAAACAGAGGGCATGTGATTTGCATATGGTAATCTATATGCAAATTTAGAAATAATTACTATTAATTTAAATGGAAGTACATTGCCTTTCATCACAGTGGGGAATGCTATGAACAGGCGTCCGCTGTACATGTGCTAACTGATGATGGGCACAAGGCCCCAACTCTTCCCTCTTATGGCTATTTATATTTGTCTATTTGGATTTGTTTTAATGAATCTTATGATGAAGAGTTTGGATTTGATATCCCGCTTTATCACTACCCGAAGGAGTCTCAAAGTGGCTAACATTCTCCTTTCCCTTCCTCCCCCACAACAAACACTCTGTGAGGTGAGTGGGGCTGAGAGACTTCAAAGAAGTGTGACTAGCCCAAGGTCACCCAGCAGCAGCACGTGGAGGAGCGGAGACGCGAACCCAGTTCAGCAGATTACGAGTCCACCGCTCTTAACCACTACACCACACTGCCATTTTCAGGATGCTGCAGGTCACTTTGGTATACCATATGAAAATCAGCACATACATTCTTTAAAATATAAACAAATGATAACTACCACTTCCTCACATTTATGAAGATCTGTTTGTGTGTGTGTGTTTGTGTGTTTGAGAAGATAATAGGAATGTTCGTCGTCTGGAAGGGAAGCATTTGAAGTAGGCCAGAAACATTCAGAAAGAACTACAGAAATGTTGGTTTTCAAACCAGCTAGATGGTTGGATGCAGCAGAGAGAACCACACAGAGATATAAAGGAGGCTGTCGCAGATCTGAGTGAGACTGAAGAGAATGTGGAATGCGAGGAGTCTGTGATTAGCACTCACCTGTCACAGGTGTGGAGGATTTTGAAAGCTGCAGTGATTGACATTTGGGACAATGCCAGATGGAAAGGTCAGCTTTTCATGAAGCTTGGACTTTCTGATTCAGATTGATACCCGACATTTGTTTTGTGTTCTGTGTGCATATTTTGGGATCTCTATGGCAACATTAATCATTGTCAGATGGAAAGAATGTGATGAGGAGATACAAGCAGGAAGGAAAGGCATAAATATATATGTTGAGGCTTCCTCTTAAATTGGAGTGGAGCAAAATATTATATACGTATATTAATTTTCATGCAGTTTTCTTTCTTTCTTTTTTTTAAAAAAATGCAAATTGTAATGGGATTAGACTCATGTGAAATTGTTACATTTCAGGAAGTCTGATGTATCCATTCCTACCTACTTCTGGTCCGGAGCTATATAGCCAGTCCAGGAGTTTCATCACCATCACATTTCACCTTACAATTCTATGATGCTATGACACACTGATCTTTTTCATGTCTGCAGCTAGAAATATATTAACATAGTGCTTATCCACACTACTTCTTCTTCTCTCACTTCTTTTGCCTGGGGAAAACCACTCTTTAGCACTCAATTGAAGCAAATGGCATTTTGGGTTTTTTCTGGATTGATGTTTGCTCTGATTTAGCTTTAAAGAGTGAGTTTTCCCTAAGAAAGGAGCAGGGAAAGGGGGAAACTGCTCGTACCTGTGCTTTGTAGGCATGGGACAAGTGGAAGTGTGGCTCAGCCCTAACTTAACTCTAGAGGCATGGCAGGATAGATAATGGAACAGAGCTCTTATGGAGAAACTAATGAAGCATCTTAGAGAACTCAGAAACACAAAGACCAGTGATGGTTCTGAAAATCTATGGTACATGTTGTTCCTAGTGAGCCAGTGTGGTGTAGTGGTTAAGAGCGGTAGTCACGTAATCTGGGGAACCGGGTTCGCGTCTCCGCTCCTTCACATGCAGCTGCTGGGTGACCTTGGGCCAGTCACACTTCTTTGAAGTCTCTCAGCCTCACTCACCTCACAGAGTGTTTGTTGTGGGGGAGGAAGGGAAAGGAGATTGTTAGCCGCTTTGAGACTCCTGAAGGGGAGTGAAAGGCGGGATATCAAATCCAAACTCTTCTTCTTCTATATGGTACATATTTATTCTGTACAAATAAGACAATGAAAAAGACAAAGTTGTCCCCTGGCTACCAGCTATCCATGGCTCACTTTGGGACATTGGTATATATGGAGAGTAGAAGACACTTAGCTAATATAATCAACCCTAAGCTATTATAGAACCTGCTTAATGCTTGACTATATCATTTCTTGGTGGGTAGTGGTAAATGGCAATTATTTTTCAGTTTTGAAAATACTTATAATAAACTATGTTCAAAAAGGTTCAAAGAATCTAAGTAGTTCTGAAACTATTATTTTTAATCACATTTGAAATAAAGCTGCAGGTGGCTATTTGTGAAAACCATTTTAAAATCATAATTACACATTAATTAGCTGCCAATTTTAAGAGTGATTAGATGTGCTATTAGCAGTTCATTATGCTATACTTGCATGTTAGCAAGTTGCTAGTTAATGGAACATGCCATTTGGCAAATATTAGACTTTACTGAAACAAAATGAAAGTATATTAGCAATTTGGGTTACCATTGACCTTTGCACAATATGACAGTTCATTTTGCCTGTAGGGTACTTATTTGCAAGATCATCAAACTGATGAAATAAGTGGACTGCTTTGATATTAGCTTCATGGCAACATCTAGACTCAACATGGGCAGCAATATTCATTCCTCCAATGACAGATATAATCTCCATCTGTAATCATTATGGAACAGCATTTATAAGAATTGTACTTTAAAGTCAGTTGATGGATAGTGACAGCCTAGTTTCCTTGTTGTGTTACTAATCATACAGGTGTATTTATTGCAGATATTAATTTGTGCAGCTTGAAGTAACTAGAAGCCTAAAAACTGGCTCCTTTTGAAAATAAAACATTGTCAAGGCCCATAAGTTTATTTAAAGATTTACTTGCAGAACTTTCTTCAAAAAAATCACAAAAACATCAAAGGTACATCCACATAATTGCATACAATATCTTACGCAAAGCCAGCGCAGGTTCATCTTTTTAGGAATATAATATAATTCCAAACAGACCTAGAATCAAAGATCTCTCTTCTTACAGCCTCCATTTTGCCTGAGGCTGTGTGTTTCTGGAGAGCTTCATTTATATCCATTTATAACCTTCAGTACTACACATTTAGGCATTCATCATTTCAGTGTCAATTAAACAATGATACTTAACAGTTTTGTTTTAGGGAGGCCTTTTTGTGTTGAAAAGCTGCCTCCAGAATGGAATATAGCTAAATCTCCTTTGGCTGCCCTTTCCCCATTGGCTTTACTTTCCCGGCAGCCACTGCCAAAAGAAATAGGAAAGTCTGTTCTGTTTTTGCCTATCTAGATTAGGAAATCTTCTTCCCTTATCACCTCTGTAACCCTCTCCCTGAGCTTGCTACCCACTCTGCCAGCCCATTCCTATCGAAGTTTACTTAGATCTCCTTACTTATTCCAAGGCATGTTTGCAGAGGCTTGCATCCTGAAACTTTATTCCCAACTGGTTTGTTTCCTTCTCCCCTGCTTGTCCACCTTGGTATCCTCACCTTTGGATTGCACCAGATCCTATTTGATCAGTTCCTATTGTTCACACCTAGCCCTGCCAAGACCTAAGCTCATTAGAACACAAGAAGCCAGTCTAGTCCAGCATCCTGTTCTCACAGTGCTCCGTCTGCAAGAAGGCGCTGAGCACAAGAGCACTCTCCCCTCCTTCAGTTTGCAGCAGCTGCTATACAGAAGCATACTGCTTCTACCATAGAGCGAGAATATAGCCTCCCTTAGGGCTAGTAGCCTTGTTGGCAGCCCATACCCTCCAAAATATCAAAGGCAAAAACTGGGATACCATCTTCCAGGATAATAATAATAATAATAATAATAATAATAATAATAATAATAAATTTTATTTATATCCCGCCCTCCCCAGCCGAAGCCGGGCTCAGGGCGGCTAACAACAATCAAATAATCAAACAGTCAAATAGTCACACAATCTAAAAATATTTCATTATAAAAATTAATTAAATCAAATTGATGGCAACCAATTAAGCAAAATTCTGTGCAGGTTGCCAGAGGAGGGAGTCAGGCTGCAGCCTGACCAAAGGCCTGGCGGAACAACTCTGTCTTGCAGGCCCTGCGGAAAGATGTCAGGTCCCGCAGGGCCCTAGTCTCTTGTGACAGAGCATTCCACCAGATTGGAGCCGCAGCTGAGAAAGCCCTGGCTCTAGTTGAGGCCAGCCTAACCTCTCTGAGGCCTGGAACCTTGAGGATGTTATTATTTGCAGACTGTAGGTTTCTCTGTGGGGCATACCAGGAGAGGCGGTCCCGTAGGTATGAGAGTCCTGTTTTTTTCTTGTGGGAGAACAGCCGCCATTTTGGGTGCCATGATCTCACATGATTTTGTGCCATGATTCACTCTCCATAAAAACACACACACACACACACACACACACACCCGGTATAGAACCCGAAAACACCTGTTTTGGGGCACCACATGATACCGCATGCTTTCTTCGGTGGGAAATCACAGAGCAAAATAGCGAGAGATCATGCTGCCCAAAATGGCCCACCGTCCTCTCATGTGGGGAAAAAATGGCATGTCCCAGTTTTTCCAGGACACTTGTAGGATATGGTAGCCTTATCCTCCATGAATTTGTCTAATCGTCTTTTAAAGCCATCTGAGTTGATGGCAGTCACTGCTTCCTGTGGGAACAAATGCTTTTAACAATACGTTGTGTGAAGAAGTACTTTCTTTTGCCTGTCTTCAGTTGTCAAATCGGTCCTGACTTTCTGGGTGGTTGTGGGAGGAGTAAGCACCAGGATGAGGAAGTCTGGAACTTGTTAGATAAACCTACCTTAGAGTGTGTGAACCCTGCCCCTGCAGGCCCACACCTCAATTTTTTCCTCTTCGCTTCCCACCTCTCTCTCTCTCTGTCTCTGAAATACAGTACCATTTATTTGTTTTACAGCCTTGCTCTTTATCCTCTGACCTTGGAGGGATAGGAAATGTTTCTGAAGCTTCTAAAAATGTGGAGCTAAAATATAACAATGCCAGTATCCTTGTCCTTCACTGTTTGGTATTCAGAATAGAATGGTCATTAATGCTAATAACTAATGACATACTGCTTCCCAGACCCCATCTGCTTCCCAGCTAGCTGGTAGATGACTTCTCCGCCTCAGGGAATGTGCAGAAGCAATAAAAAGTGGACCAGGCCAATGTTTCGTGCTTTCTGCAATGAGGAAATACAGCTCCCTTGTAAATCTGTACTCCCCAGTGCAGTTCTGAGTACCACTTTTATGGATGTCCCTGGTTTCCCTCTCCTTTCCTCTCTCCCGATTTGTTTTCAAAGTGTCACTGCAAGCACAAACTAACACTCATGATTTCTTTGTTCAGACAGAATGAGCCATAGGAGTAAAGCGAAGTTTAACTCTGGCAAGTAATGGCTTTGCTTTAGTTTTGCACAGCTTAATTGATGCTGCCGTTTCTCAGTAGCTCAGCTTCCTCTTTAATGCCTAGCAACAGCCACCGCCATCTGGCCTTTAAGATTAAACATTCACATTCTACTCTGGCCCATTTCTTCTTTAGATAAAGCAATTCAGGTGATTGCACATTAAAGCACACTTAATACTACAGGGGCATCTTGAAAATCTTAATTCGGAGTTCCAAACATCTGCATGCTGCTGTTCACTTATCTCTGCTCTTCCTCTTACTGCAGTGTTATCTAATCAAACTTTGCCTTAACATTCTAATTTTGTGTACGCAGCTGGCGCTTTGGAGGAACCTTTCCAATGTTGTCCTAAACTTTTGCTTTGCAACTAAATGTATGAATTCAGGCCGGGTGAGAAGAAGAGGGAAACAAAAGGCTACGTCCAATTATCGCTTTGAACAGATACAATGCAATCCCATCTCTTAGCTACAGTTAGGAGTCCAGGATTGGGGTTGTGTCGGGTAGCTCAGTTAAAATATCAACAGATTCTATGGCTGCTCAGAAAAAGGCAATATGTACATACCACAACCAGGAAACTAGGAAACCCAGTCAGATGGGCAGGGTACAAATTCTATATCTGTATCTGTATCTGTATCTGTATCTGTATCTGTATCTGTATCTGTATCTGTATCTGTATCTGTATCTGTATCTATATCTATATCATCTATATCTATATCTATATCTATATCTATATCTATCTATATCTATATCTATATCTATATCTATATCTATATCTATATCTATATCTATATCTATATACGTACACACACACACACATCATACATACATACACTGACTGGATGGTTTATATATTTATAAAAACCAACTGGACAGTTAAGTCCAGCCAAAAGCAACTATGGGGTGCAGCGCTCATCTCGCTTCAGGCCGAGGGAGCCAGTGTTTGTCCACAGACAGCTTTCCAGGTCATGTGTCAGCATGACTAAACCTTTTCTGGTGTAACGGCACACTGTGACAGAAGCCAGAGCACATGGAAATGTCATTTACCTTCCTGCCACAGCGGTACCTATTTATCTACTTGCACTGGTGTGCTTTCGGACTGCTTGGTTGGCAGAAGCTGGGACAGAGCAATGTGAGCTCATCCCGTCGCAGGGATTCGAACTGCCGAGCTTCTGATCAGGAAGCCCAAGAGGCTCAGTGCTTTAGACCACAGTGCCACATGCACCCCCCCCCTTATATCCCCTTTTAATTTATACCTGAAAGTATAAAGTAAGAATGCAGCAAACATTGCAAATTCCCATATTGCATAAACATACGATACTTTTCAGGCAGCAAATTACATTCAGTCATTACAGGAAATACTCGTTTTGTGCAGGGATTACATTCCAGACCCCATCACGCATCAGAGGGATCTGTTCCACCTTCTGAGTGACATTTTTGTGGAATTTTCAGGTCACTTCCAAGTGTCATGTTTGCACACATCAAACAGTCATTGCCTTTGTTTGCCAAGGTTCATTCCTCCTTTAGGAATATTCTCTGTTTCCGGCGTGCTGAACCTCAGGCCTGTGGGCCAAATGTGACTCTCAAACTCCTATATCTGGCCCTCAGGAATTTCCCAGGCTGCCGTCCTCTCCTGGGCTATGCCCCAACTCTGTGCCCTTCTTGAGTGCTTTTGCCAGGCAGAAATAAGTCACTGAACTCGGATAATACCTCCTGCTTTCCTGCATAAAGATCTGAGACATGTGTGCAGAAACCTCTGGCTTTTGTGTGGCTAGAATGTAGCCTACTGCACAATGGGCAAAGACAGACCTTTGTTCTACTTCCTTTTGCCTCTGGCTTTGCCCACCAGAGGCATGAGGGTCGCCCTGAAAGAAGGTCCCCCACCCCTGATCTAATGCACATGGAGGTAAATCACATGGGCATGGAGATGAAAGGACTATGTTGTGCTCACACAGCCTTCCATTTGACACACGCCCTGCAGCTGCTGAGGTATATATTTCCAAACTGTTGATAATATAGTGCAAGACAATGATTCTGTTTCTAGTACGTCTTTACCAAAAGAACAATCACCCTCTTGGGTTTTAAATTACTGGAAGACAAGCTATTGTAGTGTAGATGAATTCAGCTTGCAGCTGGCAGTGAATAGCCAACAGCAACATGTAATAGTGAAGGGGAGGGGAGAGAAATCAGTGGTTTGAGACTGGGGACTTGACAAGCGTGATTCTGCTTTTGCCTGTGGAGTGATGGAGGTTATGCCCCAGATAAGGCTCAGCTTCTTACGCAATATGCTTAAGAGTGTATTGCCCCATTGGCTGGAAATGAAATTATTTTGAAATGCAGGCACACAAATCTAAAGTATTTATCTGAGCAGCTATTCACTCTTCTAAAAAACAAAAGACAACCCCGAGATCATTGTGATTTCTGAAGATTTGCATAGAGTCAGCTGCTAACAGTGCATCTATTTAATTATCAACCTCTCCTTTTCTCTCTCAAGGATTTCAATTATTGAGCTGCACTTCTGAATTCCATCGCTGTTCGCCAGAAACCAAGGCCATTTTTTAAAGGCGTTAAATCATACAATTTAAACCAAAAAAATAAAAAATTGCCATTAGCTGTGAGCATAACCCCACAAGCATTTTGACTTAGCAATGCGATCTAATCAGTTCCTCAATTCAAGGAGATGAGGAACGATTAGGAATTGAAAGGGACAAAAGCAAAAGGATACCACCAGCTGGGCTAACAGGGCTCAGGGCTTTTATGATCAGTGGCCATGCAGGTGTGTCCCCCACCCTCACCCCCAAATAAAAAGCTGCAGGAAAAACCTTCGACTGCTATTCAGATATATGCAGAGTCCTTTCCTGTATCTGAACTAATGAAACTGACTCAGGAAGCCAAAGATGCCGCCTGGACTTGATTACTTTGCTAGTAACTTCCATTGAGGAATCATAGGATTGTAGAGTTAGCATGTTACCTATGGTCTTCCAGGAAAGTAGAAGTGGGCGAACTGGGGAGAGGGAGAGAAAAAACAATGTTTTTGAAGGCTGTTTAGGTCAGTGCTTTAACTAAGAAAAGGAGGAGGAGGAGGAGAAGACAACTCCCTCTTTCTTTCCACTATGACATTTTGCCTTGCAACATTTCATTGGGGGATATCCAACAAACTCATTCCTTCAGTGCAAGGATTTCTCCTTACGTAATGCAACTCCTTGCCCCTAGCTCCTCTCTCTGTGCCCTCACCAAATCTGCTTTGAAGGGTTTGGGGAAACAAGAACAAGATATGGGGAGTGCAGCAGGAAGATAGAGGGGGAAATTCCATTGCGCAAGCAGAAATTCTTGCACTGATGTAACTAATTAGTTGGATACTGCCTGTTGCCTCTGGTTCACTGCCTGTGTGTGGTGGGGAGGGAGGGCTGTGTTTCAGTGGTAGAGCATGCAAAAGGTCTCAAGTTCAACCCACAGGATCTCAAGGGATGACCAGGAGATTTCCCTGGAGACCCACTGCCAGACAGAGTGGAAAATACTGAGCTAGATGGACAAAAGGCATCATTTTAGCCTACCATCATTGCTCAGACCTTTGCCATGGTTGTTGAAAGGGGTCTCAGAATGCTTTAAATGTATGGTGTGAATGTGGCCAGTCTCTCTGGAGTGTATTTTTTAAAAAAGAAGAAGTAGGAGGGGTTCCCTTCTTCCAACAAAAAGCAACCCATTTACCTAAACTCCTAAGATATATGAAAAATGACCGAGAGTGCCCCCTAACTCTCAATAAACTGTCCTTACTCTGGTGTGAATAATTCAAAGGCTCTCTCATTTTGCTACTTTTTGATAGCCAAAGTTGAACAATTTCACAGTCTGTGAAATAATGGAAGCAACAAATGTGTGAACTGTTCTTGTTATCTACTGTAGTATGATCTTGCAGTTGCTGTTCTGAAGGCAGGGAAAAAAGTCACTTTTTTTAAAAAAAAAGAGTACTGTCTTTGGTGAACCGTGGGAGAGAAATACCATCTGACAAGGATTGTCAACTTCTACTGCACTAGATAATTAAGCAAGCAGCGAGACAGTCAGTTAGCTTTGCACTTTGGATCATCATTGAGAGAGAAAATTCTTTTTTTCCTTGTTTTTTTGGAAGGATCACAGGTTAAGGATGCTTTTAATAAAATGCTTTAAATAAAAGGAGAAGAGAGAGTCTGATGACTAAAGCAAACAGGTTTTGAAGCAGATACCAAAGTGAATTTAGGCTTGGTGAGAGGTTGCCTCTAATCCTAAACCAGGGTCATGGATGTAGAACCTCTTGTGTGTGGTTTTTTTAAAAAAAGATTTTTTTTTGTAAAAGTTGCTGGGTTTGGCAGTGAGCCAGAATTGAACACACAATCTGTCCCAACAAAGCATTCACTTCAAAGGTACAAGGGTAATCCTAGTGCAAATCTCAGCAGGCCTTTGAGATTGTGCGTTTTACTAGAAATGAGCAACTGGCTAGTATTGGCTCAATGGGGAACGATGGTAGAGGCAGAAATAAAATGGTGGCTCAGGACACAAGGCCAGTTTAAGACATATTGGAATATGCCTTATGCTGTCTCGGGTAATTGGTCTAGCTCAGCACTGTCAATGGCTTCCCAGGGTTTCAGGCAGGAGACATTTGCAGCCATACCTGGAGATGGTGGGGATTGAACCTGGAGCCATTTAAGTGCAAAGCAGATGCTTTGTCACTAAGCTATGGACCTTGCCCATATTTAATTCCAAAGTCTCAAATTACCTAGCTGCACCACTGCAGGTCTTGCCATGTTGCCCAGGATTATTATCATTTTCAGAGGCCAGTAGGGCAAACTGGATAGTTCTGCCTCCCTTTCTGGGGGCAGGAAGGCTGCTGGCATTCAGGACTTAGACCCCACATATCTGAAAGGCCCCCCTCTTCCCTACAGACCCTCCCAAATGTAACGACCAGCAGAGGGTTTGAGTTTGCAGGGCAGCAGTTGAAGAAGGAGCAAAAAAGGTTTTCTTGTGTGTGTTTTTCTTTGTGGCTGATTAGCTGTTTTCCCTGTGTAAAGGTCAGAGGGGGCAGGGTTTCTGCTGAGGCAGGGGATTAGCTGTGGGAGGAGCTTATCAAACCTAGCAGGGCAGCAGTTGAAGAAGGAGCAAAAAGGGTTTTCTTGTGTGTTTCTTTGTGGCTGATTAGCTGTTTTCCCTGTGCAAAGGTCAGAGGGGGCAGGGTTTCTGCTGAGGCAGGGGATTAGCTGTGGGAGGAGCTTATCAGACCTAGCAGGGCAGCAGTTGAAGAAGGAGCAAAAAGGGTTTTCTTGTGTGTTTCTTTGTGGCTGATTAGCTGTTTTCCCTGTGTAAAGGTCAGAGGGGGCAGGGTTTCTGTTGAGGCAGGGGATTAGCTGTGGGAGGAGCTTATCAGAGTTTGCAGGGCAGCAGTTGAAGAAGGAGCAAAAAGGGTTTTCTTGTGTGTGTGTGTTTCTTTGTGGCTGATTAGCTGTTTTCCCTGTGTAAAGGTCAGAGGGGGCAGGGTTTCTGTTGAGGCAGGGGATTAGCTGTGGGAGGAGCTTATCAGAGTTTGCAGGGCAGCGGTGCGCGCAGTTATACCTATCTTTTAGATTTAGGGGAGCTAGTCTCAAACGTTTGTTGGGGGAGACCTAGGTTTTTTTTCGTGGGGGAAGTTATTTGTCCTGTCTTCAAGCTTTTTATGATGGAGGACCTCTGTAGCCACCCCCAACGACACGATCTCAAGATGGAAGGGGAGGGAGCAGCTGCAGTCGCCTGCGATTCCTGCGCAATGTTTGCCATCTTGCCAAAGGTTGCAGGCAGCTTTACCTGCAGCAATTGCATGTTGATTGCCCTTTTAAAACACAAAGTCCAGCAACTGGAGGAACGTGTAGCTACGCTCCAAAGAATTAGAGAGCTGGAGCTCTTCTTGGAAGCAACAGAGCACACCGTCCCCACCAAGGAGGAGACAGGGGACTCCCCTGAGAAGGAGGATAGTTCACCAACACAGGAGCCAGATATATGGAGAAACGTGACTCAAAGAAGTAGGAGGCCCAGGGTTCACTCTGATTGTTTAGAAATACACAATCGCTTTGAGGTCCTCTCCTCTAGCATGGAAGACGAAGAGCAGACTCCATTTGAGGATCTCTCCCTCATTACAGTCGATCAGGTATATGAAGACGAGCAGCAAAGTCAGTCCTCAGGGAATGTGCAGGCGACGTTAGAACGGACAGCTCACGGAAGAACCCCGACCAAACCCAAGAGGAGGCGTGTAGTGGTGATAGGGGATTCCCTACTGAGGGGAACAGAAGCAGTGATCTGTGGGCCTGACAAGATGTCTCGGGAAGTGTGCTGTCTCCCCGGGGCTAAGATCCAAGATGTAACTGAACGACTGCAAGGAATCATAAAACCCACTGACAAATACCCCTTCCTCTTGGTTCATGTGGGAACCAATGACACTGCAAGCAATAGCCTCCAGAAGATCAAAAGAGACTACGAGGCTCTCGGCAGGAAATTGAAGCAACTAAATGCACAAATTGTCATCTCGTCTGTCCTCCCAGTTGAACGACGTGGCCCAGGGAGAGAGGGGAAAATAGTGGAAGTGAACAGCTGGCTTCGCAAATGGTGTAAACAGGAACGGTTTGGATTCTTAGATCACGGACTGCAGTTTCTTGAAGATGGACTTCTGGCAAGTGATGGGCTGCACCTCACAACGGTTGGGAGAAATGTTTTTGCCAAAAATCTCAGAAACCTCATCAGGAGGGCTTTAAACTGACTAATGTGGGGGAGGGAGACAGTGCTCCTGAAGGTAGGAGTCTATCAATTGATGAAGATGATCATCCAAATGTCATAGACCAAATGGAGCAAACAGCACGCGGACCTAGTGGTGGGAGGAAAAAATCCTTAAATAAGAGACACGGGGGAATGATTAATGGACTTCAATGTCTGTACACTAATGCGCAAAGCATGGGAAATAAACAAGATGAGCTTGAGCTCTTGGTACAGCAAACTAAATATGACATAATAGGCATCACTGAAACCTGGTGGGATAAGTCCCACGATTGGAATGTAATAATGGGGGGATACAATCTATTTCAGAGAAACAGACCAGACAAGAAAGGAGGAGGAGTGGCGTTATATGTCAGGGATGTGTATACCTGTGAAGAGATCCAAGATTTAGAACCTCAAAGCCAAAGTGAGAGCATTTGGGTCAAAATTAAGGGAGAGAAGAATAACAGAGACCTCATTGTGGGAGTTTACTATAGATCCCCAAGCCAAACGGAGGACATAGATGATGCCTTCCTGGAACAGATGGCCAAGCATGCAAAAGGAAGGGAGATAGTAGTAATGGGGGACTTCAATTACCCAGATATTTGTTGGACGTCAAACTCAGCCAAGAGCATAAGGTCAAACAGATTCCTCACTGGCCTTGCAGACAACTTTACTGTCCAGAAAGTGGGAGAAGCAACAAGAGGAACAGCCATTTTAGATCTGGTCCTAACCAATGTTGATGACCTGGTTAGTGGGGTAGATGTGGAAGGATCATTAGGCGCGAGTGATCATGCTCTTCTGAAGTTTACTATACAGCAGAAAGGAGCAGCCAAGCATACTAGGACTCAATTTCTTGACTTTAAGAAAGCCGACTTCATAAAACTTAGGGAAGTGCTGGGCGAGATCCCATGGACAGCAATACTAAAAGGAAAGGGAGTTCATGATGGCTGGGAGTTTGTTAAGAGGGAGATAGTAAAAGCACAACGTCAGGCAATACCAATGAGACGGAAACATGGAAGGTGCCTAAAGAAGCCAGGGTGGCTATCTAAAGAACTTTTAACTGAATTAAGATTAAAAAAGGATGTGTACAAAAAATGGAAAAGGGGGGAAACCACCAAAGAGGAATTCAAACAAATAGCCAGTACGTGTAGACACAAAGTCAGAAAAGCTAAAGCACAGAATGAACTCAGGCTTGCTAGAGAGGTTAAAAGCAACAAAAAAGGCTTTTATGGGTATGTTCGTAGCAAAAGGAAGAACAAAGAAACAGTGGCGTCACTCAGAGGAGAAGATGGTGAAATGCAAACAGGGGACACAGAAAGGGCTGAACTCCTCAATGCCTTCTTTGCCTCAGTCTTCTCCGATAAAGAAAACAATGCCCGACCTGAAGAATTTGGAGCAAATGATTCAGCAAAGGAAACACAGCCCAGAATAACTAAGGAGATAGTACAAGAATATTTGGCTAGTTTAGATGTATTCAAGTCTCCAGGGCCAGATGAACTGCATCCAAGAGTATTAAAAGAACTGGCAGATGTGATCTCAGAACCACTGGCAGTCATCTTTGAGAATTCCTGGAGAACAGGAGAAGTCCCGGCAGACTGGAGGAGGGCAAATGTTGTCCCTATTTTCAAAAAGGGGAAAAGAGAGGACCCAAATAATTACCGCCCAGTCAGTCTGACATCAATAGCAGGGAAGATTCTGGAGCAGATCATTAAGCAAACAGTCTGTGAGCACCTAGAAAGGAATGCTGTGATCACCAATAGTCAGCATGGATTTCTGAAAAATAAGTCATGTCAGACTAACCTGATCTCGTTTTTTGACAGAATTACAAGCCTGGTAGATGAAGGGAACGCAGTGGATGTAGCCTACCTTGATTTCAGCAAGGCATTTGACAAGGTGCCCCATGATATTCTTGTAAAGAAGCTGGTAAAATGCGGTCTTGACTATGCTACCACTCAGTGGATTTGTAACTGGCTGACTGACCGAACCCAAAGGGTGCTCATCAATGGTTCCTCTTCATCCTGGAGAAGAGTGACTAGTGGGGTGCCACAGGGTTCTGTCTTGGGCCCGGTCTTATTCAACATCTTTATCAACGACTTGGATGATGGACTCAAGGGCATCCTGATCAAATTTGCAGATGACACCAAACTGGGAGGGGTGGCTAACACCCCAGAGGACAGGATCACACTTCAAAACGACCTTGACAGATTAGAGAACTGGGCAAAAACAAACAAGATGAATTTTAACAGGGAGAAATGTAAAGTATTGCACTTGGGCAAAAAAAATGAGAGGCACAAATACAAGATGGGTGACACCTGGCTTGAGAGTAGTACATGTGAAAAGGATCTAGGAGTCTTGGTTGACCACAAACTTGACATGAGCCAACAGTGTGACGCGGCAGCTAAAAAAGCCAATGCAATTCTGGGCTGCATCAATAGGAGTATAGCATCTAGATCAAGGGAAGTAATAGTGCCACTGTATTCTGCTCTGGTCAGACCACACCTGGAGTACTGTGTCCAGTTCTGGGCACCACAATTCAAGAAGGACACTGACAAACTGGAACGTGTCCAGAGGAGGGCAACCAAAATGGTCAAAGGCCTGGAAACGATGCCTTATGAGGAACGGCTAAGGGAGCTGGGCATGTTTAGCCTGGAGAAGAGGAGGTTAAGGGGTGATATGATAGCCATGTTCAAATATATAAAAGGATGTCACATAGAGGAGGGAGAAAGGTTGTTTTCTGCTGCTCCAGAGAAGCGGACACGGAGCAATGGAGCCAAACTACAAGAAAGAAGATTCCACCTAAACATTAGGAAGAACTTCCTGACAGTAAGAGCTGTTTGACAGTGGAATTTGCTGCCAAGGAGTGTGGTGGAGTCTCCTACTTTGGATGTCTTTAAGCAGAGGCTTGACAACCATATGTCAGGAGTGCTCTGATGGTGTTTCCTGCTTGGCAGGGGGTTGGACTCGATGGCCCTTGTGGTCTTTTCCAACTCTATGATTCTATGATTCTAGGGACCCTCTCTGTAGTTCTACTGTACCTCCTTCAGAAGCTAGAAGGGTAACCCAAAAAAGGGCGTTCTCTGTGGCAGCCCCTAAATCGCAGAATTCCCTCTCCATAATGGTGTGTCTGGCTTCTCCACTTTACAGCTTTTGGCAAATACTGATGACACACTTCCTTTGTCTGTGACGTGTGTTTTCCAGGTCCACTCTTTTTCTGTAATCCATTTCATCTGTTTTTAATTTTATATTGTAACCTGGCCTGGAACCTGCTGGCGAAGAGCAGGAATTATTATTATTATATTTGTTGTGGCACGATCCTGTATTTTTGCAATTATTTACACACAAAGCAGCCTGTGGTAGGATAGGGTTGCCTGTGTATTTAGTATCACAGCCTTTTAAAGCACAGAAAATGATTGAGATCAGGGGTTGAGCACAGAGGAATCAAAGTAGCTATATTTAGATTAAGCGTCTATATGGACTCATGCCATCATTGTATCCCAGATTATGCTACTTTCCTGAAAAGCGGTAGAGTAGGGGGGCTGACAGCGGGGGGTGGGTAGGGGGAGAGTAGCATATTTTCACAGAACCACTCATTGATAGAGATTTATCTTTCTAAATGGTGACGCCGTGGATTAATTGAGGTGCTTTGTGCAAATGTCAGTTACTGGCTTTTTGATGGATCAAGCTGTGTACTTTTTTGTGTTGGAGGAGAGTTAAGATATTGCTTATCATCTGTCTTGTGTATCTTTCCCCTGGAAAGGGGGGGAAACCGTACGAGGCAGATATTGAGGCAGTGTGGGGAGGGAGTGTGTGAGAGAGCTGTGCTTTCTGGCTCCAGAGGGGCTTGACAAGATGGGAATGAATACACAGTATATTTACGGTCTCTCTTCCCATTCCAACATGCTGTCATTTCCCTCCTAAATAAAGATCAGTTCATTTGCAACACACATGCACACAAACTCCCTACTGTTATTTCTTGAACAATTAGACTCGAGGAAAAGCTAAACAGAAATGTCAGTTCAAACATGGATCACGTCAAGTGAAAGGAGAAAATACCGGTAATTTAAAACACACATACCCCCCCCCCCAAAAAAAAACCCCCAAGTAGTATTTGAAAAGCAGGCGCAGAATCGCACAAGCATATTTCACTCCTGGGTGACAGTTTTTGATGGAATTTCTGCCCATAAGGCACCTTTATAGAAAAACAATAGCTCTATGGAAGTGTTTTCAGCAAGGTCTCTTCCTGCTCCAGTCAGACAGAAATCCATATGAATAAATGCCCTTTAATAGCAGTGTTGTGGCTCCGGGAGCCTTACAGGGTTCACACAGTCATTAGGCATGGTTAAAAGCAACAGCAACCACCCTGATTTTCATCACTTGGTGGCTTCCATGTGCAAATGGATTTTCACAGCTCAGAATGTCTTAGGTCAGGAGTACAGAATTGGTGGCACAGCAGGTGCTATTGGGCTACAACTACCATCATTCCTGACCATCAGGAGCCAGTGTGGTGTAGTGGTTAAGAGCGGTAGACTCGTAATCTGGTGAACCGGGTTCGTGTCTCCGCTCCTCCACATGCAGCTGCTGGGTGACCTTGGGCTACTCACACTTCTTTGAAGGCTCTCAGCCCCACTCGCCTTACAGAGTGTTTGTTGCGGGGGGGGGGAGAGAAAGGAGAATGTTAGCCGCTTTGAGACTCCTTTGGGTAGCGATCAAGCGGGATATCAAATCCAAACTCTTCTTCTTCTAAAGAATTGGTGGCACAGCAGGTGCTATGGGGCTACAACTACCATCATTCCTGACCATCAGCCATCTTGGCTCTGATTGATGTGAGTTGGAGTCCATAAGCCTCTACAGGTTTTCCTCCCTACCAACACACCAACACACTTACACCTTAGCTGGAATTTTCAGCTTACATTCCAGCACCTCAAGAGGATTTTATCCTTCACCCACTTCAGAAATGGTTGGAAGCTGTTGCTTCAGAAACTGCTCAGTTCAAGCTTAGAGTTTCTACAGGAGCTGGAGGCTCCATCCCCTTCTTGGTTCTGTGCCTGGCCCTGATCCAGGAATAAGTTCATGTGGGCTTCTCCTCTCTATTCACATGTGGTGAGCTGGACACTTTTCCAGCAGTCCTGAAACTCCTGGCTAGCATACCACATCTTCTGTTCCTGTGGACCTGGAAGCCAAGGGGAAGTATGAGAGCTCCTTCATGAATTTATCTAATCCTCTTTTAAAGCTGTCTGAGTCGGTGGCCACCACTGCCTTCCATGGGAGTGGGCTCTATAGTCTGATAGTTTTTGGATGCCAAAGGAGGTACTCACTGACACACTGGTGCCTTGGGACAGCACATTAGAAACTCTTGTAGTGAGTTGCCGGTGTTGGGATAGGATTCTCAGCTCTCTAAATGGCTATTCTGAGAGCCACTTGGGGGACAAATTGGAGCATCTTCCTAGATACTCCTTAGGAAGTGTTCCCATAGGAGCTTGTTTCCCCATGATGGGAATGGCTATGAAGCCCTCTGTTTAAATGCTTGGCCAGTGGAATTCTTTTTGTCTCTGGCTTCAGCCTCATGGGCTGCCTCTCGCTCAGTTCTGATGCATCCTGGCTCCACATCTGGTCTGCTTTATTCTATCTTTTAGCCAGCGTTCTGCCATTGGTTCAGCTTGTTGGGATATTCCGTTCCACCTTAAGGAACAGGCATGATTGTTGTGTGTCACATGTCTGTTTACACTCCAGCACAGCTTGCTGGGAACTTCTGTTTGTGTATAGCTTTTGCTTTAGTTGTCTTGGACACGAAGGAGATGTTTCCTTTTGTTCTGATGTACGCTGAATAACACGGGTGGCGCTGTGGGTTAAACCACAGAGCCTAGGGCTTGCCGATCAGAAGGTCAGTGGTTCGAATCCCTGCGACGGGGTGAGCTCCTGTTGCTCGGTCCCAGCTCCTGCCAACCTAGCAGTTCGAAAGCACGTCAAAGTGCAAGTAGATAAATAGGTACCACTCCGGCGGGAAGATAAACTGCATTTCCGGGTGCTGCTCTGGTTTGCCAGAAGCGGCTTAGTCATGCTGGCCACATGATCCAGAAGCTGTACGCCGGCTCCCTCGGCCAATAAAGCGAGATGAGCTCCGCAACCCCAGAGTCGTCACAACTGGACCTAATAGTCAGGGGCCCCTTTACCTTTACGCTGAATAAACTGCTTGTAAATATGCTCACACAGCCTCTTCTGCCATTTCTGTTTGTGCAGCATTTACTCTGCTTAGTAGTGTGCCCTAGCTTCTGAAGCTTGGGTTGCAGATTCATGCTGTACCAAGGACTGGAGTTCGCCCGGCACACCGGCCGGTGGGCTGGAGCCAGCTGGGGGCCTGCCAATTGCCTTGCCCCCGTTTCCTTGGTTGCATGCCAACCCAGCTTACCCCAACCTAGGAATAAGGTTGCATTGATCCCAATGGAAAAAGTGGGAGCCCTACCCCCCAGTTTTAAAATCCGGACCACAACCCCCATCTGACCACTTTCCTTTGGTCAGTTTCATTTGTATGTTTTATGAAGCAAGAGTAAGAAAAGATCCAGCGACAGCAAATTATTCCTCGCTGCATGCCAGGCATGCTGGTTCAGCCAATTCACTCCCTCCATTAATGCCTATTTTATATCAAAATGCCTGGGTACTGTAAGTGTTCATTTTTCTTCAGAGACAAGCCATATCCCTCCACCTTTTGGGGCTGTCACACTGCTGTGCTGGCAGGGAATCCTAGCCTTATAACTGTTGAGCGCTGATGAGCTGTACAGACAAATTGTTTTATCCCCTTCAGGAGGCTTCCAGCCTCTTTACTGCTTTACACAATAGCATTCAGATTGCTGAAGCTTTATGGTGTAGATTGTGAACTATAATCCTTTGTGATTCATCTCTGGGTAGCTGAAACCAATGGTTTTCAAACTTTCTACCTCCAGGAAACGTGTTCCGTGTAAACCTACTGGCCAAGGAACCTCTCTGGGTGGCAACAGATTATGAGGTACACATTGTCACGAAGACCAGTAAGCCTTTGACACAGCCACAAGTGAATTTAGAATGTGTTTAACTCATCCTAATCAAGAACCCCAGAATTCCCTAGAACACAATTTTGACAGCCATTGGGTTAAACAGCACAATATTCTGCAGAAGAGAATGCAAAGTGTCTTATTTCCATGCAAGAATAATGCTTGAATTTAATATTTACTTGACATTATAGTGATACAATATAGTGGCGTTGTGGGTTAATCCAAAGAACCTAGGACTTGCCGATCAGAAGATCGGCGGTTCGAATCCCTGCGACGGGGTGAGCTCCCATTGCTCAGTCCCTGCTCCTGCCAACCTAGCAGCTTGAAAGCACGTCAAAGTGCAAGTAGATAAATAGGTACCACTCCAGCAGGAAGGTAAACAGTGTTTCCGTGCGCTGCTCTGCTTCACCAGAAGCGGCTCAGTCATGCTGGACACATGACCCGGAAGCTGTACGCCGGCTCCCTCGGCCAATAAAGCGAGATGAGTGCCGCAACCCAAGAATCGGTCACGACTGGACCTAATGGTCAGGGGTCCCTTTACCTTTATAGTGATACAAAGGGAAAAGAATTCCATTCTTCCTTCCTTCCCTTCTAACAACATGGTGGCCTACAGTTGTTGCTGGACTACAATTCCCAACAAACTTGACTTTTGGCAATGCAACTGGGACTGATGAAACTTTTAGTTCACCATCTGCTGGAAGCCACCATGCTAGGTACCCCTGCTTTATCATGTAGATGGGAAATTCATCTGAATTCCCAACCTCCTTCCATCCTTTAGTTAAATGTTGCGGGGGGGGGGGGTGTTACGTTGTGAATTTACATCTTCTGCTTTGACAAAGGGTTGCCATATGTCCTCTTTTCCCAGGACACATCCTCCTTTTCATGGATAGAGTTGTCATAGTGATCATTGGTTAAAAGTAGAAGTTGGTAAATGTGTCTTCATTTTTGCTCTTTAAAATATGGCTACCCTAGCAGTGGTTCGTTGTATCAAACCTGTATAACAAAGATTGAATCACACTGGAATGTTATTTGCTTTATCACTGCAGAATCGAGGGATGACTTGCATATGTGAGAATGAGTCATATTCTTCTACCACTACAGTGAAACATGCTCACATATTCGAATCCTATCACCAAGTGCTGAGTACGCAGGCAATGAGAAATCAAGATGTATGTATGTGTCAACCAGCCTATAAACATCAAATGAACACCATGGGCACCAATGCAGCTAAATGCAGCTATTCTTACATCCTGTTGAAAAGAATGGGTTAAATTGAAATTGCAATTAACTGAATTTCTATAGCTTACAACAGAACTGAGTGAGGGCTCACTTTTTATTCTATATTATTATTATTATTAATTAAATTTCTTAGTCACTTTATCTTGCCAAGGCAACCCAAACCCAACTTTAGCTAAACTGCGTCCTCATTCACTATAAGGATCATTTTGTGCTCTGGTCAGATGCTGGATCCACAGGGCAAGGCAGCAGGCCTTTGAAACCCTTGCCTCCAAACTACCTCTTCTAGGCTCCATCCCCTTGTGGAGAACTTAAGGTTCTGAAAGGTCCAGCCTTCTGACCTGAAGATGGACACCCTTTCTCCATTCCATTGCCTCCCACCTGGTGTGTGTCCTGTGCTGTTGGACTAATTTACTGTGAAAGGCATTGGTTCCTCAGACAAATGGGAAGGCACCTGTGAGGGTCTTGGCCATGGTCCTACAGGTCCTTGTGGTACGGGAGGTTCTTCTGAGGGCTCCTATCTGATGGTCCCAGGCACAGCAGCTGGCTCAGAGCCCTTTGTTGGTGCCTCTGTAGCCCCTGACTCTGATCCTGGATTGCTGCATGATTCAAAGGCCATGACAGATCACTTTTAAACTTCAAGAACAGTGAAGTTGAAGTACGTGGGTCATTTACAACTCAGTGCTCCTGAACATATTTGCTTGGAAGTATGTTCAACTTGGTCTAAAAGGATATCTTTCTCAGTAAGAAGGCTTAGGATCACAGCCTTAGCCTTGCTAGTAGAACTTCTGAAGAGTTTGTTTGCTAGATTAAAATATTCCCAAGAGTCATTAAAACACTTAATACCTGCTGATTTGTTTTAATAAAGCTTAGAGCACGATTTGCATCAGGATTTTTAAATATTCTGCAAAAGGAATTATGAAGTAAATAAGGAATGCACTTGTGTTGCTTTAATTCAATCAAGGATATTGTCACTAAAGTTTCAATAGCGTATTGATTTAATTACAGAGTGGAAAGCATCGTTCATTTCATAGTGAAAGGAACAATTTCATAATTGTGCTCTTCATTTAAAACTACCTCCCTCACTGAAGAAAAGTGCAGGCTGATGGGAACTGCGTCAATCTTATTTGTATGGGATGAGTTCACTTCCATTATTTATTCTATTAATGCTTCCAATACCTGTGGGAAATGTGGGTCTTCAAGTAGCAATTGTGTTAATCAAACGACTTTGTGCGTTTTGGGACTGTCCAAGTTTGTGTCATTGCCTTAAAGGGCATAGCTGATGAAATCACTAGCTTGTAATGTACTAGTGATTGGATTAACTTGTCTATTTTGTGCAGTCTGTTTGAAGACTTATTGGAGATAAAGTGGAAAAGATTAAATCCAAAGAGTTGACCTTTGACTATTATTCCTCTTGAAAAGAGCTCACAAGTCTTTAACATAAGCCCACTTCATTTCAAACGTGTGTGTGTGTGTTTTATTTGGTATTAAAATAGGCCACAGATGGTGAATGTCATTCTCATTTGTTTAAAATGGGTTTCTGGCTGTTGGGCCGGAACAAGATAGGATCTGTTGTGTTCTCTCATATATGCTGTGTGTACATGGTGCATAATATCCGAAGAGTCCCATGTGCCCTCATGCTCCCATATGTGTATAGGTTCTCTGCATTTTTCATTAAATCAGCCCCTCCTCATGCTGTCTTAAAGACCATTCTGAAGGTTCTCCTAACTCTCAGAGCTCATATGACCTGAAGCATGGGCAAAGGTTCATTGTGTGATTCCTCCAAGAGACAGTGGTCTCCAGGAAGAGATGTAGAAGGAACTAGAACTTCTCCTGCTTTAAATGCAAGTTTGTTGGTGCAATAAGACCCTTAAAGGGGGAATCATTGCTAAGTCCTAATGTTAGGAGCTTCAGATAATGTTTCTTCAGATCTTTGTATAAAGGACACTTTCCTAAGAAGTGTACCAACCACGTTCGCCTCCTTAAGGCAGCTGACTGGGCGGTGTCTACCCACCCCATTCGGACCCTTCACTTCCATCAGCTGCAGAGAATTTCAGCTACATTTAGTCAAAAGGCATCTCCACTCATAACAAGGGACAATTTGGGGAAAAACGTTTAACAAACTGGGAGAGGCTTTTTTGTTATCTTAATTCTAGGAACAAAACACAGCTTTCCCCAACCCAGTGCCTCCCATTGGTTATGCTGATTGGGACTGATGGCAGTTGTAGTCCCAAACATCAGGAGAGTACCAGGAGCAGTGGCGTAGCGTGGGTTGCTGGCGCCCTGGGCAGGTAAGCTGCTGACACTACTGGAGCGCCCCCCACCAGAGCCAAGCAGGGCTGTGCTGCTCAGCCTGCAGGGGGAGAGCCCATCTGGCTGACACAGCCTTTGGTGGGAAAATCCCCCTGATGCCCATGGGGAAGAGCACCACACTATCACTGGTGGAGGAAGAGGCGGCAGGGGGAGCACACCGCCCCCAGTACCACGATCCCAGTGGGGTGCTATCATGGCTGCCCCCCTGTGCTGGGTGCCATGCCCCCAGGACGCGTGCCATGCCCCTGTGGGTGGCACACCATGCCCCCAGGGCATGCGCCAGCCATGCCCCCGCCTGCTCTCTGCCCCCGGTGCCGAAGCATGAAGCTCTGCCACTGCTGCCTGCCTTGCTCCATTCATGTCCGCTCTCCGTGGGCCTGAGCTGCTCTGCTGCCTTTGCTAGGGTGTGGATTTCTATGGAAGCCGATGCCTGCATGGGGGCACTTGGTTGCACCCCCTCAGAATTTTGCACCCATGCTACGCCACTGACCAGGAGGGCAGCTTCCTAAAAGCATCCATATCTGAACCAGTCCCTTGTCTTCCTCGCAGATGATGTTAGGTTTTGTTTGTCCAGATGGGTGATCCTATATTCTTGAAAGGCTAGCATCAAGTTTTACAAAACAACCAGAAGAGTGGGCTAACACAATGGGCCTCCTGAAATTCTTAATGTGATATATCCACCTGCTTCTTGTGATAAGATGGTTGGAGAATTAGGCACAATAAATTTTCTAGATTCTAGGCATCATACAAATAAAATCAGAGGCTTCTTATCAGAAAAGTGAAGAGGCATTGGGGAAATCCAACGTGTTAATCGAGTACTTCTGTTGTTGTTTCTTTGTTGTCAGAGATTTGATACAGCTGCATGGGAAAGAAGATAGAGATATTGCAATGAAGCTGCTGGCTCAGTGGACATCCTATGGCCTTGAAGATGTCCAGCTCGTAAATTACTCTGTCCTCCTTGACCTGCCGGGCGCTTCTCCAAATACAGTGACTCTGAATAGCACTGGTGAATGCTTTTATCCTAATGGACAGCTGTGTAGCAAAGAGACCAAAATGCTTCACAGTCAAGACCTTCTCTACTCCTATGCTGCTTACTCTGCCAAAGGAACTCTCACGGTAATGTAACCATTTGTCTCTGTCATTTTGGTGGGGGAAGGAAATAGAAAGAAACAGCTTCCATCTAGATTTAAACCAATGGGATGATGTATTGTTTGCAAGGCTCAAAAGAAGCCAAGTAGGTGTGGGTTTAAGATATAGTATGCTTTATGACTCAATTTTTGGCATGATCCATCTCTGTTTATGTTTTATACCTTTTTAAGTGGAAGCTGGAATTCTTCATATTTTTGGTGAGTCAACTGCCTTCTTTTAGATTCATGTCAATAGCATTTGATGGATTTTTTTAATTCTTCGATTATAGTTGATGAGGCAGCTCTGCTAAGCACCACCATACCTTTCAAAAGATTCCTTTAAAATGAAGTTTTTGAGGACCGCTGGGTTGCAACCTGGAGGTTTGCCCTTTACCTGAATGTGGAGGAACCATAGATCGACGGCACAGCACCTGTGTGCAAAGCTCCCAGTCCTCAGTTTTCCCTCTACCATTTTGTCCAGCAGGACAGGTAACAAACCTGCCTCTCATTAGGTAGAAATGATGTTATTGATTTCAGTTATTATTATTAATTAAATTTATTCCCTGCCCTTCACCACTGAACTATGGCCATTGTTCACTTACGCTTTCCCTTTTGCTCTTAAAATGGAGACCCACCTCCTTCCTACATGATTGAGCCAGTCCATATTTAACAACATGAAACTTCTGCAATCTCATCTAGTCAGGAGTGCAGAACCAAGATGCTTACTAGGCTGTGATGCATGATAATGTTCAGCCACAGGCCTGGAATAGGCAGAAACCCAAACCTGAAACATCTGAAACATTTGGTTTACATGATGTTATCATTTGCTCTAGGGAAGTGATTTTCTCAGCTGGGCACATCTGCAGGTACTGCACAACTGCACACACATGGCAATCTCTGCTACTGCTATTTAACATTTATTTAGTGCTAGGTGCGGAGTAGAGCATCGGAATGAACAGTCCAAGCCCAGAGGGTTTGTAATCCTCATCTGGTACATAGAAAAGGAGCTTGGGGGGAAAGATAAATTTATAAGCACCCACACCTGCTCTTGGGAAATGTGTGTTCCAAATCTCTCTAGGCCTCCAGAACTGAAGATCCATCTGGTAAGCATGCTGCATAATAGCCTCCTGGAAGTGTACAGAGAATTATGGCTTTCAGCAGAGAAAAGTCCTACCACTTCAGTTTACTTAATTACACCTCTGTACCATCTGAATCAAGGCAGTTAATGTTGTGTTGGTGCAAGCTACTCTACAAGCTGCCAAAGCTGCTTAGATCTTTGAGATCAGGGCATTAATCAGATCAAAGTGTTATTTTGAAGTCTATGGAGAAGTCTGCATATAATTTGCAATCCTTGTACTGTATATCATGGCAGCATCAATGGCTGGTGGACTCTCCTTCACTGGAGGTTTTTAAACAGAGATTGGATGGCCGTCTGCCATGGATTCTTCAGCTGTGATTCCTGCATTGCAGAAGCTTGGACTAGGGAGCTCTTGGGGTCCCTTCCATTGCTACAGTTTTCTGGTTCTATGATTCTATGCAAGGCAGGTTAGGCTAAAAGACAATGACTAACCCAATGACATCCAGTGAGTTTCACTCAATGAGTAGAGGTTTGAACTTGAGGTCCTAGTCTAACACTCAAACCACTACCACCACCGACTCCAACCTAGACACAGACATACACAAATGCACACACATACGCATCCAGTTGCATGTAATTGATTTATCCCTGTTGCTGTTGTCTTTTTCTTCACTTGAACTACCAGCAGAAAGAGCTATTAATGGCTGTACAAAATGTGGCTCACTGCCAGACACTCACGGCAGGACTGCTTTGGTTTCTGACAATGTTATTTGTAGAACAGCCGCACTCTGCTTCTTTGAAAGCCTGTCATGTCCATTCATCTTGTGGCCATATTGTACCTGAATCTCCCAATTTGTGCTTTCTAGTAACAGTCTGAACGGCAGGCATGGTATATGAAATCTTCTTTTTGAAAACAAACTTAGTGGCAGTGATGGATGACCCACTTTTGCTACCTCTGTGTAATTTGCTGTAGGCTGGGAAAGTGACAGTGTTTACCCCATTATAATAACAGGTGGGGTCAGTGTATGATTTCGCAGATCGCGACCCTGTTGCTTGTGAAATGCACATTAAAATAGATGATTCATCATATTTCAGGTCTGTGGGAGGGAAAAGAATTACTTCTTGATGTGCTGTGTTTGTGACTAGAAAGCCTCATGAATTATAACTCAATAGGAAGGGAGTTTGGAAAATCTTTCTTTTCTCCAGACTCCCAGTACAGAAAGCATTTCCCTCTAAAAACGCTTTCTGAATTTTCTGCGACACAACTTTTCAACGATATCTTTCATCACATTGCCAGAAGTGTATATTTTGTGTGGTATTTTGCATCATGTTTAACGAAAAGCAAACAGAGCCAAGCTCTTAAAAAATAAACTTCTGGCAGCCTCAAAAATGAGTCCATAACGAAAGGCATTCAGCAGGTAGCCATTTCCAGAGAGGGGTTTCCAACTGAACATTACAGAAATTAATTTGGAACGGAAACAGAATAGCCCTAGTAATATAAAAACAGCTGCATTTTTTCCTGTACCTACAAAAGCAGTAACCATGGGGACCTTTCTGAGACCACATCACCATACCTCTCACCATACCATGGATTCCTGCTCAGCACTGGTCTTAACACCTTTTCATACCAAAATGGGGCAACTTAGCTGTCAGCACTAACACCAAATGGGCTGATGGAACTCTGGTCCATAAATCAAATGTGACCCTCTTGGTCTCTCCATCCAAACCTTGAGACCTTCCAGGGTGCTTTTCCCTGAATGGAATGTTTCCTAGAACTATGAAAAAGCCTTTTGCTTGCCCAGCTGGAGGGATTTGTGTTGTGTTGTTGTGTTGTGTATATTCACATGGAAGTGAAACACAGTGGAAGCAGAGAGAGAATCTGGAGATGGACGATTACATTAAGAGGAGGCCAAAGCCCTCACTCTATAGGAACATGCTGATTTAAATATTGTATAGAGGTGGTTAATCTCCGTTGTTGTTTATCTGTAAAAAAGTAAAATGTTAAAGTCCATTAATGAGATGTATATATCCAACATGGTAAGTTTAGGCGCCTTCTTGTTTTAGGGGAGAGGATAAAGTGAAAGATAATAAAGAACCAATTCTTCCTTTTCTAGCAGCTTCTAGTCCAATGAAAAATGGCCAGGTTTGTTATCTAGGAGATATGAGGCCCAATAAGACTTTGCCTGGTGGTGGTGGGGGGGGGGGGAGAGAGAATTGCTTTTGCTATGTTTCCTTTACATTTTTGGCACCATTTACATTTTACTTCAGATATATTTATTTGCTAATGACTCTTTTTATGGGTTTTTTTCTCTTCTGTAGTTTTTTCCTCTAAGGATAAAGCTTTGCATTGTGTCAAATATTAAAGAAAATGTAAATACTGTATATTTCCCTGAGCTTTCAATGAGTTCTGTCAGATCCTGTGAAACAAAGAGCACGGCAATCTGAGACATATTAGGTTTAACCTCTGAAAGGATATGAGCCTCTGAAATGTACATTAATAGCTGAGGGAGAGCAGTGAGGGGAGGGGGAGACTCAGGAAAATGTTCCAGTTGAAATAGAAAAACAAATTTCTGTGCCAGAAATTTGCCAGTCCCCCCCCCTCCCGCCCCTGATGAAATCATAAGTTCATTGATTTTCAAGATCAGGTAAAATAGGAGACAAAATCAGCCAGTAAATAAACTTGGTGGATTCAAAATAGCAAGTGCCTTCAAATGACTGTCATAATAGCACACTTCATCAAGTCCTAGACACATTGCAGTGCAAAGAGCATTGCAGATTTTCTTCACCCCCAGCAAATTCCCCCACTTTGTACTGTATGGTGCCTTTAAGACTGAGGCTGAATATATGAGCCTCCTGGTTTGAATCTTGCAACTCCCCTGTGAAGAAAGGTTGCAAACTTTTTGGACTTTTTAGTCTAGAGAAAAGGCATGATAGAATTTTATCAAAATGATTCAGGATATTCTGGGGGGGGGGGAGTACTTAATACAGCAAATAGTTAAGATAAGTCACTCACTGCCAGAAGAAACAGTGATGGCCACCAACTTGGAATTACTTCAAAAGAGGATTGGACAAATTCTTGGAGGAGAAAGCAATCGTTGGATAAAAATTGGGGATGGCATTGAGTGCACGTAGAGGAAAACCCATTTCACTAGTGCTAATGCTTGCACTAGCATATATATTAAGTTGTATTGCAGACCCTCACTCAACTTGGTCACCCTCTTTTGCACACATTCTAGTTTGTCAATAGCCTTCTAAAACTGTGGTGGGACTTTAGGTGTGGTCTGACTGAGGCAAAATAGTGGTACTATGACTTGATCGGGGCACTATGCTTCTGTTGATGCAGCCTAGAATAGCATTGACTCTTTTTTATTGTTGTTGTGTCACACTGTTGGCTCATGTTTAATGTGTGGTCTACTAAGACCCCTAGGGGACGTGGGTGGCACTGTGGTCTAAACCACAGAGCCTAGGGCTTGCTGATCAGAAGGTCGGCAGTTTGAATCCCCGCAACAGGGTGAGCTCCTGTTGCTCGGTCCTTGCTCCTGCCATCCTAGCAGTTTGAAAGCACGTCAAAGTGCAAGTAGATAAATAGGTACCGCTCCAGTGGGAAGGTAAATGGCATTTCCGTGTGCTGCTTTGGTTCGCCAGAAGCGGCTTAGTCATGCTGGCCACAACCCGGAAGCTGTACGCCGGCTCCCTCGGCCAGTAAAGCAAGATGAACGCCAAAACCCCAGAATCATTCATGACTCGTCTCCCTTTACCTTTACTAAGACCCCTAGATCATTTTCACATGTATTACTGGCAAGCCTGGTGTGCCCCATCTTATATTTGTGCATCTGGTTCTTCCTGCCCAAATGCAGAACTTACATTTGTCCATATTGAAATTCATTTTGTTCAGTCAGACCCAGTTCTCCCATCTGTGAAGATAATAGTGAATTCTGTCTTCTGCAACATTAGCTATGCCCCCCACTTTGGTGTCATCTGCAAATTTGATGAACATTCCTTGCAAGTCCTTCCTCCAAGTCATTTAGAAAGATGTTGAACAACAGTGGGCCCAGGAAAGAACCCTGTGTCACCCCACTTGTCACTTTTTTCTAGGATGATGACGAACCATTAATGAGCACTCTTTAGGTTTGGTCACTCAACCAGCTACAAATCCAATGAACAGTTATCTCATCCAGTCCACCTTTTACCAGCTTCTCCAGATGAATATCATGGGGGACTTTGAAAAAGCCTTACTGAAATTAAGATAGCCTACATTCACAGCATTCCCCTGATCCACTAAACTTGTAACTCTATCAAAAAAAGAAAAAAGAAAAGAAAAGAAATGAGATTTGTCTGATATGACTTGTTTTTTGAGAAACCCATGCTGGGTCTTAGTAATCACAGCATCCTTTTTTCTAAGTACTCACATACCAACTATTTACTTATCTGTTCTAGGATCTTTCCTGGTATCAACATCAAGCTCATCGGTCAGTAGATACCTGGGTCTTATTTCCCCAGTTTTTTAAGATGGAGTCAACACTTGCTCATCTCCAGTCTGCAGGAACCTTACTTGTTCTCCAAGAATTTTCAAAGATTATAGACAGAGGCTGTGGGGTGGCATCCACAAGCTCCTTTAATATCCTTGGATGCAGCTCATCAGGCCCTGCAGATTTGAATTCATTTAAATAGCTAGGTACACCCTTACCACCTCTTTTCCTATCTTGGGCTATAGCTTTCTCCTTAAATCATTTATTCTGTTATCACCAGGTTGAGGACTATTTTGCTTTTGAGTGAAGACAGAGGCAAAGTTGGTGTTCAGCAGTTCTGCCTCCTCTTTGGTACCCAATAGCATGTCTCCATCTTCTTCATGCATACTACATGGAGGAGGGAGATTATGAGACAATATTGTTAACAATTAGCAATTTTGTTTTCCTGGAGAGGAACTTTGAACTTTGAACCTGAGTTAAGATGTAGGGAGCAATAGCACTCCTAGCAGAAATCAGACCAATCCCAAGGGTTCTGAAATTACATGGAAGGATGAAACAAAATAATTTTACAAATATAAAGGTGCCCTAGCTATATCTTCAGAAAAGTATGGGAGCACCCCTATTAATGCATTCTCTGATCAAAGCTTTTGTTGTTCTGATTCTAAGAATGCCATTTATTCATTCCATCTAGTGCAAAGCTGGATTTTGCTGGAGATACATATGCTTTTCAGTCCACAGATTGCATTTTAGAGAGTAAGCACCCCATTTGAATGGATGAATCAAAGTGTTTAGCAGCGCCACAGTTTTAGGTATAAGAGGATTTACCTTGGCATATCTAAAGCAAACACACAAGTGTTCTTTTTTCTGCAGCTGATAAAAGGCTGTGTTCCTCTTTGTTTTTCAAATAGCATTATTTTTCCCCTCAAGGAAAGCAGTTTATCTGTACTTTACCACCAGCGATTCTGCTTTCATATTCAGAATGTATAAAGATCAGGATTATACCATTTTAACATCAGCAGAAGTGAAAGCTAAAAGCATTACAGAATCCACTCCATTCATTATGGTTGGATTATTTTATTTTATTGTACAAAAGTACACACACTACAAAAGTGCATTAGCACCATGTGTACTGTAAGTGTGGAATACATTATTAACAGGAATAACATCCTGTCTCCAGGAAACACTTGCATCATACATATGCATTTTTAGGTTTTTCCATTACAGCGTCTTGTATAGACCACAACCCACCTGAGAATCGTTTAAGGACCAGAAATATCAGTCCTTGTTTTCTCACACCTACCAATGTACTGAAAGGGGCACTAGATGAATACAACAAAAATATTGTACTGTACCTTAAAGACCAAAACATTTACTGCAGCATAAGCATTCAGTTACTAGAGTCTGCTTCTTTGGAAATCATGGCAGCAGCCAGTCTTGTAGGAAATGCAGTTTCATACAGCTAGCATGTTAAATGCATAAAGGGGTTAAGACCACAGAGTATGCTGTTGTTTCTAGACCTGACCAGGTCACGCTCCCTCATGTCTGGTGACGGACAGTTGAGAAAGTTCTTTCATTCACCTTTGTTTCTTCTGTTTCTTCTCTTCCCCTAAGTGAACTTGATCAGAGAGGATGTCTGAGTTTGACCACAACAAGCTCACACAGTGTGTTCAGAAACTTTTACCATAATTTGTAAACTCAGCTGCCATTCATGCTGCTGTGGTTGAGTAAAGAAATAGATCTATCTGTTTTGCGTGTTCAGACCCAGAGACCTTCCCCTAAATAAAGACACATTTGACTCCAATTTTAGTTTTGGTTTTTTGGCAGAATTTAGGTCACACCTTGATTGATTACAGAAAAGTGAGTGGTTGTGTAGACCCTGGTTCGACTAGCTCCCTGCAGCCTTGCAGGTAGCGCTGACCCAGAGCTCTATCACAGGTCAGCCAAGGGTGAACATCTGAGGCAGGTGAAAAGCCTGGGAGCAGACTCTATTCACTCCTCAGATGCTGCCCTGCACAGGCACGATCCCCTTTTGGGGGTTGACCAAACAAGTTGAGTTCCTGGATTCCTTTAATGGAATACCCTTCACATAGAGATGGTGAGACCATTCTCCCATCCCTATCACATGAACCAGAGCCTATCCGCAACCTTACAAGTTGTTACGAATTGCTACATGGCAGGCAAAACCCAAATGGCAATGGCCCATCAGCCAAGTGGGGAAAATTTCTGCCGTGCCCCTATCCCAACGACAGAGGACACACGACAACATAACAAGGTCAATTGCAAAATGCCCTAAAATTAGGGAGAGGTGGGCGGGTGTTCAGATGCACGAGCCGAAAGAGGAAGCTCTGGGACACGTGCATGGGTTTATATAGGTCCCTCGATCCGTTTAGACTGCACCCCATTGGCCAGATTAAACCCAGCAACGAGGGACCTACCAATCGGGTGTTGTGGCTGTCCAATAGACCCACCCACAACCAGGAGGTCAGTCTCCAGGTCTCACCGCAACATGTGCCCTCTTTTAGGGAGGACACGATTTTCTGCTCTAGTTATCCCTAGTAAAAAAAAACTTCCAGTCTTTTTGGGAAAGTTACCTTAAATATCTATTTCAACTCATTATAAATCATCTCCCCAAAGTCCTTAGCTACTTACATGTCCACCACATGTGATAAAATGAGCCTTCTGCTTCTTTAAATTTCCAGCAAATATTTGACGTTGATTTATACATTTTGGCTAATTTACTTTGTCTTAGGTCCCATCTACACATCATTTTCATAAAGTTTTCCCTCAGGGTAGAACATGCTGTGAATTTCAACCCGGATTTCCATAACTTTCCCCATGATTCTAATTCTACGTTATGCTCCACATCCCTAACCCAATGGATCACAGCAGATTTAACCTTTTCATCTTTGGTTTCCCATTCTAACAATATCCTACACCTCCTTGAAATCAGTTTTCCACATCAGCATTTCTCAGCATCTCAGTAGGCCAAGTAGGAATGGTCATAGCAGTCACTGAAAATAGTACAGTGAAGGAGCCAACTTGATCTCAATAGGCAGGGAATTCCAAAGTGTATGTTCTGCCACATTAAATGATTGTGTTCTTCTATATGTGGAACAGGTATTATGTGGCACTTGCAGTTGTGCCAATTTCACCAATCGAAGTGGTCGAGTGTGCACATGGGGTGCAAAGTGATCTTATAGGTAAACTGGTCCCAAGTTGTTAAGTTGCTATGAAGAAACACAGCTGGCAGGCTAGGTAAAGAACTACTGCTGACTTTAGACTTCTTTAGACTGTCATGGAGGCAAATACTGAGGTCAGATGAGTACTACAATGGATGCTCGGTTTGTGAACGTGATCCGTGCGGGATGCATGTTCGCAACCCACAGTGTTGGCAACCCACAGTGGCGCTTCTGCACATGTGCAGGTTGCAATTCAGCGTTTCTGCACATGCGCAAAGTGCAATTTAGCGCTTCTGTACATGAGCGGCTGCCAAAACCTGGAAGTAACCCGTTCCGGTACTTCCAGGTTTCGGCGGGTCCGTAACCCAAAAAAACGCAAGCTGAAGCGTCTGTAACCCGAGGTATGACTGTATAATCCAAGGCAGCAGACAGGCACTAGTGAGCATGAGTGTCCTTACTGCTAAGGGCAGGGTGGCACCCAAGATTTTGCTCCCCCCAAGTCTGTGGTTAATGACACCACTGCTTCTCACTAAAGGCTGCTACACACATTACTTTTTGGCTTTTTGTCTATATTTAGGCTCTTTGTCTATATTTATATAAATGTAGCACATACAAATGAAATATTTGTGTTTGCAAACACCTACGGACTGGTGCAGATACCATGTAGGCGTGTTTAGCCACATGTAAATCAAACAGCAAATATGATTGTCACTGTGTAATAACATGATTGCCACCCTATACTGCTTGTGAATTGCCTCTTGGTAGCTACCATCTGTCTGATCCTCAACGTGTTGAGAAAGAATATACTAATAAATAACATCTATTTCTGTTTATACAGGCTGAAGTCTTTGATGTGCAGTACGGGACTGCAGAAGATTTGCTCAGGATCCAAAATACTGCAAATGTCTCCAGGAAAATTGCGCTTCTGAAGCTAGGACGTTTGCCTTTGCTGTATAAGGTAAGCTGTGGCGAGAATGCAATTTTACCCTAATTAATTGTTCCTTTTTCTGGTGTTCAAATTGCAACGATTATGATGACACCTTGTTGTGACTCGCTCACCTAAAGTTGTATTTAATTGGTTCTTTGCAGCAACCGACTCCTGCGATTTTTGGCTTTATTTTCGTTACCTGTGTTCTGTTCCCAGTTTTCCTCACTTGATTATGACGCGGTGTGACTGGCTAGCTCCTTTTCTCTTTCTCTTTTTGCAAAGGCAAAATATATGTTTAACACATTTCAGTTTGATGACAAGGTGGATGCTGAGAAAAGTTTGATGCATACTGTGCTTCTGGGAGAAATTTGTTTTAGGAAAACAGCTAAGAGTGAAGAAGATAAGATAAACCCATTTACGGCTGGTTTAAAACACAAGCTTGGGGGGATGGATTATAATACCTGTGCACACTGACCTGGGTGTAAACAGGTGGCGCTGTGGTCTAAACCACTTAGCCTCTTGGGCTTGCTGATCCACAAGTCAGCAGTTCGAATCCTCATGATGGGGTGAGCTCCCGTTGCTCTGTCCCAGCTCCTGCCAACCTAGCAGTTTGAAAGCACGCCGTGTTTCTGTGCACTCTGGTTTCTGTCACAGTGTTCAGTTGCATCAGAAGCAGTTTAGTCCTGCTGGCCACATGACCTGGAAAGCTGTCTGCGGACAAACGCCGGCTCCCTCGGCCTGAAAGCAAGATGAGCGCCGCAACCCCATAGTTGCCTTTGACTGGACTTAACCATCCAGGGATCTTTTAACTTTTTACCTTTTAACCCATTTGAACACAATGTGACTTGCTTCTGAGTACAGCGGAACCTCAGGTTACAGTGGGGATCCATTCCGGAGGCCCAGCCGCAACCCGAAAATGATGCAACCCAAAGCGTCATCTCTGCGCACGCATGCTGCACGATTTAGCGCTTCTGCGCGTGTGTGAATGGTGTGAACCCGGAAGTAACCCATTCCAGTACTTCCGGGTTTGCGCTGGTCGCAAGCCGAGGGTGACGTAAGCTGAAGGCAATGTAACCCGAGGCTTCACTGTATACAGTGGTACCTCTGGTTGCAAACTTAATTCGTTCCGGAGGTCCATTGTTAACCTGAAACTGTTCTTAACCTGAGGTACCACTTTAGTTAATGGGGCCTGCTGCTGCCACTGCGCCGCCGCCGTGCAATTTCTGAAGCAAAGTTCTTAACCCAAGGTACTATTTATGGGTTAGTGGAGTCTATTTATGGGTTAGCGGAGTCTGTAACCTGAAGCGTCTGTAACCTGAAGCATCTGTAACCCAAGGTACCACTGTACATGTTATATTAGATATCAACTGAACTCTTTTCACACATTCTCCTGAACATGCAATGTTTAAAAGCAAGTGTGGGGGCATCCAAGTTCTGTCTCAATGAAAGCCCTTTGACAAATGTTGGCCTCACCTGTTCATCCCACCTTCAGCTGCTCTCAGTCCCTGATGTCCCTGCATTGAACAGGGAAGGTCTGCATGGAGATTTTACTCAGGTTTGCTTGTACTCACCTAGAACTGCCTGTGTAACTGGGAACCGTGATAATATTAAGACCCTGATTGCATAGAGGGCAGTATTCAGGTTCAAGCAAATATGAACAAAAGTCTCCCTCCAGAACTTTTCCTGCTCATTTATAGGAAAGCTGGCTCTAGTGTGCACAGGGATGTTGGAGGCGGGCCTTGTTTGAACACCCCTGTCTACCCCTGCTGTTGGGTGCTTTCAGTTGAATGCTTGAACCTGTCTATATTGTGGCATGTGGCATTAGGTCCAGTTAGCCTGAGAGTCAGATACAGTGGTACCTCGGGTTACATACGCTTCAGGTTACATACGTTTCAGGTTACAGACTCCGCTAACCCAGAAATAGTGCTTCAGGTTAAGAACTTTGCTTCAGGATGAGAACAGAAATCGGGCTCCGGCGGCGCGGCAGCAGCAGGAGGCCCCATTAGCTAAAGTGGTGCTTCAGGTTAAGAACAGTTTCAGGTTAAGAACGGACCTCCGGAACGAATTAAGTACTTAACCTGAGGTACCACTGTAACTGGAGCTACTTTATATTGAGTCAGACCAGCCCTCCTGTTTACAAGCCCTGACAATCATCTGATTGTTAGTGTCTCTGGCATCATTCCTGTTTCATTCCAGGCTGGGGAAATCTATGCAACGGGGTGCTTTTCTGGAAACTTAGGCAGGTAGCCGTGTCCTTTAGAACCCTGATTTTCCTGAAGACAGTTTTGCAGAGAACTGCAACCTCTGACAGATGCTGCTTTACAGCAGCCATACTAAGAGTTGCACGGTGTTAAGCAAAATCTGTGTGCTCCACGCTTCAGTCTCCTGTGGCATCATTTTACAAAGTTTGCAGCAGCAGATATTACAAGGAGGGAAAGGGCAAAGAGCCAGAGCCAGAGAAAAAAAAAATGAAATGAAATGAACTGAGAGCAGTAGTAGCTGGAGATGGCTGTCTCCTATTGTCATGTGATCTGAGATCAGAAATCTCAGTCTCAATCTCAGACATCATTACTTGTCCTGTTGGAGATTCAGACATGCCCTGAGGTGAAGCTCAGCATAACACATTGCCTGTCTAACCTCGAGCTTTTGGGATCTTACCAGCTCTGTTGGACTCTCTCCAAAATCTGAGGCTTCCAGCTGCATTGATACACTGTGGGTGTCTCAGCTACTGAAACTCAGTACTGTAATGGAAAGGAATATAGCACAAAAGGAATAGCCAGTTGAGAACTCTGGGGGAATCCAGAAAGTATCACCAGTGCTGGCATTCAGCCTGACGGTTTCCATTGATTCCAGGAGAGGGGAGGCAAGGGGGAGATTTTTGCAGTTCTTCTTGGTTGGTCAGCTTTGGAACGAAAAGCAAAGGTGCTCCTGGGAAAACGACAGCATCATAACATGGTGTCATTGGCCCTTTCTTTCTAAATCCTTTCTGGTCCGTCCCCCCGCAACACCCTAGAGCAGATTTGGTGAGGGCTCAGGGGGCACACAGGGAAAGGAGAGGAAGAAGATCTGTTGCACAAATGGAAATCCTTGCGCTGACTAAATGAGCTACTTGGATACTACCCAATATATCTACAACGTCATTGCAGACAATGAGTATTCTTGCGAAAGAATAATGTTAAACAACAGTGGATCAACTCCTTTTACTGGTCCACAATAGAAAGTTGTCCTCTCATATTGTATCACAGTGTGGTATGTTGGCTTGACAGCCACGGACAGAAAGTCTCTACAGAGGGTGGTGAACACAGCATATGATAGCATTGGCTGTCCCTTGAGTCCGCTAGATGACATCGCAAGGGATCATTGCCTTAGGAGAGCGAGGAAAATTCTCATAGATGACTCACACTCTGGCCATCACCTCTTTAATCTTCTGCCCTTGGGCAGGTGATATAGAAGTATAATCAGCCGTACCAACAGGCTAAAAAATAGCTTCTATCCGTGGGCTGTTAGGCTGTTGAACGGAAAATAACATAGCAAAATTGACTTGTGAGGTGGTGTGTTGTTCGATAGGCAGAGTGCAATGAGATTGATTGTTTTTTGGGGGGAGGGAGGCTTGTTTAATTTCATTGTACACAGGTTGTACAATGACAATAAAGGTGGTATTATTAATAATAATAATAATAATAATTCATGATAACCCTAGGGCCTTGGATAGTTTGGGTAGTATCAGTGCCAGATTAAGCCCTGTGGAGGCTCCTAGGAAGTCAATTGTATTTAGAGATGGGGAGAAATTGGGTTTGTTTTACATTTTCATACAAACCTCCCTAACTTGCATTTCCCAAAACAACAGCCAAGCTGAAATGTAGCTATCCTTCAAAATTCAAACTTCTCTGAATTTTGTGATATAGTTTTCCAATTCCCCCCTCCTCCCAAACACGTATATTAGGGAAATTGTACCTAAAAATGTGTCTATTAGCAAAATATAACATAAAAGATATTATATTGGGGAAATGCTTGCCAAAATTTGTATATCTCAAATTCAGATTTGTTATTAAGGCAACATAATGCCAAACAGAAACTTATGGACATAAATAATACATAAAAAACATATGTAAAGATAAAAATTTGACCTGTACAATAAATATACATAAAAAAGCAGAGTCTGAAGGTCTCAATGGAGGTCACATGGCTTTGTCTAAGTTGAGTAGCCTTCACTGCAAATTTGGCTGAATTAAATGCACAGGTGTGTTTATTAGGCAAAATTGCACACAAAAATGCTAATATTGAATATTAGTGGGCACTTAAAACAAACAAACAACACACAGACACTTCAATTGGAAATGTAGCAAACCGAAGACTAGGAATATGAGAAACTGGAGCCAAAACTGACAGATAGTATTTTAGAGTTTTCCCTTTATCGTATAGAATCAAATATTTGCTCTCTGTGGACTGTTAATAAACCTGAATTGAACTGAGCAATAGAGTGAACTGGAGATAAAAAAAACAATTTAAAACAAAAGTACTGTTGTCCAGGAGAGCCAACCAAAACCATTTAAGCAACAGAGCAGAACAAATTCAGCCAGGAAAAGCAGACATAGAAGAAAAACTAGAACTGGAAAATTATATCTCTAACAATCAAAGCTGGAATAAACAAGGCAGACTTCACCAAAAAAAACCTATCATTACTTTTGTTTAGGTGCGAAGCAGTCATAACTATGACTTGCTGCTCAAAACACTCACTTTGGTAGCTAAGTTTCGGAGCTGGTTTATCATAGATGAACATGTGAATTCGAGAGGAAATTGAACTTTCCATTCCTAAAAGGGACCCTGATAGTTGTGTAAAACCATATTTCAAAATCCAAGACTTTCTAAAAAGTAATCAAGGCGTTAGTAACACTGCAATGGTAGCAGCAGGTAAATCAATCCAAATCCCTAGAGTTCTCTGATGAAATGCCAGAAAGTGAGAAAATTAACCAGGCATCGCAGAGTAATCTTAAAAAATGAATTCCTGAACTTGGCATCACCACCAAGTAGGCCCTCTACTCACATCCAACCCAATCCAGTGCAGAGCTTCTACTGGAGACTTGGCATAGACCAAGACATTCATTGAGATTAGGGAAGATGAACCTGTGGTCTTTCAGATGTTGTTGAACTATAACTCCCATCATTCCTGAACATAGGCTATGCCATCTCAGGCTGATGGGAAATGGAATGCAACACTATTCAGGTCCTACATCCCTACATTAGATATCCAGTCCCAAGACATTTAGGGCTTTGAAGGAAAGAACACTCACTTTGAATTGACCTGGAAATGAAACTGGAAAGTTGGGAACTTTTCTGATACAGGAGAGCAGCAGACAGCAACTGTATGTGTGTGTGCGTTTAAATATATATAGGCCTTAGTCCTGAAGGGGAAAAATATGAATTGATATAAAGCATTAGATTAAGTGTTAGTCACCATTGCAATGTGAGTCAAGTAGATTAGGCCTCCAGAATGCATTATCCAACTAACTTTAGCAAATGCTGATAAATATGCATGAACTTCTTATTAGGATAGATTGCATTGTTATATTCCCAGTAATTTTTCAAAAATGCTTGAATTCTTGCAGACAACTTTCCATTGTGATCAACTTATATGCAAGTACTGTTTGGGAACGGGATAGATTGTGCTGCTGCTGTTATTGTTAGCTTGCTTTATTTATTACTTGTTGCCCCAGCCACTCTGGGCAGCTTCCAACAGAATATAAAAACACAATAGAAACACCAGGCGTTAAAAACTTTCCAACACAGGACTGCCTTCAGCTGTCTATGGAAAGTCATATAATTGCTTATCTCTTTGGCATGTGATGAGAGGGCATTCCATAGGGCAGGCACCACTACCAAGAAGGCCTGCCCTGCCTGGTTCATCCATCTTTAAGCACCTTGAAGTCACTTTGATTTCAGTGGGAAAAATTTACAGGGCAAGACATGTATACTCATTTATTTCCATGTATCTTACTCTCGGGTAAGCAGGTATAAGGCTGCAACCTTGAACAAGTGCTGAACCTTCCCATCAACATCAGTAGGACTTAAAGGAACAGGCAGTGTATGGGGGACTTCCATTCCCAGCCCCCACACACGTTGGTGGAGCACCCATAAATGTACCCTGCCTCGTTTTTCCCTGACCCACCCCATTCTGCCCCATCCCACCCCCTTTCCCACTCCCATTCTGCCCTCTTCCAGGTCCAAAAGGACCCGGTTGTCAGTGACTGAGAATCAATTGGACACTCCTAAAATAGTCACTTGTTTTCTTTGTCCATGGAGTTTTCTTGGCAGGGATACTGGAGTGGCTTGCCGGTTCCTGCTCCAGGTGGATCACATTTGGTCAAAACTCTCCACTACGACCTGTCCATCTTGGGTGGCCCTGCACGGCATAGCTCATAGCTTCTCTGAGTTATTCAAGCCCCTTCGCCACAGCACGGCAGTGATCCATGGAGGGGTATGTGTTTGGACAGTGTTCTCAAAGCTACAAACATGAGTCTGACCAAACTGCGGGAGGCAGTGGAAGACAGGAGTGCCTGGCGTGCTCTGGTCCATGGGGTCACGAAGAGTCGGACAAGACTAAACAACAACAAAAATGGTCACTGCCTAAACAGTACGGCTGGATTGTGCCCATTGTGTTCAGTCCACAGAGGCAATTATAAAATAGCAGAAACGTTGGATTTTGCAGCTAAATTTACTCTGAGTTGCTCTACTAGCCAAAGAAAACACTCTCATTTTCAAGTTCAAAGGTGGCGGGTGAGCGAAAGACTTTGTTTTGAATAGAAACCATCTAGGTCTCAAATATTGTTTTCAGCTCTGAAAACTGTGCTATGTATCTAAATGATTTGAATCCAAACTCATTATGTACATGAAAGGTCAGTAATCATTGCTAGAATTTGACGTGTCTTCAGCAGCCTGTTGTGTTCCTCTTATGCTGCAGTCCTCCGTTAAATGCCAGACATAATGAAATAGCAATCAGTGTGTATTGGTGTGTATTATCTAGGTCCTGAATAGGATGCTAAGGTAACAATGCACTGATTACTGCACTGTGCAATGCGCTGTTCAAGGAGAAAGTTACAGAGATTAAGCCCTCCAGACATTTCATATGAATGCTTGGTTTTCAAAGTGTTTCATCAATAAGAAGATAGAAGCTTGGACTAGACTAGGAATGATTTACATTTGCATCCAGCGGCTGCTTCCCAGGAACCTCACATTATATTCTAACAAAAATCGTTGAGAGATGGTGATTGGGGCTGAGGTGAGGTTACACAGTAAGGAGCATGGCTGAGGTCTACACCAGACACGCTCCCTTAGTCTTTCATTGCAGCAGAGGTCCATATGTGCTAACATTCAGGTACGGAATTCATTCATTTATTGGGGACTTGCATTGGAAACGGGGAGCTCTTCAAAGCAGGAATATGCATGCAAAGGTACGTCTCCTTTGGAATGACAGGGGGTGGGTGGAAACATGCACACATCAGATCTATGTTCCAAAGCAGCACTGAGTCAGGATGTTGGTTTTTCCCACCAGCCAAGATCTGAAATAAGAAATGGAGCGGGGGGTGGGGGTGGGAGTCAGCGAAACAGCCACAGGCTAAGCCTCAAAGTAACCATACCAGTCACACTATGAGAGAAGGAGGGAGCCAGATAAGGCAGAATGAGGAATATGGGCTTAAACTCCTCAACGCCACCCCCTGCATCATGGAGATGCCAGTCAGGCCCACAAACACCCACAGTAAAGATGGAGGCTGTGGCTTCAGCCTATAGCGACAACCTGCAGCCTAACACATGCTTGGGATACAGAACTGGGAATATTTAGAGAGAAGTACAAGCATATTCCAATCTTTTCTCTTAGCGGTTTTCATTGGTTTGCCAACTCAAATCAGTTGCTTAGAAATCTGCTGTGTATTTACAGTGAGGGCATGCAGTTTCAAAATTACATTGTCTGGACCTACATTGACCTTTTAAATGTTATTAGAATGATACAAGATATAACGTTCCATAACATTTAATGCAGTTTCCCTTTGCTGGTGGTTCACTGCTCTGCAGCACCTTCTGGTGCCATATTCTAATAACGGATTATTAACATTATAAACCACGAGTGTAGATCTGCCCATTGTCTGGTCAATTGGCTACAAAACATCAGTTGTCATATGGTTGTGCTTCTCTAATTATGGATATTTCACAATGTTAGGCTACCTGCAGCGATGTGATCTATTGATTCAGTAGGTTGATAGTATTTGCAACTTCCATGATATCTGCAGTTTTAGCAAGGAGTGTTATCTGAACTTAAGTGAAGTTGATAAATCCTTTTGCCAAGTATCATTGTTTTCTTTTCTAAACCATTTTTTTTTGGGGGGGGGCTACTGAGTTTCCATCCCATTGGGGGTCCTCCTTGAACCAGCTCACCTGTGTAGGTAGCATATGTGGTACCATTCTCCGGGAGTCATAGAAGAGGGCAATCTAGGGATGCTTCAAAGGTAAAGTAAAGGTACCCCTGCCCGTACGGGCCAGTCTTGACAGACTCTAGGGTTGTGCGCTCATCTCACTCTAGAGGCCGGGAGCCAGCGCTGTCCACAGACACTTCTGGGTCACGTGGCCAGCGTGACAAGCTGCATCTGGCAAGCCAGCGCAGCACACGGAACGCCGTTTACCTTCCCACTGGTAAGCGGTCCCTATTTATCTACTTGCACCTGGGGGTGCTTTCGAACTGCTAGGTTGGCAGGCGCTGGGACCGAGCAGCGGGAGCGCACCCCGCCTCGGGGATTCGAACCACCGACCATGCAATTGGCAAGTCCTAGGCACTGAGGTTTTACCCACAGCGCCACCCGCGTCCCTTAGGGATGCTTCAAAACCATGCCTTAATGGCAGACTCCTTTTTTTGCTTCTGCCAACATCAGAACTCTATCATCATTAAATAGAGGGCCATGTTGATGAAGGTATGGCCTCCATCTCTGAGGGTATGAACCTCTTCCACCGCCTTCAGATACAGCAATCCAAAAAGTCCAGTGTCATAGGACTGCAGCATTGAGAAATCATAAATGTCACTATGACTATTTCTAACAGGTTCCTTGTGAGAATATCTGCTGTCCTGCTTCTGTTCCGGAAAACAAAGATGGAAACATACTTACAAATCTCAACATTTTTAATTCCTGTATCTAAGTTAATCATTGCAGTCTGGGCCATTTTATAGGTTGATGTGGGATTCAAAGAACAGTCCATAGATTCAGGAAGGGAAACTGTGGATCATTTAGTCCAACCCAAATATGCAGCTGTCCCTTACGGGGATCGAATCTCAACCTTGGCGTTATCAACACCATGCTCTAACCAACTGAGCTATGTTGGGGATCTGTAAAGTACTAGCATAGTTTCCAAGTATAAAAAGGTAAAGGGACCCCTGACCATTAGGTCCAGTCGTGACTGACTCTGGGGTTGCAGCACTCATCTCGCTTTATTGGCCAAGGGAGCTGGCGTACAGCTTCTGGGTCATGTGGTCAGCACGACTAAGCCGCTTCTGGCGAACCAGAGCAGCGTACGGAAATGCCGTTTACCTTCCCGACGGAGTGGTACCTATTTATCTACTTGCACTTTGACATGCTTTCGAACTGCTAGGTTGGCAGGAGCAGGGACCGAGCAATGGGAGCTCACCCCGTCGCGGGGATTCGAACCGCCGACCTTCTGATTGGCAAGTCCTAGGCTCTGTGGTTTAGCGTCCCTTTAATTTCCAAATATAGCTTCACATAATCTTTTAGATTGGGTTAGAATAACATCTTTACTAGTAATACGTCGCTTATGGCATTCCTTCTCAGGTTATTGTGCTTGTGTTACGAGAAGCCTTCCCCATAAAGCTAGCAACCTTTGTCTGTCCTAGAAAAGCACTGCTACACACACACACACACACACACACACACACACACACACTAATTTCCTAAGCATGTCTTTTATTTCTAAGGCAGTCAAGCTTTCTCTGTTCAGAAGTTGTTTGTGTCGCTTATTTTCGGCAGCGTTCAGTTATAGGTTGGTTTCTCTCCCCCCACCCTTCCAATATATAGTATCTGTAAGGGAAGTGAATCAAAAAAACTGCTTGGGAGTTTGTTGAGTCATTTCTCTGCCAGATAGTTTATATCATAGTCTCCAAGGAGAAAAGATAACATTTAATTCACTTTACTACTTGACCTTGTCTTCTGTCATATAGCACTGGCTGTGAAATGCTCAGCAAGTTCAAAATGTGCTGATTCATGAGATACTCAGATCCTTTTTTTTTAAGGAGTCTTTATGACAAATTGGAGATTAATTAGCACTGGGGAACTGACGGCTGAAGGAATTGCTCTTCTTCTCTAATAACCATGTTTATCATCTTAATGCCAAATTTACTTCCAGCTATTTAGTTGATGGCATAAATGTGTGATGAACTGGACCTGCTCCTTTTGGCATCAGATAAATCGCGAGGTTTGCAGAGATCTTCATTGGCCTTTCAGTCAGGATCCCTTCTGCAAAGGAAGAGGCTACAAGTAAGATGTATTGGAGGAGGAGAAGAAATCATAAAGCTGCTCATGGTTTAGTTTCCATAAGCAAGCATTATGGAAGAATACCAAAACCAGGATAATTTTTGAATTGTTACCAACCATGAATCATCAAACCATAGCTATGTATTACATCTGCTCCAGGCAAACTATGACTACAGCATGGTTGCATACATACCTACTCAGAAGTAATTCCCACTGTGTTTTGCATGACTTAACTAGTAAGGGTTTAGAATCACAGCTTCAACATAGTTTTCCTGCCTCTTCACTCTTGCTTCATTTTTCTCATGAAAATAGGGATGTCCTAACATATCCTCAAGGGACGTGGGTATCGCTGTGAGTTAAACCACAGAGCCTAGGACTTGCCGATCAGAAGGTCGGCGGTTCGAATCCCCGCGACGGGGTGAGCTCCCATTGCACGGTCCCTGCACCTGTCAACCTAGCAGTTCGAAAGCACGTCAAAGGGCAAGTAGATAAATAGGTACTGCTCCGGTGGGAAGGTAAACGGCATTTCCGTGCGCTGCTCTGGTTCACCAGAAGCGGCTTAGTCATGCTGGCCACATGACCAGGAAGCTGTACGCCTGTTCCCTCGGTCAATAAAGCAAGATGAGCGCCACAACCTCAGAGTCGGTCACAACTGGTCCTAATGCTCAGGGGTCCCTTTACCTTTACCTTTAACATATCCTCACACATTTCTCTGATAAAATAGGAGTGTCCAAAGGAAAAGTGGGACATTCCGGGATCAAATCAGAAACCGGGACAGCTTCTTAAATCTGGGACTGTCCCTGGGAAATGGGGACACTTGAAGGGTCTAGCATAATTGAGGGAGGAAAGGGCCTTCCATATATACAAAATACAGTTCATGCGAGGTTCCTGGGCCTCTGTGGGTGGAGAAGCATGTCTCAGTTTGTATGTAGGTCCCCTTACATATGTAGGAGTCTTCTGCACTGGCAGTGTTGGCATCAGGAGGCTGAGGTGGTTAAGTTGAGGAATGCCTCTGCTCAATCCTGCCTCTACTCTCAAAAGCCCAGCATAAAATAGTGATGATATTTGGAATCCAGCCTCTGTTACTTTGGCCGATAGCTGGTCGTTTAGCTTTTTCAGTTTGGTTTAGACTTGCTCCTTTTATTTGTGCTTGTCTTGACCACATGTTCTGGTTGTTGTTGCTTTTTTAATAATTATTATTTTTGCCACACTCTGATATCATGTGTTGATGAAGGGTTCAAAATGTTTCGAATGAATGAAAGACAGCCTGGATAGCTCAGTTGGTTAGAGCATGGTGCTGATAATGGCAAGGTTGCAGGTTTGATCCCTGCATGGGACAATTTCATATCCCTGTTTTGCAGAGGGTTGGATCCTCCAACTCTATTATTCTATGAAGTGGAAGTGACACAGACAAGAAAATGACAGATATTTTTTTTAGAATCCGTCCACTGATTAATTCAGCACATATTTTTAGTCTTATCATTTTTAATCAATCAGCCTAGTTTATTTAATCAATTCAATGCTGCGGTTCTAGTAGATATACTTTTGAATTGCACGTTAAGTGGCATTGCTGGGTTTGCTTTTTTTTGTTTGTGGGACTGAAAGATTGACGTTTTTCTCATTAGGCTTCCAAATGTACATATTCTCATGTTATCCTGTGTAATTGCTTCACCGCCTCTCTCTTAAAGAAAATTATGTATTGATTTTGTTTCTTTGCAAATAGCTGTGGCTCAGATGCCCACACGAAGGGCAGTTTATGTGCATATGTGAGCGACAGATTGATTGAACACTGCAGTGAGTGAATTTAGTGCCACTTGCTCAGTGATCTAAGCTTTATTTTCTCTGAAGATGAAGTTCTTCCAAGGGACTTTTCTAGACATAAATTTCCTCCTTTCCTTCCATCGGGCCTCATAAGCCCTAAACGTGAGGCTCGGATAAGGAAGGGGAAGAGATGTTTCAAAAGACATAAAACAAATATTCTGGCTTCTGTGGGTTTTTCTTACTGATTTTCTTAACATCCCGAAATTCTGCTGCAATATATATATATATTTTCCAGTCTAGATTGTAACTGCAGCCATTTACTCTGCACAGGAGCCATTAATTCTGTTCTAGCAATTGGAGAGAAATTTGGTTTGGTTTGCATTTTTATGTGAACCTAATTGATCCACATTTCCATTTCCTGCAACTATATAGAATCATTGGATGGCAGAGTTGGAAGAGACCATGAGGGTCATTTCGTCCAACCCGCTGCAATGCAGGAATGAGGTCTGAAGGGAAAGAGAAATAAAAAATACCAGCCGCCAGGAAAACCAGTTATGCTATGAGCAAGGGTACGAGGGTAACTAACCCATTAACCAGAGGCCTTGGAAAAGGTGAGAAAGTGGTGCAACCTCAAGTTATGGACGTGAGGCTAGGGAGGGGAGGCCTTGTACGCAGGGGTTGATGATTCTCATGTGAGAAGCCAGATCAATAGATAACCGTGTATAAAATACACTTCCGTATTGAAGAGAAATATTGCAGGTAATGTCTGAATGTAAGATTATAGAGGGTAGTGATTAGTGGATATCCATGAGGTTGTACAGTAATGCACGGTATACATATACATTCTTAAGTCATATATATATATATATATATATATTTGCTTTCGTAGATTTTCACGGGTACAGGAATGCAGGTTTTGGTGTCTTCGGGTGTCTTCCCGTGTAAGAGTTGGGGTGTCTAGGCGACGTTTCGACGAGGTCTCACTCGTCATCTTCAGGCTGGTGCTTTCGGCTTCTTGTTACTGGAACAGAGCAGGATCTCAGTGTTTGAGTTCCTATAAATACTGTTGAGGGGGTGTGGTGTATAGCCTCCAACGTTCTGGGCAGAGGGGAAGTTCCCAGGTTAGTGTGTCTTTTCTTCTTTTGTTCCTTAATTACTTGAGGGATATCTTGAGTGATTTCTTGAGTGATATTCTGAGTACCACTTAGGTGGGTCATTAAGTGTGGATTAGTTGCTAAAGCTTTCGTGTCTTGACCTCTTGAGCTTGTGAAGAGTTTTTCTGAGAAGATGGCTGTACTGCACTTAGTTGTGCTCTGGCTTGGCTTCGTGTATAGGGGCGAGCTGTGGTTTTGTGCCCTGTGCCAGCCAGATCTGTGTAGGGATTGCAGAGGGGTGCAGCATCCGGAGGTGCCACTATGGTTTGGCTACTGGATGGAGTCTGTAATTTATCTGTGGAGAGGGTCTGGGTTTGGGTCTGGTGTGGTTGATTGGTGATGGCGTTCTGTGTGCCTCTGGTTCTGGTGTCGGTTTTTGTGGGGAGGGCTAATTTCCAGATGTCTGGCAGGCGGGACGTGTCGTCACGCTTGTTCATGTTGTGGGGGTGTTTCTCTATCTCGATGGCTTCCATGATTATTCTCTTGTGGTGATGTTCCATGTTAAAGAGCAATTTGGAATCTGCAAAATTAATTTCGTGTCCTGTTTCTTTCATGTGTTGGAAAAGAGAGGAGGTTTTTTCTTCTTTTTTGACGGCATTCTTGTGTTCTGCGATACGTGCATTTATTCGTCTGTTTGTTTGTCCAATGTACGTGGCTGGGCAGACTTTGCAGGGTATTTCATAGACCCCTTGGTTTTCCAACTGGATTTTATCTACGAAAGCAAATATATATATATATATATATATATATATATATATATATATATATATGAATGATATAATACTTAAATAATACTAGTATGGTATATAAAGTTATGTACGAATGGTTAATACATATTATGTAAAATTTGTAGTAGGTAGTATATATAAGGATATTCATGGGGTAAATATGTAATGCATAATTATACATATTAATATGTATAACATGGGGCTTGAACCCATGACTCTGAAAGTGTCATATCCACCAGGATATGTGTGTGTGTGTGTGTGTGTAAATGAGCTGTCTTTTGAAATTCACACTTTTCCAGATTTTGTGGCACACTTACCCAAACCTGAATATATTAGGGCACAGGTGGACAAGTGGATCTTGTTAGCAGGCCAGATTGCTATCTCCTGCACATACACATCATGGGCCAACTTTGATGTTGATGTTGTGCAGTGCAAGAAGTGAAAGACCTACATTGGCTCCCAGTACATTTCTGAGTACAATTCAGTTCAAATTGTTGGTGCTGACCTTTAAAACCCTAAATGGCATCTTCCCAGTATACCTGAAGGAGCGTCTCCACCCCCATTGTTCTGCCTGGACACTGAGGTCCAGCGCCGAGGGCCTTCTGGCGGTTCCCTCGCTGTGAGAAGCCAAGTTACAGGGAACCAGGCAGAGGGCCTTCTTGGTAGTGGCACCTGCCCTTTGGAACACCCTCCCACCAGATGTCAAAGAGAACAACAACTACCAGACTTTTAGAAGACATCTGAAGGCAGCCCTGTTTAGGGAAACTTTTAATGTTTGACGGACTATTGTATTTTAATATTTTGTTGGAAGCCTCCCAGAGTGGCTGCGGAAACCCAGCCAGATGGGCAGGGCATAAATAATAAACAATTATTATTATTATTATTATTATTATTATTATTATTATTATTATTGTTGTTGTTGTTGTTGTTGTTGTTGTTGTTGTTACTCATATTCTGCTTCTGTAGACTAGGGGTAGCCAACCTTTTTATAGCTACCGCCCACTAATGCATCTTTCTTGATGGTAAAATTTCCTTACCGCCCATCAATGCTTGATGGAAGGAGGATTCCGCTTGTGTCGTAGAACCCCCTACCACCCACCTAGAATCTTGAAACACCCACTAGTGGGTGATAGGACCCAGGTTGGCAACCTTGCTGTAGACTATCCTCTGCTTGGCTTCCTAATAGCAGTTTGACTAGTGAAGCTTCCCATTGTCTAAGAATATTCTCATATCTACCAAAAATACCAAAAAGACTTTGTGGATCCAGGCTGCTTTCTATGGACTGCCAATAGAGCCCATTCAATTGGGATATAACCCAAAGTTTCCCAAAGTAAAGTAAAAGAGCACAAATTGTTTAAGGAATGGATTGACAATGCTGGAAAATGACAGCCCTGGAAAAAATGACCGCCTAATTAAATTCATGGGCATGCAAGCGAAAGAAAGTACTCTTTAACACAGTGCGTAATTATCGTATGGAATTTGCAGTCAACAGATGTGATTATGGCTGCAGCTTAGATTGCTTTAAAGGGGAATTAGACAAATTCTGTGTTCAATAGCTGTTATCCAGGACAGTTAAGCTGAACTACCGTATCCAGAGACCGTGTTCCTCTGCATCAATCCAACATTCAAGACCGAGTCCAGAGAGCAGCATTGGGAAAGGGACTTTCAGCCAACTGGCAGCTGTGTCATGGGGTGCGGCAGGAGTCTGCCTAATTTCCAGTGCTGTTTAATAGTCTACATGAAGCCACTAGGAGTAGTCATTAGGTGTTTCGGAGTGAGGGGCCATCAGTATGCTGATGACATTTGGCTCTATTTCTCTACAAGAGAGGTGGCCAGCTCCCAAGAGACGGCGATCTACCTACAGAATAAAAAACTGGCAAGTCAAAGTTGTTGAGCTTTTTCTTAGGGTCTTCCCTAAGCCCTGTTTTTAAGGGTAAGCCTTGTTTTTAAGGGTTTTTTTAGGGGGGGAGAAAGCGGAACAGCCACTCACCAACAAATCGCTGGGGAGACAAACAGCCTCACTGAGTAAACTCCGTCTTCCGTTCTGCAGATCGTGCAACCATGGAGGGCGGGGGCGAGGGGGCAGGTACGGAGAAGATTTTACCAATGCTAAGAAAGGGGGCCAGTGATTGATCACGATCTACCAAAACCTCCCAGGGATCTACCAGTAGATCGCGATCAACCTGTTGGACATCCCTTCTCTATAAGATCTGAATCATAAGAGGCCATGCTTTACTGGGCCATGGGCTGGGTGCAGTGGAGAGATGGATGAGGAGAAACAAGCTGAGTTTGAATTCTAGCAAGATGGAGGCACTATGCATGAGTAGTAGTAGTAGTAGTAGTAGTAGTAATAAATTTATTATTTATACCCCACAAGTCTGGCAGGGTTTCCCCAGCCACTCTGGTAGGCTTCCAACAGAATATTAAAAACATGATAAACATCAAACATTAAAAACTTCCCTAAACAGGGCTGCCTTCAGATGTCTTCTAAAAGTAAGATAGTTGCTTATCTCCTTGACATCTGATGGGAGGGTGCTCCACAGGGCGGGTGCCACTGCCGCGAAGGCCCTCTGCCTGGTTCCCTGTAACTTGGCTTCTCGCAGGGAGAGTACCTGCAGAAGGCCCTTGGAGCTGGACCTCAGGTATAATGATGGGGGTGGAGACGCTCCTTCAGGTATACTGGGCCAAGGCCGTTTAGGGCTTTAAAGGTCAGCACCAACACTTTGAATTGTGATCGGGAACGTACTGGGAGCCAATGTAGGTCTTTCAGGACCAGTGTTATATGGTCTCAGCGGCTACACCCAGTCACCAGTCTAGCTGCTGCATTCTGGGTTAATTGTAGTTTCTGGGTCGCCTTCAAAGGTAGCTCCTGTGTCTGAGAAATTGGTTAGCTGCCTAGCCTGGATGGGGTTGCTCTCCCTCTGAAGGAGCAGATTCACAGCTTTTGGGTCCAGCTCTGTCACTAGAGGCTCAGATACCCATAGTGGCTTCTGTACATTCTACCAACTCCTTATTTAAATACCAGGGCACTAACCATGAGAGAAGACCAACAGCATTCATATCCTCTTTGGAGGCTTCCCCCTTCATTCCCCCATGAATTTGTGTCTATCATTACGCTGCTGACTCCAGCTTTGCATTTTGTTAATGAAAAATACATAAACACTTAAAACAAAAGATAGGGAGAATTATATGATTGGAATTGTAAAACAGGAGGCAAGGAGACGTGAATCGGTTGATTTCCCATCCATGTCCGCTTTGGGTGAGTTCACCCATAAGCAGATTACACTTTGTTCGACATTATTATTATTATTATTTAAATAGGAACGAACGAAACATACACAAAAATTCACATTTTTAAAATGCATTGTTTTGAAAAGCATTTCCTCTCGCTTCTGAATATATTTACTCTCAAAATATGCATTTTAAAATACAATTTGATACTTCTTTTTATTTTTTTGAGCTGAGAACTGTGTTGGAAATTTAAAAGGTAAAGGACCCCTGATGGTTAAGTGCAGTTGCAGATGCCTCTGGGGTTTCCGTGCTCATCTCACTTTACTGGACGAGGGAGCCTGCGTTTGTCCGCACACAGTTTTTCCGGGTCATGTGGCCAGCATGACTAAGCCACTGCTGGTGAAACCAGAGCGGCACGCAGAAACTCCCTTTACCTTCCCACTGGAGCAGTACCTATTTATCTACTTGAACTTTTTGGCGTGCTTTCGAACTGCTAGGTTGGCAGGAGCTGGGACCGAGCAATGGGAGCTCACCCCGTTGCGGGGATTCAAACAGCCAACCTTCTGATCGGGAAGGCCACGAGGCTCAGTGGTTTAGACCACAGCGCCACCCGCGTCCTTTGTTGGAACATTAGGGAGGTGCTAAAGCCAGTGAATTACTTAAGTCCACATGTTGTTCTGGGAGGTATGGAATCAGGTTTTGACTTCCACAGACTTTCTACCGGAATGTTCTGTTGACATTTTCTCTGTTATGCTAGTCAGGGACGCGAGTGGCACTGCAGTCTAAACCACTGAGCCTAGGGCTTGCCGATCAGAAGGTCAGCGGTTTGAATCCCCTCAACGGGGTGAGCTCCTGTTGCTCGGTCCCAGCTCCTGCCAACCTAGCAGTTCGAAAGCATGTCAAAGTGCAAGTAGATAAATAGGTACCTCTCCGGCGGGAAGGTAAACAGTGTTTCCGTGTGCTGCTCTAGTTTCACCAGTAACGGCTTAGTCATGCTGGTCACATGACCCAGAAGCTGTCTGCGGACAAACACCGGCTCCCTCGGCCTATAGAGTGAGATGAGCACCACAACCCCAGAGTCGTCTGCAACTGGACCTAACGGTCAGGGGTACCTTTTCCTTCATGGCAAAGGAACCTTTGGAAAAGGTCTAGTCCTGTCAACTCAATGTAAGGTAGCATCTCCCCCCACCACCACCTTATTAACATTGCAAGCGTATTATTTTATCAGAATCCCTGCATATATTTTAGAAAACAGTTCCCTAGCTCTCCCTTCTCCTCATCTCCCTGGGGTTTTCTTTCTTCTCTCTCTCTCTTTCTCTCTCTCTCTCTAGTGAGAGTGTGAAAAGTTATATATTATGTCTCTTGTAATCTCTGTGCTTTAATCTCCTAGCTCAAACCATCTGGGCTTTTTATACTGATGGATATTACACAGGGTATTTTATTACTCTGTGAATTTTAGAGAGGGAAGGATGATCTGGAGTGATAATGTCAGCAGGGACCAGCATGATAAAATACGGCTCTGAATTTTACTACAATCTCTGAATATCTTTCCAATGCATATTAGTAGATTTATGTGTCATAAATAAAGTTGAACAACACAAGCTGCATATGGACATTGGAAACATATGGATATGGAAATTAATTGCAGAATAAAGAAGCAACATTTGAGTGGCTTTTGCAGCAGAAAAGAAGAGCAAGTTTAGAGGGGTGAGTGTGGGACTTTCCACTCCCCTCTATCACAGAGCTTCGCAAATAAACTTGTTTCTGTCCTCTAGTGTCTGTTTCAGTTGTAGCTTAGGGCCATCTTGGCTGTGAGTCCTGGCAGACCTGCTCTCTGACTTGCATGCCTTTTCCAGCTGGCTTGGGAGGGCAGGGCCTGGACTGACTCCAGCTACAAAATCTTAGGCTGCTGAACAGGAACTTGGGCTGGAGCATTACTTACAGGGCTTTGTTGTGCGGTGGGGACAGTTGTTGCTATTAATTTTGTTGTATCTTTCTTTGGGATCTTATGATTTATGTGGAAGTTGCTGGATTTGATTGTGTACTTTTTGATGTTTTGTTTAGAGTTTATGACTACTGTAGGTTCTGTCATTTTTTCCTTTGTTGTAAGCCTCTTTAACCACGGTTTTGGCTTTGGAAAGGCAGCATGTGAAATAAAATGATAGCTAGATTGATTGATTGAGCTTCACACTTTACATATTTAGTTGTGCACTTAAAAAAAGGAGTGTACACGACAAACATCAGCATCGTACAAGTTTACCCATCAGGAATTTGTGGTTAGCTACAGCTTCCTGTGGAATGTACTTTCAGCAGCAGGTTTTCATTACATAAAGTGTGAAATACTCATCCATTTTCCTGGTACAGAACTTAGGGTACAGTTATTGCAGGTATTAATATTGTGCAGCTTGAAGCAATAGGATGAATAAAAATGGACTCCTCTTGGAATAAAAAATGTCCAGGCCAAAAAATATGAGTCATTCTGTAATATTTACATCCTATTCCCTTTTAAAATGTGGTGGGGGTTTCTTTGGGGGGGGGCTATTGGGTTGTTTTTGTTTTTATTATGTGTTTTGCGGTTTTGTATCTTGATTTTATTCTGTGAACTGCCCTGAGACCCCCAGGTATAAGGCGGTAAATAAATTCTAATAATGATGATGATGATGATGATGTAGTAAACCGACCTGGAACCCTTTGGGGAAGGAATGGTAAGACATATTTCAAATAAATAAACACACACACTTTCCGCTACTACAGCAGCAATTGTATGCAGTTACTTGTGAGTCAACTCAAACTGAATGGGACTTATAAGTAAACATGCAGGGAATTGTGCTGCGATTACTTTAAATGCACTTGACCCACATATTTAAATACTCTGTCCTTTTCTCATTGGGTGCAGAAACATCCATTTATTATGGTTCTATATTTTTTTTCCTACTGAAGCATGGAAGAAGGTTTTGCCTGCAGGATATTTTGCCCGAATTATGGATAGGGATGAGTAACATAAAGTTGATCATCAGGGGGGGAGACACACACACACACACACACACACACACACACACACACACACTAGCTGATACCCATAGCATAAGGAAAATCTGTGTTATATTATTATCCGAAAGACTACTTTAAGAGCATCTTTGCATTTTCTTGTTTTGTGTAGAGCCATAGGTGTGAGCAATGACTATAGATTTTAAAGCTGCAGTGCTAAACTCACTTTGTGAGGAATAAGCGCAACTGAAATCAGGAATACTTCTGAATAAACATGTTTGGCATTGCAGTGTAAACTTCTTTTATGATGCTTGCAGTGCCCATGCAGCAGTTTTGTGTGGTTTGTTGTGGAGCAAGAGAATTCACAGCACACAGAATCTGTTGTCCTGAGCCACTGAAGATTACAGTGAGTCTTGGGGCACCTTAAAAACTAACAATTTTATTATCTCATAAGCTTTCATTGACATGTCATCATGGTCATGAAGTGTTATTCCAAGTTACAGCAAAATAGATGAATGGGGTGTGGGTGTGTGTAAAAAGAGGAAGATGAAATGAAGAAAAGTACAGGCAGGAATAATTACATACTTAAGAATGGTAATCAGAAAACAGTTTTTGATGGCACTGACATCCTGGCATCGGTGAGCCAATTAACACATATAATGTGCTAAAACTCCTTTGGGTGGCTTCAAGTGATAGCGCCGAAACTTGACATATTGTAAATTGCTGATTTCGTGTTGCACTTCTTCTTTGAAGTTCCATTGCTCCAGGATGGCCACTTTAAGGTGATTTAACATTTACGGAGTCTCTTGAAGAGTGAAATGCCCCTAGCTTCTGAATATTTCATTTTTGGGTGCCAGGTTTTTGCTAATTTATTTTGTGTGTGGAGAGGCTGACCTGCTAGTAGAATGAAGAAGGGCTTTGTTGGCAGATGATGGCATATCTCATACTGGTAAATGAGCAAGTCGATGAACCCCTGATCCTGTGTTTGACATGGTTAGGTTCTGTAATACCATTGCCAGAGCAGATGTGTAGACAGAATTAGCATCTAGGTCTGTTGCTGAGTAGTAGCTGTTTGAAGTTGGGAGCAAGTAGTCTGTAAACAAGTACAGGACTAAAACCCAAGGCCTGTGATAGAAAAGTGTCATTATCCTGACTGAGTTGATGGTAGATTTAAGTGCACCTCTGGGTGTGAAGTCAACTCACTGGAGAATCACAGCACCTGCTGTGGCTATAGAGACTTGTAACTCGTAAAGCGTGTTCTCCTTCATGGAGAGCATGTGTTGCGGTGGGGTCTAACAGGACACCCCCTCTTGGTTACTGGGCGAGACCATTTGGGTGGCCATGACTGTGATTGGGCCAATTTGGGTTGTTGGGGAGACTTTGATGTTACCATTTAGAGCGTTGGGCCAAAGGTTTTATGTTCTTGGCACACAGCTTTTTTCAGTTTCTTTTCACTGTGTGCATCGGATCGCCCGCCCACCCTCGCTAATTTAGGGCTATTGTGTTTGACCTTGCTATGCCTGTCATGGGGTCGTCTGCTTTTGGGGCAGGGGCCTGGTAGGAATTTTGTCCATTTGGCAGACTGGCTGGTGCCATTTGGTTTTTTGCCTACTGCGTAGCAAATCGTCACAACTTGTAAGGTTGCGGTTAGGCATTGGTTAATTGTTGGTTGGTGGAGGGGTAAGGATTGACTGTGCCTGCGCCTCCAATGCTGCTGCTGCAAGGGAATTCCGTTAAAGGGTTCTCCATGCTTTTGTCTGAACCCCTGATCTGGGGCTTGGGCCGCGCAAGCCCTTGGGAGCATGTGGGGAGAGGTGAGGGCCTGGGGCTCAGCTCAATTTTCTCCCCAATATTGTTTTCCCTTACTGGCTTTCGCTGGAATCCGGAAGTCAGTTCTGTCCCTGGACGGGGACAGATAGTCGGAACCAGTGCCTAAGCAACCACTCACATTTATGTATTTTAATAAAGTTGTGGCCAAAAGTATGCCAAAAACCTTAAACAAACATTCTGTGATTTATTTAGGGGGTGGCTTGGGGACCTCGACACACAACTGCTGCCTTCTGCATTGTTTTTGCTGTATTGGCAGCACTGAAGTGACCAATCCGGGGTACATGCCTGGGCAATGTGCATGAAATATTACGTTAGTCTTCCTGATTATAATGCAAGTCCTTCTGTCCCATTTCCTAGGACTCAGCTGTACAGCTGCAAACATAACATTATACAAATGTGACACTAGGTGGAATGGTGGGCTAATGACAAATTATATATATATATATAAACATTTTTTTAAACACACACACACACACACACACACACACACACACATATATATATATATATATATATACACACTTTTTAAAAAAAAGCATTTTCACTGCGGGTTTTTTTTAATATACATGTAGATTCCACCCTAATGTTTCTTTCACACTGCAATACCTGTTGTGTTATGAAACTGTGGCCTTTTAACCAATATACTGGCATGTCACACTAATTTCTTTTACACTGGTGGTTGGCACAGTGACAAATGTCATTTGACAACAGCACTGCTTTCTCATCCGTTCCACATATGTGTGCTTTTGTTTCCCCACAATTCCCCCCACAAAAACAACAGGAAAGAACTGTATGCTGGTATACGAGCCCAAATTTCAACGTTTTACTTTTGCGGTTTGCCAGGTTAAAAGTAGTACTGCTGCAAACACATTTAATTCTGGAATCAAATAATATGGAGATGAGCACTAAACATGCAGTATCTTTCCGTTAGCGTTTCAGAAGTGGCTTTTATGTTGTGTGAAAGCTCAGATATAATGTGGGAATTAACAGTTAGGGGAACGTGGGGGAAAATGAATAAACTGCGGTTTGAGTGCAGACATATTCAAAACTGTTGAAATGTATCATATCTGCATCCTTCTCTCTCTCCAAAGCTGCCCATGACAAGAGTCTCATTTTATCTTCACGACGATATGAGGAAAAGAGAGGTTGTTGTTCAAGGTCGGCCTCAGAGCTTTGTGATTCAGAGTGGATTTGATCCTTGGTCTCCCTGGCAAAAATCCACTGATATCTAAATTCACTATACCACACACACACTCTCTCTCTCTGTTCATGAGCATAGCAGGAATTTGGAATAGATGGCACACACTTTGTCGCGAAGACTTTTCTTTGGAACAATTTAGAAGTTGCTTCTGCAACTTTCTTTGTTTCCTGCAATAAACAAGCCTTTCACACTCCCCACCCTCTGCCACACCATTTTCCTGAGACGCCCCACTGAAACTTGCACCCATTTTATCAATTTACACTGTATGTAATTGGAAAAATAAGGAACATTCAGCAGACGTCTACAGGGAGGAAAGCAGGCAGGAGTGTAGTCACTGATGTGTGAATGCAGGTAACACTTTTTCAATACGCTTTTTGCCATTATAGGGAACGTGATCTTTGTGTGAGTGTGTGTGCACAATAGAATCCTGAATCATATTATCAGAAACATTAGTTAAAATATAACAGCCATTACCATTTCATACCTTTAGAGAGTTGCAGCACATGAATCGGTGTTAAGTGTGCAGCCTGAATAATACACACTCTCTTGTAAATCTAGGGTAAAATAAAGCTGTTACTAGAATTACCAACTTCTGGTTTTCAAAAGTTTCCGTGTTCGGGAAAACTGTTTTTTTTCAATTCAACTTCTAATCAACTCAAACCTTCCAGGCAGCTCCAGTGCATTGTAAAATATTTGGACGCAGGCTCATCAAGGGGTTTAGTGTTGCCTTGCATGAATGGAGAAAGGCACCGAAAACACCCACGGTGGCTGAGCATAAAGCTTATCGCTTGAATTAAATTGCTTCTTGGTCTGGAAGTTTCCTTTTTGGGGAGGAACTGCAGCTCAGTAGTAAAGAATATGCTTTTTACCTAGAAGGTCCCATATTCAACCTCTGGTTAAAGGGATCTCCTGTTCTACCAGGTAACGTAAAAGGCCTCTGCCTGTGACCCTGGAAAACAGCTGACAGACAGAGTAAGCAGTATTGAGCTGCATGGACAAAAATCTGACCTGGAATGAGGCAGCCTTCTGTGTTCCTAATTGCCTGACTGATATGTCCAGTTTTCATTAAGAAAACAGACCCTCCAATTGTCCCTATTTTCCGCGGCAGTCCCGGATTTACAGAAACTATCCCAGTTGTTTCTGATTCAATCCCAGAATGTCCCACTTTCCCCTAGGACGTCCCTATTTTCACTGGAGAAATGTTGGAGGGATTTATGTGACCCCTGAGCCAAGGAGATAAGTAACTATACAACCTTTGGAAGACATCTGAAGGCAGCCCTATATAGGGAAGATTATTATTATTATTTTTAAAAAAAAAGTTTAATGTTTTATTCTACCGAACCCAGTCAGATGTGCAGGGTGTCTGTGTGTCTATGTGCGTGCAGGGTCGTCTTTACCTGGGGGGTGCAAGGGGTGTGGGGCACCTGGGCGCCAAATTCTGTGGGTCGCCAAATTTATGCCTCTTGATTGGCGGCCGTGAAAATCAAAGGAGCGATTTCCCTTCCCCAAAATATTTTTTTGGGGCGGCTAAACTAAATTTGGGGGCGCTGGGCAGATCTTTGCACCCCAACAGTGCATATGCTAAAGATGGCTCTGTGTGTGTGTGTGTGTGTGTGTGTGTGTGTGTGTGTAATTAAATGGGACATCCCTATTTTCATCAGAGAAATGTTGGAGGGTATGAGAGAAGATTGTAAGCATTGCGGAGCAGATGAAACAAGATGAAGCAAGTCAGTCTTTTCAAGATACTGCTCTTTGTAGGGATTTCTTCAAGCTTGGAAGGACTGGCAGTGACATTTCTGAAGTGTGTGGGATGGGACCATGCAGTTTCCGAGAGAAAAGGGGATGAAAGGGAACTTCTCCTTTGCAAATCAAATGATTTAGGCATTACATATTTGTCCTTTTCCTCTAAGTTTTCATTATCCTAGGCAGCTGCCGAAAGTGGGCCCTGAAAAGCAAGGGAGGGGCCCGTGTCCCCTCAGCTGCACTCAGGGTAGATCCTTTGAAGGTAGGGATCCAGGGGTCCTTTCCCTTTAGTTCCCCTTTTTAAAGAAAATGAAATTAAAAATACGCATGCATATATAAAGGGGTACCCAGTCAACCAAGTGTTGTGAGCCCTGCAAGTTTGATTAACTGGTGGTGTTTGAAGAGGCAAGGAGGCTCATAAAACCACTTCGTGTGGGACCTACTAACTTCGCTTAATGAAACGAACAGGAAGCGAGCCAACTCCTTACAATAACCAACTAAATGATGGAATATATATATGTTTACATGTTACAGGTTGTTTGCTATGCGTGTTGTCTGTTAAGTGTATATGAGTCTGTTCCTTGTGTCTCTGTCATTTTAGAAATGTTTAAGGGGTTTGTGTTTAAAACTGGCCACAACATCCACAGACTGCCTTTCTTAAGCGTGCATAGTTTAAAACTGCAAGCTTGCTTCAAAATTTAGTTTAAAGAAACCATGTTGGACCTGATCAGCTTAAACATGGCGTGTTTTTAAGACTGGGAGCTGCCCAGAGTGGCTGGGGAAACTCAGCCAGATGGGTGGGATATAAATAATAAATTGTTATTATTATTATTATTATTATTATTGTCCGTCTTTCAGGACTGAAATCTTTGGAGTCCAGTGTTTGCTGTTTTGTGGAAGTTCTTGAAAGACACTGGATGTTATTAACAGTTGCAACGGAGAAGTAATAATGTGAAGAAGGAGAAAAGTTTAAATCGTTAAGGTTTGACAAAGGATGGTATCACATTTTTTAAGATCACTATATTGTATCCATTGCACCTCTCACACAAAGATGATAGTTCAAGGGGAATTGTCTTTCCCTTTCTCCTCACTGTAGACCCCACAAAACCTATTTCGAGAACAGAAGCACTTCTGAAGAAAGGTCTTGGATATGGAGCAGGAATTTACAATGGGAGGGAGGACTGGGGAGGCAGCTTGCACGATCCGGTCAGTCAGGAGAAATTGGAATTTCTTGCTTCTAAATGTTAATAATGGGCTTGAACAATGGTGTCGGTTGCTGTGAAATGTCATCAACATTTCTCGATGACCATGTAATTGACTGTAAATTGGATGTATGTCTTATTTGATGTTGGCTTACATGCGCCGCGAATTGTTTTCTACCCAATTTTTTCATTTATGCTATTTTAGAGTAATTATGTCATTGTTGTGGTCCATGGGTGAAACCAATTATGAACAAAATTATATACTGAACTTGAGTTTAGAAAATACGGTTAACCATAGTTTATGCTAGTTTTCCAGAGAACTCTTTGTGCTCGTTTAGCTCAGTGCTGAGGAAAATATATCTCAGTTATGAGGTAAAATATACCTCAGTTATGAGGTAGAACAACACACAGCAATACACAATGTACCATATGGTAAAAATGGGAATGAAATGAAGAACGCAGTCAAGTCTGTTTCCTGCTTTCATACATTTTTCTGTATATGTGTCCTTTGCGTAGAACAACACATGTGCATGAAAGTGAAAAAGATTTTCCCACTGTTTTACTCTAGAAGTTCTGTGTATATGGCTGTGAAAATAGTTGTTTGGCAAACGACAGTTAAGAGAATGAAGAAAAAAATAATTGGGAAAAATGTACCTCTTAATTTCATTTTAAAATCATTTCAATCATGTTTCTATGCCCAGTTTTTGACCAACAACAATACAACAACAATACAGCTTACAAGTATATATAAGCAGCTTACAAGTATATATAAAAAAACCTCAGTAACAACTCAATTCTACCTTGTTCCTCACATTGACCTTCAGTCTCCCTGTCTTCCCTGACAGGGAAGTGCCAAAATATATTGGGCTGGACCTGCATTTATTGATAACAACTCCATCATCATTGGCCTCAGACAGGTGTCCTCACAGTACTCTTTTTTTATGTCTGCTAAGCACATTTTTCTTTAGGCAAGCTTACCGAGATGTGTAGAACGTGGGTACGTGTTTTAATCTGGTTTTTAGCTTATCGTGGATTTTAATTATTTTTTGAAGGATTTAACTGTTTTTACTGATAAATTCATTGCTTTAGAACTTTCGTAAACCACTTTGAGATGGTTGTTGCTGTTTATACAGGCAAGTGCTTTACGATTTTATGAAAGAAATAACGGGTAAATAAACAACAAGAATTATCTCTGTGTCTTATCTGTGCCTGAACTGGCAACGCCTCAAAGCCTGCATATTTGGAGAGACTGCTGGGAACTTGGGGACTCTGATCCTTCCTCAGCCCCTTAATTTTCAGTGACCATTAATAAAAATCTCAACACTTTAAGTGGGTCTTAGAACAGACAGCCCTTCAAACAGAGGGTTTCTGCAAATAGTGGAACATCCATCCTGCTGGTTCTAGCCATAGGAGTCCCCCTAAATTTTGCTGCCATACTTTATACCATGGGTAGGCAAACTAAGGCCCAGGGGAGAGATCCGGCCCAATCGCCTTCTAAATCCGGCCTGCGGACGGTCCAGGAATCAGTGTGTTTTCACATGAATAGAATGTGTGCTTTTATTTAAAATGCATCTCCGGGTTATTTGTGGGGCATAGGAATTTGTTCATGTATTTTTTTGTCAAAATACAGTCCGGCCCCCCACAAGGTCTGAGGGACAGTGGACCGGCCTCCTGTTGAAAAAGTTTGCTGACCCCTGCTTTGTACTCTTTATGAACACTGGGGAAAAAAAGACATGCTAGTCATCATTCTCATCATAGATAGCAAACTGAAAATGACAGTGTGAGTTAATCCAAAATCACCTCCCTTCTGTGTTGATACACCATAAAGCTGCCCAGTGTGGCTGGGGAAAGCCAGCAAGATGGGCGGGGTATAAATAATAAGTTATTACATTGGTACCTCGGGTTAAGAACTTAATTTGTTCTGGAGGTCCGTTCTTAACCTGAAACTGTTCTTAACCTGAGGTACCACTTTAGCTAATGAGGCCTCCCGCTGCCGCCGCACAATTTCTATTCTCATCCTGAACTTCTTAACCTGAGGTAATATTTCTGGGTTAGCAGAGTCTGTAACCTGAAGCGTCTTTAACCTGAAGCGTCTGTAACCCAAGGTACCACTGTATTATAAAGATCCAAAGCAAAGGTCCCCCCCCCCTCCATTTTGAGAGTGATGAGTAAGGCACAGTGCACTATCCTCTGGCCTAAAAGAAACACAAATTCTCACTTCAGACAAATATGATGTATGTGAATACAAGCAGTGCAAGAAGCTCACATTCACTATATTTATGCATATCATTAATGTCCAAAGTGGCATGTTGCTAGGTTTGTTTCAGCGTTAAATGGTAATTACACGCAGAATGCTCCATTGCCTGGTTATTTTAAAATATATAGTATTTCATGAAGCAATAGCTATGTAAAAGATATGGTGTTATGTACTGATAAAATAATGCAAAGTTTTTTGGGGTTTTTTCCTGGACTGTAAGCAATTCAATTATTTTGTTGCTGAAATAAATTGAGTAAAGCTTATTGAGTCCAATCTACTTCTCTTTCCAGGGAGTTGTAGTTCAATTTCATTTTTAATTGGAATTGAACGTTGCGGACTTCTTAGCACTGGTAAGCAAGATCTGGCAATAAAATAAGCTCTCCAATTTATAATAAAAGTTCATGAAATCTAGTAGAGGGAGCTAGCAGTATATCTACTTTAAATAAAAATATCCACGAAATTTGTAGGAAAAACAATAACAAACCATTTTTAGAAAGCTGCAGTTGTGTTACAAATTGCTTTTTCTTGTATGAGACTTAGGTTACTTTGAGAATGGACAATAAATTGGTGGGGGCGGAAACGGGCAATGTGAAGATGAAAAATGTGACCCCCAACAATTTGTGGCTGAAGGGGCTTTTCATCTGCCTTGCTGGCAACCTGTAACTTGAATTGTCTCCCGGAGTGGCGAAATGCTGGTCATCTACTCAAAGAGCTTTCTCCTGAAAAAGCTTTAGCAATGTGAGCCAAACAACAATTCTAACCTGCCGCTGGAGCACAAGGCAGAAGTGCAATCCATTACTTTGATACAAGTTGCCAGCAAGAAAGGTGCAAAATGTGCCTTTATTCTTTCCAAGGAAAGAGTTTCAAAACTCAAAGGCAGACTTGGAAAGCTGCCTTATAACGGGTGAGACTGTAGGACTGGCTTGCTCAGTGTTTTCCAAAGGGGGTGATAATGCCCCCATGGGGGGTGCTGGTATGATCGGGGGGGGCGGTAGTAGCCTCAGGTGCAATGGGGGGCATTGAAAACATGAAGAGAAGAGAAGAGAAGAGAAGAGAAGAGAAGAGAAGAGAATTTTGAGAAACCTTTTGTACATCTGTTAAAGATGTTGGCTATTTGCAGTATGGTAGCGCTGCAGAGAGCTTGCTGGGGAGACCATGCATTAAAAAGGGACTCAAAAATAACTTAAAGAAGGTTTTAATAAGAAAAACAAAAACTCCATTTACACTAAATACATCAACAAACCAGACCCAGCCACCAACCCATCCCCCAGGGTAATGGGAGAGCTAGGTGTTGCTCCTTATATACTACACCCAATTGCTGACACAGCTTAATCAATACAACTCAGCAGCACCTGCTAAGTTTCACAGCTGTAAAGCTGGGTCTCGTTATTTTGCTCTGGCCCTTGCCCTGGCCCCTTAAAGACATACACATCGAGTGGAACAATGATGAACCTTTACATTTAAAGAAACCATTCAACAATATCTGTTGTGTAATGACACCACCAGGTCGGGCACTGTTGCAGGATGGCTACAGTGCCCCCCCCCCCCGGATCTGCTGTTTATGCAGTGGTGTAGGAAGGGGGTGCAGTCCGTCCCGGGTGTCATCACTGAGGGGGGTGACAAAATGGCAAAAAATATGTGTGTGTGTTTTTAAAAAATAAAAATTGGGCTCACGACACTTTTTGAAATGGGTGATACCCAGCTCTACCTCTCTTTCAAATCAGAACCAATGAAGGGACTTAAGGTCCTGTGTGAGTGTCTGGAGGCGGTTGGAGGATGGATGGCAGCTAAATTGAGGTTGAATCCTGACAAGACAGAAGTACTGTTTTTTGGGGGGCAGGAGGCGGGCAGGTGTGGAGGACTCCCTGGTCCTGAATGGGGTAACTGTGCCCCTGAAGGACCAGGTGCGCAGTCTGGGAGTCATTTTGGACTCACAGCTGTCCATGGAGGCACAGGTCAATTCTGTGTCCAGGGCAGCTGTTTACCAGCTCCATCTGGTACGTAGGCTGAGACCCTATCTGCCCGCAGACTGTCTCACCAGAGTGGTGCATGCTCTAGTTATCTCCCGCTTTGACTACTGCAATGAGCTCTACGTGGAGCTACCGATGAAGGTGACCCGGAAACTACAACTAATCCAGAATGCGGCAGCTAGACTGGTGACTGCGAGTGGCCGCCGAGACCACATAACACCGGTCTTGAAAGACCTAAATTAGCTCCCAGTACATTTCTGAGCACAATTCAAAGTGTTGGTGCTGACCTTTAAAGCCCTAAACAGCCTTGGCCCAGTATACCTGAAGGAGCATCTCCACCCCCATCGTTCTACCTGAGGTCGAGCTCCGAGGGCCTTCTGAAGGTACCCTCTATGCGAGAAGCCAAGTTACAGGGAGCCAGGCAGAGGGGCTTCTCGGTAGTGGCACCCGCCCTGTGGAACGCCCTCCCACCAATTGTCAAAGAGAAAAATAACTACAAGACTTTTAGAAGACATCTGAAGGCATCCCTGTTTAGGGAAGCTTTTAATGTTTAATAGATTATTGTATTTTAATACTTTGTTGGAAGCCGCCCAGAGTGGCTGGGGAAACCCAGCCAGATGGGCGGGGTAAAAATAATAAATTATTATTATTATTACTGGGGGGGAAACACCTGCACCCACCACACACCCCTTCCTACGCCACTGGTAGCTAGGTGAGGCAGGGGGCACACTGTGGGGTCTGCAGTGTGCCTCAGCCACAAGTCGCTCCTGAGGGGGAGGCGGCGGGCGGACTGCCTGCAAGCTCCACGCTGCTTTTTTTTTGTGTCTGCCCACCGCCTCGACCGCCCTACAGTTGAGGGGGAGGTTGCGGAGAGGCTCCACGCAGCACACCCTGCCTTGGCTCACCCCACACCCCACCCCGCTTGCCCTGCCCCTGGCTGCAGGATGCACGTGCCGCACGGGGCACCCGAGCGGCTAGCTACGCCACTGCGTTCATGCTGGAGGTGAGGGGTTTTCTCAGGCTTGAGTGAATCCTTTTTGGCTTCACCAAAGCTCAGGAAGTACCGTATTTTTTGCTCTATATGACTCTTTCCCTCCTAAAAAGTAAGGGGAAATGTGTGTGCGTCTTATGGAGTGAATGCAGGCTGCGCAGCTATCCCAGAAGCCAGAATAGCAAGAGGGATTGCTGCTTTCACTGCGCAGCGATCCCTCTTGCTGTTCTGGCTTCTGAGATTCAGAATATTTTTTTTCTTGTTATCCTCCTCCAAAAACTAGGTGCGTCTTGTGGTCTGGTGCGTCTTATAGAGCGATAAATACAGTAGATTGAAGCTTGCCTGCCTATTTGGTCAATGGCAGGCGGATTGTAGCACCTTTCTGTTTGTTCGTTGAAAGAAGATATATTTTGAGGGAGGGGCTGAATATTTATTTACTTTTACTGAAAAGGGAGCAGTGGGCCAACTAAGTTTGGGAACCTCTGGTTTCAGCCAGCAGTAGCTCCACATCTGAATGGATTTCGACTCTGCTGTACTTCATTATGGCTTAACATATATGCCATATAGGATTGTTGTAGGATTGCTCACGGTCTCTCCTAGGCTTTCTTTTTTTGAGGGGGGGGGGGTGCACTGCATAACCTGCCAAATAAATGCTGACATATTAGCTTTGAAACTTCCAACCACAGAAATCATAGGGGAAAAAAATATGCTATAAAAAGCATGATATGCAAGCTTTTTCAGAATCTTAAAATGCAAGCAAGCTTTTTGATATCCGGTTTCTAATTAAGGAAAAAATTAGGCCATTGTGACCCACAGAGGTAGACAAAAAAGCCCCAGAGCGTGTTAGATAGAAAGTTGATATTTATGATTTGCAAGCCAGTTTATCTATAGGCTGAGTGAAGCAGGAAACTCTCGCGGCTTAGAATGAAAGCTGTAGAAAACTCCTAGTTCAGGTCACATATTAGCATATAGCAAGCTTGACCGTCTTCTCATTTGCAATTTGATATGATTTGTTTGTTTGTTTATAACAAATATTTTCACCGCCTGTACAGAACACAGGGCAAATGACACCAATTTAAAGTCAAAGTATCATAATAAAACAATAACAATGCACTGACAAAGTAGCATTAAAGAATACTACTACTATAAACTATATAGTAAAAATTTAAGGAAGACAGATCCCACACATAAAACGTAGCCTTAAAATGAGACAGGATATACTTAGCAGGAAACAGTCTTGTTATTGTTGTTATTATTATTATTACAAACCAGTGAGATACAGCCAGTGCTTTTTTTTTCTGGGGGAACGCAGTGGGACACATACCCCTAAACATTTTGTGAATCTAAGTTTGGCCTAATTCAGGGGCAGCATTTCAATATGAGTAGAAAAATGAGAGGACCCCCTAAACATTTATTTATTTTAGGGGGTAAAGCACTGGATACAGCCAGAGTGGGGGGCCACACACATTTCATAAGGCAAGTCAGTGAAAAGACCCTAACATTTGCTTATTATGAGGATTAGGATGATAACGTGAAGTACGCTTAAAGAAAATTAAGGTGGTTCCCCACTCCCCGCCAATAAGAGGGAGAGAGAAGAAAGCGCCCTTTTTATTGTGGCAATGGCCCATTTTTCTCATTTGGAGAAAAAAGCATGGCAAGGAACTTTAAAGGAAAGATTTTATTTAATCTTAGTGATTAAATTAAATGTCATATGATGGGAGTGTATCTATACAGAGCTGAAAACTTTATTATGCTTCTTTATTTACATAAGCAGCAGCAGTAGCAGGTTTTTGGTAAAGTTTGCCATCCTGAAAAGAAAGCTAGAGAACTATTTCAATTAATGCAGAAGATAATTTCTGTTCCATTCAGACTAAGTGCATCTTCTACCTTGTTAAGTCTTTATAGAAACAGCCTATCATTTCACAAGATTGCCTTCTGTGCTTGATTCCATCTATGTTTCGGGGGGGGGGGGCAGTTTACACATGGCTCCTGATTTCTTTCGAGTTTCTGTTGCTTAATATCATGATGCTACAGCATCCTTTTTGAGTTGCAAGAGGAGAGCAGGATGGCAAATGGGAATCCATTCACATCACAGGTGTCAGACTACACCTGGAGTCCTGTGTCCAATTCTGGGTGCCGCAATTTAAGAAGGATATTGACAAGCTGGAACGTGGTCTGACGAGGGTGTCCAAGATGACCAAGGGTCTGGAAACCAAGACTTATGAGGAATGGTTGATGGAGCTGGGTATGTTTAGCCTGGGAAAGAGGAGGCTGAGAGGAGATATGATAGCCAACAAAAACAGAGTGGCTTGCCAAATTATTGGAGTACAGTGGTGCCCCGCAAGACGAATGCCTCGCAAGACGGAAAACCCGCTAGACGAAAGGGTTTTCTGTTTTTGAGTTGCTTCGCAGGGTGAATTTCCCTATGGGCTTGCTTCGCAAGACGAAAATGCCTTGTGAGTCTTGAGATTTTTTTTCGCTCCCCCCCCTTTTTCTAAGCCGCTAATAGCCTTTTAGCAGCTAAGCCGCTAAGCCGCTAATAGCACTAATCTGCTAAGCCGCTAATAGGGTTGCTTCGCAAGACGAAAAAACTGCTAGACGAAGACACTGTGAAAGAAAGTAATAGAAGTGGAAAGAAATTGCAATTGAGTAGATTGGAAGTCTAACACAAAGGTGGGGTGAGGGGTGGTAGGTGGTGATGGGAAAAGAAATTATCTGTGGGATTGAGTGTAGGTATGTTTGAACATTTTAAAGGATTGTATGAAATGTATGTTTGTATGCTTGTATACTCGCAATATGTGTGTATTAATGCTGAGTTGTTTTAATAATAAAAACGTTTACAAAAAAGAAAAAATGAGGAGATATGATAGCTATCTTCAAATATCTAAAGGGCTGTAATATGAAGGATGGAGCAACATGGTTTTCTCCTGCCCTGAAGGGTAAGACCCAGACCAATGGCTTCAAGTTACAAGAAGGGAGATTCTGACTAGACTTTCTGAGGGTATGAGCTGTTCAACAGTGGAGCAGACTCCCACAAGAGTTGGTGGAGTCTTCCTTGGAGGTTTTAAAGCAGAGGTTAGATGGCCATCTGCCATATATGATCTAGTTCAGATTCCTGTATCGCAGGGGGTTGGACCGGGTGACCCTCGAGGTCTCTTCCAACTCTACAATTCTATGATTTTGTGATCCTATTATCCTGCAGCACTTAAACATTTTAATGCATGCGTCCTGTTACCTTTGGGTTAGAGAGAGAGATCATTAAATGCCTGAGTCTTATTTTCTGCAACAAAAGAAGCTCCTATTGAACTATGTCCTTTTGACATCCATAATGGCAAAAGTAGCAGTATGATTAAGTATTTAATGTAGTGCCTTTGCTGCCTTGTTTGCATATATATATATATATATATGTTTTCGTAGATTTTCACGGGTACAGGAATGCAGGTTTTGGTGTCCTCGGGTGTCTTCCCGTGTAAAAGTTGGGGTGTCTAGGCGACGTTTCGACGAGGTCTCACTCGTCATCTTCAGGCTGGTGCTTTCGGCTTCTTGTTACTGGAACAGAGCGGGATCTCAGTGTTTGAGTTCCTATAAATACTGTAGAGGGGTGTGGTGTATTGCCTCAAAAGTTCTGGGCAGAGGGGAAGTTCCCAGGCTAGTGTTCTTTTCTTCTTTTGTTCCTTAATTACTTGAGGGATATCTTGAGTGATTACTTGAGTGATATTCTGAGTACCACTTAGGTGGGTCATTAGGTGTGGATTAGTTGCTAAAGCCTTCGTGTCTTGACCTCTTGAATTTGTGAAGAGTTTTTCTGGGAAGATGGCTGTACTGCACTTAGTTGTGCTTTGGCTTGGCTTCGTGTATAGGGGCGAGCTGTGGTTTTGTGCCCTGTGCCAGCCAGATCTGTGTAGGGATTGCAGGGGGGTGCAGCATCTGGAGGTGCCACTATGGTTTGGTTACTGGATGGTGTCTGTAATTTATCTGTGGAGAGGGTCTGGGTTTGGGTCTGGTGTGGTTGATTGGTGGTGGCGTTCTGTGTGCCTCTGGATCTGGTGTCGGTTTTTGTGGGGAGGGCTAATTTCCAGATGTCTGGCAGGCGGGACGTGTCGTCACGCTTGTTCATGTTGTGAGGGTGTTTCTCTATCTCGATGGCTTCCATGATTATTCTCTTGTGGTGATGTTCCATGTTAAAGAGCAATTTGGAATCTGCAAAATTAATTTCGTGTCCTGTTTCTTTCATGTGTTGGAAAAGAGAGGAAGATTTTTCTTCTTTTTTGACGGCATTCTTGTGTTCTGCGATACGTGCATTTATTCGTCTGTTTGTTTGTCCAATGTACGTGGCTGGGCAGACTTTGCAGGGTATTTCATAGACCCCTTGGTTTTCCAACTGGATTTTATCTTTGGGGTTTCTGAGGATATTGGCTATTTTTTGGTTGGTGCAAAAGGCTGTTTTGATATTGTGTTTATGGAGGATTTTGCTAATTTTATCTGTAGTGCCCTTGATATAAGGAAGGAGGGCCATGCCATTGTTTTCTTCCGTGTCTTGGTTTTTGGGGGGTGTTTCCAAAAAGAAACACCCCCCAAAAACCAAGACACGGAAGAAAACAATGGCATGGCCCTCCTTCCTTATATCAAGGGCACTACAGATAAAATTAGCAAAATCCTCCATAAACACAATATCAAAACAGCCTTTTGCACCAACCAAAAAATAGCCAATATCCTCAGAAACCCCAAAGATAAAATCCAGTTGGAAAACCAAGGGGTCTATGAAATACCCTGCAAAGTCTGCCCAGCCACGTACATTGGACAAACAAACAGACGAATAAATGCACGTATCGCAGAACACAAGAATGCCGTCAAAAAAGAAGAAAAATCTTCCTCTCTTTTCCAACACATGAAAGAAACAGGACACGAAATTAATTTTGCAGATTCCAAATTGCTCTTTAACATGGAACATCACCACAAGAGAATAATCATGGAAGCCATCGAGATAGAGAAACACCCTCACAACATGAACAAGCGTGACGACACGTCCCGCCTGCCAGACATCTGGAAATTAGCCCTCCCCACAAAAACCGACACCAGATCCAGAGGCACACAGAACGCCACCACCAATCAACCACACCAGACCCAAACCCAGACCCTCTCCACAGATAAATTACAGACACCATCCAGTAACCAAACCATAGTGGCACCTCCGGATGCTGCACCCCCCTGCAATCCCTACACAGATCTGGCTGGCACAGGGCACAAAACCACAGCTCGCCCCTATACACGAAGCCAAGCCAAAGCACAACTAAGTGCAGTACAGCCATCTTCCCAGAAAAACTCTTCACAAATTCAAGAGGTCAAGACACGAAGGCTTTAGCAACTAATCCACACCTAATGACCCACCTAAGTGGTACTCAGAATATCACTCAAGAAATCACTCAAGATATCCCTCAAGTAATTAAGGAACAAAAGAAGAAAAGAACACTAGCCTGGGAACTTCCCCTCTGCCCAGAACTTTTGAGGCAATACACCACACCCCTCTACAGTATTTATAGGAACTCAAACACTGAGATCCCGCTCTGTTCCAGTAACAAGAAGCCGAAAGCACCAGCCTGAAGATGACGAGTGAGACCTCGTCGAAACGTCGCCTAGACACCCCAACTTTTACACGGGAAGACACCCGAGGACACCAAAACCTGCATATATATATATATATATATATACACAGAGAGAGATGTGTACACTGCTTTGCTCTCATTCTAGCTCTGTTGATATAAAAGCTCTCACACACGCTGTCTTGTAGCAAAGGAACAAGAGGAGGGTGACATCTAATTAAATTCTTGCAATGCAAAGTAGTTATTCCTCTTCTTCTTTTTTTGCCGATAGTTTAAATGGCACTTTGCTTCCCGTCAGTGATTTTATGCATTGCCAATTAGTACACTGGAAAAAAAAGGGACTGCTCGCAGATTCTTATGACTCTAATTGGGACTTCAGCATGAAAGGCCCATCAGAATAAATATCCAGTAACTCATCCTTTGTCCGGCTAAGAACAGATAGGTCTCTAGTTCATTAGTATGGGCCATGCAACTGCCATACCTTGCACTGTGAACTTAGAAGAGCTTTCAGTCCGTACTCTGTAGGATTACCTAGTGTGGGGGTTAATTGGCATTGTTCCTAATCCTGCAATAATTTCCATGCATGCAGTTCATTTTAATGCATGCTGAATTAATATAACATTCAGAAATGTCAACACTGGAAAATGAGAATACCTTTGAAGAGGAGGGCCAGCTTACACTGTTACGCTCACGTCCCATATTTTATTCCAGGACATCAGGCTTGCATGTCTGAAGGTTAGCCCATTTATCCCATGCCAAGTATGAATTTATTTGGTTCCATTTATTCTCGCAACATTGCAAGTTGCACCACAGTGAGCCTTATAGTAGGGGCTGATACTCAGTTCTCCCCTTTTGCTCTTGACCTGCCAAACCCTCCCTCATGCTAACTCCCTAGCACAGCAACGTGTGCCCTCAAAGCCATTGCTTTTGGAAACAGAGCAGGAACTTAGGCTGCATCCACACAGCAATTTATTCCCTTCCCCTGACATTTCACTAATTGCTCATTTCTCCATTATATTTGAACCTTTGTACTGTGTACTAGCCATTTCCAGAAATCTAGCGGAATCTAGCAAAAGCTTCAGCACTCATTTCCATGCTCATTGCTTTTGGAAGAAAAAAAAATCATTTGCAACCCCAATAATCCAGAAAATTGTGGGAGTATAGTGACGAACTGTGGCGTGGTATACTAGCATATAGTTATTTCCTGCCATTTCCGGGGGGGGGGGGGGGTGGAATCATGGGGGAACAGAAACATGCATGTGCTGAATGAATCAGGGAGTAGTGATTGGACAAAGCCTTGTGTTTTGTTGCACCATGCCTACTGGTGTGAATGAAATTTAACACAATATGCCAGTATATCAGAAAGAAGAAAAAAGCCACAGGTCCATAGGTCAACAGGTACTATAGCTTGAAATGAACATTATAAAATAGGCCAGAAGTACTAACATTACAGGGACGCGGGTGGCGCTGTGGGTAAAACCTCAGCGCCTAGGACTTGCCGATCGCATGGTCGGCGGTTTGAATCCCCGCGGCGGGGCGCGCTCCCATCATTCGGTCCCAGCGCCTGCCAACCTAGCAGTTCGAAAGCACCTTCTTGGTGCAAGTAGATAAATAGGGACCGCTTACCAGCGGGAAGGTAAACGGCGTTCCGTGTGCTGCGCTGGTGCTGGCTCGCCAGATGCAGCTTGTCACGCTGGCCACGTGACCCGGAAGTGTCTGCGGACAGCGCTGGCTCCCGGCCTATAGAGTGAGATGAGGGGTACTTTACCTTACTAACATTACAATCAATAAAACTAATGCAAGATTCCCCACCTCCCTTACCGCTCCGCCTTGCAAGGTGAGATTGGAAAGGAAAGGAGGGAGAGCATTGAAACTGACGGCTAAGACGACTAGGAGCAGCTTGCACTGATGTGAGCTAATTATGAGCGAAGGCAAACTTTCAAGGGGAGTGTCAACTCAGCTCATAATTGGTGGGGCTTTCTTGAACTGTGGAAGTTTATTTTCAAATCCCCCCAAGTTCTAGAAGTTTGGCACCACTCCTAATGGCCAGATGCTAACATGAGCTGAATGAGAGAGAGCTTCACAGTATAAGAAATGTTTCTGCACCACACATTCAGATTAGAAGTATGTTGTCCTTTCGCACTGCATTTTTAATACAATAATGTGCCCAGCTGTGAATATACCAATTAGAGGGCACTGGGCTCTGAATCACACTGTCTCTTAGACTCGGAGTGTAAACAGGCCCGCAGGTCAGTGTTGATGTGCATATTGTATGTATTTTTATTTCAAGGCCCCAAGGAGCAGCTAGAGAGATAAGAACTGACCACCATACAAAGGAGCATTGCAGCCATTAGTTTCTACATGCTGTGGCTTTGTCATTGAAGTCAGCACTCTGAGAATTATATACCCAGCCCTTTCAGGCTTTACATGAAATTCGGGAAAACTAAATCAAACTGCCTGTGATTAAATTGGAACAAGGAGTCTTTAGAGATTTAGGGAAAGACCGTTGCTCTGGAATGATGGAAGTGGAACCAAATCTTGCATTTGAAACTAATCCAAGATTGTAATCATGAAACAACTCTGTGGGTTGATTGATGGGATAAAATGGTAATCAGTATCTTTCGAGAGACGGGGGAAGAGAGCAGGAAAGAGAGATGCCTTCTTCATGCATTCATGCAAATCTGTGGGAGTTGCTTCTCCATGTTACTGTCCCACATGGTTGTGGTTTTGTATTAAATTATAGCCTGCCTTTTGATTGGCACATTCAAGGTGGCTAACAAAATTCAAAATGGAAGAAAGGATTTACATTAAATCAATAAAAAAACCTGTACACTGTGTGGCATCATCACAACCTTGCTGGCCTTTCCATGTGGCTGTTGCATTTGCATATGGACAACAACCACAATAGCACCACAGGGAAGTAGCATCCCATGTGTGTGTAATGGGACAGACAGTTGAGAGCACACTGATTCCCAGATGGTGGATCACAAGACAGATGTCTTGGGCAATCCTGGAAGAAGGAAATATTAATCTGAAGACAGGTTTCAGAATGACGTGGTCTCCAGCTAGATGGTCTCTGCAGTACACATCTAGGGATGGATAGGAATTTTTCATTTGGTCCACATTTTTTAAGCAAATCATCATAATTCACACTTCCTGGGCTAACAAACATCCTGGGATGCAATTGGTAATCTTTAGGATTTACCAATTCTCCAAATTTTGTGATACAGCATCAGCTCAATGTACTGAAATGCTACAGACATAGCCAGAATTGCATCTGCAGTGATGAGTAGGTAATAACAGTTTAAATAAATACATACATACTGTTTTGTGATCCAAGCGCTATTTAAATGTGTAATGAAGTGCGAATTGCTGTACAGATTCTTAAATAAATTGATAAATCACAGATTAATGTAGAACTAGGATGGAATGGAGTTGTGTGAATGAATGCATGGAAAATTGATACTGACCAGAAATAGTCTGATCAGCCTCTGAACATCAAAGGTTTAATAGTTAATGAAAGGAGTGGGAAGAGAGATTGGGTTGGGGAGAGAAGTTCATTCAAGTATCAACAACCAGAGATTCAAGGTACAGTTTGTCCTTCCAATTTAAGTGGGTTTACCTGTTTCAGAGAGTGTGAATTAAGTAAGTTTGCTGTGAATCAAATATGATGCAAATGAAACTTCACCTCCATCTCTATATCTCAATAGTGGATTTTGCCTTATCCATCATATGCAATGTCCTCTGTCATTAGCAGAGTGCATGCAGAATATGTTGGAGTATGTAAGTTTATGCTTGCAGAGAAAAAGCCAAGTCATGGCTAACTAAGGTCACGAGCTCAAGCATCCCATGAGGTATAAGTCAGAGCCAGATGTGCTGCTGGCTTGAACTTAGCCTTCCTGTGTTGCATCTCTGCTGGAAAAGTGCTTTACTGGAAAGACTGTCTATTCTGTAAGCTGTCTGCCTCGAATGAGAGGCAGACAGAAGTAGCATCACTTTATACTCGTACATAGTTGTTCTTCTACCTGTCAGTAAATTATACAGTTGCTGACCTTACTGAACCGCCTGGCGTATTTCTCCTACAAACAATGTCCTAGATTCAATTGCACACTCCGCTGGCGAGCTGCCTGCACTGTGCAGACAATGTCTATGGTGTTTTCAACCCTTTATGGCACATGTGACCGTACTTTTGCAAGGAATATTACTTACAAATTTCAGGACGCGTTTAAATTCCGAACAAGGCAGTTCCTGAGTCACCCTGCCCCCTCCTGCCTTACGCATTTTGCATAAAGACCGGGACAGCTTTCATTCAGTGACAAACTAGTAAGGAGCACATCGTAGGGAGGGAAAAACACTGTGTGGGTACATGGCTTGCACCGTTAATTCTCTGAACAATGCCATGAGCACTTCTTGTGGGATTGCACTCCCTACGTTAATAATGCTCTGTGTGGAGAAGTCAGTCCTGAGCCTAGAAATAATGAGCTTGGAGAGAAAACATGGTGTGTCTTCTAGCAAGCGATGACTGTTCCACCTGGGGAGAGTAGCTTTACCCTTCCTGGAAATTTGGCTCCCAGTTCCTGCTCGTAATGAGTTTCCACTGATTGGCCTGGAGTCATTTCTAGCAGTTGGGAAACTGCATTTATAAATGCAAAATCTGGGATAAGTTATTTGACTGGGGTGTTTGTTTGGAGGAAAGCTGACATATTGGTTCCCAAGAAACAGGGATTGTGTTTTAGGCCATGCTACATGTTTTAGCAATTGTACACCTTCTCCCCTGAATGGCTTGCGTAACCATGGCAGCAGGACCAGGCACTTGCTGTATTCTGTATCTAAGTTCCCTGAAGCCTATCAAAATAAAACAGCAGAGGAAAATATATATATATATTCTTTTTTTGGTAGGGGAAAACAAAATACATTGTGTTTGTTCTTTCTGATTTCTAATGTGCATTACCACATTATTAGGACAAAGCAGCTTTGGGGCAGAGAAGTGACAGGGGGAAAAGAGAGTTGAGGGAGGGAATTGATACCCAAGATAACTGAACAAGTAATCAGCAACAGTAAGATGTATTGGTTTGTGTTGATTAAGGCTACTCTATACATTTAAAGCAGTATCATATAATTTTCAATGGGCATGGGTTCCTCCTGAGAACTCTAGTTTGACAAGAGTGTTGAGTATGGAGAACTTACGAAACAGCAATGGGATACTAGCTCCACCCAAGGTATGATGGAGAACAGCAACAACTGACAAAAGATAGACATAATACAGTACAAGGACAGGAAGAAACATCACGGATAGTATAATAGCCACACACAAGAAGAACAAAGGAAGAGTTTGAAGGCTTCGCTTGTAGGACTGTAAATTATTTGATGTGTTAATGCGAATGGAAGTTGTTAAAACTGCAGCTGCGGTATAAGGGATTGTTATTCTGACTGGTGTGTAATTGGAATTTATAAGTTTTGGGAATGCAGAGTTAAAGTAAATTAATCAAATAATCAATTCTAGCATGTGGGGGCCCAGCAAAATAATATAATTTGGCATCTGAGCAATTGGCATTAAAAATAAAATAAAATAAAATAAAAAATTACAGAGAAGAGTGCTGAGTTAGGAGACCCGTATTCCTCTCACAGAGCTACAATTCCCAGAATTGTTTAACAATCAGTTGCTTCTCTCGGAGGGTTCTGAAGATTGTAATTCCGGCTGGTGGCAGGGGATATCCTAACAACTCTCAGCACCCTTCACAAATTAGAGTTGCTGGTTTATTGGCTTTTTTTTAATGTTTAGTGCTTTAAATGTTTAAATGGTGTGCATGTGCTCAAAGTCAAACCACAAACAATTTATGCTGTGATTTAGCTCTTTGGTAGGCTGCATAAGAACATCCCCAGTGATAATTTAGAAAGGAGTGCACTGATTTTGCGTTCAACACTAGGATCTTGATCAATTAATTCTCTTTTGAAAATTCGCTCCACATTTGTTCCAACCATCTTCCTAGCTTTAGTTGTTGTGGTTCTGTTTTTGAAACTACATTTCGCTGTCTCCACAAGATTTTTGCAAATCATCTTAAGACTAATTTACAAGGCAATTCAAGCCTTAATAACAACAAGAACAATACTTCATTGATTAGCAATGAATTTCTTTAATCCTGCAAACCATCTCTCTGGCAGGCTGCGTTCTGCCCACAAGGGATATTCCTTACGCTTGTCCCAGGGTATGGTCTGAAAGCTCATGAAGCCACCACCTTGCTGAAGCTAAGCAGGTTTGGTTCTGGAGGGGTGACCACCTACGAACCACATGTATATCCTGCCTTGGATACCAAGATGGAAGGAAGGTGGACTATAAATGTGAGAAGAGTGGGAAACAATGTTAACGACCTAATGCTGATGCTCTCCTTTTACTTCTGTGTCTTCCCAGCTTTCTCTGCTGGAAGAGGCAGGTTTTGGAGGTGCCCTTCTTTATGTCGATCCTTGCGATTTACCAAAGACTCAGAACCTGAGCGAGAAAGCATTTATGGTGTCCTTGAACGGTGGAGGTGATCCTTCTACACCGGGGTACCCAAGTATTGGTGAGTATTACAAAGAGTATTTTCCCACTGCATACTGCTGTTTTGTTAAGCTGTTGATTGAAAACTGGTGCATTAGAAACATGGGGTAATGGTGGCTCATAGGCCCTGCTGCTTGCTTACCAGGAGTACCTAAATATTTTGCTCCCCTTTGTTATGTGCACCCCAGGCTGACAGGGGCAGCCCAGACCATTTCACCACCTGAGGCTCTTGTGCTTCTGTCACCTGAGGCGGCTGCTTTGCCCTGCCTCGTCTGCGAGCCGGCTCTGCAGACTCCTGAGATGTTGCTGGAAGCTGCTGCTGCCACTTCTCCACCAGCGACAGAGGCAGTGGGGCGGGAAGAGCGTGCCACCCAAGGCAGTTGCCTCAGGGGCAGACCAGCCCTGTCTGGATGTTACCAAGGCTGCATGATTGTTCATGCACACCTGGGAGAGAATTCTGGGTGCTAATTTTGAGCTGAATGGGTCTTACCTCTAGGAAGATACACATAGGGTTTTTACTGCATGGGATGAATTTATGTAACATAGTGAATATTCTCCAGGGAATGAGAAAGGCCTGAAGTCCTGAATATGTACGGCTGCTCAGTGTTACTAGCTGAAACAAGTGGCTTAGAAATTCTCTCTGTCTCTCTCGCCTCAATCTGTCTCACTTTCTAGGTGTAATAAAAATTAAAGTTTTGTTCTCCTGCAATTCAAATTAAGTGAGACCGTCTCCCACCCATGTTGTCAGAATCCTACAAAGCTTTCCTTTTGCGCAATGCCCTTTTTATCACCTGTGCCTGGGAGTTTCATGGTGGTTCGGTGAAAGAGATCACTTTGAACCTTGCAAAAACCACAGCACCTGGAATCCAGAGTTGCCATTGCATTTAACAACATGGAAAATGCCCAGCACTGATTATCCCTGGACTCAGACTGGAGAGGCAGGTGGCCGCCTTAAAAAAAATAAAAATAAAGCAGCAATCTGTGGCTAATTGGGAGAGGACAGGGAGCAAGTGACACGTCAGCTTTTTTGCAGAGAGAAAAGCGAAGTGTAGTTGATAGTGAATTATGCCAGCACCTACCACTGAGTATTGGCAGCTGGTGAATGCTCCTGTTCTGATAGAATATTGGCAAAAGCCCTGGTTGGAGAAAAGCTTCAAACTGCTGCTTCCCTTGTTCCTATTATGAGTCAAGCACCTGGATCCTCAAAATAGGGAATTATTTCACAGTAGCTTAAATTCATGCTGGGCTAAGTGGGCAACTAAGTTCAGAGAACTTGACCTTAGTGTGAGATCATCTGCTGGTCCTCAGAGAGCCAGCGTGGTGTAGTGGTTAAGAGCAGTGGACTCGTAATCTGGTGAATGGGGTTCATGTCTCCGCTCCTCCACATGCAGCTGCTAGGTGACCTTGGGCTGGTCACACTTCTCTGAAGTCTCTCAGCCTCACTCACCTCACAGAGTGTTTGTTGTGGGGGAGGAAAGGAAAGGAGATTGTGAGCTGCTTTGAGACTCCTTAAGGGGAGTGAAAGGTGAAATATCAAGTCCAAACACTTCTTGTTGTTGTTCTTCAACTGTTAGGTCAAGACCCACTTGATCCAAGGTGGATCGCAACTACCGCTGTGCAAATATATGGCAGTAGATCAAGGAATGGGTCCCCAGGTGCACATCTGGGTTAAAGTGGGACCCAAAAAGGTTGAAGATACCTGGTCTACTTGGGTATATTGTCTTCCTGTTCTAACTTCTCTTCACAGGCACTTTTGTCTGCTCAAATTTCAAGATCTATGGATTAGGGGAGCTTGATCATTCCAGTCTTCACAGTTTCCTATACAAAATTCAACTTCTCTGCACCTCTTGGACTAATGTTTGGAACACAACTTTATTTTAAATGTTGCAGTCCAGCTCTCAGCAGTTGAATCATATCAAACCATGTATTTATATGTATCTCTGAATATGGATGTTCCAGACTGGCCTCAGATTGTGCATTTAGTGGGGTGGACCAGGATTGTGGGACTCTTTACATAGTGAAATCAAATTGGCATTATCTGTCCTGAGTTTCAGTATGTTTAATGGCAATGGCGCCCACCTGAGAGGTGCTGGAACTGAGTTCTGGCGAGTTCTGGCTAGGTATAGGTATGTAAGTGTGTGTGACATGTTCCTCTGTATCACCCCTCTCCTCTCTTGAGCCCAAGGCAGGATTACATAGCTAGGCTGAGAGCTGGTGGTTGGCCAACGGTCACCCTGTCAGTGTTAGAAAAGGAAAAGGTTCTGACCTCCTTTGACTCCTTCACCTAGTTGGACCCTAGTTGGAACAAAAGAGTCCTTGAGAAAGAGTATCTTTGCAGAATGCTGCTTTTATTCTTTAAAAAGTATTTTCCATCCACGACTGATAGCTTTTGATTCTATGATTCTATAATTCTTTTATATACCACAAACTCAGCCAATTTTCAACCAACCCACACTAACATTGACCACTCTTTATATACAGGTACAATTAGGTGAAAGGTTGCAAGAGTCATTGTAGGCCGCTGACTCATGCTGACTTAGTTCTTTTAGCATTAAAGAAACAGCGGTCAATTTTTAGCCGTGACACACCCCAGGGAATTTTGTGGATTAACAGGGAATTGAATTTGGGTCTGTCCATCTGTTCCCAGCCAGTCACCCCACCCTGCTGGTCCTAGTCCAGCACTCAAACCAATACACCATGCCCAGATTAATGAAAAAATATAATGCAACAGAAGAGGGACACGGGTGGCGCTGTGGCTTAAACCACAGAGCCAAGGACTTGCCGATCAGAAGGTCGGTGGTTTGAATCCCTGTGACAGGGTGAGCTCCTGTTGGTCAGTCCCTGCTCCTGCCCACCTAGCAGTTCGAAAGCGCATCAAAGTGCAAGTAGATAAATAGGTACCGCTCCAGCGGGAAGGTAAACGGCGTTTCCGTGCGCTGCTCTGGTTTGCCAGAAGTGGCTTAGTCATGCTGGCCACATGACCCGGAAGCTGTACGCCGGCTCCCTCGGCCTATAGAGCGAGATGAGCACCGCAACCCCATAGTCGGTCACAACTGGACCTAATGGTCAGGGGTCCTTTACCTATAATGCGGCAGAATCACAGGCAAAAAAAAAGGGGGGGGTTGAAGTTAATGCAGGCCAGAGGTAGGTTCATCCATCTGTATTTCTAACCCTGCTGCAGCTGCAGCAGAAGCTTGAGACTTTGTCCCCATCCCTGCTATGTGAGCCGGTTTGAGACTCAAGGTACCTGTTACACAGTGGGATGCGTTTCGCCGTCTTGCTCTTTTCTCAATGTTTTCCTCTCACTGTTTGGTGGCAGCGGCAGGGGGAGGGAGGGACCATTATGAACCCCACTGTGAAATTGTAACAAGGTTCCATCAAGCATATTTGGTGTGGTTACTTGTCCAGACACCGGAGATCTGACTTGAATTGGCACTAAATCAGCCGAAGCAACAATGCTGTAACACTGCATGACTGGAATGGCAAAGAAAGGTGTGTGTGTCTTGAAGGGGAAGGGGGAAGAGAAATATTTGCCTCCTTGTCATCGAAGGGTGTTAGCTATTCGCAGCATGAAATGCTATGACATCTCAGTGGGAAGGCATTGAGCAATTTCTCGGCATCTCAGCCTACCTGACCTGGTGTTCTTAAGCACTGCCCTGGGGAGTGACAGAAGTAAATGTAGCAGCCTCCAGCTTTTACTCTTGTTCATTTCACGAGGAACGTTTGAAGAATGGCTTGCTGTTTATCTGTTCACTTGACCCCACAACGTTTTATGTACCCACCATGAAAAGTAAAGTTAATTGAAACAGTTACACCACCTCTAGGGCTAAGGAGCTAAGGGTCCAGACCGTATGCACTGATTTTTTTGATGGATACAGTAAATGCTCTTTGGGGTGGTTCATAGAATACAACCAGAGATTTTGCAGGAGGGAAAACTGCATAGGCATGTGTTTTTGTTTGTGTGTGCATATGTGTGTGTGTGTGTGTGTGTGTGTGTGTGTGTGTGTGTGTGTGTGTATGAATGAAATGGATGGTTTATGTCAAGCCTTTAACATTGTTTGCACATCTTTACAAGTCTGTAAATATGAGCTCTTGCCTCTTAAAGTCAAAGTCTTTTTTTCACCCCATCCAGAAACACAGCAGGGAATTCTTTTTTGCCTTCCTGGCTGCTTGTTAAAAGTTTGTCACAAGAACAGTGCAGATCACTGGACCCCCTCTGCTCACTGGATGCATTTATCCTTTATTTCTTGTATTTATATCCCACCTTCCTATGCAATATGTTGCCAATGGAGGTTTAGTGGCGTTCATCCCTCAGTGAAGGCTGCCAGAATAAAAACAGAAGGGGAAAAATGCCAAATCTGTTTGTATTCTTAATAAAACTTATCAGGATTCAGCTACAGTGGTACCTCGGGATGCGAACGTGATCTGTTCCGGAGCCCCATTCGCATCCCGAATGGAACGTAAGATGCGACGGCGTGTCTGTGCGTGTGTGGGTCGTGTTTTGCTGCTTCCGCACATGCGTGTGATGACATTTTGAGCATCTGCGCATGTGCGAGTGGCGAAACCGGAAGTAACGCACTCTGTTACTTCCGGGTTGCCGTGGAGAGCAACCTGAAATCACTCAACCTGAAGCACATTCAACCCGAGGTATGACTGTACAGGGAAATGCAGAACAAATAAACACTCATATGCTTATTGTGGGTTGCTTGTGGCCACTGGGAGAAAGGGATGGTGGGTTAGATGGGCCTCTGGTCTGATCCAATTGAGTTCTTCTTATGTACATCCCTGGCCCTGTAGGAATTCCTTATGCTAGGGTTGCCATATCCCGGAATACTGTTGGAAGCTGTGTCTGGTTGGAAATCAATAAAATGTCTGTGGGAATCTGGACATATGGGAAGCCATGTCGGCAATGTCGGGTCTGCCAATTTTCCAAAAAAAGAAAAAAGCTCAGAAATTTTGCTTTTGTGTCCGGATTTTCACTTTTTGAAATATGGCAACCCTACCACACGGAAGCTCAGTTTTTGCTGAAATCCCACAGTTCTTTCTAATGAGCAAACTTGCCTTTAAATGTGTCAGGGACAGGGCAGAGGAGGAATGGTGGAGACCGTCTCCCCATCCTGACAGTTCCAGGGAGGAGGAAGAGGAAGACAGTATAGATTTACAACAGGGGTTTGAGGGAGGTCGCAACTCAGAGGCAGATCAAGGGGAAAGTTGGGAAATCATGGGAGAGCCAGAGCAACACCTGGCTGACATGTCATTAGAAAGCATTCCAGACCCTACCCCCGCAACCTCCCAGAACCTGGGGTGCCTTGAAAGTAGGAGAGCAAAGAGCTCAAAGACAGAGGGCAGGAAGCAGCACCCGTAGAAGTGACAAATGAGGAAGTGGAAGATTCCGGGGGGGGGGGGGTGGAGATTCACTTGGGACAATGCCATTATCCAAGAGGCTGGGTTCTATAGCCTCTCTCTGAAATTACTGAATAAAAAAGGACATTAAGAATCCTTCCCTTTATATTCTGCCAGCCTCCTGACAAAATGCTTGGTTTAGGGAAACACTACGACTAAGATTTGATACAGGGATCAGCCCATTGCCTCCTGTTTGAGAAATGTTGCTAGAGTGAAAGGAACATTGGAAGCTTCCTTTTACTATGTCAGACCATTGGTTCATTTCATCTATAGCTCAGTATCATCTTTACCACACCCACCAGTGTGACATGCAGCCCCCAGAAGGTGGCCTTTGAGGGAATGCATACCTTGGACTGAAAAGGGTTCCCCAACCCTAGTGTATGGGATGAGGAGGGAGAAAAGATGAGGCCCAGAAGAGAAAATGGCTGGCTATAAGGCCTTCTTCAGACTTGGCAATGCAGCAGAACAAGAGACCCTCCAAGTGTCCCTATTTTCCAGATTTATAAAAACCATCCCAGTTTCTGATTTGATCCCAGAATGTCCCGCTTGTTGTTAGGATGTCTCTATTTTCATCAGAGAAATGTTGGAGGGTTTGGAGTTATCTGACCCCAGAGCCATCTGAAGGCAGCTCTGTACAGGGAAGATTTTTAATGTTTAATGTTTAGTATGTTTTTATATATGTTGGAAGCTGCCCAGAGTGGCAGGGAAGAATAATAATAATAATAGAATAGGATGTCCCTATTTTCATTGGAGAAATGTTGGAGGATGTGGAACAATAAGGAAGGGGGGCCCCACTCAAGGTCCAGGAGTGACCCATCTGAATATGAATAATAATAGGAATATCAGTAGGGTGAGTCTTTTCTATTCGGGTTTTTCTTGCCTGCACTGCTTTCAGTCACTTGGGCTGTTGTTGGCAAGGAACTGTTCGGTTTTATCCGAGTGCTGTAATTCAGAGCATTCTCCTAAGCTGAAATCTCTCATCAGGTATATATATAAAAAAATAACTCAGTAAATGAAGATATGGAGAAAAGCTATTTACCAGGCTTCCTGTGTAAATAGCAAGACATCACTACTACAAGGAGTAAGAACCCCATTCCTGAGATAAGCCACTCGGTAATGGGATTTCTATCTCTGCCATTGGGTGGAGGGAGCGAAACAAACAAACAAAATATCATAAGGAAGTGCTGAGAAAGCATCAGCACTGAGATGGCTGCTATCTGTTTCTGAAATGCTGAAATACAACAGCTTAGTTCAGTAAATACCTTACGCTCTTGACAGAAGTTTCCAGAGAAATGCCCTTCTAAAAAATTAATCGGGCAAGTTATAGCAGTAGCAAAACGATGCTTTACTCTATGTTACTCTATGACAGCATGCATTGCACTGAGCTGTCACATCATTTATTTGAGAACCACAGCTTGTTGGTTTACATTATGATGTCCCAAACGTGTGTGTGTGTGTGTGTGTGTGTGTGTGTGTGTTACACACAGCTTTTGTAGTACGGTGGTTAGAGTAGGAGCTAGGAGACCAGGGTTGAAATCTCCAAGCTCATTCGGTGACCTTGGGCCAGCCACTGTCTCTGAACCTAACCTTTCTCACAGGGGTTCTTGTGGGGATTAAAGGAGGAGGGGAAGAACCATCTATGCCACCTTGAGCTCCTTTGAAAAGAAGGTGGGATATAGAATCTCAACTAAAGCATCCATGGCAGTTGGTCATCCAACCTCTGCATAAAAACCACCAAGGAAGGAGAGTCCATCACCTCTCATGGGAGACCGTTCTACTGCTGAACAGTTCTTACCTTCAGAAAGCAATTCCTGTTCTTCCTTTCTTGTTACTTGAAGCCATTGGTCCAGGTCCTACCATCTGGAGCAGGAGAAAACAAGCTTGCTCCATCTTCCAGGTGACAGTCCTTCAGGTATTTGAAGGTGGCTATCATATGTTCTCTCAGTCTTCTTGTCCCCAGGCTAAACATACCCCACTCCTCATAAGGCTTAGTTTCCACACCCTTGATCATCTGGTCACGCTCCTCTGCATATATGCATTGTTGTTTTTGTTTAGTCGTTTAGTCGTGTCCGACTCTTCGTAACCCCATGGACCAGAGCACACCAGGCACTCCTGTCTTCCACTGCCTCCCGCAGTTTGGTCAAACTCATGCTGGTAGCTTCAAGAACACTATCCAACCATCTCGTCCTCTGTCATCCCCAGCTTTCACTTCCATACATCACTACTGGGAAAACCATAGCTTTTACTATACGGACCTTTGTTTGCAAGGTGATGTCTCTACTTTTTAAGATGCTGTCTAGGTTTGCCATTGCTTTTCTCCCAAGAAGTAGGCGTCTTTTAATTTCGTGCATGCTGTCACCATCTGCAGTGATCATGGAGCCCAAGAAAGTAAAATCTCTCACTCCCTCCATTTCTTCCCCTTCTATTTGCCAGAAGGTGATGGGACCAGTGGCCATGATCTTCATGCATATATGCATAGATGAATATATATTTTCATCAAATCACACACTGTTCTCTCTCTCTCTCCTGTTTGTTTCCTTTTTTTCAAAAACAAGAATTTGGGGCAAAAACAGCTAACTTGGTGAAACTGTAGCAAAAGCCAGCAGAACGCTCAAGAAGGATTCATGAAAAGCCCTTGACACTTACTGCTTTAGTAGTGTGGCATTGTTTAATTGAGCATAGTCAATTATTCTGCAGTATTTACAGAGGATCATTTAGAATATGCATAAGCACACAGACTGTGATTGAAATTTATGCCAATTTATTTGTAGTGAGAACAAGAATCCCATACTCTTAGTTGGCTGTTGTTTTTTAATCTGAGGTTTCTTCTTGCCTTCCTCTGCTTTTCTGATATTTCATTCCCTTGGAGACATGGCGCTGAACAGGCAAAAATAACTGGAAAAATCTGCATTGTCTAGTAGTTTCAATCACGCATATGCATCGTGGCATAAGGTGTTTCCTTGTAAATCATCTCAACTTTCACAAGATTTCTATAGCCCTTACTTGTATGGTCCTTCAAGGAGATATATAGCATAGAACTTGGAATTTAAATAGCCACATAATTTCCACCCACCCACCCTCCTTGCATATTTGCCTTTGCAGCTGTGATAGCAATCTGGTAAAAAAAACCCTCTGGTTTGGGTTTGTTTTTGTTCCTTATTTATATTGAATCCTTTCATAACAAACTCTCGAAACCATTTCATATACATAGCTGCAGAGATCACTCTCCCAGTATGTGTGATCAAAATGGAAGTAATAGTATTTGGATGTTGTTAAGATGATGAGATTCCACTTCCTGCACTGCTTAGCCATAGAGCAGACGCACAATCCAAACACAGCAGTGAGGAATTTCTGCAAGTAGGACAGGATAGAAACAGAAAGAGGAAAAGGCAAGCTTTGCACCTTAGAAAAATGTGTGGTGCTTTCAAGTGCTGCTTGTCAATGATTATGTGCAAGTGAAACAAAAGCAGGGTGGGATTAGTGTATTTAGACCACATCTACTCAAAATATTTGCAAGTGTTATGCCCACCCAAAAGGTTTTCTGCGCAACATTTGACCCAGCTAGAACCTTAAACCTTGTCATGCTGAAATTTCCCCTGGTCTTCAGGCAGAAAGGTTCTGGTGTTATTGCTGAGGAAACTCAGTTTGGATATTCTGTTTGGTCTTTGGAGAGGAAGCGGAGTTATGTCTTATGTGAATCAGAAGACCAGGTTAAGGACAAGAGCTTCAGCAGTCAAATAGCAGCAGCTCCTCTTTAATTTTGGCAACAGGTGCCTGCAGATTGACAGCTTGCAATATTTCTGATTTATGGCCAATGTGATCGTTACGGCTGCAGCACAAAGCTGCTTTTAATCGTATCACAGGTGGCCTTTGTTTACCACATAGGGAGATGTGCATCCATAATGGTTTGCCTCCCAGGGCAGCAGAACAAATTCCACAGTGATCTGCACACATAGTGTGGGCTGGGTTGGGGGCTCTGTGTTGGAAACCAATTCCCCAGCTGTACTTTTGTTGGGCTTCTGTCAATCAGCTTCCTCCACCTTTCCATGCCCTCCCTCGCCTACCCTCCAGACACCCATACTATATTTTCTCATTTTACCTGTCTAAAACCCAATTAAACTGATATCCCCCCTGAGCTTCCACCGGCCTGCATGAAGCAATGAGATATCAGTGCCATTCATGCATGAGGGAAAATAACACTCCAAAAAGTAAAAAAAAATAATGATGGGAGGGGAGGGGCATGGAACACAGCGGGGGGAGGGGAAAGCAAAAGCACATGTGCTTGTTCTTTTCTGATTCTTTCTTTCCTATAGCATTCTGTTTGGTTTCTTTAGACCATGCAAAGTTGTTGCCCGAAAGTCAAATAGATTTTGTTCATGTTTCTCTATGTGTGCTTTTGAGGGAGATTATAAGAATTTGCCTGGAACCAGGTTGTTGTTCACCCCCCTTCCCTTCCACCCATCTCACGTCTAGAAATTACAAGCTGATCATCTCTGTTATTAGAGCGCGTGCTTATTAATGCTGTGTAATGAGCTAATCAGGGGAGACTTTTTTTCCTTTCGTGATGAAGATCAAGACTGAGGGTAGTTGGGAGGGAGCTGGTGATTTGGCTCAGAAGATCAGGCTCATGCTGGGAAATCCTGCTGGGAGTCATGGAATAAGACTAGCACCTAACACCCAACATTTTTAGAGGGAAATGTGGGGCACCACCCTGGCGACCCCATCGCTCACTCCCTTATTGCTGCTGACCTCTTCCTCGCTCACCACAGCAACCCACTCATTCACTTGCCTCCTCTCTCCCCCTCTTACTTTTGTCTGATGTCTTCGCCTCCTGCTCCACAGCCTTGGGAATTGCTACATGGTCCAGAGTGGCCTGGGGAAGGTCGCCCCAGCCTATGCAGCCTCAGTAGATGCCATGTGGCCCAAAGTGGCCTGCTGGAACCTAAAATCTCTTGTCTTTTGGTGCCGTACCAGAGCACAGGAGTGAAAGTGGGGCATCCAAGATCAAGATCAGAAGCAGGGGTGGCTCAATCCTAGATTGTTGTTTAGTCATTTAGTTGTGTCTGATTCTTCATGACCCCATGGACCAGAGCACGCTAGGCACTCCTGTCTTCCACTGCCTCCCGCAGTTTGGTCAAACTCATGTTGGTAGGTTCAAGAACACTGTCCAGCCATCTCGTCCTCTGTCGTCCCCTTCTCCTTGTGCACTCAATCGTCCCCAACATCAGGTTCTTTTCCAGGAAGTCTTCTCTTCTCGTGAGGTGGCCAAAGTATTGGAGCCTCAGCTTCAGGATCTGTCCTTCCAGTGAGCATGCGACTCTCAAGAGTCTCCTCCAGCACCATAATTCAAAAGCATCAATTCTTCGGCGATCAGCCTTCTTTATGGTCCAGCTCTCACTTCCATACATCACTACTGGGAAAACCATAGCTTTAACTATACGGACCTTTGTCCTAGATATCCTGGTGGAATCAGGACACTTGAGGGGTATGCTAGTTCACTAAATAACAGGAAGCGATGGGTAGGAATAAATTGCATGAAAAGGGGATGAGATAGATTCATGGAGGCAGTGTGCAACATACATAAGAATGTCAGGACATCAGAAGAGCCTACGGCATCAGGCCAATGGTCCAGCTACTCCAGCATCCTCACAGTGGCCAACCAGATGCTTGTGGGAACCCACAAGCAAGTTTCTACCCCAGGAGCACTCTTCCCCTCCTGTAGTTGCCAGCAACTGCTATTCAGAAGCATTGCTGACTCCAGCTGTGGAGGCAGAGCATAGTCGTCATGACTAGTAGCCATTGATAGCCATCTCCTCCATGGATTTGTCTAACCTTCTTTTAAAGCTGTCTAGGTAGGAGGCTGGACGCGGGTGGCACTATGGGTTAAACCACAGAGCCTAGGGCTTGCTGACAAGAAGGTCGGCAGTTCAAATCCCCACAACTGGATGAGCTCCCGTTGCTCGGTCCCTGCTCCTGCCAACCTAGCAATTCGAAAGCACGTCAAAGTGCAAGTAGATAAATAGGTACCGCTCTGGCGGGAAGGTAAACGGTGTTTCCGTGCACTGCTCTGATTCGCCAGGAGCGGCTTAGTCATGCTGGCCACATGACCTGGAAGCTGTACGCTGGCTCCCTCGGCCAATAAAGCGAGATGACCTTCAACCCCAGAGTTGGTCACAACTGGACCTAATGGTCAGGGGTCCATTTACCTTTACTTTTACCTTAGGTAGGAGGCTAACACTGCCTCCTGAGGGAGTGAGAAGAACTATGCACTGCATGAAGGAGTACTTACCTGTCAATCTTCCAACATTCAGCTGCAGTGGATGTCAGCAAGATGTGGCTTCAGGAGAGAGGTAGAAAAACTTTGTTCTATCCACTTTTTCCAGGCCACACTTAATTTTATAAACTTGTACAATGTCGCCTCTTACACAACTTTTCTCTACACTTAAAAGCACCAAATGCTGTAACCTTTTTCACAGGGGAATACAGAGGTGGGGTAGCTCCCAGAGGTGCCCAGCCCCACTGTTCCAAGACCCATCACTGCTGTTGGTCATCTTGCCATTGATGCAGCCAACTGACTGATTGCCCACCCGTGGTGATGGTGATGATGGTAGTGTCACCTGCAAACTCTCTGCTGACTTTATTATTCAGGTCCAGTCCCTAATGAGGCAATGGGGAGTTGGGGAATGTGTGAGCAGCCCAGAGGCCCCTGATCAGCATTGCTGCTGGTCTGCTCCATCCAGTGCTTGTCACAAGACTAGAATATAAACAGCACTAGTCAGGGGCAGCATGGCTTAACTTGCTTGAAGAATCAGCGAGGTGGAAAGACGGACACAGAATACGAAAAAGGAAGTCAGAGTGCATGTGTTGCCTTGCATAGAGTGAAGAGGAGAACAGATTCTTCTTCGGGCATGCAGAATGATCATCTCAGGTGCAAGGCTGCCAGACTGGTCTGTTGATGGGAGATTAGGGAACTGTAGACCCTTGCAGATTCCGGAAGCTATTGTGATTATTATTATTATTATTATTATTATTATTATTATTATTATTAGGCCAAGGCTGGTGTGAGTCCTCAAAAAGAGCCATTTCTGGAGCATGACAGGGGTAGAAGAAGGAACAACTTAGGCTGAATCCTAAAAACATTCAGATCAATCCAGCATAGAATACTATTTTAAGGTCTTCTTTTCCCTCTGTTGCTGAACAGGGCTTGGACCTGGGTTAACTTTATGAAGACTTAATAGATACTAGCTTGCTTTATGCCACCTTTTCTGTGCTCAGGATTGCTGCCTAAGTGGATCAAGTCAGGATGTGCTGGGGATTGCTTTGTTTAGTAGAAAGATAAAGGTATCTGCATGTCCTGGAGGTCTCAGGTGGGCATGCATATAAATACAGTCGTACCTTGGTTGATGAATGCCTTGTGACTCGAACGTTTCGGCTGCCGAACGCCACAAACCCAGAAGTGAGTGTTCCAGTTTGCAAATGTTCTTTTGAACTCAAAAGTCCAACATGGCTTATGCAGCTTCCGATTGGCTGCTGGAACTTCCTACAGTCAATCAGAAGCTACGCCTTGGTCTCTGAATGTTTTGGAAGTCAAACGGCCTTCTGGAAGGGATTCCAATTGACTTCCGAGGTACCACTGTAGCGAGGATTTCTCTTATTGATCAATGTAAACCAAGATTGGCAGATACAAACTGTAACCTGGCAGTGCTTAGGCTTACGTTTCTGCTTTGCACACTGTCCCAGGCATTTTTGTAGCCAAGATGCTTGGGGTATATTTAAAATGACAACAAGGCAGTGCTCCGTAGCAAATTCATCAGAGCTGGTGTTTATGAGAGGCAAATGCTGGGAGCTTGCAAAGCCTGCCCACCTGCAAGCTTCCCAAAATTTATTCTCCTGGCTCTGCAGGTGAATCTGAGAGCAGCTTTAGGAAGCTCACCCACCAATAGCAAACATCTAACACTCTCGCTGTAACTGCAGATAAAGTTTTGAAACAGCTGATGTGTGGATTCTCCCTGTAAATTATATAGTATCTTTATGTCCTTCCGTTTTTAATCTTTCGTTCTGTGGTTTTTTTCTTTTTTCTTTTTTTTTAAAAAACTGACTTGTGATAAAGTTCAGTATCTGGTTTAACCTGATATGGAATTGTGTACATCCCGAGGCATGTAGTGCTAGGAGGCTGGGACTGCACACCGCGGCTCCGAAAAGCTGCCACGCGAACACCTGCGTATGCACCTGCATCCAAATCAGCAGGCAGCGTTTGGAAGCAAGCGCCACAAAGTCAGATGGCTGATTGTTTAAGCAATTAAAGGTGTAATTAGGTTTATAATTGAACTTTTGCCTGGCGTGTATTCTGAATCTGGCAAACAAGGATAAACCCACCAGTCTTTAGCCCAGCTTGATATCTGTTCAAGCTCATTGCTAGCCAGGCTTAGCGGATATATGCATTTGGCTAGTGGGGGTAGGGGGATAAGCCTCAGGTTTTATTTATATGCAGGCACACATTTTGTGGTCCCGCCATCTTAGGCTTTTCATAGCATTGAAGACTTCTTTGCAGCTATTTTTACTGTGCTACTAACATTGCTATTTTGCCTGCTACAATTGCAACTGTTTCCCTCTCCCTTCTCCTCATTTGGATAAGTTATTATTAAAATGGATTCCTTTTGCAAGTCTCTCTATAGGATACTCGTAAAAGAAAACAAGAAGGTATTAAATCTGTAAGTAAAATAAATTCCCAAATATAGATTCTTGAAAGCAATTTGTTTCTGAGTGGATTTGAGATAAAAACTGTTGCATAATGATCTTTGTCAGTAACCATACGAAGGGGAGCTCAAAAGAAAACGGGACCATTGTTCTCATTTGTTTACTGCCATGTTTTTAGGAACTGAGTCTTAGATTTGCCGTTTATTAAGCCAGCAAGCACATCCTCCCCAGTTTCTTTTTTTAAAAAGGTCATGCAGGCTGATTAGATAGGGGGGAACAGATACATGTGAAACTCGGAAAATTAGAATATCATGGAAAAGTTCATTTATTTCAGTAATTCAACTTAAAAGGTGAAACTAATATATGAGATAGACTCATGACATCAGCTGGTATTGGTCCACTGTGCTTCTTTAAGTCCAGGGTCAACACAGCCGTCTACCAGGAGATTTTGGAGCACTTCATGCTTCCTTCCGCAGATGAGCTTTATGGGGATGCTGACTTCATTTTCCAGCAGGACTTTGGCACCTGCCCACACTGCCAAAAGTACCAAAACCTGGTTCAATGCCCATGGCATTACTGTGCTTGATTGACCAGCAAACTCGCCTGACCTGGACCCCATAGAGCACCGACCCCTTGCGCTCTCCAGGCTTCAGGAAGCTGTCCGCTAGCCGTGGAGAGCTGCACGAAGTCGCACAGCTCTCCCACGGCTAGTGAAGAGCTTGCCTGCACCCAGAAGCTTGGGGTGTGCTGAGCTCAGCATGCCCCAGGCTTTGGGCTTTGCACAGCTCTCTGCTAGCCGTGGGAGATATATATATAGATATAGTGTATATTAGACAAGCTTGCATGTAAAAATGTGTATATTAGCTAAAGCAGCATGCAAAAAGGCATACATTAGGAGAAATTCACACTAAAGAGTTTTCATGAGGACTTTCCCCCTCTTAAACCACAAACTGATGCGGAAATCTGGAGAACTGAACATATGGGTGGGGGTGGGGGGAAAGGAAATGGAAATTGACCAATTCATCCAACCCTCCTAAAGGGCCTTCCAAGATCTGGCATTGTTGAATAGTGCAGTAAGTACCAGTACCTTTAGCATGGAAGTCGTGTCAATTGTTGCTCCCCTTCGGGCAATGAATTCCCTGGGCTGTTCTTCTTTCACCTATTCTGTGGGAGAAATGTTGGCATGTCACCCACTGCTTCACTGTGGAATGGGCACGATCACCATTCAGTTTATTTTATTTTCTTTACTGCAAAAGTATCGCCTCTATCCTAAAGCCGGACGAGAAGGGCAGTGTGGAGAAATGGAAGCTTGTTTGGTCTTGGCACAGAGCAGCATCTCAGGGTTGATTGAGTGAATCATACAGATCACTTTCCCTGTGGCAGTCCCATTCGAGTAAGTGGCCTGTTTCTCACCAGCTGGCACCGCCGCTCCTGTGACTGCAGCTACTTTTTATATCTCTTCACAAAGTGCTGACAGCTAGAATTGCCACTGAATGGTGTCCTAAGTGGAATTTGAAGTGAATCTGGAAGGTCTGCTCAGGAAGAGCTTCCAGGGAAGGAACCTGATAAAGATTACTGAAATTCCCTGCCAGAGGGAGGGAAGGAGTATCTGCAGTGTTTGAACACAGAGCATAGGAATGAAGAGATCACCACACCCCAGTTGTCATTTTTAACTGCACATAAATGATGCTTTGTGCTCCCAATGGTATCAGGGCAGTTATACATGATCCTGCTTTCGATACCGTTGGCATCTCAAATCAGGGCATGTCCTGTAGCTTCCTGCCAACGTCCTGTAACTTTTAAAGGCACAAATGTTTTGGTTTTTTTTGTTTGTTTTTTACTGCTTTGGCTGTGCCATAGTTGCAAGAGCATCCCCTCCCCATGGCAAGAAGCCAATGATGTTTGGAAAGTGTCACAGAACAACTGATAAAGCGAAAAGGCATATGGATGGTCCAGTATAAATGCACCACTAATGCACTGCAGATGGTTACAGCAGTCATGAAATTGCTTCTCGGGAGAAAAGCAATGACAAACCTAGATAGCATCTTAAAAAGCAGAGACATCACCTTGCCAACAAAGGTCCGCATAATTAAAGCTATGGTTTTCCCAGTAGTGATGTATGGAAGTGAGAGCTGGACCATAAAGAAGGCTGATCGCCAAAGAATTGATGCTTTTGAATTATGGTGCTGGAGGAGACTCTTGAGAGTCCCATGGACTGCAAGATCATCAAACCTATCCATTCTGAAGGAAACTAGCCCTGAGTGCTCACTGGAAGGACAGATCGTGAAGCTGAGGCTCCAATACTTTGGCCACCTCATGAGAAGAGAAGACTCCCTGGAAAAGACCCTGGTGTTGCGCAAGGAGAAGGGGACGACAGAGGACAAGATGGTTGGACAGCATTCTCGAAGCTATGAACATGAGTTTGACCAAACTGTGGGAGGCAGTGGAAGACAGGAGTGCATGGCGTGCTCTGGGCCATGGGGTCACGAAGAGTCGGACACGACTAAACAACTAAACAACAATAAATGCAATATTATTCCATCGGCAACATTTTACACAATGAAAAAATAGCAACTTCCCCTCACTAGTCTCCACCACTGGTAGAAAAGTGGCTCTGGGAACAGTGCCTGCTTCCACTGAGATCTCACCAAAATATTGTGAGATCTTGTGGAGTGCATGAGATCTCGTGAGATTTCGGTGACATTTTGAGGGATCTTACTGGAACCCACTGTTGTCAGTGCCACTTTGCCTCCGGGGACAAAATGGAACAAATCACCCCTTACCTGGAGATGCCAGGACTTTTTGCTTACAAGGTAGACTCTCCACCTCTGAGCAATAACCCTTCCCCAAATGTTGCCAAATGTCTTCGTTTCCTAGCCTATTGGGTTGTGTGTGTGTGTGAATCTAGACCTCCATGTTTGTTTGAATATATTGATTCTGTACCACTGGAGTGAGCTAAGGTTGCTGTTTTATTCTCTATTAAAGAAACAAGTTTTGCTTCAAATGCTTCTTCCATGTTGATGGTGGAATTGACAGGTGCATCTGTTCAGTGTATTTAGAAAAAAAATACCCTCCCAAAGCCCCTTGGGTTCTGTAAAAAAAAAACTTCATTGAAGTCACTAGTGTTTCAGAGTAATAGCAAAGTAAGGATTTGCATATTTATTGAAAGCTGTGTGCTGCAGAGACCACACAGCTCAAAACATGGAATGAACAAATGTTTGTGCTCTCAGCTGAGATTTCCCCCTCCTAATAGGTGTCGGCAAAAGGACCCATTTTCCTGATGCCCATTCTCTCCTGATGTAATACTGGTAGGAAGGGGATCAATTTATAAGAAATTCAAAGTGCCTCCTGTTGGTATTGAACGTACAGAGGCCATGCCAGTTTAAAATTTGCTTTGGAAGTGATTTCCCAATTCTCCTTCTTTTTTCCAGCAAGAGATTTTAATAATATTCTGTCCACTTAACTATAACGGAAGCAATATTGAAAGGCTATTAATGGTTAGGAGAGAGGCAGCTGTAATTTTTGCATGCTGTTAAGGTATTATGTAAAAGCTATTTTTACCTTTGTTATAACAATGACACATTTGGGAAACGGGGTAGGGGAGCAAAATGGATAATAACTCAAAACTCCTTGTACCACTCAGGCTCCATCCCCTCTGGGGAACATTAACAGAAGCAAGAAGTGTAAGTGGTATTTGAGCTCTACTTTCAGATAACTAGGAAACAACAACAAGATGTTGTCTTGTAGAGCAATTTGTAGACCTGCCTTTGGGCAAGATAGATAACGTGTTTATGGAAATCTGGGAGGACAGCTGCCTCTTGTGTCAGGGCCTTTTGGGGACAGTTTCAGTTTTGAAGAGGTGCTGTGGGTGCTAGTCATAAAATGGCAGATGCTATGGTGTGGCCTAACACAAAATGGCTGTCACATCTAAAGGACCAGAAAAGGAGACATGTATACCCACCAACATTTCTCCAATGAAAATGGGGGTGTCCTATTCCATATCCTCCAACACTTCTCCAATGAAAATAGGGGCTTCCTACCATACCCCCCAACATTTCTCTGATGAAAATAGGGACATTCTAAGGAAAAGTGGGACATTCCAGGATCAAATCAGAAAGTGGAACAGCTTCTGTAAAACTGGGAAGGTCCCTGGAAAACAGACATTTGGAGTGTCTGACATGACCACAAAATAGTGTAAGCACCCCCACATGAACCATCAATGGAGAAAAGGGTGTTTGCATCAGTTTGCTCACAGAGAGAAGAATTTTGCACTTCTCAGTTCAATGTGGAAGGGAGGGTGGATGTCCAATCCTGGCATCAATGAAATGAAAGCATATTCAGGGTTGGGGCTTCAGTGTCGGACTGCAACTGCAGAAAGAGCAAACCGTCTCTCATCCATTGTAGCTTCTGCTGAGAAGCCATTAAAGTGTCATTCATAAACAGTAGGGTCTGGGGTCAGTAGTACTACCAAAGACACATATCCAACAGACTAATGGCAAACTGATTCTTCTGGTGTGGATATTTATACAGCCCAGGCTTCACCATGAACACTCAAGATGGAGGTGTTAGGCTCAGGGGAACTCCAAGGCATGCAGAAAATAATAATAAGGAAAACATGGAGGATTGAGAATCCCAGCAATTGCTCAGTAGAGATTGATCATGCTCACCTGCCCTAGAATGCTAACTGACCATTGCTGAGTGGAGATTTTGGGAGGAGAAATGGAATGGAAACTCTCCCAGCATGGGAGAGTTGTGCCACCAAATCGTTTTGGTGCTTAGATGTCATGGTAGGTGGACCGTTCAAATATTCTGTTCCATGTGTGGGTATCTAGAAGGACCTTGAATCATTGACTAGGCAGGCAAGAGAAGTATTCACCAGGTAATAAATGAAGATTATAGGAATATACAAAGATGCCCTATACTGAGCCAGACCACTGGATTCAATGCTGTCTATGCCAACTGGCAGTGTTTCTCCAGGTTTCAGATAAGGGACACTCTCAGCCCTATCTGAAGATAGCTGGGATTTAACCAGAGGGACCTTCTGCATGCAAATATGCTCTACCACTAAGCTAAATCCCTTCCATTGAGCATAACTGCACAAATTTTGGGAAGAGACCTAGTGTAACAGCTGGATCTGAAGGCCTTCTCTGGACTACTGGTCTGGTACATTTAAAAAAAACAATGGATAAAAAATCGTTTGGGGGCAGTGCAACAGAGAAGGAGTGGTGTGTGATTTGACTTGCATGTCTGGGACACAGCTGATGTCTGAGGATGACACTATGGATCAATGTTTTCATTAATGGGGCTGAAAGAGTAATTAAGGCAAGAAGAGGAATTAGTGCCCCGGTATTAGACCAACATTCATTAAGAATTGATAATATGCATTTAACTGCTAATGACTTCAAACATGCTAATGTTACAATTGCTTCCACCATTGATTTTCTGGGACACAATAATGTGTCCTTAGCTATTGTGTATGCTTTGTGTGATGATTGTATTGTTGATTCCGGGACGCTGAGCTTCATCCAAATGAGGTGCTTCCAGAAGCTGCACTTGTTAAATAGGACAGCCCTGCTAGCATGACTACAGAAGAAAACAAGAGAATGGATGGGCCTGGGGGCGTTGAAGTTCATTGCATGAAATCAAACAGCACCTTTACAATGTGGCAATTGCTGCTATGCTGAAGGTGATCTTCCAGTGATCCATTCTTCCACTGTTATTTGCTATGAAAATGCTAAGAGACTCTTTGCTAATGTGACTTGCACACACCCAAATAAATGCCTTTCTTGTAACTAGAGTAGGTTGCAAATTTAATCCAAAGATACTCAAGGATAAGACACAGCAATTTAGAAATGTATTTATTAACTAATAAATTTATATATTGCTTGCATGCCAAAATGGCTTGTAAATGATTTACAACTATAAAATCAATACAAATGTAAAATGCACAGTAACAGCTCCATCGGGGCACTAAAACATCCTTAATTAAAATATAAATCCATAATTTTAAAAGCACGACAATTAAAACACTTTAAAAAAATGCACCCAGTTAAAACAATAAAATCAGAAATTCAGTTCAGAGGAATGTTCACCTAAACAAACATATCTCCAGCAGCCGGCAGAATGCCAATACTGATGGGGCCTCTCATATTTCAGTACGGAGGGTATTCCACAATATTAGTGCCACTGGTAAAAAAGAAAACCAGCCCACCTCCTTGTTATCACATTCACTGAATAGGAGGAGAGGATGAAGGAGTTGTGGGAAGCAGTGAACTAGGGGCAAATATTGGTTGCCATGCCTCTTATTCTTGGTATTGAGGAGGACCAAAGAGTAGGGAGGATGCCTTGCCACTCAAGACAGTGTTCTCATCATGTATATGCAGCTCACTTGCCTACAGTTTGTTCGTTCTATAAGGTGTTTCACAAGTTATCATGAATGAAAAAAGAAGAGGGAAGGGCCCATGTACACAATCCCACTCACCCTCTTGACATCTTTAATATGTTTGTAGACCTTATGAATACACAGTGGAAGTGAGGAACAGGTTTAAGGATTTAGATTTGCTGGACAGAGTGCCTGAAGAACTATGGGTGGAGGCTCGCAACATTATACAGGAGGCAGCAACTAAAACCATCCCAATGAAAAAGAAATGCAAGAAAGCAAAGTGGCTGTCCAACGAGGCCTTACAAATAGCGGGGGAGAGAAGGCAAGCAAAATGCAAGGGAGATAGAGAAGGCAAGCAAAATGCGAGGGAGATACAGGAAATTGAATGCAGATTTCCAAAGAATAGCAAGGAGAGACAAGAAGGCCTTCTTAAACGAGCAATGCAAAGAAATAGAGGAAAACAACAGAATGGGAAGAACCAGAGATCTGTTCAAGAAAATTGGAGATATGAAAGGAACATTTCATACAAAGATTACCATAAAAAAGGACAAAAGTGGTAAGGACCTAACAGAAGCAGAAGACATCAAGAAGAGGTGGCAAGAATACACAGAGGAATTATACCAGAAAGATATGGATGTCTCGTACACCCCAGGTAGTGTGGTTGCTGACCTTGAGCCAGACATCCTGGAGAGTGAAGTCAATTAGGCCTTAGAAAGCACTGCAAATAACAAGGCCAGTGGAAGTGATGGTATTCCAGCTGAACTATTTAAAATTTTAAAAGATGATGCTGTTAAGGTGCTACACTCAATATGCCAGCAAGTTTGGAAAACTCAGCAGTGGCTAGAGGATTGGAGAAGATCAGTCTACATCCCAATCCCAAAGAAGGGCAGTGCCAAAGAATGCTCCAACTACCGCACAATTTCACTCATTTCACACGCTAGCAAGGTTATGCTTAAAATTCTACAAGGAAGGCTCAAGCAGTATGTGGACCGAGAACTCCCAGAAGTGCAAGCTGGATTTAGAAGAGGCAGAGGAACCAGAGACCAAATTGCAAACATGTGCTGGATTATGGAGAAAGCTAGAGAGTTCCAGAAAGACATCTACTTCTGCTTCATTGACTATGCAAAAGCCTTTGACTGTGTCGACCACAGCAAACTATGGCAAGTTCTTAAAGGAATGGGAGTGCCTGATCACCTCATCTGTCTCCTGAGAAATCTCTATGTGGGACAAGAAGCTACAGTTAGAACTGGATATGGAACAACTGATTGGTTCAAAATTGGGAAAGGAGTATGACAAGACTGTATATTGTCTCCCTGCTTATTTAACTTATATGCAGAATTCATCATGCGAAAGGCTGGGCTGGATGAATCCGAAGCCGGAATTAAGATTGCCGGAAGAAATATCAACAACCTCAGATATGCAGATTACACAACCTTGATGGCAGAAAGTGAGGAGGAATTAAAGAACCTTTTATTGAGGGTGAAAGAGGAGAACGCAAAATATGCTCTGAAGCTCAACATCAAAAAAATGAAGATCATGGCCACTGGTCCCATCACCTCCTGGCAAATAGAAGGGGAAGAAATGGAGGCAGTAAGAGATTTTACTTTCTTGGGCTCCATGATCACTGCAGATGGTGACAGCAGTCACGAAATTAAAAGACGCCTGCTTCTTGGGAGAAAAGCAATGACAAACCCAGACAGCATCTTAAAAAGTAGAGACATCACCTTGCCAACAAAGGTCCGTATAGTAAAACTATGGTTTTCCGAGTAGTGATGTATGGAAGTGAGAGCTGGACCATAAAGAAGGCTGATCGCCGAAGAATTGATGCTTTTGAAATATGGTGCTGGAGGAGACTCTTGAGAGCCCCATGGACTGCAAGAAGATCAAACGTATCCTTTCTTAAGGAAATCAGCCCTGAGTGCTCACTGGAAGGACAGATCGTGAAGCTGAGGCTCCAATACTTTGGCCACCTCATGAGAAGAGAAGACTCCCTGGAAAAGACCCTGATGTTGGGAAAGATGGAGGGCACAAGGAGAAGGGGACGACAGAGGATGAGATGGTTGGATGGTGTTCTTGAAGCTTCCAGCATGATTTTGATCAAACTGCGGGAGGCAGTGGAGGACAGAAGTGCCTGGTGTGCTCTGGTCCATGGGGTCATGAAGAGTCGGACACGACTAAACGACTAAACAACAACAACAACAAAGACCTACAGACCTGACAAAAAGCAGATGAATTTTGAGGGCTCCCCTCATCCCGATCTACAAATTTATCAAGCTTTCTTGGTTCCACACGAATAATTCTGAACAAGTGATGCTTGGGCTAATGAGAGAGCCTACTCTTTTGCCACTCCACTAGTCATAGGCCCTGATCCAGCACCAGATGTGTATGATAGGAGTAGAAGGGAAGGGAAAGCCTCTCTGGGTGGAAAGCTATGTTTTGCTTGGTTTTTTTTGCTCAAAGCTCCCTCCTGGTTTCATGGAAATCAATTTCCCATCTGGGGAAATGGACTAACCAGATTACAAACAGATTCTGATTGTGTTTTGGTCCATTTCACTCCAGTGGAAGCCATTGAGGTTGTGGGGACAGAGCTATGATAGAGGCTTATAATATTCTGCATGGCATTGAGAAAGTGCAAATGTAGCTGTTGATCTAGTTGGATTTCTGAACACAGCTAATATTTCATTTGCTTGAAATTCGACTTAAGCCGATGACCTAAAAGAGATCAGGTTTCTTCTGAGCTCACACCTCTCCAAATTAATCTCAGATTTTTAAAAATGTATTTTTGTTAAAGATTTTCTTGATTTACAAAAGTATCTCTCGTATTTTTTCCATGCAACAGTTTCATTTGTTGAGATGTTAGGAAGAAAAGGGGGAAAGGGGAAGGGGAGCTGTGGTGGTCGGGTGACAATGTTTCTATTTTACTTAATATATGAAGGGTTTGGTGTCAGCGTCGCTTGTGCAGGTTCTCTGCTGTTCACTTGTGTTCCTTTGGTGGTGAGAAAGGTTGGGGTTGGCCTAGGGTGTGGTTGTTCATCTGTGGTTGGCTGTGGTGGTCTTTGTTTTCATGTGTGAGTGGGGTAGGTGGGTGTTTTGGATCAGGTTAGCCATATTGATTTGTATGCTGTTGGTGGATTTTTGTCATTGTCTTGTTGGGCTGTGTGTGTGATAAAGGGGAGCCATACCGGGGTGAAGGCGTCTTCTTCTATTTGTCCCCGTGTCAGTTTCAGTTTATTGGTTAATTTTTCTAGTAAGGCTGTTTCCCATACTATTTGGTACCATTGGTCCATGCTTACTCCTGACAGGTCTGTCCCATGTCTGGTTATGATGTTTCTGGCTGCTGAAAGTAGGTGGTTTATGAGTTCTTTGTGGTGTAAGTGGGCATTATTGTCTGGGAAGATTTCTTAAAAAATAAATCCAGCGTCAGCTGTAGAGGGGATAATGGAAGGGAGAGAGCTCATGTGGAAAAGTTTTAAATTGATGAAGTATCCCTTAGTAGTTGTTGTTTTTTAAAAGAATATTTTGATTTGCATTTTTAATACAGAAACAAAAAACACACATCCCACATCCCATTCCCTCCACTCACCAATTATGCAACTTTCAAACAAATCATGACATACATCTAAATACCTAGTGAATCCCCTTCCACCCTTTTCCTGGTTTCTTTGCTTTTCTACTAAATCACGTATTCCAGATTTTTAATCTTCAAATTTCTTCCTCTGTTAAATTCTGTTAGCTCTTACAAGTGTCCCTTAGTTCTACCTTAGATGCTAAAGCTCTTACTTTTTTACTTTTTTTCTTTTTGAATGAGACACAAGTGGTTTTCAACATGGTATTTAATAGATGTTCTTCAAAGTATAGTAAATATCACCCATTTTAGATGTGCTGCAAAAAAGGACTCCCAGAGGAATGCCATATATTTAATGTTAGGTACTCTGATAGGAGTGCCGTGTTCTTGAAATATTTCCAGTTCTTAGGTCTACATTAGTCAATCATTCCTTCGCTTGCTATTGTTGAGTGATGGATCCACTTTGTTCCCTGTGGAGATTCAGCCTTTAAACATTTTTATATCCTCCCCATGCTATTCCCCCACCCCCACCAAATCCACCTGATTTATTTTAATAGCTGTATTTCATTCACAGGTAATCTATTTTCTCTCTGGTAGAATGAAGCAAGCAGTCTGTAGCAAAGTGTAGGGGTCTTTTCAAGAACAACCAAGAGACTCCACGTAGCATTTCAGTAGCAAATCCAGCTTTCTTGCATTTAAATATGATTTGCCTAGGTAATATTCCATGGTAATACTTACTTTTTGGGGATCTACAAAGCACACAGCTGGAGCTAATGCTGTTCCAGATTTTCATGGTTTTCAGATAAAATAAAATTACCCAGTGTATTGTTGAGAAATCCTCTGCAGCATCAAAAAGGGCCTCCCCTTCTCTTATATGTGTGTGTGTGTGTGTGTGTGTGTGTGTGTATGCAAACTTCAGATAAAATGACAATGTATGCTGGTGTTTGGCTACAACTTTGATGAAGCCTTAAGTCTTGTCACTGCCAACCATACTTCCAACATAGCCAGGACACAGAGAAGGGTCTCTCCATCTGTACCTATGCCATTTAATTCAACACTTTTAATTGTGCCTGGAAACAAATTGGCAATTGATGTATCTGGTGCAGGATGCGTGCCATTAGCATCCTTGCAGCCACATTCTGGACCAACTGCAGTTTCCCAAAGACTCTTCGTATATAACTCATTGTGTTAATCCAAACCAGATGTAACCAAGGCATACGTTCTTGTTGCCCTATAGGGAAGCTTCCTTAATCTGCTTCCAAGCAGCTATTATCTCTTGTGAACAGGCACATTGAGATATCACCATTCCTGCATGCTGCCCAGTGCATTCCTTATGGTTCTACACCTGTGATTTATGTCTGTTTTCATTCACTATTCTAGCCACGCTGGGAGAGATGACCCCTGTCACAGTCTGAGGATCAAGAAACAGAGATTATGACAGTAGAAGGAGGAGGGGTATTGTTGTACGACCCCATAGTATTGATTCCTTTCTTCATACTATTTTCTCTCTTTTTTGGAAGATTGTTAAATTATTTACAGGGATGTGATTGCATGGCATTGCGAAATGTAGCAGAACCCTTTATATTTTTGCAGGTTAGACCAGAATCTCAGATTCCATTAAAGGAAGCTCTTTGGTTTTACGGAGGTTACATTTCTTAGACTTTCCTCAGCAACAAGCCCTTGTATTACAACTGAATGTAGAATGCATAGGAAATGTCAAATTTCAGGGACTCTTGACTCAGCCTCTCAAAGTTTGCACCAACTGCTGTTACCCGTTTGGCGAGAAACTCACCAGCGATGTTTCACTGCATATTTTATCCCAGTTCTTTGTGACTGATGTAAGAGCAGTAGGAAGGTTGTGTTCTATTTTGCTGGAGAGGAAGAGGATAGCTTTGCCCTTGTTCACTGCTGTGTTCAAAGGTCCTGCCAGGCAGTCACTTGTGTACATGATGACAATGGAAGTCTGTGACATGACTGAACAGGGAAGATCCCAGAACTGAACTGCTAATCCCATTCCATCACTCTGGCTCAAAGCTGTGTTCATGAGTTCTCCACAACTACCTGCCATGCAGCAATATAAGGATGAGTGCATTCCCTGGAGGAAACAGCATGCTGCCTTTGGAAAACAGACTTGCTTGCTTGGAAAATGTGGCCTCTGCAATGTAGTTTAGCTCTCAGTGAAGGCATAAGTCCTGTGTGAATGTATGGGGGGAGGGTTATGTGTGATAGCTCTGCCCCTAAAACACCACTGGCTGCTGCCCCAGACCTCTGAATGATGATTGGAGGATCTGAAGGAAGGAACTTTTTTTTTTAATATATATTTTATTCAGGATTTTCTTGTTTTACAGAAGAGTAGTGCCTCGTATTTTTTTTTTCATGTAACATTTTTACAAATCCGTTTCATTTGTTGAGGCATTAGGAGGAGAAGAAAAGAAAAAAAGAAAAAAGAAAGGGGGGTGGAGAAAGGGAAGATGGATAGGGGTGGGGTCGGGTGGCGGTGTTTCTATTATGTTTAATGTATGTAGAGTTTGGTGTCAGCGTTGCTTGTGTTGTTCACTTGTGTTCCTTTGGTGGTGAGAGAGGTTGGGGTTGGCCTAGGGTGTGATTGAAGGAAGGAACTTTTGAGCATTTGGCTGACATGTGACCTGGAACACTGGATGATCAGGGTTCACAACAGCATGGAGAATTCTATGAATTCTTTTTCTTTTCTGTGAACTGCCCTGAGACTACCGGGTATAGGGCGGTATGTAAATGTTGTTGTTGTTGTTGTTGTTGTTGTTGTTGTTGTTGTTGTTGTTGTTGTTGTTGTTGTTGTTGTTTATTTCTGACACACATCCCACTACCACTACCATCCTCTAGTGCCTTCTTAACATAATTTAGCATGCAGCCTGGCTGGAATTTTCCAGTGTGGAACCCACATTATACTGTTCCGGTGGCACATTTTGATATGGCAAAATTGTGACAACTGTATTTGTTTTTTTCTACATAAGATTTTTCACAAGTGACAACTCAGAAAGAGCATACGAGACCTTTTTATTTTTTGGAAAAAAAGTTGCCCTTTAATTTCAAAGAAAAATAATATAATTCTTTGAGAATATAAGTTACAAGACTGAAGCCAAATGCCAAAGCAATATTAGCTCTTCTGCTTGCGTAGGAGCTGATCAGTTAATGTATCTCAGCCGCCCTTTAAAATTCATCAGATAACTACTTGGACTGAAAAATCCCTCATCCTCCCCATATTCTGCAATACCTGGAAGAGCCCTGTGACCTTTAAAATACTGAGTGTGCACAAAAAAATTGCTCAACGGCATTTCACAGTTTGTTTCAAGGGAGGGATGGCTATGCATATCTGATGGATCCAGGCAGGGAGGCCTGGTAGAGCCTATCAAATTAGTAATGCAATTCACTTTGTTAGTATTATCCTTAAGGATGACTGAACAGGGTCTAGATAAAACAGCCTGAAACTGGGGCTCTTTCACTGAATTTAATATGAAATGACTCTTTCAGATTATTTATTTAGTTATTTGCTTGCTCAAAACATTAGGAGGCACAGGTCAGTTCTGTGTCCAGGGCAGCTGTTTACCAGCTCCATCTGGTACGCAGGCTGAGACCCTACCTGCTTGTGGACTGCCTCGTCAGAGTGGTGCATGCTCTGGTTATCTCTCACTTGGACTACTGCAATGCGCTCTATGTGGGTCTACCTTTGAAGGTGACCCGGAAACTACAACTAATCCAGAATGCGGCAGCTGGACTGGTGTCTGGGAGCGACCGCCGAGACCGCATAACACTGGTCTTGAAAGACCTACATTGGCTCCCAGTACGTTTCCGAGCACAATTCAAAGTGTTGGTGCTGACCTTTAAAGCCCTAAACGGTCTTGGTCCAGTACATCTGAAGGAGCGTCTCCACCCCCATCGTTCTACCCAAACACTGAGGTCTAGAGCTTAGGGCCTTCTGGCGATTCCCTCACTGTGAGAAGCCAAGTTACAGGGAACCAGGCAGAGGGCCTTCTCAGTAGTGGCACCCGCCCTGTGGAACGCCCTCCCACCAGATGTCAAGAGAAGAACAAGTGTCAGACTTTTAGAAGACATCTGAAGGCAGCCCTGTTTAGGGAAGCTTTTAATGTTTAATAGGTTATTGTATTTTAATATTTTGTTGGCAGCCACCCAGTGTGGCTGGGGAAACCCAGCCAGATGAGCGGGGTATAAATAATATAATAAATTATTATTATTATTATTATTATTATTATTATTATTATTATTATTACTACTACTACTACTATTATTATTAGTCAGTGAGAAATAGCTGGGTGTTTGGATGGACTTGCAGCCAGATCTAACCAAGGCCAATCTTGTCCAGCATTCTGTTCTCAGAGTGGCCAGCCAGATGGTTGCAAACAGGAACTGAGCACTGGATTCAGGCATCATTGAGTCATGTTGAGACAGCCCCAAATCACTGTGGCTTGTGTTGGGTGGCACAGAATGATCTGGGGCTGTCGAGGACTGGGACATCAAGCAGGAAGGAGAGGGGGGTGTCATATGGGAAACCATATGGGAAACCAAGAAGGACCTACCTGACCAGCTGCATATTTGCAAGAGAAGGCAGAAGCTTCTTCCTGGCATCTCCTTCCTTGAATCTTAGACTTGGAAGGGACCCCAGGGGTCATCTACTCCAACCCCCTGCAATGCAGGAATATGAGCTAAAGCGTTCATGACCAATCGCCATCCAACCTCTGCTTAAAAACCTCCAAGGAAGGAGAGTCCACAACAGCCTGAAGAATGTTCCACTTTCAAACATCTTACCGTCAGGAACTTCTTCCTGCTGTTTAGCCAAAATCTCCTTTCTTATAACTTAAAGCCACCCTCCGGAACAGGAGAAAACAAGCTCGTTCCATCATCCGCATGACAACCCTTAAGATAGTTGGAGATGGCCATCATATTTTTCTCTCTCAATCTCCTCCTTTCCAGGCTAAACACACCTAACTCCATCAACTGTTCCTCACAAGGCTTGGTTTCCAAACCCTTCATCATCTTGGACACCCTCCTCTGCACACATTCCAGCTTGTCAACATCCTTCTGAAATTGTGGTGCCCAGAATTCGACATCATATTCCAGGTGTTGTCTGACTAAGGCAGAATAGAGCAGTATGATTAGGTACCTTGAACAGAACACTATACTTCTGTTGATGCAGCCTAGAATATTATGAGATTTTTCTGCTGCTGTGTCACACTGTTGACACATGTTCAGCTTATGGCCTACGAAGACCCCCTAGGTCCTTTTCACATGTACTACTCTTGAGCCAGTTGTCCCAGCTCCTTCAACCGGTCCTCATAAGGCTTGGCTTCCAGACCCTTGATCATCTTCCAGTACCTTTCAGTAATATCACATAATACTGTGTCTTAGGTTCTAATCAGAGTTATTTTTTCACACTTTTTTGGGGGGAGAAGTGGGGCAATCTTTGGCATGCTGACATTTGCATAGGAGCTCTGGGACGCTATCCACAGTGTAGAAGGATTTCTTTCTTTTTATTGCACTGACGGTGGAATCAGATCAGTAGGGACAAAACCTGCAAGCTGCTGAACAGTTCAGCCCATTTTAAAAGAAAGCAAAAAGCTTTTTGGCCTGTGGCTGCACTGCTAATATTAGTCATAGCACCTGCCTCCTCTTTGTTCCAATACATTTTGATGGAGGCATTTATGAAAGATTGTGTCATGATCTCCATGAATCTTATTTTATGCACAGGTATTTCCATCTTTAGCAATTTGTCATGCGTTGGAAGATGACAGCTATCAGGAATTTGCCCTTTTCATGGGGAGGAGTATCCCAGATACTTCTTCTTTTAAAAAACACTCCCTTTAAAGCTCTTTGTTCCTTTATTTGTTCTAAAAGTGGTTGTCTGTCACTTTAGAGAACTGAAGCTCCCTGAAAGGTCTTCATCCCATTAAGCCACAAAAGCCACCCTCCTCAAATAATACAAGAAAGTCCTGAAATCTGCAAAAGCATCATTCCTCGTGTCTTCATTCTGGGGAAGATGAAGATATACCAGAGTTTACAAATCTGAAGCTTCCATTTTTCTGTCTCATCCATAGTCTCTTTATACTGTCTTCATAATTTGGGGGGGGTGTGAGGGGTTGAACTCAGCTCCTTGTTACAACATGTTCAAGGGTGTTCTGTGTTTGTGCACTTTCTATTAAACATTTCTTCAGTGCTAGGGATGTTGGAATATTCTGAGGAAATTGGAAATGGGAGTGAAAGTTGCTGAGGTTCTTTGTTGCATCCTCTGGAACAGAAACCAACCCAGCAAACTGCCCTGTGATGAAGGACAGTATAGATGGTAGTGGTGGTGGTGATGATGATGATGATTTGTGTTCACTGTTCTTGCTGCTTTCATTCCTCAGACAATATCTAATTGATGACACCCCCCCACCCACAATTGTATTGATTGTTTTGCATTCTAATGAATGTGGTTGAATAGCATAAAGATAATGTAACTATGTAAGTTAAATAATTTCACCACAGTGGACAATGGGATGAATAACATGGTTTTTGGCAGAAGACAAAGAGCAGTGGAACAGAAACAGTGCTGCATGTGGCAAGTTCAGGGTGGAATGGAAAATAGCATTCTACATGCAGCTTCATTGGCTGCCCGTGCTTTTCTGATCTTGGAGGAGCTACTTCTTGATAACTTCACCAAAGCTTTGATTGAAGCATAGCAAGGTGAGAAGGCTGGCTATCAGACACATGAGATTGGAGGCTCACTGGCTTCAGTTTTAGAGGGGGCCTTTCTTGTTAAAAAAAAGCTCTCTGCATGGATTTCACCTTTTTGGAAGAAGAAGAAGAAGAAGAAGAAGAAGAAGAAGAAGAAGAAGAAGAAGAAGAAGAAGAAGAAGTAGTAGTAGTGGTGGAGGAGGAGCATGGTGGGCACTCACCCTTTATTCCCATGCTTCCAGAAAGCTCAGTCAAGGATGGGGTTTTCAGGAAGGTCAAGCACCTGGGGAGAGAAATTGCAAATAGAAACTTACTCAGCAGCATTATACCTACTCAGACCACCTTGCTTAGTATCTTCCACACTGACTGACAGCAGCTTTCTGACATGGCTCTTTCCCAGTCCTACTTGGAGATGCTCGCAACTGAGCCCGGGACCTTCTGCATACAAATTATGTGTTCCACCACAAAGCTATGGTCTTCCCTAAATGAAAGGACAGGACACTCACAAAACTCATTGACTACCTCAAAAGCAAGGCAAGCAGAACAAAAAAGAATCCTTTACCTTACCCACCAGAATTTCCTCTCCCTTTCTATAATTTTCAGATGTAATTGATTTTTCTAACCACTTTGCAAAGGGTGTTTTATTAAGAAAAAAAGGTGGAAAAATGTTTGGCACAGCTCTAGTCTGTACTCATCCAGCTCTGCATTTACCACCTTGCCCTGACTGAATGTAGCTTTTGTTGTTATTTAGTCGTGTCCGACTCTTTGTGACCCCATGGACCAGAGCACGCCAGACACTTCTGTCCTCCACTGCCTCCCGCAGTTTGGTCAAACTCATGCTGGTAGCTTTGAGAACACTGTCCAACCATCTCGTCCTCTGTCGTCCCCTTCTCCTTGTCCCCTCCATCTTTCCCAACATCAGGGTCTTTTCCAGGGAGTCTTCTCTTCTCATGAGGTGGCCAAAGTACTGGAGCCTCAGCTTCAGGATCGGTCCTTCCAGTGAGCACTCAGGGCGGATTTCCTTCAGAATGGATAGGTTTGATCTCCTTGCAGTCCCTGGGGCTCTCAAGAGTCTCCTCCAGCACCATAATTCAAAAGCATCAATTCTTCGGCGATCAGCCTTCTTTATGGTCCAGCTCTCACTTCCATACATCACTACTGGGAATGTAGCTTTTAGCCACTCTAAAGGTAGGTTTGACAAATCCAAGCAGAACTCAGCCCAGATTGAAACATATGAAGCTGCCTTGGCATAGTGAGTCAGACCATCTACTGATGTTTTAATCTTCATCAGAGGAATTGATATGGGCACAGATCCTTGAAGAACTGAATAGCACATGAATGTGGCACTCTTTGCAAGAAAATAAAAAATGAAATAACAATAAATGCTATAACAACACCAGTGGTATTTCCTCTGTATATAGCTTTTAATACCAATGGCAGAACATCATCTAATGCATTGCTGTGGTTATATCTACCCGTTGCACAGACACTTCTGGCAGAAGGGAAGGTTGTGTGCTGCATAATGCCATTGTTTGGCCATAGTTCTGAGAACAGCCATGAGTGTAGGGCCTGCAAGAATAGCAGCTGTCAGTGCCCTAAATCCCCTTGCCACCTGTCTATTATTTGATCAGATTACTCTGCTTTGATGTGCTCCCTGCAGCTCCCCTCATTTTCCGATTAACCCACTTTCTACCATATTGCTCCCAAGCCCTCCTCTTGATCCGACCGCTGTGCTTTGCCCTGCATCTGATGTGGCATCTCAAAATGCTTTCAGAAGAGCCTTTTTAATTTAGGATGTCAGCGCCGCAGGAGGAGGGCAATTTAGAGGATTGAAAAGCTGCTATATTTTCCACCCTCCAGGATAAAAACATGTTGTTTTGGTAAAAGCTGAAAATGGTTCAAGGGAAGACTCTGGGATAAAAATAATCCCATCCCTGGGGAGTCCTTCAGAAATGTTTTATGAAGCCTTGTGGGATGAAGCTATTTCTTCTTCCCCCTCCCGCTGACTGAAATGGTTGAAGGGCAAAATGTATGCCAGTTGGTTGTTGTGGAGCACCCCAATATATTTTCTGCAAAGTACCCATTTGTACTCATAATGGATTCTTTTTTTCTGATCTCGGTTGTTGGAGGGACTCAGTACAAGAGTTGTTGCAGTGAATGCTTTGAAGTGCTCCTTCTGAAACTGTTTCAGCATTTTGGCAGCCAAACTTTCCTTTTGTTGACCACTCACAGGAAGCCAAGGAAGACGTGTTTCTTGCAAATTGGCCGTGGTGGCTGGCTGATGGAGTGGAAGGCATGGAGACTGATGTTAGGTGGAGCCAGAGCAAATTAGGTGGAGCCAGAGCAGAACCAAACAATTCAATTTTATCCCCGTCTTCCTCCTTGCTGATGTTGTGCAAGTTCGACACAATCTGTTCAGGGTTGTGGGCCAGTATTTTTTTATTTTTTTATAATAATTTATTAGGTTTTAACAATAAAAAGTTTAGAAAAATAGTAAAAACAAAAAAGATACAAAGTTATAAAATACAAAGATACAGACATTAAACACAAAAAAGAAATAGAAAAAAGACATATATTAAATAAGACAAAAATTCCCTCTTTCTTAAATTCTCCTCTTTAGTTAACTTATTTTCCTGACTTCCTCACGTCTCCCATTTTTGTATCCCTTTTAAAAGTTAATTCAGCAAATTCATGTCCTCTTATTCTATCTATTATTAGTCCAATCTTATATTTTACCTTGTTGCTAGAACCCCTGCAATTCATTTCAATGTCATCAGCATTCAAAAATTTTAGAATATTTCTGCAAATAAGTTTTAAATTTCCTCCAATCTTCTTCCACCGACTCTTCTCCCTGGTCTCGGATTCTGCCAGTCATTTCCGCCATCTCCATGTAGTCTATTAGTTGCATCTGCCAGTATTTATTTCCTTCAAAGCATTACAGTGGCACCTTGGTTTAAGAACAGCTTAGTTTATTAACAACTTGGATTAAGAATGTTGCAAACCCAGAAGTAGGTGTTTTGGTTTGTGAACTTTACCTTGGAAGCAGAACATGTTCCGCTTCCTGTTGAGTGTGTTCCATTTGTAAATTGAGTCCCTTGCTGCTAAGGGAAAGCACACCTTGGTTTAGGAACGCTTTGGTTTAAGGACAGACTTCCGGAATGGATTAAGTTCGTAAACCAAGGTACCACTGTAATGCTTTGAAGGAAATAAATACTGGCCCACAGCCCTGAACAGATACACAGGCATAATTTCAGTGTTTATCTTCTAATGTTTTGCTTAATGTTTCAGTGGATTTTTATTGCATTTTGATATTGTGTACTTTTTTTTTTTTTTGCCTGTGGTTTTATTACTCTAATCTGTGTGAACCACTTAGAGATTTCATTTTATTAGGTGGCGTGCAAGTTGTCATTGAAATGAAATGAAATGAAATGATGGAGACTAAGGAGGAAGCTGCTACACAGTGCCACCCCCTGGACTGGTTGTAAACAAGAAAGCAGGCAGGTGGGGGCTGACTGAGGGCAGGTTGAGGTTGCTGGGATTGTACCCTGTTTGTTCTTATAAGTCAGTATCCACTGCACCCCCTCTTCTCCCACCACCATATGTATGCATACAAAGAAGGGAATCACAGCTTGAATTTCTACTTCGATTTTTTCCAGTGATGGGCTGGCACATATTGCAGTATTCTAGACATGCAGCAACTGACAAGCTTGTAGACTCAAGGGCCTTTTTAAGGCCAAGTACTGTCTTTTCCATTCCCAAAAAAGTAAATTGATTGTGACTCTGGACAGAGGCAGGGAATTGAATGAAGTAGGGAGCAGGGGCAAGAAACACATTTGATCAGACTCAGATTTTTTCGCTGCAAATCATTCTGCAGAATCAGTAAAATCTCCCAGTTGTAGGGTCACACACAGAAGGGGGAGGGAACCCAACCTAGAATACCAGTCAAAACATTTGCCATGGAATCAAATGTTGCAATTACCATCCTAGGCAAATTTGAAACCCAGTCGGAATGCTTAAATAACCTGGCTAGTGGCAATGTCTGGCCTGGTTGCTCAGAGAGGGCTTCTGGAACACATTTTCAATAGAGCTGCCATTGAAATTTCAACTAAAGCAGAATTTGAAGATAATTTGGGTGTGCTTCACATTTAAGGAGCTTCAAGGAAAAGCCAAAGTAGCTTTGATAGGACTAGTGAAAGGCACCACATGGACTTTCATATAAATGTATATATAGCAGGTCCCTCCTTGTGGCAACTGCTTCATTGGGGCAAGACCTACAGGGAAGGGTTGCTGTGACCACTAGGATTGACTGTTTCATTTCTCTGACTAAATTGTTAACTTCAGTGACTCTGGGTATTGTTTTCTTGCTGACCTCCACCTAACTCCAGCTCCTGACACAACCCTGGGTTGTTCTTGTTTTTCTTTTGATTAAGAATTATGATTCTTGTGATTATATATATTGAAATAATAATATTAGCACTGCACTGCTCATAGTCCTTTGGCAAGCTCTCTGCCAATCCTCGGCTTAAACCAGAAACCCAGCTGTTTTAGGGACAGTCTCTACTTCCAGACATATGAAGCCTCTCCAATAACCTCTTACCCATTTTCTACCAGACTCAGCTCAAGACTAAAGACTTTTCTTTCTCTTCCTCTTCTTCAGCGATCGCCACCGATCTCACTATCCTTTACCAGTGGTACAAATGACTATTTATGTTCCAGCCAGTCTACCATTTGACCAATCAGATTTGAGTAGCATAGAATTCCCTGCCCCCATGAGTAGCCAATAATTGCTACCAAACCAGCCAATCAGAAGAGAAAATTCACAAGCCTCTGATGCGGTATGAAAGGAACGTATTCGACTAAGTAACTGACAATTTCCAGTCACCAACAGATGCTGAGGATATCAAATTTAACCCTTCACATAATACCGTGCACACAGTAAACTCTTATACTTTATACATAAAACGAACAGTCTCAGTAAACACATTTTAAATGTTGATTTCTCCACAGTAACTAAGAAGTATTCTGGGCTTTGATCCGTCAGTGAGGGAAAAATCTACACACACAAACACACACACACGTCTCATTTTCTTTGGGTGCTACATCAGGGAATCTGTCACACCTCCATTGTGTTACTGCATTTCACTGCATTATGAATAATCTCTGTCTGCCCTGTTAGACATTTTTAGAATTACTTTCAATAAATCTGTGCTTGGCCACCCTTGTAGATGTTTTGTTGTTCTTAAGAATAATGCAGGTTTAATTATGTGGATAATCTGGGTGGACTTCAGTTTTAGCCCTTTGGTGTTAATAGCTTGCCAGGTCCCCCCCTCCCTTTCTCTTATCAGACTTTGAAAATAGGATTTGCTGAACTGGTAATGATGTTTTTGTATTGTGTGGCCATGCAGCTCAACACCGTTTTCTTTTCTTCTTCCTCCCCTTTTTGGTCACTCTCTCTCTGCCAAGTTATTATTGAATCAGATAAACTGTGATTAGTATAAACCCATAATGAAGAAATAATCGTATTTAGGCTTAGCACACTCGTCTTACAGCTTCTGCTTGTTTGGCTTGCTTACACAATGTGGCTATTTTGGGAGCCTGTGTTATTAGATATTATTTTGCCTCTCTTTAAAGTTGTACAACAAATTAAAGTCCACACTGATGGCATAAATCTGGGCGAGAGCTGCAAACTCTCTGCAGCTGCAAACATTTCCATCACTGGAGCAAAAGTCTTGGATCTCACACACCTGTCTACACTATCCATGTTGCATCCAGCTGTTGGGTTTCTTAACAAGATAAGAAGAAGAAGAAGAAGAAGAGTTTGGATTTTATATCCCGCCTTTCACTCCCCTTCAGGAGTCTCAAAGCGGCTAACATTCTCCTTTCCCTTCCTCCCCCACAACAAACACTCTGTGAGGTGAGTGGGGCTGAGAGACTTCACAGAAGTGTGACTGGCCCAAGGTCACCCAGCAGCTGCATGTGGAGGAGCGGAGACACGAACCCGGTTTCCCAGATTATGTGACTACCGCTCTTAACCACTACACCACACTGGCTCTCAATAAGAAATCTGGGCTGCTGATTAAATAGCAATAAATATGCATTATGGTGTGTGTGTTTTTTTAAAAAATCCTTGTCATGAGTTCATGTGACTTTGTCTTTTTGTTACCACTAGTAGCCACTGACAGCCTTTTCCTTCATAAATTTACCCAATCTTCTTTTAAAGCCACTCAAAGTGACAACCATCAATGTCTTGTGGCAGTGACGTTCATAGTTTAACTATGCACAGCATAAAAAAGAACATTCTTTTGACTGCACATGGACTGGGAGGAGAAGCAGAAGGTCTGTTAGACGTCCAGTACTTCATCAGTTTCGAGGTGTGGGGCACCCTGGCCAACATTGCCATTACGATGAGCAACATGGAGGTCCTCATGAAACACAGCAACTGCACTTGCATCCAGAATGTTGCTCCTTCGGCCGCAGTGTACCCTGAAAATGCTGTGTAACTGGGAGACCCCAACATTCTCATCTGCTTTGTGGACAGGTTATTTCACCCAGATTGTCAATATCTTCTTAATTTGAGGTGCCCAGAACTGTGGGTTCTGACAAGGCAGAATAGAGTGGTACTGTTACTTCCCTTGAACACTGTACTTGGGCTCTATACTTCTGTAGATGCAGCCTAGAATAGCATGAACTTTTTTCTTTCTTTCTTGTTTTGCTACTGCATCACACTGTGGACTCATGTTAAACTTGTGGTCTACAAAGAACCTTAGATCCTTTTCATATTTACTACTGCCAAGCCAGGTGACCCCCCCTCCCCCAATATTTGTGCAGCTGGTTCTTCCTGCCTAAGTGCAGAACCTTAAATTTGTCCCTTTTGAAATGCATTTTGTTAGTTTGGGCCCAGTTCTATATACTGTTACAGTCATCTTGAATACAGATTCTATCTTCTGTGGCATTAGCTATGGCTCCCAGTTTGATTAGCATCCTCTCAGTTCCTTCATCTAAGTGATCTATAAAGATGTTGAACAACAATGGGCCCAGGACAGAACCCTGCAGCTCCCCACTTGTATTTTTTTTCCAGGATAATCAGGAACTGTTGGTGAGCACTCTTTGGTTTGGTCAGCCAGCTAGCTACCATTTCCCCTAACAGTAACATCATCTAGTCCACATTTTACCAGCTTCTCCCAAGGATGCCCTGTAACCGTAAGCAGCTGACAAGCTTTGAGGTCAACTGGACTGGCAAAGACCAGTCCCAGATACCCTTGAGCTGGGAATCCACACATAGGTAGGTTTAGATAAGCCTCCTTGGATACCTCAGTTGGATACCCACATCTCTGCTTGCTTCCTAGTTGCATTTTGTAATTTCATTGTGTGCCAGAACCCCCAAGCCTAAATAGGCCACATTAATTGGCCCATTTTACTCCAATGGAGCAGAATGGGGACAAAAAAGTTTCCATTCTACCCATTTATCTATTTATTTAAAGAATCTTTCTTTCATCCTACATGTCCACAAAGCAAAACAAAACAAGGCTCCTAGGGCTGGGAGAAGAGAAACTAGCAAGATCTTGGACAAAATGTCTGGCCTATGGAAAAACTAATTGACAGGCTTCCTTTAGTGGTATGTTTTCTTTACTCTCTGACACAACTATCAGTCTCTCTGCTGCCTTTCATCTTCATCCCATGGAAGAAAGCCATTTCCTTTGAGGTGGAAACATAAGATCACGTGCCAGCTTCACACATTTTCCTTAGCTTGAGCCATTGCCCCAGTCTCCTGAGGTCTAGATGGGTGAGCAATCTGGTACTCCCGCTTCTTCAGTTTATTTTTGTGTCTTCCATCATTTCTCTTAACTTGTGCATCAAAGACTTCTCTGCTGGAGCCACGAAAGAGTGTAAATGTCTAGGTGAAAGGTGAATTGATCAGTCTTTACTCCTACAACAAACTGGTTTGACATTGAAGTAAATGCATAGAACAAAACGTCTGTAAAGGTCAGTGTGCCTTTTTCCTTCCTTTTCTTGTTCTGATTCAATCAGTGGAGGGGTTTTTTTGGGGGGGAGGGGGGACTTTTATAGATTTTCATGCAACAGAAAACATTTTCAGTTTGGCACATCTAACTGAATCACCTGGTCAACAAGATCTCCAGATGAAGTGCTCCTAATCTGTCCCCTCTGGAAATTAATTTTATAATTTTATAGCTTTATAATCACTGCCTTAATGTGCTCATTATGAATGCTGATGTTATGCAGAAATAAAATAGAGGAAAATATGGTCCATTAAATACCGATGTAAGTACATACAGATCTAGTCCATTAGGGCAGTAGTTTTCTGAATGGGTTCTAGGGAACCCAGTGGTTCTTCAAAAACTTAAAGGTTTTTCTCAATAAATGAGATGTGCAAGAGCTTCATTCTGTGAGAAAGTGGGGTGGTGGCTGTTATAGGTGCTTTGTCCTCCATTGTTGTTTTTTTAAATTCTTTTTATTAAGTTTCATATACATAACCAAAAAGAGAAAAACAAATCAACAATCACAAAAAAGAAAAGAATAAGTAATTTACAAGTGTTTACACATAGCAAAATGGTCTTATCCGTTTCCATTACAGTTATTTATCTTCGCATTTATTTCTTTATAGTTTTAAGCACTGCTTTGTCCTCCATTGTTAGAGCATCTTATATGTGTGCAGGGATGTCCTTAATGTTTTGTGCTCCTCTCCCCTTTTCTGCTATTTTTCTTTTTGCCCCCCACGGCATCCATTTTGTGACTGGCACCTATCCTGCTTTAATATACATCATGGAAATCTCCCTGCCCACAACTTCTCAATATGATCAAAGCTTGCTAGTGAATTTGGCCTGGGCTGAACTGCTTGACACACATGTGTTGAGTTGAAGCTGAGGGAAAATGTTCTAGTGCAGCAAATCACAATTTACACTGCTTGAAATTATTGTTTGTTTTCTAAGCTGCAACAACATGGGTTTAGCTGGCTGTGAAAGAAGCACATCTGACAAGTTAGGAAATAATCCCTTTCAATATTTCATTAGGATGCAGTTTAATGAAAAAGATATTCTGTTTCAGCAGTTTTTCCAGGTGCAAAATTTGTAAGTTCCATCTTGCTCTGCCCTCAATTAGTCGGTTAAATTCCAATTGCTGCCGAACTGTTATCCCACCGCTGATAACCATTTTTGGCATTGCTGATTATTATATCCTTGGTCACTTTTCTGAGCACCATCAGGTGCACTGCATAGGCCTATCACATTGGTTTCATTAGGTTACAACTCATAACAGTAACACATTGGGTGATATGGCTGTGTATAGCATAGCTGTCAACTTACAGATTTGAAAATAAGGGACCATCAGCCTCAAAAATAAGGGATCAGCAGCCAAAATAAGGGATTTTCCGGGCACAGGTATGTTCAACTTCTCAGCCCCTCTGAGCCAAAGGTAGAAAGCCCAGCCAGCAGCCAAGCCTTAAGCCTCAAGGAAAACCACTGTCACCTCTCCGCTGGGAAGCGCTGAGCAAAGGCGAGTCCCCAGGCAACACAGCCGATTTGATCAGCACAAGGCATGCAAACTCCACACCCCCCAGTCGTTCTTAGACTTCTTATTGGGTGAGCAACGCAGCCAAGCAACACAGTTGGAGCCTCCCTCCTCCCTGGCCGGCAGGGAGGGAGGGAGAGGAGCTGCTTCCTTTGAAACCCGGGAAATTTAAGGGACATCATCAATAAGGGACAGCAGCGGGACATGGCGCTGGGATAAGGGACTGTCCTGCCAAATAAGGGACGCTTGACAGCTATGGTGTCTTGTCATATGAAATGAAAAGTTTTTTTAAAAAATCTCTCCCAAATATTTTAAAAGAACTGCTTTGGAGTGGGGGGAAGCCCTTAATGGCATTGTGCACATACAGAACCTGAAATAGTTTAGCAGGCCAACATTCAGAAACTGTGTGGTCTTGAGGCCAGGTCCTTTTGCTGCCACTGGGGCCACTGAGCAAATCAAAATCTGGATGGGAAGAAACAGGCTCTTCAATTTCATGTGCTGAGCTCAGTAAAACCAATCTCAGCGAGAAGACAAATCAAGCATTGGTATAATAGGTTGTTGAACAGAGAATTGCTCTAGTGCACCAGAGTCCTGCAGGACTGTTCTAAATTAAAAGGAAAAGTGGAGGACTGAGAGTCACCTGTATATCATTACTTCGTGCAACTCCAAAATGGGAAAAGAAGAAGAGAGAATACCATCAAAGATGAAATGGAGTCCCTTTAAAGCAGAGCGCTGCGTTTCCCCATCTAAATGTGAAGTAATAGATACACACTCCATGTCTGGACTTTGTGGGGGGAAAGTCAGCCAAATTCACACAATAGCTTGTCGAAAAATAAATGCTGGTGTGAAAGAGCAGCACGATGAGGTGGGACTGAGATAGTAGAAATACGGTAGAACTGAGCTGGACCACTTCAGGTTAAGGTAGTAGATTGGACTATACTATTTCAGATTGGAGGTGGGGGGGGGTCAGTTCTTTAGGATGGTATCCTAAGTTGTTGTTTTTCAGTGGGAGTGTTTAGAAATAGCATTCTGAATTGGTAGAGTCCACTCTGCCACCTCACCCTTATGCCTCTTTATTCTGCGGCAGGATATTTTTTTACCAACACCCAAAACACAAACAGTGAAACCCCTCAGGTGGCTAATACATTGGGTATACATAATCAATAATAACATATTCAACCATATGTACAATTCTATATACATAAACACTCCTCCCTTCACAAGGTTTATTTAACTTTTAACATTTTAATTGCCCCAAATTGTTTAAACCTACCCAAATATTTCAATATCTTCTCAAACTAATCCTCCACCTTCTCACTGACCTTAAATCATTTCATTTTATGTATCTTCACAGTTAGATATTCTAAAATTATAATATTTTCCAGTTTTTTCCTCCATTGGTTCACCCCTAGCTCTTCTGCATTTTTCCAATTACTCACTATAACCTGTCTGGCTGCAATTACCATCAATTTTTCCCATTTACATTCCTTTTTTGTTTCTAATTCGGTGCTACTCAGGCTAATAAGAACCATTAATTTAGATATTTCCACCTTCCTACACACAATTCCAGATATTTCTATACCAATCTGCTTCCAGAATTCATTAACTAACGGACAGTCCCACCACATATGACTGTATGTTCCCATCACTCCACATTTCTGCAGCAGGATATTTGTGACTGGCTATCCCATGGTTTTGTGGTGGGGTACTTGAATCAATTCCATGAGATTGGGGTTTAGACCCTTTTCTGCTGCAGATTGTTTGTTTGTTTGTTGACTTTATTTTATTTATTTGTACATATACATTACATATTCAAATACTGTAGGTTTTATAAATAAAACACATCATGTCTTCTTCAACTTTAACATTACAAATTATATACTCACATTCGTCAAATATTTATACACCTTTCCCTTTCCCCATATTCCCTTGTGACTCCACCCTGCGCATGGCATCTTTAATTCTACTTTCTAATATTACTATTTATATTTATTATCTAGTGTATTCAAAATTCCTTCTTTCACTTCATAAATCTTATCTTTGTGAGATTAATCTATGCTTATCAATAAATTACTGTTGGAACATCTTTGTACCATGTAGTCATCAACACATTTCCATTCCTTTCTAAGATTCAGGTTGGATTGCATCCTGATTATTGCTGTCATTTTTGCTAATTCAATAAATAAAAAAAAAAATGAGTTGCCAATCTATCACTGAGGGTATTTCTGCACACTCCCAATTTTAGCAACCAATAATCTAGCGGCGGCTGTTGTGTACAAAAAGATTCTGATTTTATCTTTCGGAATGTCATTTGAGACTATCCCTAAGAGAAATGCCTCTGGTTTCTTACCAAAATTTTAAACATTCCCCCCCCCCAATTCCTCGTATATGTTATTCCAGAATATGTTTATGCTGCAGTCAGGTTTGGTGACCCACCAGTGTTTTAATAACCTCCTGATGTTGACCCCTACTTGGAATGACAAAAAATGGGGACTAGGTAGGTCATCAAGAAAAAAAGTAAGGTGGCAAAATAGCTGGCACACTGTGAACAAGTTGGACGTGTAGGAACCTGCACTGGCCTTACACAGCATCACTGCATGGATCATCTTTCCTTTGTTTACATTGCCTCTTCTAGACTTTTGAGGTTACTTCCATGTGTCTTTCCTATTTTCATTGTCATCCCCATCACTTCTATACACCTGGTCATTTGTGATACTGAGAAAGCCTAGTGCTATTTTTCTAGAAAATGAGTTGCCAGAACTCACCATGAACGCCTCCTTCGTTCTCTTAGAATGGCAATGCCACCCACCTGAGAGGTGCAGGAACTGAGTTCTGGTGATTTCCTGCTGAAAAAAAAGCCCTGGAAACACCCACAAATTGTAGCTGCTAAACCACATAGCTAATAGAAATCATTCTAGGATCAGGATAGCCTGTGTAATTTGCACATTTGGGATTTTTCTTCTTCAATGGGAGCTGGAGTACCTGAAGGAAAAGAAATCTATCATTTCTTGCAGAAGGGGCACCAGAAACCATTGCACGGGATGGCTTACATCCAAGTAGAACCAATTGAATATAATTGTGAATGCTTAACCATTCACTTGGGGCCTGTTTATTTCAATAGGTGTTGGGGTTTGCTGGTTGTTAACTCATTGTTTCTGTAGCTTCTTTTTATTTTATATATTTACATATGTGTAATCTGCTCTTTCATTTAAATATATATCTGGGTGGTATACAACATACAGCAATAAAACCATCAGAAGTTTTATAAGAACATTGTGTGTGTGTGTGTGTGTGTGTGTGTGTAATAGAACAGGGTTCCTCAACCTCAGCTCTCCAGATGTTTTAAGACTACAATTCCCATCATCCCTGACCACAGGTCCTGCTAGCTAGGGATCATGGGAGTTGTAGGCCAAAAAACATCTGAAGAGCCGAGGTTGAGGAAGCCTGTATTAGAAGAAGAATTTCACTCATATATATTTGTATTGGGCAAGTATGTACAGAATTAGATTGTTTTGATTTTTTTGTTGTATTTTATGCACTTTTTGTTTCCATATTTTTTTTTTTGTTTAATGGAAATATTTTTCAGTAAAATATGAATAAAAAACCATCACTGTGCACATCAATAAAATTCACATAGCAAAAGGCCTGTACAGGATAGTTTCCAAAAGACTTCCCAAAGAATGGAGTACCTCTGCTGTACCTCAAGTGGAAGTGAGTTCCGCAGGGCAGCACCTGCTGCACTAAAGGCTCAATCCCTAGTGAACCACCACCAAACCTCCAAGGTGCAGGGAATCACCAGAAGTGTCCCACGAGCTGTTGCTTTGATGTTACTCACCTGTTCAATTTATCTCTAAATTCAGGCATCTTTCTGCTGCGAAGCTAATAACATTTTTAAAGAGAGCCTTCGAAATTCCTTTATAGTAGAAATCTGGCAGGTTGATAGAATATTATTGCCTTTTGAAGCTAGTTATGAACATCTCATGGAACATGTTCCTATATTGTAATTAGGTTTGTACACAGGCAACCTACGGTCCCCGATTCAAATAGCTTTTTTTATGGTTTACATTTATGTGGCCCAATGTCAGACCGCCGATGCCCAAACCTCTATCCAAAAGTCCAATAAAGTTTCCTTATCAATTTTAGGGGAGAAAAAGTTGGAGTTCCTTCATTATTGCAGGGCTAATACATCACTAACCTCATATTACTTTCCATTCTATGGGATATTATTTTTTCTGTATGAAATTCCACTGGGAGCAATGGTTATTAGAACAGGTAAATTGAACTACGCATCACCAAAATAATTTTCTCTCTCCCGCCCCCCCCCCCGCCTCTCTTGCCTAAGTCCCAGAGCAAATGTTGTCATGCTTCAGGGAAGCTCTAAATCCAGGTCTGTGATTACATTTGTTTGTTCTCTGCTGCCTTTTTGACACAAGCATTTTATACCTGCAAGCAACAATGGTGTTTTAACATATTAATGGGAGGATTGTGAGATTAAAGCATTTGTTATGTCATTGCTTTGAAGAGAAATAAGGGCAAACACTCACCAAGGACTTGAAACTGAAGGGGGAGATTTCATACCAAATTTGACATCTTTTCTATATTTATGAGATCTACTTTCCTGCTCCTGCAGGAGTTGATTAGGTTCTATAATTTGGCTAATCAGGCTTTAATACTCTTTGTCACTGCCTCTCAAGTGCTCAATTCATCCAACACATTTCCTGAACCACCCCCACCCCCACCCTGCTGCCACAGGCCAATTCTGGAAATGAAGTTGGCATATTGATTATTTTATGGGCTGGGCAGACTAAGGGATGAGATAGCAGTGATTGAATACATATGCATTGCTCCACTTGAATTTGTGACTTTCTGTTGAACGGCTTTGCCTGCATTGATTTGTTTTTTTGTAGCTTTCGTTTCTGGGCAACAAATTTTCTATCAAGCTGAGCCAAATTATGCACCATTGAAATCTGAATTTCTGAAGCAACCCTTCTCCATATTTTAATGAAAGTGTACTTTGCAATTATAGAAATAGACCCCAGAACATCCCTATAGGTGTGTGCATGTGTGAAATCACTTACATTGGCAGTTTGTATTAGCATACTAAATTGATTCATTTATTGTGCTATCGAAGCCTATATAAATATTTTAGCAAGGTCAGGTACCCATTCTGCATTTCACCTTGGGCAACACAATGAAGAGGAGGCATTGTTTTATAATATTGCATCCTCTTCAAACGTCCCTTTGATGAAATGTTAATTATTTCTTTCTTTGATCATCTCCTGTGCTTTTCCACTTCTCTTAACCCCACCCCCTCTGGTTTAAGTAAACTGATCTTCCCACTGAGCTCTGCTGAATGACTATTTTATTTTTATCAATAATTTTATTGGTTTTACATATAATCACATTACGTAACACGTACCTTCTTGTTTTATCTCTTTGGCTCGACTGAGCCTAACGTCTACCCTCCCTCCCGTCTGATGGTTTACAAAATTAAACTTTACATTTTTACATTTCTCTTCGTTTCCTATTCTTGTTATATCATTACCTAAAATATTACATTACTCAACCTGAATAGGGAGCAATTTCATTTTACAGATCTTCAGATAACCCTGCTAATGATCTAAATTGCTTACAGTTGTTTTTCAAATATAATATAAATTTGTTCCAGTCCTTTTGGAATGCTTGGTCTCACTGGTTCCGGATTTTTTCCGTCTGTTTCGCCAGTTCTGCAAAATTCATCCTTTTCATCTGCCCCTCTTCTTTTGTTGGTAACTCCTGTTGTTTCCATCTTTGGGCTAACAAAATTCCTGCCGCAGTTGTTGCTTTTAAGAACAATTTTTTATCTTGTCTCGGTATCTCTCTATCTACTACACCCAATAAAAAAAATCTTCTGGGTTTTTTTTTTTTAAACAAATATGTATTTAAACATTTTCTTTAACTCATTATATATCAAAATAAAAAAATTCCTTCCAGTAGCACCTTAAAGACCAACTAAGTTAGTTCTTGGCATGAGCTTTCGTGTGCATGCACACTTCTTCAGATACACTGTGTAGTACGAAAGCTCATACCAAGAACTAACTTAGTTGGTCTTTAAGGTGCTACTGGAAGGAATTTTTTTATTTTGACTATGGCAGACCAACACAGCTACCTATCTGTAACTGTCATTATATATCATTTCCCAGAAAGCTTTTACCTCTTTACATGTCAACCACATATGATAAAAAGTACCTTCCATTTCCTGACATTTCCAACATTCGTTTTTTGTTCTATACATTTTGGCCAATTTAACTGGTGTTTAATATACATCATTTTCAGCTGAATGACTATTTTAATACATGGTTACAAGCAGACCAATCACTGTTCTTGTGTAATAATCCCTTCAATATATAGCACATATCTTCTTTTGGATATATGTTTTATAAACATATTATAGACATGATGACTAATTTGATTTGATGATAATGTTACTACCACTACCACTTTTTTTAAAAAAATAAAAAACTACTGTGCAATGTTATAAACACTTCACCACATCTAAACTACTTTACCATATAAAGAAGTGATAAAATGATAAACCATCATGCAGCATTTTCTTTGAGGGCAATTAATCTGTGAATGGCAAAAACCAATGCCATTTTCCTCATCCATGACTGAACACCCTCAGCACAGTTGCAAAAATATCGAAACACAATAAAACAGTTTCAATGCAAACATTCTATGACGTATTTGCTTTCAGCACCGTGGCCAGTTCCTCCGCCACATATTCAGTACACTGAACTCAGAAATTTATTTAATGTATGCATTTGTATTCTGCCTTTTTCAGTTTGAGCTGAATTGCATTTGCTTTCATAACATTCCATGATGCAGGCCCAAACTGGTTTGTATCCAGTGAGGTCTCTTTGCTTGTGGAAGGTACTTTGATCCAGTGAAGGCTTCTATCAGCATAATGGAGAGGGAGGCTGCTATTACTACAAGTATTAGTATTAGTAGTATTAGTAGCTGATTTCTCCTTCCCATTCAGCCCCACTACTTCCATTGGATCAAAGAGCTTTAAATTAAACAAAATAAAAAAAAATCATTCCAGTAGCACCTTAGAGACCAATTAAGTTTGTTATTGGTATGAGCTTTCGTGTGCATGCACACTTCTTCAGATACGAATATGAAGTGTGCATGCACACGAAAGCTCATACCAATAACAAACTTAGTTGGTCTCTAAGGTGCTACTGGAATGTTTTTTTTTTATTATTTTGTATCGACCACGGCAGACCAACACGGCTACCTACCTGTAACTTCAAAATAAAATAAAATAAAATTTCAGCACACTTTCCCACCTGCAATGCCAAATTCACCAACTTCCATGGTGTTAACACCTCACCCTTCCACTCTCATTCTCTTCACAACTTTGGCAGTAAAATATATGACATGCCAAACCTAGAGGTAAGGATTTTTTTATTATTTATTAACTAGCCCAATGCTACTGTTTAAAGATGTGAATGAAACTCTTGCTGGACCCTCTTTCCTGTTATTTGTGGGGAAATTCATCAATAGCTAGTGTCTGATTTTGGGGCATGGACATGATGCATCCTTTCCAATACCGTTTGCTCTTCCCACTCAATTCCTGTTTGCGTTGGCTTAGCCTCTGCTACCTTGAATGCCTCTCTCTTAAACATGCCCATATATTGTTGTGTGTGATTGGCTGCCCACCTTCCCATCTGTTCTGAACAAATGAGGGGTGTAGGAGGTTCTCTCTGTGAGAAATTGGGGTGCTGGCTGATGTAGGTGCCTTTTCCTCAATTGTTGGTGTATCATATGTGTGGGGGTGGGGGAAAACCTTCAATATTTTGTGCTCCTCTCTCTTTTCCTGCTTTCTTCCTTTTCCTTTTCGCTCCCCATGGCCGCCATTTTGTGACTGGCACTCAAGAAACTTTCTCAAAATTCCAGATGTGCCCACTGGCTCATAAAGGTTGGTGACTCCTACATTTTTTGAACCCCAGATACAGAACAGCTGGGTCAAACAACCATGAAACGTAATAATACCAACTAAACTGAAACAGTCACCTCACACTTCTCATTTCTGAAGCCAGTAGTAATCATTGGTGGGATGTTATCATTATGCCAGCCTATGACTATCATTTCCAAAGGTCATATGAGTCATACCTAGATGAGGCGAAGGATAGAACCCTCAAAGGCTTTTCTTTGTCACAGTAAAAATAGTTCCATTGTACTGTGTTCTCTTCTTGAGCTGATTATTAAATGGATAATAGCTGCCTAACTGTCAAGTTCAGCAAACTATCCGTAGCTTGAAGTCATTATTTTGTAACATATTTTCAGGCATCTTGTGTTGAGAATGAGCTGTATAAAATTAAATGCGGTTTTATATTATTTTATTTTCAGGCTATGGGTTTTTTTCCTTCTTCTTCAGTCACTCTGCTTCTGGAAGAAGTGAAATAATGCAATGAAGTACCTATAATAATATATCTACATAATGAGGTCAATAAATGTGGGGGAAATAATGTATTGTTATAATTTTAGATTAATGTTAGATTGTTAAGGATTCTGCTGGAAGAAAGTTAATTATATTTAATGCAGATTGTATCAGGATGCCTCTATGCGGAGCATTGTAAAAATTTAACACATCTAATTTATTCAGTAAACCTGTCACCGTAGATTACATAAAAATGATTATTTTTGGAAGATATTGAAATGCAGTCATTATACAGCAGTTGTTTTAAATTAGTCTCAACAGAGCAATTGTACAGTTTCTTATTGTGATCCAGATACTGTGGTGCTTAGCTGCTGATGCACACATAGATCTCCACATCACTAGGGACTGCCTTTTTCTCTCCGGTGTTGAGAATACACCATGCATAGAAAATGGGGATCTCCCACATGTCTGAAGGTCCACAGGTACAAGAAAGTTCAGTAAGGATTCTATTTGTTGAATGTGAAAATGATTAGGAGCAAGTTTGCCAAAACCACTGTTTTTATGCTGTGCCTCATTTTCGCTGGGCTCCAAGTTATAACCTTGCTTTTCTCAATAAACAACACTGGCAAGCTTCATTAATGATGAGGGCTACATGCTTATTCTTGCTAGGATGTCTGTATCACCACTGGATTGGCTCTGCTAGTAGCATTGGCTATAGGATTATGCTATACTCCTTATGAAAATCTTTGGCCACTTTTTTCAGACCTAGCGTGTCAAATTTTTGTTAATATAAGCCACATGATCCTGCCATAGTCAAGCACTTTTAAAGTCTCTTTTATTACACGCTATTACAGAGCATGCAATTAAATTTCTCCAAGACTGGCGGACTTTGTCTGATCCACGGCTTGGAATAAAGTAGCTCAGTTGAAGTTCGCTGAACTACTTCAAAAATCTCTGAGCTACATATGAAAGTGGTTCTGATCATTGTTGGGTGAACTAAAGGTGAACTAAGTTCATTTTGGGGGTAGAACCTTGAATGTTTTTGGTTCATCTTCACGTTCATCCTCCAATCCCCAAACAGGAGACACAGACTCTTAGCTTTCATTAAGAAAAAAGTCAGTCAGCTGGACATCTGTAAAGAAAATTAGAAAACAAAATATGACCGCAATGTATTAGGCAGGGATGGAATTGCTGCTAAGGTCACTTTCTGAAGGAAGGAATGTGAGGCATTTCTTGAATATTCTAAGCTAAAGAGTAGACTAGAGCAGCTTTCAGTGAGAAGTACACATAGAACGCAAATGACAGCTGTGTGGCTAGGAGAAATTAAACATGGTAAACTCTTCTAGCATGGAAATACAATTCTGAGGAAAGCTTCACCAGTGGACATTTTGCCTGTCAGATATCTTACTACTTTTGTGTGGCCTCTGATTTCCTTTTGCATCCTCTACTTCAGCACAGAAGCTTGTAGCATCCTGAATATTGAAAGGAAAAAAAAGAAAAAAGTTGCCAAGGATTCATTTGGATGAATCTGAAAGAACTACACTGTAATTTAAAAGGACAAAAGTGAACTGGAAGTGGTTCCTTTTTAGAGAGGATGAACTTGAACTAAAACAGTTAAAAACAAACTTTCCAAGCACTGGAATGATCTATCAAGTCAATACTTTGAAAGGTATGAAGAAAGTAAGCCAGAATAGAGATGCAAATATTCACAGCATGGCTTCACCACTTGCTAATCTCTGCTTGCTCTCTTTGTGCTAATTTGACCACTTGACTTGGCCATCAGCATGTTAATTTTTCCAAGAAACCCAGAGCTGTGCACTCATTTTATGCATCCCAAATAGCTCTAGCTGCACTAAAAAAAAAAAAAAAACTTAGCCAAGAATTTTAACACTTTAATAAACTTTTAATGTAGAGTATTTAATTTTAAACCTACAGTCCTAGTGAATGTGTGGCCAAAAGGTGTAGAGGTATCAATTTGCAAGGGGAGGTGATAGGTGGCCCACATACATTAGGGCTTCTATTTTCCTTCCAGTTCTGCCAGTTTTCAATGCTATAACCAGCAGAACTGGGATGGAACAGACAGAAGGTGAGAAGGACTAAGGGCCACATTTTGCTCTAGAGAAAGTACTTTGGAGTATAAATGGATCCGTAAATACTCAAAAAACCCCAACCCAAACATGCTTTTGGGGGTACTGCTTACTAACGGCAATGATTTTGATGTCTGAAATTCATTGCAAGTCATTGTTCAGTGAAGTAATTTCTTAACAAAGTGATGCAAAGGTCCTTTTCACTTGATTCTAAAATTAGGTTAAAGATGTTATGGGTTAATTGACATAATTTACTAGTTCTTCCCAACTTTCAAGAGACATTGTTGAATAGATACAGAAGTGTATGTGTGTGTGTGTGATATGGGTGGGGTACCAATAATTTTTTAAAAAATAGTTAGTTAGTTAGTTAGTTAGTTAGTTATAATGCACTATCTGAAAAAGCACTTTCTTTTGTCTGTCCTGAATCTGGCAGCAGTTTCATTGGATGTCCCTGAGTTCTAGCATTATGAAAAAAGTGGGAGGGGAACCACTCTCTATACACCATGCGTCATTGTATACATTTCTGTCATGTCTCCTCTTACTTGCATTTTTTTTTTAACCTAAAAAGTCATGTACCGTATTTTTCGCTCCATAAGATGCATGTGACCATAAGACGCATCTAGTTTTTTGAGGAGGAAAACAAGAAAAAAAATAGTCTGAACAACACAGTGGTTGTATGATTTTTATGGTTCATACTGTGGCCACAGACATGTGATTTGACAGTGAGTTTGGGGTAGCCCAATGCAAAAATCCTGAGAATCCATGTGGATCCGCGCCTTGTAACCATGTTTTTGAGCCATTGCGGCCCCATGAAACAGTGGGTGCATGGTTTTTTGGTGCTGGCTGTAGCCATGGACATGCTATGTGATCTGATGGTGAATTTGGGGTGACCCAATGCAAAAATCCTGAGGCTCCAGGGACCACGCATTCGCCCCATAAGACGCACAGACATTTCCCCTTGCTTTTTAGGAAGAAAAAAGTGTGTCTTATGGAGTGAAAAATACGGTATATGACTGAAATTCACGGCCTAGGACCCTCGTACCTACGGGACTGCCTCTCCTGGAATGCCCCATGGAGAGCCTCAAGGTCCATAAATAGCAACACCCTAGTGGTCCCGGGCCCTAAGGAAGTTAGATTAGCTTTAACCAGAGCCAGGGCCTTTTCAACACTGGCTCCGGCCTGGTGGAACGCTCTGTCTCATGAGACCAGGGCCCTGCAGGAACTGATTTCTTTCCGCAGGGCCTGTAAGAGAGAGTTGTTCCACCTTGCCTTTGGCTTGGAGCCAATTTAATTCTTTTAACCCTTTCTTTTTTCTTTTTCCTTTCTCCTCCTGTGATGAGGATGCATTTTAATATTTTAATGTTTCAGTATTTTAATTGTTGTACTTTAATCTTGTTTTTAAGTTGTATTCATTCAACCTGTTTTTATTATTGCTTGTTAGCCACCCTGAGCCCGGCCTTGGCTGGGGAGGGCGGGGTATTAATAATAATAATAATAATAATTTATATGGTGGCATTTCCTCATAGTGGAGTTGCTCCAAGCCCTTGGACATTTTGGTTGCCCTTATCTGAACCTTTTCCTACAATATCCTCTTTTTTTTGGGGGGGGGGAAATGACAAGAGAGAGAGAGAGAGAGAGAGTATGGAATATGAAGAGACAGGAAAGGTTTGTCAAATGCCTACAGGGTTCAGAGTCAGGGTGGATCTACACAAAAAGAAAAGAAAAAAGCACCACACGCTATAAATAAGTATTTTATGACTTTTGAGTAGTTAGAAATTCTACACTTCCCCCATGGGGAAGGTTCTTTGCCCACCTGAAAGAAGAAACTGGATGTGTTAGTGCCAGTGGCTGGCTTGAGAAGTGCATTCCAGGCTCCTGTGTCAGTTGTTAATGGCATTACATTGCACCTAACTGTGCATAGAGGAGTAGACTAAGCAATGAGGAAAGTTTGTTGCTCAGTAGCAGAGCATCTCCTTTGCATGCAGAAGGTCCCTGATTCAATCTCAAGTATCTACAAGTAGGACTTGGAGAGAACCCTGTCTTGGCACCCTGGAGGGCTGCTGCCTGTCAGTTCACACAACACTGAGGTAGATGAATCAATGAACAAGGAAAGCTTGCCTGTACTGTTGTACCTTGGAAGCTGAACGGAATCCATTCATCTTCCAAAACATTCAGTCCCCAAGGTGTGGCTTCCAATTGGCTGCAGGAGCTTCCTGCACACAATCGGAAGCCGCAAAAGCCGCTTCGGACGTTCGGCTTCCAAAGAACGTTCACAAACCAGAACACTCACTTCCAGGTTTGCAGTGTTCAGGAGCCAAAACATTCGACTCGCAAGGCATTCAGCTTCCAAGGTACGACTGTATGGGGATTTTTTAAAAAAAGGTTTAATGTTTTATTATGCTTTTTTAATATATGTTGGAAGCCGTCCAGGGTGACGGAGGCAACCCAGTCAGATGGGTGGGGTACAAATAAATAATAATAATTATTATTATTAGTCATAAATTAAATTGTTATAATGAAAGAAAAAACCCTATGTAAAATCACATAGAAAAGTTTTGTGTTTTACAGCACCATCTGGTGTTGCAAGTTTATAACGCTTTTAAAACACTGATTTTTGACCAGTGCAGCTGAGTCCCTAATGTTGAATCAGACAGTGGGATGAAGTGGGTGGTCGCTACCAAAGCATCCCAAGAAAATAACCACCCATACTCACATTATGCAGAATTTAAACTTCATGTTGCAGGATCTATTGGTTAATACAAATGTGACTCATTTAGAATCCAGGACTTGTGCCTTGCGCCTTCATTCCTAGACTCAACCATAATTCCATTTTATGCTAGTGTACCTTGCTACACCTCCATTGCTACTAGTACACATTCATCCTTGTGAGTAATAATTATCAAGCATTAAAGCAACTTAATTGCTATAAAGATTTCAGCTCCAGTATATGATTAGAGGAGTGATTAATCAATTATTAACCAATCTCCTGTTGGGATAATTGGCATATTTTGAAGGAACGTTTTTCAGGACCATCTCAAGCTATATATTTCCCTCAGAGGGATTTTGGTGCCATAGCATGTTTCCATGGTTAGCATAACTGTCTGATGGAGAATTTTTCCAACAAATTGAGAGAAATGGTTTAAGGAAGATCTGTTCAAGGAAATGAACTGGGCTATTTTATTTTATTTTTGCACCCTGTAATTTTGTTTAGGGATTCCCTCCCCTCTTTATGTTATTGCTGCATCACAGGAATTCATGACAGTGAATAGCAGGCGTAAAAGGCCTTGATATCAGGCACTGCAAAGCTTATGATCTGGCTGCCCATTCTAATGAGATAAGACTCCATTGATGGCATGCAAAGTAACAGATAATAAGGACATCACTTCTACAGCTTCTTTCTTATGATTCAAATGTTCTTTGTATTCTTCCTCTCCTCCTGACAAAATTAGCAATATGAGAACATAATATGAGAACCTGCTAGATCAGAATAATGCCCTACCTAGTCCAGCAGCCTGTTCTTACTGTGGCCAGTCGGATGCCTGTGGGAAACTCTCAAGAGCACTCTCTTCCCACCAGGCTTCCCAGAAACTGCAGTAGCATTCAGAAAGATTCCTACCTATTGCCATGGAGGCAGAGCATAGCCGTCATGGAGAGCAGCTAATGATAGCCTTAGCTCTCATGAATTTTCCCAATCCACCCAGGTTGGTGAACATATCTCACTAGCAGCTTCAAAATAGTGCAATGCCAAATGTTTCCTCTGCATTTTTTCAAGTATTTCCCATCCATTACGGACAAATGAAATCGAATCCCAAGGGGAGGGAATATTGATGGTGAGCCTTACTTTTGAGATGGCAAGGGGCCATCTTTCAATCTACAAGTCATTTCTTAGATAGACCGTATTCTTCAGCCATCTTAGTGTTAGAATTCCTGGCTGCGTGACTGCAGTCATGGTGTTGTTGTCTTTCACATCACGGTGTATGTTTTGACTCCACAGAGTGGGAAGTGACGGAAACAGGATGTTTGTGTTACTGTGTTCTTTGAAGTGAGACTTTTGCCCTTTGTTCTTTTTCTCTTTGCTGTCTGATGCTAGAGAGAGAGGCAGCCATGTTGCAGTGCTCCGTGTGTGTCTATATGTAAATAAAGTAGATTAGCCAACATGCTGAGTTGCTGAGGTCTGTTACGCAACTGCGCAAACTCTGCGGATCCCTAAGTGTGCTAGAGTCGGTTGGCATTGGTCACTGTGATGTTCGGGCAGAAGAAAGCTTTTGAAGCTCCCAAATGAAAGACCAGGAGGGAGAGAACATGCCAGTCGGGCATGTGTCTCTGGCTGGGTCCTACTCGAGTGTAGGCTGAACTCCTGACACTTAGTGCTGCCAGTATTTCCTGAAAACATTAGGGCAATCGCACTGGACTTCCCTGCAAATGTGACGAGATGCCCATTGCTATCTTCAAACACGTAAAGTCTTCTTTAATTTTAAAGGAATTGTGGAAAGATCTAATTTTTTTCAGGTAAAAGGAATAACTTTCCTTAAAAACAAAATGAGGGAGGCACACTGCATGCTGGCCAGCTGTTCAGCCACTGAGCTACAGCCTTTCTGGAGACTGTAGAGCACAGGAGAGATGTTTAATGAAAACAAGAACACACATCACTCTCAGCCTTCTCTCAATGATACACTGAACTCATCCCTGCACCCACTGACTTTCTAAAGGAATTCTACAGCACCCTGTGAATCAGGCAGAAAACGGAAGCCTTTCACAGAGGAATAAAACTTTTTGAGAAACTGGGCAGATTTCAGTCCAGCACGACCTCAGGAAAAAGCCAGAAGGAACATGAATAATATTGAGAAGAAAGCCTTACTCCTATTACAACTTTGCCATACCGTCAATTGTACTAAGAAGAGGTTAAGAAACTAATTATATCAAGAAAGTTACTTAGAAGTGAGAGACAGCATATTATTGAACAAACTTTGAAGTGGCCGTAATGAGTCCAATTAATCTCATACAATACCTTATTCTGTTCGATAGTAGGCTGCAGAGAAAAATAATTACATTAACAATCAGGTCTGCATTCCCTAACTCAATCTTATTCTGGCAAAGGACTCTAGGTTCATAACTTTATTTGTTCCAGTGAAATGTAGGTTAGATCCACTATTTATTTAGAAAGGAAGAAAGATTTAAGCCTAGGGCCTGATCTATAGCTAGTTAAAATGCAATTCCTGCATTCGTTTACTCTTTCAGGAGGTGGGTGAATCAAGTGGTGCGATGTGACTTTCCCCTGTAATTCTGATGAAAAAGGTTCTGCCCCCAAAACAGCGTCAGTGTCTAAAGATCATGGTGACTAAGCCAGTGTTAAACCAACTTTTGTATTTCATACATAATGGGGGACGGAAATGTAAGCTAACCACTGCCAGCACGCCAAAATCAACACACAGAGGAGAGGAGGCAAATGGGGGAGTGAGCAGGACATAAATGAGAAATGTTATGTCCAAACTGGACCACTGTAAAACGTCTGTCAGCTATATTGTTCATCCCATCTCATGGATTACATGAGATGAAAAAGTTTAGGATGTAAAAAGAGAATGAAAAGGTCAGGGTAGAGGTGTGTAATTTTTTTATTTATACCCCACCCTTCCCGGTTCAGAAACCCGGGCTCAGGGCGGCTAACAACAAATTTAAAACACTTAATTGTGATACAACAAAAAACAGCATAAAATACAGTATAAAAGCATGAATAACAATAAATTCAAAAATCAATTTAGGGGGAAATCCATCCCATAAAGTATTGTGGGGGCCCAGGTAAGCCCCACCCTGCATAATCGATCACATGACAGTGCACACACACCATTTGAATGGGAATGCCCATCAACATTGTGGGGGCCTGGCCCCCTCAAATATTTTATTGTGGGGGCTGAAGCCCCCAGTGACCCTAGGAGTTGGCTCCTACGTTTCAGCATATGGTGAAAGCTGTGCATTAAATGTGCCTCTTTGGGAGAGAGTTCCACAATTTATGAGATGCCAAAGAGAAAGCCAGGGTCCGGGAAACTTAGACGAGGGGGCCAAATGCAGCCCTCAGGCCTCTTGACTCTCCAGACCACACACCCTTCCAAACCATAGCTCTCACCAGTCCCACTTTGCATTCTTCCTGGGTGTTTTTGCCTGGCTGGAATTGGTCCATGCTTCTTGCTTGCCTGGATAGAGGATAGAGAGGGAAGTGTGAGTGTGAAGAAGCTAACCTACTCCATAAAAGGTGTTCTTGTTGTTTAGTCATTGAGTCATGTCCGACTCTTCATGACCCCATGGACCAGAGCACGCCAGTCACTTCTGTCTTCCACTGCCTCCCACAATTTGGTCAAACTCATGCTGGTAGCTTCGAGAACACTGTCCAACCATCTTGTCCTCTGTCGTCCCCTTGTGCCCTCCATCTTTCCCAACATCAGGGTCTTTTCCAGGGAGTCTTCTCTTCTTATGACGTGGCCAAAGTATTGGAGCCTCAGCTTCAGGATCTGTCCTTCCAGTGAGCACTCAGGGCTGATTTCCTTCAGAATGGAGAGGTTTGATCTTCTTGCAGTCCATGGGACTCTTAAGAGTCTCCTCTAGCACCGTAATTCAAAAGCATCAATTCTTCGGCGATCAGCCTTCTTTATGGTCCAGCTCTCACTTCCATACATCACTACTGGGAAAACCATAGCTTTTACTATACGGACCTTTGTTGGCAAGGTGATGTCTCTACTTTTTAAGATGCTGTCTAGGTTTGTCATTGCTTTTCTCCCAAGAAGCAGGCGTCTTTTAATTTTGTGGCTGCTGTCACCATCTGCAGTGATCATGGAGCCCAAGAAAGTAAAATCTCTCACTGCCTCCATTTCTCCATAAAAGGTAGCATTCATTATTATTTTGCTCTGCCCACTTTTGCCTCTTGCAATATGGCATGTGGTCCCTGAAAGGTTACATAGAAAGAAATGTGGCCCTTGGCTCGAAAAGGTCCGCCACCACTGCTTTAGGCTTTCCTCGTGGGAAAAATGTTCCAGTGCCTTGATTATATTACTTGCTCATTTCAGTGGCATTTTTATCCAATCTCCCTCCTGAAATTTACCATTTAAATTTTACCATTTGTGTATAATGAACAAGAAGAGGATGTATAGGGAGAAAGAATTAAGGATGACCCAGTACAGTGGTACCTCAGGTTAAGTACTTAATTTGTTCCAGAGGTCCGTTCTTAACCTGAAACTGTTCTTAACCTGAAGCACCACTTTAGCTAATGGGGCCTCCTGCTGCTGCCGCGCCGCCGGAGCCCGATTTCTGTTCTCATCCTGAAGCAAAGTTCTTAACCTGAAGCACTATTTCTGGGTTAGCGGAGTCTGTAACCTGAAGCGTATGTAACCTGAGGTACCACTGTACTTTGGTTCATTGAGTAATTCCGCCAGATGAATGGGAGAGAGGCACATCAGTGAAGAGGTGGTTCTGCTTTTACTGCAAAGATCACTGCTTGTGAAATGGATTTTGGAAGCCAGAAAGCCTTGTGATAAGTAGCAAATGCTGGAACCAAGCTGTGCTCCTTCAGAGGAACGTTGACTTACCCCAAACTATCAAGTTGATCTAAAATAAACCCCCCTCCACCCCCCAGAAAAAGGCAAAGCTTCCTCAATTCAAGAAGACTCATTCTTAAAATGAAACAGAATATTTATTAACACATCCAGTGGATAGTGCCTGCACTCCCTAGCAAGTATCAACAAACAAGTCAATGAGATGCTTCCTGGTAGCTCAAATCACTGTGGAAAATATTTTGTTGCTTACTGCTGGGCAAATCCAGCCCTGTAAAATAAATGTTGGCCAATGATATGCAGGAGGTGAGGCTTAATCCAGAATGTTTTTTTTTTTCTTCAATTTATAGCTGTAGAAACAACTTGCAGCAAATATTATAGACCTTGCCTGAAGCCAAGGGCAAGGATGCTATTAGATATGTATCAGAGGACTTTATGTATATGTGTGTGAATCCTGTTAGAAATATTTCCCCCAACATTTCCTTTCTTCTTGCCTCTCTCTGTCCTCAAATTATTGATGTTCTGTGTATTTTGAAGGTCACGTTTTTTCTCTCTCTCCAGTATATTAGGCATTGAGAAACTGGGAGTGGGCTACAGAAAATTACTAGATAGGGTAAAGCAAAAGGGCAAGGGAGTGACATCAGTGGAAGAGCACACAGCAAGGCTTCAGAAGGGCCGCTGCAGGATATTGTTGAGTCTTCTGTTCACCATTTAGCAAATTATATGGTTTGATTAGGGCTGGCCCTCCCATGAGGCGGGTGAGGCATTATTGACTGTAATGAACTCTCACTCCCAAGGACACTCCAAACGAGCAACTTCAGCATTTTGAAGGAGGGGAAATGTCTGTAAGTTCAGTGAGCGTTCCGGGGTAAGAGGGGGTTGTTCCTACATCTATAGCACTTTCTCTGGATTCATTCCTTGCATTCTTCTAACTCCTCTGTTCTTGATTACAAAAAAAAACAACAACCCAAAACAAAAGAGAATGTATCTTGAGCTGCTGATAAAATGCAGATTTTCTTTTCAAAATAGCCCAGTTTTGTTTAAAAGTTTGATTCAGGGTTTAAATTTTAAAAAGGAGCCCGTAGGCTGCTTTTCAGTTTAATTTTTGCTTTCTCTTTTGTTTTGGGGTTCGTTTTGGATCCAGTTTTTGCATTTCTGTTCTTGAATAGAAATCATTCTCTTTTGGCATCAGTTGGTGCAGCTCACCTCTTCTTCACCATCAATTTCCACTGTAAAAAATATGAATAAAAAGAACACACATTTCCGATATTTCTAAACAGAATAGTGCGGTATCTCTGTTATAATGTAGAGATATGGAACAGTATGGAGAACAGTTGCTTGCTTTCCTTGTCCCAATGTACCTCCCATGCCTACTAGCTGTATAACTGCAGTTTCTTTGACTCACACTTGCAATGCCCTGCACTCCCTTACATTTTGAATTCCCCCACCCCCTTTTTTTGCTTCAGCGCTACCTTTCTCATCCTGTCATTCTTGGCTGCTTCAATTTTGTTGTCGTGCCTGGTCTTCCCCATTTATTACAAGCACAGTTCACTTTTTACGGGTTTGGGATCACAAAGCTCCACTAAGCAGGTTCTGCCAGTGGACACATTAGCTTTTATGTGAATAAATTACCTGCTCAAAGAATGTAGGCCAAGGCATGAAAGCAGAGGGGTGGAGGAGCTAAGAGCCAGAATGCTAACCATATATAATGTGAGATCATAGCTTTAGAGGAGGTTTTTCTTCCCCTGCCCTCCTTATTTAAAAAAAGAACAGACACTTTTAAAAAAGGAGTGGGACAATATGTCATTGTTGTTTCCTGTCTCTCAGTCTCTAATTTTTGCAAATTTAAATTCAGTTCTCTGCATTTCTCCTTCATGCAGACTTGAAGCCTCCTCTCCCCTGGCAATAAAACATGATGATAAGCTGGGCTTTCTTTCAGCTGGAGCTCACTAAAGTTCAGCTCTGGCACCTCTCAGGTGGGCGCCATTGCCATTCTAAGATAACAAGGGAGAAGTTCATGATGAGCTCCAGCATCTCTTTCTAGAAAAATTGGACTGATAATAAAAAAATCTGGGTTTGGTAGCTAACTACTGAGATTAGGAGGTTCATACCAATGAAGCTGAGTGATGGAACATTCAGAACAGGTATGGGTAAATTATGGAATGCGCTTCCACTGGGGACAGTGAGGGCCACCAACCTAGATGGCTTTAAAAGAGTGTTAGACAAAATTCATGCAAGAGAGGGCTTTTGATGCCTACAGTAGTGATGTATGGAAGTGAGAGCTGGACCATAAAGAAGGCTGATTGCTGAAGAATTGATGCTTTTGAATTATGGTGCTGGGGGAGACTCTTAAGAGTCCTATGGACTGCAAGAAGATTAAACCTCTCCATTCTGAAGGAAATCAGCCCTGAGTGTTCACTGGAAGGACAGATCCTGAAGCTGAGGCTCCAATACTTTGGCCACGTCATAAGAAGAGAAGACTCCCTGGAAAAGACCCTGATGTTGGGAAAGATGGAGGGCACAAGGAGAAGGGGATGACAGAGGATGAGATGGTTGGATAGTGTTCTCGAAGCTACCAGCATGAGTTTGACCAAACTGCGGGAGGCAGTGGAAGACAGAAGTGCCTGGCGTGCTCTGGTCCATGGGGTCACGAAGAGTCGGACATGACTCAACGACTAAACAACAAGAACACCTTTTATGGAGTAGGTTAGCTTCTTCACACTCACACTTCCCTCTCTATCCTCTATCCAGGCAAGCAAGAAGCATGATCAGAGGTTAGGGACAGGAGTGCCTGGCGTGCTCTGGTCCATGGGGTCACAAAGAGTCGAATACGACTAAATGACTAAACAACAACAAACCATGATGGTCATGCTCTATCTTCACAGCTTTCGAATACCAGTTGCTGGAACCCCGGGGGTCTTGAATCCTGCTTCCAGGTTTCCCAAAGACATCTGGCAGCCACTGTGAACACAGGATGCTGGAATAGATGGGACGTTGTCCCGATCGAATTAATAATTCTTATTAATTATATCCTTTTGAACTTAAGGGCAGAACTACTATAAACAAACTTGGCATTAGTCAAAGATGAGGAAAGATAAGTATTGGCAGGGGAAACTTTAAATTTTAACTGCTCTCTCAGTGAATCACTTATTATTCGCGTTGGTAACTAATTTCACAGGTGGTTGTCACATGTGCTTTTATTGGTACTCCACAAGCAATTTAAAATTAGTCTGGGAACTGTTTCAGTAAAGCAACGCCAATAGACCTACGTTGTAACTAGAGTCACCCTGATCTCTTGTAAAAATTACTTTGACTTTAATATTGCATGGTTCTGAAATGAAGGTTATGCTTTTCCTGTAATTTATTTTTATGTTGCTGGAAATTCTGTTCACAGCGAGGCATATATTTTCATACTGGATTTTTGTGTGTGCGTGGTTTAAAATTATTTGAAACTGTTTGTCATCCAAGAACTTCCATTAATAAACTAATAAATGTTTACAATTACATACACATGCACACGCACGTGCGCACACACACATGAATGCATATAAGGAGAGGAGGGGACGACTGAATTTAGAGAACATTTTCTTGATATGTTTGTTCTTGTTCATGGAAGGATATAAAACAAGGTCAGGAAACCTGTGGCCCTCAAGATATTTCTGAACTACAACACAAGTTATCTGCATCTGTTGTCTGTACTAGATGGAACTGAAGGGTGTTGGAATTTAACAAGCATCTGGGTAGCCAACCCTGATATAGAAGCAGCATGGATGTGCTTTGCTTGTGGCTGGTCACTCTATAAAACCAAACGAAACCTACACTTCTGCCACTTAGCACACCACAGTGAAGAGAAGAATATATCTATCCCTGAACTGTTTGCTCCAGTGGTAACCAACATGGTTCGCTCTAGATCAGGGTTTCCCAAACTTGGGTTTTTGGACTACAGTTCCCATCATCCCTGACCTCTGGTCCTGCTAGCTAGGGGATTATGGGAGTTGTAGTCCAGAAACAGCTGGAGACCTAAGTTGGCAAACCTTGCTCTAGATGCAGATGGGTCCCAACTGCCATGAGCCCCAGCCGGCATAGCCAATAATCATGGATAATTGGAGTTGTAGTCCAACAGCAACTGGGTGGGTACCATGTTAGGTGCACCTGGTCTACTCTAACTGGACGCAACTGTGCAAGGTCTTGGGGACCTTGATCCTTATAACTGCCACCTAATCCTTATAATCTCAGGTGACCAAGATGGAATGTGGGACCTTCTGTTTGCAAATAATTGTGGCCCACCACTGAGATATGGTCATTCCCATTTAAAAAAACCAGTCCTTGTGATTTGGAATGACAGTTCCTTCATGCCAATGTTCTTTAAATTGTATTTCGGGAAAATCCTGGTGTTCTATGAAGATTTATTTGCAGATCTTCAATGAGATGAGCATTCAAAGTACCTGAAAGACAGCCCAAATATTTCATTTTGTTCTGCAGTTGCAGAAAGGTGTTTGGTGTGTCCTAGTCTGCAGTCTCAGGTCATGCAGGTCAATAGGAAGACCCAGCTTCATGGCATGCTTAATGGATCATTGGACAAATAGATAACTGTGGAATGGGTTCTCTGAATGCAGAAAGTCTGAAAGCCACCACTGTACAGCTTGTGCTATGTTATTGTGGCCATTCCTATTTTCTCTTCTTCTATAACAACCTGGGGCCATTCAACGAAGCTGTATGGTGAGAGTCAGGACAGAAAAAAGGAAGATAAACTATGGCATTCGCTACCCCCAAAATATGGTGACAGCCACCAATATCCACCAATCATGGAGGAGAAAGCTACCTCTGGTTGCCAGTTGCTAGAGAACAACCATGGGAATAGGCTATTGCGCTCACAACCAGGCAGCTTGTGTGCTTCTTAGAGATATCAAGCTGACCACTGTAGGAACAGAATACCTTGGTACCTTGGGTTAAGAACTTAATTCGTTCTGGAGGTTTGTTCTTAACCTGAAACTGTTCTTAACCTGAGACACCACTTTAGCTAATGGGGCCTCCCGCTGCCGCTGCGCGATTTCTATTCTCATTCTGAGCCAAAGTTCTTAACCCGAGGTACTATTTCTGGGTTAGCAGAGTCTATAACCTGAACCATCTTTAACCTGAAACATCCATAACCTGAGGTACCACTGTACTGAACTGTATGATCTGAATGTCTGATCTGCAAGGGGTCTTTCTCATAGCAGGCAGCTGGACTAGATGATCCTTGAGATCTCTCCCAGCTCCATCTCTGTAACCGGATCAATGGTTTAACCCAGGACAGTTTCCATAATGTTCTCCTGACACAGTCAAGGCTGAGGGACAAAATAAATCTCATGTTCTGGTGCCACCGGGAAATCGATTACAAGTGTAATGTCAGTTTATGGCCATAAGAACATCATAAGCCAAAATTTATATGCTTCCGCAGAAACAAATTATGCATGGCATGTGATTATTTTCCACTTTCTTTTCAGGATACAGACAGAGTAGCATTGGTAGCCCCTGCAACTCCCTTTTGTTTTGGCTGCAAGCCGTGCCCTCTTTGTGATGTTCTGAATCCCCGCAGTGTTTACAGCATGCTATAAACAAAATAATTGCTATCCTAAAGCTGTCACAATCAGTGTTTTCTTAGAGATTTTCTATTTCCATTTCATCTCCTTGCAGTATATTCTAAGGTTTTTATTATTTTTAATAATAATAAATCTCATTATTATGGGCACGTAAGATTGCCTGCTTGTACATAACAGAGTGCTGGCTTTAGAGGTGTCAGGATTCACACGTCATAGGTTTCAGCTGCTACCTGAACTTTTAGGGTGCTTCGTGTTTCTGTAGCTGTACACATCAGGAATGTGTAGGAGCTTCCAATGGCTTATCAAATCTTCTTACCCATTATGCACCACATCAACCAATTTATTATTTGCCCTTGGGTAAATGTCACCATGCGTATCTACCCAGTGGCCCCAGTTTGCAAGCTATTACAAATTTCCTAGAAACTTCCTTATGTAAGAGGGAGAGAGAACGTTGCTAAGGTTGCTGACTTGAAGGGATCACTGCCACCTTGACCTCAGATTTGTGAGATCATCACTCGGGACATTTTGCTACTGTTTATGGACACTCAGCTTTTCTTTGGAACTGCTGATTTATTTTGCCTGAGCAGGAGCCGCCAGACCTGCCTTGAATTTTGTGAAGTGAAATCCTGCAGCAATATGGGAAGGTTTACAATTCCAAAATTTCCATTAATAGCATCTTTTTCATGAAAAGTAAATTTATAATTTCAAGTAATGACAGAAGGGGGGGAGATTCCAGTTCCTGATGACATTTCCCTGTAAAGAAATGTCTGCATAACTTCCCCTCAACATAATTTAAGCATGCCTATTTACACATTTCTGAACCCAGTCCTTTTCTTCTGGGGGGGGACTCAGGGGTACCCCTAAACATTTTGTGAATCTTTGTACTTTTGTCCATTTACTGTATTTATTTATTTTTGATTTGAACTATAAAATGCTGATTTTCTTGAGTCAAAATGAGAATGCCCCTAAATATTTTTAAAGAAAAAAAGCACTGTCTGAATCTATACAGTCTTAAAAACCTGTGTATACAAATTTATAATAGTCTAGTGTAATGAGTGCAACTGCAGCTGAACAATCTAGACAAAGCACAAAAATGTGCCGTGAAGTCCTTTAAAACACTGTCTAAAGACAATGCTGTGTGTACAATTAGCACAAACCATTAAAAGATCATGAAAGTAGAGCCTGTAAATAAAGGAGCCTTATTCGGTCTCACATTTGCATCTGTGGATAGGGCCTCTGCTTTCTCCTTTTCCAACACCACCTTCTCACTAGGGGCAGAGGAGAATTTTGCTTTGCCTACATTTTCAAGTGAACCAACTTAATTTGCACCTCTGCTTGGAAAATAATTATCCATTGGATTTCACGCTTTGCTGAATTTTACAGTAGAATCCTCAACTCAAACAACTTACCAAATTGTGTGTATTCATATTGAAGCAAAGTGCATTTAGAAGTGGGTACATTAAAATAAAATGCAAATTTAAGGGTTGCACCCAACTAACTTTGTCTCCGAGTAGCTCCATTGAAATTAATGGCCATGACTAACTGAGGCCCAGGGGACGCAGGTGGCGCTGTGGGTAAAAGCCTCAGCGCCTAGGGCTTGCCGATTGAAAGGTCGGCGGTTCGAATCCCTGCGGCGGGGTGCGCTCCCGTCGTTCGGTCCCAGCGCCTGCCAACCTAGCAGTTCGAAAGCACCTCCGGGTGCAAGTAGATAAATAGGGACCGCTTACCAGCGGGAAGGTAAAAGGCATTTCTGTGTGCGGCTCTGGTTCGCCAGAGCAGCGATGTCACGCTGGCCACGTGACCCGGAAGTGTCTTCGGACAGCGCTGGCCCACGGCCTCTTGAGTGAGATGGGCGCACAACCCTAGAGTCTGGCAAGACTGGCCCGTACGGGCAGGGGTACCTTTACCTTTACCTTTAACTGAGGCCCATTAATTTCCGCGTGTCTACTCTGAGTAAACATTAGCTGAATACAACCATTTGGATATGTGTGAATTTCAAAGGATGGCTGTTTCAATTTGTGTATCTTTTCGGAAAGTGCAAAGTAGGTAGATTTAAATTTAAATGCAACCTGAATCAAATTCATCCTAACTCTTAGTGGGCAAAGTTTGTTATGCCGAATTCTGCTGCTGAAATCCCCTGTTCTGCAGTGCTTCTAAAGATGTGTCCCTTTTCCACATGGTTCCCCTTCCTGAGCATCACCCTAGATGTTGTTCTTCTGCTCTAATATGCCTGCAGGAAAAGAAACTTCACAGTCTTCCCTAAACTGACAATTCCAGCCGATGAGAGAGAGAGAGAGAGAGAGAGAGAGAGAGAGAGAAGCAACTTTTGGATCTAGCCTTTTCAGCGATTCTTATAAACCAGACTAGACATATAGAAAGCAAAAACAAGGTTCAACAGAAACTGCAGTATCTAAGCAACCCACTTTTCATATGCCATCTGCATATGTGTCTGTGGGCAAACTCAGAGCCGCATTTCATACTGTTTCAAAAGCTATATATTGGACCAGCTGAGCTGTTTGTTTTTGCAGGGTAAGGGAGTTTTCCTTCATCCTGAACAGTCTCAGTGGGAATAAAATGGTACGGTATAATACGTTGTCACAGGCATCAGTTTACATGTCAGGGCTGGGCCATAGTCTGAGGTGAACAAGGAACCATTGGCAGGACCAAAGGACAGCCCAGGAGGCAGGCTCAAGGAGCAAGCCAGAATTCAGAATGAAGGACAAAGCATTCCTTGTTGTTCAAATCTAGTTCAACAGCAAAAGGAAACTGAACTGCTCAGGGGAGTCTTTAGCCCCCAAGTCTGACAAGCACCGCCATTGTGAATGACAAGTGCCACCGCCACCGGTGCAGTGCGTCTTTGGTAAATGAGCACACAAAGTCGAAAGTCCTTTAGTGAAACAGTAGGTATATGTTTCGGTAATACCTAGGTATATATGTATTCTGTTTTTCTAGCTTGATCAAAATTATTTATTATTTCATAACAGGTGGATAGTTAAGAGCAGGGGTCAGCAAACTTTTTCAGTCCACTTTCCCTCAGACCTTGTGGGGTGCCGGACTATATTTTGAAGGGGGGAAAATGAACGAATTCCTATGCCCCACAAATAACCCAGAGGTGCATTTGAAATAAAAGCACACATTCTACTCATGTAGAAACACCAAGCAGGCCCCACAAATAACCCAGAGATGGATTTTAAATAAAAGGACACATTCTACTCATGTAAAAAACACGCTGATTCCCAGACCGTCCGCAGGCCAGATTTAGAAGGCAGTTGAGCCGGATCCGGCCCCTGGGCCTTAGTTTGCCTACGCATGGTTAAGAGCTTAGGCGGCTTCAGCGGCAGGCGCCTAGAGCCCCCCAGAATTCCGTGTCCGGGTGCCCCACACCCCTTGCACCCCCGGGTAAAAACGGCCCTGGAACCACTTCCTGATCAGGAGGTTCCAGTGTCCAAACTGAGTGAGCTTTTGCAGTAGAGAAACAGTTTAAGATTGTGCTTAATCCTTCATACTGTAATCTGCTTTCCTCTGAAATCCCCCGCCCCCGAGGCACTTCCGGTCGGTGCCAGCGCTTAATGGCGGTCCTAGCTCCGAGCTCCGGAGAAGGACTGCTTCGCAAGTTCGGGTCTTACCCGCTACGGCAAGCGGGGGACCCCTAAAATCCCAGGCGCTGAAGCCTGAGAACAAGGAGACTCGGTGGGCACCTTTGCGCCCCCCGGTACCGTGAAAGAGCCTTTTTAAAGGCTACGGATCGACATCGGGAGTGAGCGCGGTGCTGAGAGTCGCTACCCAGCCTGCGAAGTGAAGCCGCGTCGCCATAAGCGGAGAGCGCCGATTCCTTCCTGAAAAGAAAATTTGGACTGAATCCCCGTGAGTAAGAGCTGAAAAAATAATCGGGACCCTTTAAATTCTAAAAATTGGGCTAAAAACGGGGGAGAATTAAACAAAGGAAGTCTGCCTCCCCCCGACTGCATGAAAGCGAAAGCAACGGAGCTCTAAACCTGCATCCGTTTAAACCCGCTCTTTGATTAGCTAAACCGGACATTTAGACCTTTGATCTCCCCTCTAGCTAGCAGGGCAGAGGGGAGGTGAATTTGATGAATAACTGCATGATCTATTGGAAGTAAAAAACCTCTGCTGTCTCACCCATCTGAAAGCATGAAACGGTCTGCCTTCTTAGCACACTGAACTGACTTTTCCCTGTGAAGTGATACTTTGATACAAAGTTTCCACAGTGCCTGGCTACTGTATAATACAAGAAGAAATAGCATAAATTGGGCAACTGTGGCAATTTGAAGTTACAAGTTCTTAGTAACATTGACTTTGACTGTGTTAATCTCCTTTTTTACATTTTGGACAGTCTCCTTTGTTTTTGTACTTGGAAATTTTGCCCTATGGCCATTTTGATTTGCTCCCTCTAGAGGACAAAGTGAAGTCCGGCACGGCCTAAGACAGTGGAATTTTCCAAGGGAGAATAAATCCCGTGGGAATTGACCTTGACATGAGTGGCGCACAAGAAGAGATAGTTACAAGAGCCAAGACCAAGCAACAACAACAACAGCTGCAGCAGCAACAGGTAAAGAAAAGAGGCTCAATCTCAGGCGCAACAGCCGGATCAGCAGGAACAACAGGACAAGACAAAGGAGCAGCCGTCTCTATGGAAGCTGTGACAGACGCCCTGCTCAAGATAAACCAAACTCTGGAGTCTTTGACAAAACAGACTTCAGAGAATACACTAAAATTAACAGAAATTTCAGCAAGATTAAACCAGAATACAGAATCTATAAATAAATTGGTGGAGGAAAACGCCACTACGCGCCAAATTGCGGAAGATGCCAAAGCTACTGCGGGAGAGACACAGGAGAAATTAGAGCCGATTGCCAAGAAGGTCTATGAGCATGATGCAACCTTGGCCTTGTGGGAGTTACAGAGGAAAGAGAGAAACTTAAAAATAAGACTGATTCCGGAGAATGAAAGAGACAACCTTGTGGAATATTTGACACGGGAGTTTGTGGATTGCTGGGACCTTGAGGAAGACGAATTCAAAATTACGACTGCCTTTAGATTGGGTAAAAAGCAACACAGAAAGACCCCGAGAGACTGTTTGATCACACTCAGATCCAAGGAGGAAAGAGACAAAATACTAGGACTACACTTTGAAAAGGCCTTGCAAATCGGAAATTCAGCTGTACAGATCTTCAAAGACATCCCAAAATACATTCTGGACTTAAGAAACTTCTACAAGGACTTAGCCCTTTTACTAAAGAAAAATTCTATCCGCTTCAGGTGGGAATTCCCACAAGGACTGTCATTTGACTACAAGGCAAACAAGGTGAAAATAAAGACAATTCAAGATAAAGACAAATTTTTGGCAAGATACCAGGAGGACCTACAGAAGGGGACTGTGGACGTACTTGCAGAACAGAGGAGAGCACTGGATCTCCTGAATCTCTCGATTGGACAAAAACCACCACCATCAGAAGAAGAGCAACAACTGGGAGCTGTTGGAGGAGCCTCAGAAAAATAGCAAGATGGCTCTGCAATTCCTTAGTTGGAATTGTAATGGGCTCAATGGGCCTTTGAAGAGAAGACAAGTATTTCATATATTGAATAGAGAACAACTGGACTTGATATGCTTACAAGAAACCCACATAACCAGAGCCCACAGGAGATTACTTATAAATAAAAGGCTAGGACAAGAATTTATTTCATCAGACAAAGTTAAGAAGAGAGGAGTTGTAATATATGTGAAGGAGAAATGGGCTCCAAAAATGATATTCAAGGACGAACAAGGGAGATATCTGGCAGTGGAGATACAAATACAAGGAGAAAAACTTCTAGTGGTTGGGATTTATGCACCAAATGAAGGCAAATCTGACTTCTTTAAGAGACTCCATGAAACCCTTACCGACTATCTGGACTACAATATGATAATCATGGGAGACATGAATGGCGTGGTCTCCACTAACATGGACAAGGCACAAAGACTAACAGTTAGCAAGGAAGGGAGACTCCCTAAGACTTTTTTCGAAATGACAGAAAATATGGACTTGATAGACATATGGAGAACAAGGAACCCTCTGGAGAGAGAGGGAACTTTCTTCTCCCAAGCAATGATGACCTGGACCAGAATCGATCAAATCTGGGTTACTAGTGGAATGGCTCCAAAGATCAAGAAAGTGGAAATCTGCCCAAAAACTTGCTCCGACCATAACGCCGTGAAGATGGAGATGAAACTCACAATAACTGGTCAATTTAGATGGAAAATGAATGACACCCTCTTTCGAGATAAGGAGATTCTCACGAAGGCCCAAAAGACCCTTAAAGACTATTTTGAAATAAATTTGAGGACCGATGTGGAGAAAAGAGTGATCTGGGACGCAAGTAAAGCGGTTATGAGAGGATTCTTGATTCAACGAAATTCAATAAAGAGGAAAAAACAAAATGAGAAAAAAGAGAGGATTTTGGAAATGATAAAGGAAGGAGAGAGAAAATTAAGAACAAAACCAAAATCTCAGGACATTTTAAGAGAGATTAAGTTATATCAAACACAATATATGGAATTGATGAACCAAGAGATTGAATGGAAGATAAAGCAAATGAAGCAAAAGACTTTTGAATCAGCAAATAAATGTGGCAAACTTTTGGCATGGCAACTGAAGAAAAGGCAGAAACTAAATACAGTTACAAGCCTAGAGGTGGATGGAAAGAATATATCCAAACCTAATGAAATTAGAAATTGCTTTTTAAGTTATTTTAAAAAACTCTACACTCAAGGCCCGCAAAATGAAGAAGATATAGACAAATTCCTTGGAAAATATGGATTACAAAACATCTCTCATCAAAGTAAGATGGACTTGAACCAGAGAATCTCAGAACAAGAGATAGAGGCTGCCATTCAGAATATGCAACTGGGCAAATCTCCGGGACCAGATGGACTGACTTCCAGATACTACAAATCGCTGAAGGAATGGCTGACTCAACCACTAAGAGAAGTTTGTAATGAGATCCTTGAGGGAAAAAGGGCACCTGAATCGTGGAAAGAGGCATATATTTCACTCATACCAAAGTCAGAGACTGAAAAGACCCAACTCAAGAACTACCGCCCAATATCACTCCTTAATGTGGATTACAAAATTTTTGCAGACATTTTGGCAAAAAGATTTAAAAGAGTCTTGATGGAGAAGATTCATAAGGACCAAGCAGGCTTTCTCCCTAAAAGACACCTGGCAGACAATGTAAGGAATGTAATAGACATTCTGGAAAAGCTAGAGGTGAATATAAACACTAAAGCAGTATTGATTTTTGTGGACGCGGAGAAAGCCTTTGACAATATTTCTTGGAGTTTTATGAGGAAGAATCTCCATGGGATGGGGGTAGGCCAGGGTTTTGAGAATGGTATGGCTGCAATATATTCTGAACAAAAAGCTAAACTGATTGTAAATAATGTTGTGACTGAGGAACTTAAGATAGAAAAAGGAACACGACAGGGGTGCCCGATTTCCCCATTACTTTTTATTTCAGTTCTGGAGGTGTTGCTGAACATGATAAGAAATGACCAGCAGGTCAAAGGTGTGCAGGTCGGAGCTAAACATTATAAGTTAAGAGCGTTTGCAGATGACCTAGTATTGACTTTGCAAGAGCCAAACACTAGTACGAAAAAGGTTTTAGAAATAATGCAACAGTTTGGCCAGGTAGCTGGATTTAAGTTGAACAAGCAAAAAACCAAAGTTTTAGGGAAAAACTTAACAGATATGGAAAAGGAGAAATTTCAAGAGGAAACAGGTTTGACTGTGGTAAAGAAGGTGAAATATCTAGGGGTTTACTTAACATCTAAGAATGTGAATTTGTATAAGGACAACTATGAAAAATGTTGGTCAGAAATTAAAAAAGATCTAGAAATATGGTCAAATTTGAAATTGTCAATGTTAGGCCGAATTGCAGTAATCAAAATGAATGTATTGCCTAGAATGTTATTTTTGTTTCAGACCTTGCAGATTCTTGACAAGATGGAATGTTTTAAGAGGTGGCACAAAGACATTTCGAAATTTGTCTGGCAGGGCAAAAACCCCCGAATTAAATTTAAGATATTGACAGATGCTAAAGAAAGAGGGGGTTTTGCCCTGCCGGACCTAAAATTGTACTACGAGGCAGCAGCTTTTTGCTGGCTGAAAGAATGGATGCTCCTCGAGAACACGGACATCTTGGATCTGGAAGGTTTTAATAATGCTTTTGGTTGGCATGCATATCTTTGGTATGATAAAGTTAACAGTGCCTTTAAAAATCACATTGTTAGAAAAGCATTGTTTAATGTTTGGATAAGATATAAAGATCTATTGGAAAACAAAACCCCTAGATGGGTCTCACCAGTGGAGGCTAAAGCAGTGAAGAAACTCAATATGGAGGTCGGATGGCCGAAGTATTGGGAAATTTTAGAACAGGATGGAGATAAGTTCAAACTACAAAGTCAGGAGAAATTGAAGCATAAAGTAGAAAATTGGTTCCAATATCGTCAAATAATGGAATTTTTTAAACAGGACAGGAAAATCGGTTTCCAGGTGGAAAAATCAAAATTAGAAACCGAACTGTTAGAACCCAATACTAAGAATTTATCTAGAATGTACAACTTGCTGTTGAAATGGAACACACAGGATGAAACAGTTAAATCGGCTATGATCAAGTGGGCTCAGGATGTTGGACATAACATTATGTCAGCTGACTGGGAATGGTTATGGAACACCGGTATTAAATTTACGGCATGTAATGCCTTAAAGGAAAACATTATGAAAATGGTATACAGGTGGTACATGACCCCAGTCAAGCTGGCAAAAATCTATCATTTGCCCGATAATAAATGTTGGAAGTGTAAAGAGACTGAAGGTACCTTTTATCACCTTTGGTGGACATGCCCGAAGATTAAGGCCTTCTGGGAAATGATCTACAATGAAATGAAAAAGGTACTTAAATGTACCTTTCCTAAAAAACCAGAGGCCTTTCTCTTGGGCATTGTCGGCCAATTGGTGACAAAGAAAGATAGAACTTTTTTTATGTATGCCACAACAGCAGCAAGAATACTCATCGCAAAGTATTGGAAGACACAAGATTTACCCACTGTGGAAGAATGGCAGATGAAAGTGATGGACTATATGACATTGGCCGAGATGACAGGCAGAATCCGTGACCAACGAAAAGAGACGGTGGAAGAGGAGTGGAAAAAATTTAAAAGCTACCTTAAGGACTACTATAAACTTAATGAATGCTAAAATGTTGTGGTTCCCAGAAGCAAAAGGGTACAGGGATATAAGGTTAGACTATAAAAGAGGACTAAGATGATAGAGATTGGAAAGTAACAATTGGGAGTTGCTAGTTGAATTATGGACATTGGGATGCAGAGAGGGGGGGTATGGGGAAGTCCAAGAAAAGAGGTTTATGAAAATATGTTTGAAATTATACGTGTATGTTTGTCTTTTTTAATGTTTGTTTGTTTTTCTTAAAAATGTTGTAAAACCAATAAAAATTTTATAAAAAAAAAAATGAAATCCCCCGCCCCCAGTGATTTACTGTAGCCAAGCACAGGCCAGAACAATCTGCTACAAGCTGCAGTGGCATACCCTCCAGAGTGCAAGGCTGGCCCAATACATGTTGGCATTAGACCCCAAAATGGTGCCCCACGTCCCTGCCAGGGAAGAATAAATAAAAAATTCCTTCCAGTAGCACCTTAAAGACCAACTAAGTTAGTTCTTGGTATGAGCTTTCGTGTGCATGCACACTTCTTCAGATACACTGAAACAGAAGTTGCCAGATCCTTCTATGTATCTGAAGATGTATGTATCTTCTATGTATCTGAAGATGTATGTATCTTCTATGTATCTTTCAGTGTATCTGAAGAAGTGTGCATGCACACGAAAGCTCATACCAAGAACTAACTTAGTTGGTCTTTAAGGTGCTACTGGAAGGAATTTTTTATTTTGACTATGGCAGACCAACACGGCTACCTATCTGTAAAGGGAAGAATAGATGAGGGAAGATCTATATCAGGAGAGGTGTGTGTGTGTGTGTGTGTGTGTGTGTGTGTGTGTGGATCTGCTGCCTCAGTGAGTCATACTGCTTGGGGTGCTTGCCTCACCTTGTCTCATGGGGGGGGGTGGCGCTGTTTGGGTGGAGTGGCAGAGCCAGGGCCAGGAGGGATTAGGCTGGATCTTGATTCCATTCACATGTTCTGTTAATCTGGGGTAAATGAAGCTGGCAAAAGGGTGTTGCAACTCAAAATCTGTTTTCAAGCCTTGTTTTCTTCCAGGCTTAGGCCGGCTTAGCCAGCAGTAGCCTTGCTTCCTAGCAGACTTTAGGTCTGAGGTGCTTTACACTGCCTTAATTTAAGACAGTGTAATTTATACTGGTTTCCTATTCTTAGGATTGCTACCTAAGCACTCACAGGATGCCAATTCCCTCCTTTCTTCTTCTACGCTTGCTTTAACTGCATGATGCATATGTAGAAATCATAGGTTATAACGCTTATCTCCTGTATGTGTAGTGAGATACATCATTGTCTGAATTGTTTGCATCAATCTTCTTGTTTCACTTTCTATACAATTGTTATGCGGGGTCCTTTTAAAAAAATCATTAAAACAAACCTGCATCTCTTTGCTTCTAACTCCTTGATATTTAGTTAGCATTTAGCTTGCAAATGATTACTAAAACCATCCCCTTACTTCCACTTCTTACTGCCATCTGCTGAGCATCTCCTTAGAGAAATTAACTGCATTCCGTACTGGAACTGTGAATGACAAATTTGTCACCGTATGCAAGGCATAAAGGGAAGTGGGGGGGGGAAGCCCTTTTAAGCAGTGGTCTAATTGCAAATAAAACAAGCTATACCAGAGGCAACGGAAAGGAAGGGTGAGATCTGCTTGAAAAAGCAAAGACTACTGGGCCAAGGAGATGGTCCTGTTTGTGGTTTCTCCCTACAAATCTCACTGGCCACTTTTGAGAATCGGCTGATGGACTATATGGGCCTTTGGCTCAATCCATCAAGGGTTTCCTTATGTCCTTGTGGGTCTCTTCTGTTAGATTGTCTGCCATTGATGCTGCCTTACAACACAATCCAAACCCAAGGTCTGCAAGGATGAGCAAGTTTGGAATAAGGCAGATCTGTCCCAGAGAGAGTCCCATGGACTGCAAGAAGATCAAACCTCTCCATTCTGAAGGAAATCAGCCCTGAGTGCTCACTGGAAGGACAGATCCTGAAGCTGAGGCTCCAATACTTTGGCCACCTCATGAGAAGAGAAGACTCCCTGGAAAAGACCCTGATGTTGGGAAAGATGGAGGGCTCAAGGAGAAGGGGACGACAGAGAATGAGATGGTTGGATGGTGTTCTTGAAGCTACCAGCATGAGTTTGATCAAACTGCGGGAGGCAGTGGAGGACAGAAGTGCCTGGCGTGCTCTGGTCCATGGGGTCACGAAGAGTCGGACACGACTAAACGACTAAACAACAAGTCCCAGCTAGGGCTCAGCCAGCAGTGAGGGAAGATCTTGTTGCTTCTTCTTTTGGGCAGCCTCCTCCCTTGGGCAGGTTGCAGTGGCTGCTGGAGAGCAGGCAAGGAGGAGAAGAGGTTACGGCCGCTGAGGCCCAGCCCTGTGTGATGCACTGGCTTTCAGGCACAGGCAGAGGGCAGGACTGCCCTGGGTGGAAAGAAAGGGATTAGTGGAGCAGAGCACGAGAAGTCGAGTTTTGTATTTGTTTACAAACACACTGTGTGTCTATGTCTAATCTTGCCCCTTTCTAAAATTTACTGGCGTGCGCTTTTCTTTTTGTAACTATACCAAAGAATAAAATAAAATTGGGATTACGGGTTTTCTCAGGACAGTGAGGTGTGTGTGTGGTGTTCCGTTGGTGTCGTGGTGGTTGGACTTGCCCTTCTTTTGATAAGAAATGTTCTGTGGTGCGGAGGCCAGGGGACAAAAAAATGGGGGGGAGCATTGAAGAAGGTCAGTTGGGGAGAGTGAAAAATGTCCCTGTTTTAATCTGTTGAATGTTGGAGGCTATGTAGTAGATCAGACCTTGGAGGAATAGAATGGTAGAGTTGGAAAGAATCTGAAGAACATCTAGTGCAGCCTACTGCAATTCAGGAATCCTGCCCACAGCCATGGGCTCAAATCACCTTATCATGGCCGTTTTACAGATGTGGGGAGCAGTTTTTCCTGAGGGAACCTCAGGAGAGACTTGATTGCTGCCTCTTAGTATCTGCCATTTGGTTACTTCTTGCTGTGTGTTCAATGGATTGCATGTTTTCAATGGGTTTTTATGTATTCCTATTTACTCATTTTGTTCCAAACCGCCTGTGGATTGCGCAGATAAGTAAATAATCAATTCTTGGTAGAGGCTCGAATAGTGAACTTTTTTCATTCACGGCTCACATGCTTAGCCAGTATGCGGCCTTAACTCTTCATTTTATTTACTTGACAGAATTTATACACCACTTTTTTTTATAAAAACACACACGCTTTAAGCTGTTTACATTAAAGAATATAAAGTATTCACAAGCAAATGTTGATAAAATCCATAGACTTTAAAAGCAGAAGACATAACAGGATTATCAAAACACAGGTAAAATCAGCAGCCTTTTTGAAAAAGAAGAAAAAGGAAAAAATATACATAATAAAATTTCCTGTCTGGGTAGCCTTGCCAGAACTAAAACGTTTTTAGCAGGCATCAAAAACAGCACACAGAAGGTGCTTGCCTGTTGTTAATAGACATTTGTCTCACTAAAGTGAAGGAAATGTCAAAGGAAAATAGGGATGAATGAATTGAATGCTTTTTAAACAAAGTGGGTTTATTTTTATTTTTTTAAAAAACATCTTTTGGGCTACTTTGTCTTCCAGCTGTGTACTAAACACTCTGCCTGCCATAAAAGCAGGTAACGCCCCAGGAAAGATGCCCATTTCACTCTCTGCCATGCCTCAAATCAATATGTGGTTTTTAAATGCGCCCTTTTTAAAACCACATGTCGTACCAGCTCCCATCTCAGTGGCATCACAGTGGGCAGAGCAGCTCGTTTCAGCTTCCAGGAAAAACAAAAAAGAGAAGCATCTTTGGAAGTATATTTAGAAAGGCAGCTGCAAAACGGAGGTCCCTTCTTTCAGCCCATGGGGGGATTGGTTTTAGATTAAGATTTACATTATGTCTCATTTGCATTTTTCATTCCCCCCCCCCCTTTTTTACACTGAAACCTAGGGATGTTCTCACATTTGCTTATTAACGACACCCATTACCTAAAGATGCACGCAGCAAGCTGGCAGATGGCCATGTCTCTGCTTACGGGTTCCTTGGCAACAGAGCAGAATGTTTGAGTTTAACTTTATCCATGTTGTCGTTTCCTAACTTGCATGTTTCTCCATTTTCCTCTTTACTCCACGCAAGCTCAAGTGTTTCCATTTACACACGCCTACATGCCTTCCTTCTGCTTTGCTGAAAGGGCCACCCACTCACTATCCGTCAACTTTTCCTTGAAACCCTCTCCCTCTCTCTCAGCTGAAATCTTTGACAGTCTTTTGAGGACCGCAGCTGCCTTGCCCGTGCTGGAGCCAGTTAATCTTCCCCATCCCATCTCTGCGAAACCACAGGCCATTTTTTTGCCCCTTTGACAAAGGAATGAGGAATTAATAGCTCACTATTTCGCCAATGGTGTCATGTGGAGTGTTTTACAGTGGCGTGTTAAAGTGGCTCTAGATCAGTATACGTACCTTTGGGGATGAAGTAGAACTGTAGGACTGCTGTATTTGTAGAGACAGGGGCCTTTTGTGAGAGGCTACCGGCTGGTTGCCCAGGAAGGTATAAAGAAGAAGAGTTTGGATTTGATATCCCGCTTTATCACTACTCGAATGAGTCTCAAAGCGGCTAACGTTCTCCTTTCCCTTCCTCCCCTACAACAAAGAAGTGTGACTAGCCCAAGGTCACCCAGCAGCTGCATGTGGAGGAGCGGAGACATGAACCCGGTTCACCAGATTATGAGTCTACTGCTCTTAACCACTACAACACACTGGCACAAAAAGACAAGGAAAGGTTTCTTACAGTCCTTTTTTATTTCAAACTTGAAAGAGAGAGGCTATAGCACCCAGCCTCTTGGATAATGGTGTTGTCCCCAGTTCATCGCCGCCACCCCTGTCTCTCCCACATCCTCATTCATCGTCACCTCCTCTACGCGTGCTGCTAAGTGCCCTCTGTCTTCGAGCTCTTTGCTCTCCTACTTTTAAGGCTCACCAGGTTCTGGGAGATGGTGGGATTGGAATGCTTTCTAGGGACAACGTGTCAGCCAGCTGCTGCTCCAGCTCTGATTGCTCCTCCTCTCTCATTATTTCCCAACTTTCCCCCTCATCTGCCTCTCAGCTGTGACCTCCTTCAAACCCCTGTTGTAAATCTATACCGTCTTCCTCTTCCTCCTCCCTGGGAGGGTCAGGATGGGGAGGTGGCCCCCGACAACTTCGGCTGATTAGCATTTTACGTCCTTTTAAATGTGTTTGCGGGAGAGGGATTATTGCTTTGTTTTATTCTTGTTCTTGCTTTTTTATGTATTTTGAGTTTTTATTCTGTATTTTTAAGCTGTGACATGCCCTGAGATCTTTGGATGAAGGGCGGTGTAGAAATTTAATAAATAATAAATTTAGTAAATGAATAAATTCAATAAATATAAATACCTAGGCCTATGGCAGTGCACCAGTGATGTAGAGTACCTGCAGTGTACAAATCCAGAGAAGATTATTTAGTCGTGTGCACATGAAGGGGGTCTAAAGCAAGTCAGTGTAATTTAAGGCGGCCTAAAATTACACCTGATCCACATCCTGTTCAGCAGCGGGACTGCTGGTGGTGCTCTGCTTAAGCCTGGCAGAGGGAAAACAAGCATTTGAAATAGTGTTCTATGCCAGGTTCTGTGACTGAGCTGAAAGGGCTTAGAATCCAACCTAAGTCATCCGTCCCCCCCGTCCCCCGGTCTGGCTGCACCCCTGCCATGCCCCTGAAACACCCCTTTTCGCGTACTTACAATGCTATTGGCTCAACTGTCTTTGGCTTAGCCAACTGAGTGGGAATCAACTGACTGAGCCAGAGATCTGCTGCATCCTATGCTGCTCTTCCCAGTGGATCTTGCCACAGGATCCCTGACTCTGTTAGATTGTATACGGAGCTCATTTTGCACCCAGGGTGACTAAGCCAAACTCTTGATTGAGCACAAACATGCTTTTCCCCCCTTTTCTGTTGTAATTTATAATTTCCTGGAAGACAACACGGCCCTCCTTGCAGTGTCTGTTCACAGCATAAAACTGTCAAATTCCCATTAAGCTTAAGGTGAAAAATTAATGAACCATTCAGTTCAGTTATTTCAAAACTAATACAATTCTATTAGCATTGCAGCTGAAAGTCAAAGAAGTGGTATGCACAATTACAGTTCAGTGTCGAGTCAAACTTTCCTTTTTCTAAAGAAAGAAAACAAAAAGGAAGATCATTAAAATGCTATTTTAGGGCACAATAGGAACACACACACACACACTTTTCCTCAGACGTCTAGATACATGTTTGGCTTTATTCATCACTGACAAAACATGACTTTCCTGTGCAATAATTTGGCTGGGTGTAGGTTGCCAGTAGGAATGCAGAAAGTTGTCTTATACTGAATCAGACCAGTGAGCCATCTAGCTCAGTATGTCTTACACTGACTGGCAGAAGTTACCTGGGTTTCAGTGGGGACATTTCTGGCTCTACATGGAAATGCCAGGGATGGGACTTTTGCATGTAAACAGACGCTCTGTTGCTGAGCTCCGACCCTCCTTAAAGCAAACTGTAAAAGGTCTGGGTTAAATGTTGATGAGGAGGGACCATAAAAAGGTCAGCACTCGTTCAAGGACCACCATGCAATACAGAGACCTGGGTAGAACCCCTTACCGAAACATCAACCATGACATTTGTTTGGTACCCAGCCCCCCAGTAGAATTTGATAATGGTGTGAATTTGGTTCCAGAAGGAAGAGGAGTTTCGTTTCTGCTCCGTGGTCACAAGGGGACTAGACTTTTTCCAGGACACATCCTCTTTCTCAGGGGTACAAATTGCATTTATTTGCTTTGAATGGCTGTCATGGCGTCCTCTTTTTTGCAATAATAATACTAATAATAATTTATTTATATCTCGCCCTCTCCAGCGGATAACAACAGTGAAAGTATTACAGTTTACATAAAATCATAATCAATTAATTGAAATACATTCTAAAATCAATTCATTCTGAAATCAATTCAGAATCAAATTAATGGCAACCATTGGGCTAGAGTTCTATGAGGATTACCAAAGGAGGGGGTCAGGCTGTGCCCTGGCCAAAGGCCTGCCGGAACAGCTCTGTCTTGCAGGCCCTGTGGAAAGATGTCAAGTCCTGTAGGACCCTAGTCTCTTGTGACAGAGCGTTCCACCAGAAAGGGGCCACAGCCGAAAAAGCCCTGGCTCTGGTTGAGGCCAGCCTAACCTCCCTGTGGCCCGGGACCTCTAAGATGTTTTTGTTTGAAGACTGTGTGCCTTCACACAGCACATCGTTAAAATGCAGTATTCACTTCCAAAGGAGGCAGTGATGGCCACCAACTTGGGTGGCTTCAGCAGAGGATAGGACAAATTCATGGAGGTAAAGGCTATGAATAGCTATGATGGCTGTGCTTTGCCTCCATGGTAGGAGGCTGTATGCTTCTGTTTACCAGTTGCTGGGCATATATCCTGCTTACAGGTTTCCTAGAGGCATCTGATTAGAATCATAGACTTGTAAACTTGGGAGGGACCTCAAGGGTCTTCCAGTTCAGCCCCCTGCAATGCAGTTCAATCTCAGCACCCATGAAAGATATCCACCCAGCCTCTGCTTAAAAACCTCCAAGGAACGAGAGTCCCCCACCTCCTGAGGGAGACCGTTCCACGGTCAAACAGCTCTTACTGCCAGAAAACGTTTCTCGGAAATCCAAAAGTGCCTGTCATGGAATCAGAGCGGCATGTTCTGTTCGTGAACTGTTCAAATGCACTGATCTAGAGAAAGGTTTTATTGTTGTATACTAAGTTGTTCTCTTTACCCCCTCAACTCTCCTTGAAGATGGAAGCTATAAACAGAACCGATCGAACCTCACTTCTCTATTAGTCCAGCCTATTTGTGCGGCATTGGTGAGGAAGCTGTTCTCTTCCCCCGAGAAGGCTGGTGGAAATGAAGATTGCCAACCCCTGGAATTGCTGGCTACAGGTAACAGTTTTCCTCTCTCTCTCTCTCTCTCTCTCAGAATGACGATCCTCTTTAAATTCAGAACTTCCGTAAGCCCTTGAAATTGCATTACGCGTAATTGTGTATAATTGGGGGCTTTGACCAATTGCAGGTACATTCCTTTAGCAGCACTTTAAGAAGAGGCAAGGAGAGAGAGAAAATATATATCAATTACACTCTGAAGAGCTTGCTGAGATTGAGCTCAGAACGTTCTGAAGAGCCGCTGATGAGAAGAAGGATGTTAATGGGGGGGGAGAGAGAGAAAGTATTTCACAAACTCGTTTAAAAATACAGTGGTGCCTCGCAAGACGAAAATAATCCGTTCCGCGAGTCTCTTCGTCTAGCGGTTTTTTCGTCTTGCGAAGCAACCCTATTAGCGGCTTAGCGGGTTAGCGCTATTAGCGGTTTAGCGGTTTAGCAGCTATTAAAGGCTTAGCGGCTTAGCGGCTAAAAGGCTATTAGCGGCTTAGCGGCTTAGAAAAAGGGGGGGAAGCGAAAAAAAATCGCAAGACTCGCAAGACGTTTTCGTCTTGCAAAGCAAGCCCATAGGGAAATTCGTCTTGCGAAGCACATCAAAAAGCGGAAAACCCTTTCGTCTAGCGGGTTTTTCGTCTTGCGAGGCATTCGTCTTGCGGGGCACCACTGTACACAAAAATTCACAAAGCTTACACATACCTGTCTCATTGTTTGTTGCTTCTGCCAAGATCTAACTGATGCAAGTCAGATACCTGGAGTACCACGTCTCTCAGCACATGGCATTAAAGTCTAATTCATGCTATTGACTGAGAAGATCTCTCTGATTCACCCAAGAGAGGCTTCTGTAGCTGCAGTGCCATTTGTTAGGCCTTGTTGGACAACATACAATATCAGGGAAGCGTTTAAGGCACCAGGAGAGCATTAAAGAGTTGGCTTTCCTCACGTTTTCTCCCCCCGAGTGTGTGCCTCCAGCATATCTACTAAGCTCTCTACAAATAGCTCTGTTTGTGTACACTTTCATTTGTATCACATTGCACCTCTGTGTGTGCGTGTTTGTATATCATAAGGGGGCCTGTTTCGCTTAGGGTAAAAATAAATAAATCTGACAACAAAGAGGCAGAAATGCACTGAGCAGAATTTGGTGAAAGGTGTTCTCATCTGAATGTTTTGGGAAGCATCATACACGCAAGGAAAGGCAGCAGATCACAGCATTTTCAAGTTGGAAGGGATCCTGTGCTCCATCTAGTACAATCCCTTGCAATACAGCAACCTCAACTAGATCATACATGCCAGATGGCTATCCAGCCTCTGCTTAAAGATCTCCAAGGAAGGAGGGCCCACAACCTTCTGAGGGAGACCGTTCCACTGTCAAACATCTCTTACGGTCACAACTGTCCATGGAGGCGCAGGTCAATTCTGCGTCCAGTACAGCTGTTTATCAGCTCCATCTGGTACGCAGGCTGAGACCCTACCTGCCTGCAGACTGTCTCGCCAGAGTGGTGCATGCTCTGGTTATATCCCGCTTGGACTACTGCAATGCGCTCTATGTGGAGCTACCTTTGAAGGTGACCCAGAAACGACAACTAATCCAGAATGCAGCAGATAGACTGGTGACTGGGAGCAGCGCCGAGACCATATAACACCGGTCTTGAAAGACCTACACTGGCTCCCAGTACATTTCCGAGCACAATTCAAAGTGTTGGTGCTGACCTTTAAATCCCTAAGCGGTCTCGGCCCAGTATACCTGAAGGAGCGTCTCCACCCCCATCGTTCTGCCCAGACACTGAGGTCCAGGGCCAAGGCCCTTCTGGCGGTTCCCTCGCTGCAAGAAGCCGAGTTACAGGGAATCAGGCAGAGGGCCTTCTTGGTAGTGGCACCCGCCCTGTGGAATGCCCTCCCACCAGATGTCAAAGAGAACAACAACTCCCAGACTTTTTAGATGACATCTGAAGGCAGCCCTGTTTAGGGAACCCTTTAATATTTAATAAACTATGGTATTTTAATATTCTGTTGGAAGCCACCCAGAGTGGCTTGGGAAACCCAGCCAGATGGGCGGGGTTTAAATAAACACATTATTATTATTATTATTATTATTATTATTGTTGTTGTTGTTGTTGTTGTTGTTGTTGTTGTTGTTGTTAATATTAATATTATTATTAATTTTTTTATTATGTTAGTCCTGATGTTTATTCAGAATTTCTTTTCTTATTACTTGAAACAATTGGTTTGGGTCATGCCCTCCAGAGCAGCAGAAAACAAGCTTTCTCCATTCTCCATGTGGCAGGGCTTTGGGTATTTGAAGACAGCTGTCATACCTCCTCTCACTCTCCACTTATCCAGGCTATTGGCCTGGCAGAAAGGTTTTCAGTGAGGATATATGGTGATGTTACATTCCATCTGGTACATCTATCCATACCCTGAGATGGCACCAATGTGCTTCAAATCTATCCGGAGTGATAGGCAAGAAACTGAAAGATACAGGTTTGGGGGAAGGAGAAATACCTTTTGCCAGTGGGTGGGTGGGTGGTGGCCATTGGGACTGGTGGGGTAGAAATCAGTGAGGCCAATGACTGGTGGAGCCTCAGCCAATGACAGCCAGAGCTAAGCAATTCGAGTTTTGTCTCTACCATCCCCGCTGCTGGGGATTGAGGAAGGGCAGTTCTGTTTCGCAGAGCCATGCAGAGCCTCATGTCTTTCAGTAATCACATAGTTTCTGGTGTCTTTCAGTAATCACATAGTTTCTTTTTGGGGGGGGGGTATCAATTTCTGTCCAGCCCGAAAGGAGTGTATATTATATTTATGAGGAAAACCACACCAGCTTATGCTGTTGAACAGCGAAAGGTCTTAAAAATCAATCCAGATTTATTTAGAGGAGGGTGGAGAACAGATAAATCAGATTAAACAAACAGTGTCCAAGGGATCAATCACTTCCATGCAAAAGGTGACAGAAGAGCAAGTTCGTACTGCAGCAACTTCCAGTCGTTCATCAGCTGTGCTAAATAAGGCATTGCATGAGAAAGTTTACAGTATATTCAGCATTCTGTCTGCAGCCATTGATTCACAATTAACTTTCTTCATAGACTATTTGATACACTGCTAAGCAAGAATTAATTTTGCAGAGATAAATGCACTGTATTAATGACGCAGTGTGGCATATTCCCCTATCAGGCTGGCCTGCTACATAGATAGCATCCATTTCTCTTTTACAAAACCTTGGGTTACAAATTCTTTCCAGATTTGAGTCAAAATGTGGATGGGATCAATTTCCGAGATGAAAATGGTACCAGGATAAAGCAATGGAAACTAATTAAGTAAAGTTGTTTGTGTATTTTCAACAGTGTAATAAACTGTTTATTATTAGCATTACAGTGCAACCTCGGGTTGCAAACGTGATCCATGCGGGAGGCACGTTTGCAACCTGCAGCGCCACATTTGTGCACTTATGGGTCGCAATTTGGCGCTTCTGTGCATGTGCAAAGTGCAATTCAGTGCTTCTGCACATGCGTGAGTGCTGAAACCTGGAAGTAACCCGTTCCGGTACTTCTGGGTTCGGTGCGGTGTGCAACCTGAAATCGCGTAACCTGAAGCGGCTGTAACCCGAGGTACCACTGTAGTTATTCCTAAAATAAATCCCCGCTATTAAAAAGCATATGAAACTGATACACTTTTAACTTATTGAATTAGAAGATTTAATGCATAGATTAAAAAAAAATATCTATGCATCTATCTATCTTTATGAGAGAAGGAGGCTCCCAGTGATGTACTGGGGAGAATTTCGGATCTGCAAGGATGTTAATTCATATCCTTGCTCAGTCATAAAGTTCCCCAAACTACACACTGGGAGGAATGCAATGATAAATGGCTTATGCAATGGAAATCCACTCACACAATGAGACTTCCGGTTTATCAGCTACCTGCATGCCCCGCCATCTGCTCCAGATGGTCCCCCAATCTTCCTGAACATATTTTGGGGGAATACGGTAGCTGCCAGGGAGAGTAGAACCCCCACTGCATGAGAAGACACCCAGTCAAGCTATATAGAATCTCACCAAATCATGGAGTTTTGCAATGTGGGTGCTTGTCTGTTTATCACCTGTAAACGGCTCTTCGGTTTGTGGTAGTCCTGAGCATCATTTGGTCTTGTGGGACTCCTCCTCTGTCAGTGGGTCCCAGCTGTGGGTTCTCTGGCTGTGGTGGCACTGGGCAGGCAGATCTAATGACACATTTGATTTCCTACCATGTTCCACAGCACTAGAAAAAATAGTTATTATTATTATTATTATTATTATTATTATTATTATTATTATTATTATTATTTATTAATGCAGGCTATAGCCTGCACTGCCCCACCCCACACAAACCCACAGTAAGAGACCACATTTATAGGAGCAACTACATGATAAGATGTGTGCATGAGACAGCCACATGGTTTGGAACAATTTGAACCATACAATACAATACGATAATCTTTATTGTCATTGTCCCATACAGAACAACAAAATTGAAAAATCTACATCAGACATTCAGAAACCAACAAGCCTGCTATCCCAGCCTGTTTAGCCCCCTAAAAACTCTGATACCCCATAATTAAATACAATATACTCCCATAGAGACTACCTTACACTGTGTTTAAAACCAAAATCACATTTGAATAGAAACTGTTTCTCAGACGGCTAGTCCTAGTCTTTATAACCCTATACCTTCTTCCAGAAGGCAGAAGCTGAAAGAGATCATTTCCGGGGTGCGCACTATCCTGCACTGTCTCTGCAGCTTTCTTATGGCACCTGGAAGCATAGATTTGATCCAAGGTGGGAAGAGTGCACCCAATTATTCTCTCTGCAGTCTTTACAACCCTGGACAACATATATAGGCACATAAAGGACATGCCACATCAGCAGGCAACTTAATGGGTCTGAGTGTCTGTTCCCATTAGCTGAGCAAATGTCAATAATCAGGGATGATGGGAGTTGTAGTCCAACATTTGGAGACCCACCTCTGACATATCACATGATACGTTTCCTACACAGTTTGGGCCCTCAGTGCTATCCATGTGCGGCCACAGATATGCACTGTGTACAACAGTGACAAAGGAACATGAGGCCACATGTGTTCGTTATGCATCGGCTAATGGATTTTGAAGTAAAAAGGGCTCAGGAAGATGGGGCCAAACTGGAACTGTTAATGATAAGAGTAATCCCTTTCTGTTCTTTTAGTCGTGAAGTAGCTTTATGGCTTAGATAAAGTTTAGAGAATATTTCAAGCCGCATTAAGCTAAAGTCTCCCTGTCACTTTCCAGAGCATAAAGTAGAAAGAGATAAAGTTGTCAAGACCTTTAAAGTCTTTCATCGGACGTCTAACAGTGGAAAGTGAGATTTGTTGTCAGAACTGTTTAAGGGAAATTAAATTTTACTCCTTTTCCATACTCCATTGAGAGCTCTTTGAGCCTTTTGTTAGGCGCACTAAGCCTTTAAACCAAGCAATGTTACTGTACAATGTGCCCATTCATTTTATTATCTGATTCCAGAACATACCGCTTGCCGGTGGAGAACATTCTCTTTCATTACTACCCATTTGAGGATGAAATGACCATTGAAGAAGGCATGGTGTGGCCACCAAAATTGGGTTCTATTTCCCCTCTTCTTCTGTAACTGTTGCAGCAATAGGGACGGGGGAGAAATTCAGTTTCAAAAGTGGACTCATCTCATCTACACATCCCAACCAATCTGCGGATTGGAGATGGATGCAAAAAAAAATGTTCTTACAGAAAGCTACTACCTGGTGCAGCTAGTCAATCAACTGATTTTCAGTGCTTGCAAAGCTCTGTGTGCAGCTCTCTGCAAGCCATGGCATTGTCTGATTGCAAAGAGTTGTGCACCCACCTACGATATGGGGTAAAGCTGCAACCTCGCTTCTGGCCCAGCCACATTTTTACCTGACCCAGGTACTAACCAGATAGGTCTGGCCTGGCCACAAGGGCTTTCAAGGCCACATGAGTAATCCTGGTGGGTCTACTTAGCTAAATCATCTTGCTGTGCCTGTTTAAAATGCAGCTGATATTCCCATATCATGATTGTATGGGGGTGGGAATCATTGCTCCTTAGATCCATGGGGAGCACTCATTCTCCTCCCCCCTCCCTGAAAAATCATCTGGACAGTGATAGTGCAACATCAGTTCCCATCATTCTCAGGGGGAATTGCATGCACTAGGGAAATTCTTTGCAAAGTTTGTGAATCAGGCAAAATTCCATTAAAAATGTATACCATATTTTTCACCCTATAGGACGCACTTTTCCCCCTCCAAAAATGAAGGGGAAATATGTGTGCGTCCTATGGGGCGAATGCAGGCTTTCGCTGAAGCCTGGAGAGCGAGAGGCATCGGTGCGCACCGACCCCGCTCGCTCTCCAGGCTTCAGGAAGCTATCCGCAAGCCTTGAGAGCCCGGGGGGACCTCCCGCAGGCTCGCAAGGCTTGTGGGCAGCAGCCTGCAGCCCGGAGCATGGGGCGCCCTCCGGAGGACGCCCCATGCTTCGGGAAGGTGTCCGCAAGCCTCCCACGCCCGGCAGGAGGTCCCACCGGGCGCGCGAGGCTTGGGGCGGCAGCCTGCATCCCGAGGGGCGAAAAATCCTATGGGGCGGTGCATCCTATGGGGCGAAAAATACGGTATATTAGGGTAAATGTTGCTGATGAATTTTGATATTTTTTCCTTTAAAAAATTGAATATTGACATGGAAATGTTCAGAGCTTCACTTAAACGAGACCCTTGTTCCCCTGACAGAACTACTCATGATGGTTTAACCATTACCGTACTCCATACCCTCTAACTGTTAGAGTCTAACATTTATCTGACGAAAATAGGGACGTCCTATTCAACAACAACGATTTTATTATTTATACTCCACCCATCTGACTGGGTTGCCCCAGCTACTTTGGCGGCTCCCAACATATATAAAAACATAATTAAAAAATTCCCTATACAGGGCTGCCTTTAGATGTCTTCTAAAGTTTGTATAGTTACTTCTCTCTTTGGCTTGGCTTAACTCCAAACCCTCCAGCATTTCTCCGATGAAAAGAGGGACGTCCTACCATACCTTCCAACATTTCTTTGATGAAAATAGGGACATCCTTAGGAATCAAATCAGAAACTGGGACAGCCTCTGTAAATCCAGGAAAATAGGGAGACTTGGAGGCTCTGTCAGTCTGAAGTGTAGCTCTGTGAGGGAAATAGGGCCCTCCTAACAACTTTTAGCATCCTTAGCATGACTACATTTTTCAGGATTGTTTGGGTCAAGCCATGACAGCTCAAAGTTGTATGATACTGCTTTGAATGTATAGTGAAGATGGGACCATATACTGTGCTTGTACCATTTTTAACGGTTTTATATAGCTGCACACTACCCTGGTGTTTTGTAAGAGGGTGGTATATTTTATAAATAAAAATAAATAAATACACAGCCGGGCACACAGACAAATCTGAACCACGATTGATGATCTTTGTCTGACCCCATCCAAACCCCAGGCTTGGTGGGATGAATCTGTGTGCATAGTGAATCTATGCACAGGCAAAATCCCCACTCACGTTATTGGTATTAATGCTCAGAACTTCAGTATCGTGGCTTGCACTGTGTTGTATTATTATTAACATTTTGCTGAAGGTGGGGGGAGGAAAAGTCTATTTGCTATTGCTCCCCTTTCAGCCCGTAATGAGGTCATTTGTTTTCTCAGCCCGAGAGGTAAAAGAAGAAAAAATAAAGATATTAGTTTTAATTAATTTTTAAAACAAACTCATTAGTCAAATGCTGGGAACATGAACTTGAAAGCCCTTTTGACAAAGACAGAGGGACGGGTTATTTTCCTTGTTGCAATATTCTCTCGGTGGAAACATTTCTGTGTGCTTCTGGAACGAGACCAGAAAATGAGCTGACTGGGGTTGGCTGAGGAGGAACAGCCAGCGAAATAATTGCCTCTGATTCTTCCCACATCTTCCCATTGGTTCCATGACTTTGATACATACACCATCCTACATTCCAGTTCCCATTCTCTTCTCTCGACTGCTCTTCTCTCGACTGCCAAACTGGCGACAGTGATGTTCGAAAAGGGAGGTATTACCAGACTGGGGTAGCTCTGAGGTTTGCAGAGAAACATTAAATTTTGGAGTTTTAAAGTAGCAGGGGGCTTGTTGCAGAAAAGGTTCTGTGTCTCACCTCAAGGAAGACAGAGATGACTATAAAGTGTAATATGGAACTTTACTTAACACCATCAGTTAATATTGGTTAAAGCAGGAGGGGAAAGAGAAACTACATTTATAATTCAAGAAGGAATCCCCCTCCCAGAAACCCCATTGTGGCTCTGTTCTTCCTCTTAGTAAAGTATTAATTAAACATTGCTGCTTGTCTGAACAGAACGAAGGAGGAGTGCCACTGTATTCTGCTCTGGTCAGACCTCACCTGGAGTACTGTGTCCAGTTCTGGGCACCACAGTTCAAGAAGGACACTGACAAACTGGAACGTGTCCAGAGGAGGGCAACCAAAATAGTTAAAGGCCTGGAAATGATGCCTTATGAGGAACGGCTAAGGGAGCTGGGCATGTTTAGCCTGGAGAAGAGGAGGTTAAGGGGTGATATGATAGCCATGTTCAAATATATAAAAGGATGTCACATAGAGGAGGGAGAAAGGTTGTTTTCTGCTGCTCCAGAGAAGCGGACACGGAGCAATGGAGCCAAGCTACAAGAAAGAAGATTCCACCTAAACATTAGGAAGAACTTCCTGACAGTAAGAGCTGTTCGACAGTGGAATTTGCTGCCAAGGAGTGTGGTGGAGTCTCCTTTTTTGGAGGTCTTTAAGCAGAGGCTTGACAACCATATGTCAGGAGTGCTCTGATGGTGTTTCCTGCTTGGCAGGGGGTTGGACTCGATGGCCCTTGTGGTCTCTTCCAACTCTATGATTATATGATTCTATGATTCTAGGAGGAACCCAGAAGAGTCCAGCACAGACTGAGCATGCTCAGTATCCATGGGGCATTGACTAACTCAGGCTTCCTCAAACTCGGCCCTCCGGATGTTTTGAGACTACAATTCCATCGCCCCTGACAACTGGTCCTGCTAGCTAGGGATCATGGGAGTTGTAGGCCAAAAGCATCTGGAGGGCTAAGTTTGAGGAAGCCTGGACTAACTGTTGAGGCAGCAGGGAGGGAAAACTGGGTTGGCTGGAAAGAAGAGACATATAGATGTAAAAGGTCTTGAGATAACCTCATTCTATGGGTAGGCCGCTTCCTGGATCATACTGGGCGTGACGGAGCCACTATGCTATCTTCCTAGCTGGTGGGTCACTGCTAGTTCATGGGAGGAAGTCAGCTTGGTGCAAATGCATTGGCAGGAACCCCAGATTGGCTGTGCTAGCATGTTTGCCTTGCCCTGACCCCCCCCCATTGCCTCACTATTTACCCTCTCTCTCCCAGTAAGCAACATCAAGCCAGCCACAAGGAAGTGAGTGTAGCAGTTCTGCCGCATGTGACAAGATGCTTCTGGAGAATAGGCCATAGAAAACAATGTGGAAATCCGAGATTTTAATATACCTGGATTGGGCAGCTGAGTGTTCAACACAACGATAACAACAAAAAACCAAAGTCGAAAACTGCAGAGCCTAATGAACATACATAGTGGACCCAGAATGCTGATTGACTGGGGAGCAGATGGGAGTGGGTGGGACCCTGAAAAGAAGCACTTCACACTGCAACATTTTGTTGCAGGCGTTCCTTTGCTCCTTCTCATTTTTCTCATAATTAGGCTGTGGGTGCTGTCACTTATGTAGCCAAAACAGAACCACTTAAGTGAAGGTTTTTCTAAGTGTTTTGTGGCTGGATGCTGCCCAGAGTGGCTGGGGAAGCCCAGCCAGATGGGCGGGGTATAAATAAATTATTATTATTATTATTATTATTATTATTATTATTATTATTATTATCCCAAACATATGTTCTTTCTCTCTTAGCAGAAAGAAGAACTGTGACACTGGAAGTTCAAACACAACCAACATACAAAACAATGTCCAACGTCGTTGCATACTTAAAAGGAGCCACAATTCCTGGTACGTATATCTTTAGTCTGCCACCTGCAGTGGTTGAAAATAAGAAGGCAGTTGTGTGGGGAATAACTGGGGGCAGACTGAGCTTGACAGGGCAGGGTCTCATTGGTCTAGGAATCACTGAGTGCTGCATGTTATCTAAATTTCATTACTTTAATTTTCATTTTCTTAAAAATTTATTATTAAAGCTTTTCCATAATACAATAGAGTAAAAAAATAAAACAATCTAAATAAAAACAAAAACAAAGAAAAAAGAAAACACCACAGAAAAACCAACAAAGAGAAGAAAAGAAATGAAATAAATGGGAAAAAAGTAAAAAGGACTTCCCATTTTCCTTCTGTCAGTTACATAAAAGAAATTATTTAAAATAATCACTATAGAATAACTCCCAGATGATCTACTTTCTGTAAGGCAATATTTTCCCAACCTCCTGACCCAAATAGGTTAATTCATTTTCCTTCTTACACTAGAAGTCCAAAATGGGATCTCTAATTATTATTATTATTAATAAATGCCAGTGATATTTTTTTCTATATTCAAACACATCAACTTTGTATCCAACCATTCCCTCATATTGAACAATAATAAGTGTTCCATCTTTTTTAAAAAGGTTCCATCTTTTTTCCCCAGATTGGTATATTTCAGGCAGCACTCAGCTAAGTTTTATACTCAGAGCAGAGCCACCGAAATTAATAGACCTAACATAGTCACTTTTACCAAACTTAAAACCATGGAGAGACCTGGTTTGAACAAAGACATTGGATTCTTATCCCATTATACATGACTAAGCCATTTCTCACCTTCTCACCCCTTGCCTTTTCCTGTAAGACCTATTACAGTCGTTAAGAGTCGTCAACAGGCTCATCTCGGCTATCTGCCAATCTCCCATTCCCACCACCCTTCTGAGTAATACCCCTCCCCACCTTCTCACTATATAGAAGGATCGGGCAACTTCTGTTTCAGTGTATCTGAAGAAGTGTGCATGCACACGAAAGCTCATACCAAGAACTAACTTAGTTGGTCTTTAAGGTGCTACTGGAAGGAATTTTTTTATTATAGTCACGTTCATTGATTTTGACAGGTCCACTCTGACTAAAACTTAGCTGAATGCCACCCAAATTATTGTTCTGTACTGTTCTCTTGCGGCCTAGACATTATGGGGGAAAATATGGACACTTACACTCTGTTAGTTTCATATATTATATAAAGCAACAACAACGACAAAATCCTCTGAACTCCAGTCTATTGATTCTTGCACCAGTTAAAGCTCATTGCAGATTGTGTCTAAAATTCTTCTACAGTGTTATTGCAGTGAGGAGAACTACCAGGGAAATTTGTCAATCAGACTGTGTCTGCCCAATTAAAAAATGTTCATAAGTAGTAATCGCAGGGGGGTAAAAACCCTGAGGAATATGTAATTTCATAGACAATTTAATGTACAGACAATTTGCTATACAGACTTCCCCAGCACACGCCAACATGTTGCCAGCAGGGATGTGTGAGTAACTTCAGATAAGAAGAAAAATAAGAATACCCTTTAACTTTTCTTTATTTAAGAAAGGGGCTTTTTATGCTAGACTGTTGTTAGACTAGAATCATCATGACAGACATAAATACTATGTTTCCGAGCAAATGTACCAGAACAATTTGAGGCTGGGCAGGGGCTTTTAAAGTCGTTCCTTTTTGATGTGCTTTAAAGCTACGGTTGCCACCTACAGTCTCTTGAAGCGAAATCTGGAGGCAGCTTGACATTACCTGCTGAGGTGGCAAGTCTGAGGGATTTTTGAAGGGTTTTGACAAGGCTAATGAATTTTACCAGGCTGTAGCTCTATAGGCAGTGGCAGGCGGTGGGCTCTGAATTTTCAGCGGTGCCCTGTGTGATGCTAACATACAGCGCCCCCGCTGCTCATGCTCTGCTCTGACGACATCTGGGGACCAAAGATTCTCCACATAAGGGCTCTTCTTATGTTCTTATAACACTTCAGTGCCTTTAGAGCAGGCATCCCCAACCCTCGACCCTCCAGATGTTTTGGACTACAATTCCCATCGTCCCTGACCACTGGTCCTGTTAGCTAGGGATCATGGGAGTTGTAGGCCAAAACATCTGGAGGGTCGAGGGTTGGGGATGCCTGCTTTAGAGCAAAGAAGGCAACAGCCCACGGTGTCAGATATGCTCATTTTGGTTTACTCCCTGAGGCACAGCCATGAATTTAAGTGTAATCATTTACTCCAGTTTTACCAGTTTCAGTCGTTTCTGAAACCTGATCAATCTTCAGTGACGGCAGATAAGATCTGAAGATGAGGCACTTGGAAGAGTTCTGTACCGCAAGCTACAACATTCCAGGGAACCAGGCAGAGGGCCTTCTCGGTAGTGGCACCTGCCCTGTGGAACGCCCTCCCACCAGATGTCAAAGAGAACAACTACTACCAGACTTTTAGAAGACATCTGAAGGCAGCCCTGTTTAGGGAAGCTTTTAATGTTTGGTGCTTTATTGTATTTTAATATTTTGTTGAAAGAGTGGCTGGGGAAATAATAAATTATTATTATTATTATTATTATTATTATTATTAGGCTGGCACAGCAGGCAAATATGTTTGCATCTCTGGTTAGGATCAGGGTACCAAGTAGCCAAAATCTAACTAAGGCTTAACAGGTATAAAGCTTTTGCTATTCTCGTGAATAGACATCTTGAAGCCGGTTGATTTCAGTGGTGCACAGCAGATGCGATGAAGCTGGGCAAAAATGGGAAAGATCACCAATACAATTAATGCTTTCAGTGCCAATTTCTCGTGCTGCTTAATTAACAACAACAACAAAAATTGCTTGGTTGTTTTTTTTCTTCTCCTCCCCACCCCCAGATAGATATGTAATAGTTGGCAGCCACCACAGCACGTTAGGTGCCTACAGCAGGCAGCAGTGGACTCATGGAACTGCCGTGATGACTGCATTCATCCAGGCCTTGATGAGGAAAGTGAAGAAAGGATGGAGACCAGACCGGACCATCATTTTCTGCTCATGGGGAGAAACTGTGTTTGGCAAGATCGGCTCCTACGAGTGGGCAGAGGTAAGAAAATGCTGCCTTTTACCAATGTCCTTAACCCAAGGGAAGCTGGGGTTGCCAGAAGGATCAGCACCACTGGCCAGCACCTTTGGACACTAGCACTGTAAGGAGCTACAGTTGTACCTCTGATTACAAACTTAATTCGTTTCGGAGGTCTGTTCTTCACCTGAAACTGTTCTTAACCTGAGGTACCACTTTAGCTAATGGGGCCTCCCACTGCTGCCGCGCCGCTGGCGTGCGATTTCTGTTCTCATCCTGAGGTAAAGTTTTTAACCTGAGGTACTACTTCCGGGTTAGTGGAGTCCGTAACCCGAAGTGTTTGCAACCCGAGGTGTTTGTAACCCGAGGTACCACTACACCATAGCTGTCAACTTACAGATTTGAAAATAAGGGACCAGCAGCCTCGAAAATAAGGGATCAGCAGCCAAAATAAGGGATTTTCCCAGCACAGGTATCTTCGACTTCTGAGCCCCTCCAAGCTAAAGGCAGAAAGCCCAGCCAGCAGCCAAACAAAGCCTCAAGCGGTGGTTCCCACAGCGCAGCAACCTGGCAAAGGGGATGCAGCAAGGAAAACCACCGTCACCTCTCTGCTGGGAAGCGCTGAGCATTGGCCAGTCCCCAGGCAACGCAGCCAATTTGATCAGCACAAGGCATGCAAGCTCCACCACCCCCAGTCGTTCTTAGACTCCTTATTGGGTGAGCAACGCAGCCAAGCAACACAGTTGGAGTCCCCCTCCTCCCTGGCCGGCAGGGAGGGAGGGAGAGGAGCTGCTACCTTTGAAACCCGGGAAATTTAAGGGACATCGTCAATAAGGGACAGCAGCAGGACACAGTGCTGGGATAAGGGACTTTCCCACCAAATAAGGGACGGCTGACAGCTATGCACTATACTGGTACCCTCATTAGGAAGCATAGAGTTGAAAGGCGCCATGAGGGTGCAATGCAGGAATCTTTTGTCCAACATGGGGTGCATTGCTGTGAGGGCTTTAATTGGAAATTAATGGGGAGAACAACTTAAAACTGGAAAAATTACAATCTGAAAGAAACTCTAAGGTTTAAAGATGGGTCATGGGTTCGAAACCCACGTTGGGCAAAAGATTCCTGCATTGCAGGGGGTTGGACTAGATGACCCTTTTCTTCCAATTCTTGCTTTCTATTAGTCAAAACAGCTCAGCCCCTTGGGAGTGTCTGTTGACTGAAATGTTTGCAAGGTTTCCGGCATGCCTACCAAAGAGCTTTATTGATTAAAATGAAGATGATCTCATTTTTTTAAAAAAAATGCATTACAGACTCATATTTTTTCGGTGGTGACTGATGAGTCAGCAGCAAGGTAAACAAGGTGAATGAGACGCCTAAAAATAGTAGAAGGGAACTGAGCACTGCCTGCGATTAGTTCACACCAATGCAAGCAATTAATCACAAGTGCTTTTCAGAGTTCCCCCCGCAATTTGTAGACAATTAAAGTGTTCCTCCGTGGCAAACAAAAGCTAAGCAGAGTCAACTGAATGGTGAGCCTACCAGATGAAAATAATTTTCTAGAGGTATGTCAGAATCCATTGAGGGCACAAGAAGTGTTAATGAGACAATCTGTCAATCTGGTAGAAGTCCCTACCTTTCTCAGTCAATCAGCGACGTGGAGGAAACTGGGTAAATAAGCAGTAAGGACAATCTAGGTGGGTGGTTAATTGGTACATGCCTGTCTGTCAGATCAGACAACAAAGCAAGGCAGAAGGAAAAGATGGATGGGAAAATGTTAAAACTAAGGATAAACACATACTAGCACATTTAATCAGAGCACTTGAATAAGATGGATCAGAACAGGTACATGTTTTACCTAGCCTGTTGTGATCCTATGTATCCAAAACAATGAAGAATATGAAACTGTAATAGCTATTATCATATTATTATTTCTTTGAGTTGTTGCATTATCAGTTTAATTCAACTGCGGTGAATTATGGTGCTTCAGTTTATGATTCCCAATTCGCCATTCCCAGCTATTTAAAATCAAAGAGCACACCAAGGTAAACAGTTGCTCTCAGACTTCTGCTTTCTATTTGCAGCATGCGTAAGTGTATTTAATAATGTTGCGACGTGCCCTCCTTGAGCTACAGCATGCTGATTGACTTGAATAAAGGATGTGTGTCTCTCGCTCTAACACACACACACAATACAAATTTGAAGGGGGCTTCAGCAGCACTGCCTTTCCCCTCCCGCAGCTGAGCAAAGTGTCAACAATGCTGTTATCTCTACGGATTACCATTGGGCATTCACATGAATGGGTCCAAGGGACGTGGGAAGTGAAGTCCTAGGAAGCTCATTTGGGAGGAAGAGATCTGCACATGGGTACAGCAGTGCAGCCGGTGAGAGGAATGTCCAACACCCATGCCATCAAGGGGGGTGGGGGTGGCAGCACTTCATGCCCGACCTTACCTCAGTGAGCTTTATCAATGTGCCCAAAGCCTGTGGCCATATCATCAAATGGGCTTCAAGGGTTATAGCATCTGATAGTCATAGTTGTGTCTAGCTACAAATGTAGCTCATCTTTGAATGTGTGGAGGCGGGAGCCCTAGTCGGGTGTTCATAATGAAGGAATGAGCACACAGTGAGGGGAGAACTTGCTGAAGTGTAAAAGCTCTGCCTCCACTCATTTGAAAAGGGGAGAACAGGAAGGAATGTGCTGGTTTCACCCCCTGTCCCAAGCCACATTGCTCTCTGTGGTTTCTAGGGTGACTGTGTGTTGAGGAGAATCCTCCTATACAGGGTGGGTGCCACTACCGAGAAGGCCCTCTGTCTGGTTCCCTGTAACCTCACTTCTTGCAATGAGGGAACCGCCAGAAGGCCCTCAGTGCTGGATCTCAGTGTCCGGGCTGAACGATGGGGGTGGAGACGCTCCTTCAGGTATACTGGACCAAGGCTGTTTAGGGCTTTAAAGGTCAGCACCAACACTTTGAACGGTGCTCGGAAACGTACTGGGAGCCTATGTAGGTCTTTCAGGACCAGTGCTATATGGTCTTGGTGGCTACGCCCAGTCACCAGTCTAGCTGCCACATTCTGAATTAGTTGTAGTTTCTGAGTCACCTTCAAAGTATCTCCGTGTAGAGCACATTGCAGTAGTCCAAGCGGGAGAGAACCAGAGCATGCACCACTCTGGCGTGACAGCCCACGGGCAGGTATAGTAGGGTCTCAGCCTGCGTACCAGATGGAGCTGGTGAACAGCTGCCCTGGACACAGAATTGACCTGCACCTCCATGGACAGCTGTGAGTCCAAAATGACCCCCAGGCTGTGCACCTGGTCCATCAGGGGCACAGTTACCCCATTCAGGACCAGGGAGTCCTCCACACCCGCCTGCCCCCTGTCCCTCCAAAACCGTACTTCTGTCTTGTCAGGATTCAACCTCAATCTGTTAGTCACCATCTATCCCCCAACCGCCTCCTGATACTCACACAGGACATTCACTGCCTTCACTGGTTCTGATTTAAAAGAGAGGTAGAGGGGGGTGGGAGTAAGATGCTTGCGCATACTCTCTCCCTCCACCCAACATTGCAAGTGGCTGCAGCATAGGTGGAAATGGGTCACTGGTGCCCCTTACATCAGCTGGGCGAAGCTAAACTAGATACCTCCCCTTCTCCTTGGGCTGCTTTCATCCCAGAGGTCAATGAGGCTTCCTTTTGAATTGTCCTTTGTTCCCGAATTACCATTAAAGAATGGGTATTCCTGGGGAAAGCAGCGAGGCAAAAAAAGGGGGGAGCACACAGATACAGGGGTTTGAAGTGCGAATCTGTGCCTAGAAAGTACGGTGCAAAAAGTGTGGATACCACCCCCCACGCCGGTGATCATTAGAAGAAAAATGCCTGTCTTGCTTTGACTTGGATGCCTTTACAAGAGATTTAGCACAATTCATGGAGTATAAGTCTATCAATGTCTATTAGCCACAAGGTATTAAGATTGAGGGCACAAGGGGACAGCAGAGGACAAGGTGGTTGGACAGTGTTCTCAAAGCTACCAACATAAGTTTGACCAAACTGCGGGAGGCAGTGGAAGACAGGAGTGCTTGGTGTGCTCTGGTCCATGGGGTCACGAAGAGTCGGACATGACTAAATGACTAAACAACAACAAATTACTTCCACTATTGGAGGCAGCACATCGCTGGGTATTAGCCACTGGGAATCACAGGTAGGGAGAAGGCTGTTGTACTCAGGTCCTCCGGAAAAACAATCTCTCAAAGGACCTGTTGATGGCATTTTACCATTTTACTGTTGAGAGTGTATTAACTTATGGTCTCTGTGTTGTTTGGGAGCTGCACAGTCAGGGGAAAAACAATGCTGTCCAGGGTTGTAAAGACCGCGGAGAGAATAATTGAGTGCACTCTTCCCATCTTGGAACAAATCTATGCTTCTAGGTGTCATAAGAAAGCTGCAGAGATAGTGCAGGATAGTGCGCACCCTGGAAATGATCTCTTTCAGCTTCTGCCTTCTGGAAGAAGGTACAGGGTTATAAAGACTAGGACTAGCCGCCTGAGAAACAGTTTCTATCCAAATGAGATTTTGGTTTTAAACGCAGTGTAAGGTAGTCTCTGGGATCCGGGTGGCACTGTGGGTTAGAGGGAAGAGGGTGGAAAAGCAAATTTAGGCCTGGCTCTTCCCAGGTGTTTTATGAACTCAGCAACAGCTGTAAAAGTCTAATGGAGAGATTTGACAGGGGATGCCACCGTAACAAAGTTGAAGTGTGCTGAAATTATTGCTAAATGGAAAGGGGTGTGATTTGCTTGGGATCATGTATAAGCAATGTGCGGAATTTTATTTTATTTTTTAAAAAGCCTCTTCCTTGCAACTGAGTGATGTTTTTAGAATGAGCTGTGGGAAGTGGGGGCGAAGTACCAAAAGGGCCCCTTGTAACTGACTGGAAGCAAAATTTGTTTAGTTCCACTTCAAATCATCTTTACATCAGACATAATTGTGTTACACCCCTTCTGCTCGGCATAAAGAGCCTCTTCATAGAACAAGCGGCTCATTACTGGGAAGGCAAATGGGAAATAATTGAAATGTGGCTCATGCAGATCCCTTTGCCTTAAAAAACATAATAAAGTGACAACACTGGAGAAAGGACGCAATTCAAATCTAAAATAATGGTTGCCTGGTCTGAAACATCAAGTGCATTGAGAGTGTGTCATTGATTGCATTTGAAGTTTGGTGTCTTGTCAGAGGCAAGTTTAAGATTTCCCCCCCCTTCTTAAATAAAACAACTTCCTGTTATTTTGCAGTATGTAATGTTTTCATTCTCAGCTTTAGAACTGTAGAGATTCTTAATTCCTTCAGGCCCTGTTTTTCATTTTGTTTCAGATGATGTGAGAAAAGGAATTATAACCTTGCTAGAGAGAAATTAAACAAAGGCGTTCTTTGAAGTTCCTAAAATGATATTATAGAGGGTGGGGGAAATGAGTTAATTATTACTTAGGGAATTGGAGTGGGTAGTAAAACACAACACACACACACTCCTTTTCTTCCCTTTGCAAGGAACTAAATGAATATTGTACATCTTAAATGTGATCCTCTTATTCAGTATGATTGCTTGTTTCAGGATCTCAAGGAAGTTCTCCAGAGGAACGCTGTGGCGTATGTGAGTCTCCACGATCCAGTCAGGGGCAAAGCAGTTTTGCATACCATCGCATCTCCTTCTCTTCAGCAACTGGCAACTGAGGTTAGAAAGGTGAGAACCTTATTCAATTCCTTGTGATGTTTAAATCAGGGGTAATGCGAAAATTCATATTTGACATTTGCAAATATCATGACGGTGTACAATAAAAACAATTGCAATATCATATGATCATAAAATACAGAATGGCCAACATTGAATCAAATCCATTCTCTTAAAAACACATAGCAATAGGCGATGAAATGTCAGAATTGTAGGCACCTGTCTCGTTTCAACGGCAGCAGTGTCCCAAACTCTATGGAAAAACAACATTAGTTCATGTAGAAATTAAATATATGGGAGATAAGTGTAGGAGTCTTCCCAAGAGCATCACAGTGATCAGGCATTTTATATTAAAGCATGATATTTTTTTACTTCTGGAGGTTTTGGTCTTTGAGAGCTTGAATGATCAAAAGCGCCCAAAGCTACAGAATTCCTGTACATATAAGCATAGATTTGTAGAGAAAGTTGTCAGCATCGCCCTAGAGCCAGTGCACCAACTGGACTCATGCACCTCAACCCCGACTGGGCTAGGCGAGCTGGGAAGCACCGCCAGAGACCTCCTTTCTCACAGGAACAGGTCACAGTGCTGTGGACTCACAGCTTAGAGCTGAGAGCACCGGATTCACTGTCTCAATAATACAGTCGTTGCGCAGCAGAGTTTTGCAGAGTCTTGCAGAGTATAAACCACTCGGAGAGCAGCTCTGTAGAATATCTTCCTTTATTCTGTAACTACAACTATGATACAAAACTATATACAGAGCTGAATATTCTAAGCATAAATCAATGCTACACTGAGAGTCTGCAGCTGCACTTAGCAGCAATCTTATCTCTAGAATCTCTAACACTCTCACTTTCTCCGATACACTGACTGACTGACTCTCTCTCACACACACACTGATATGTTGCTGGGCAGAATAAGTAGATAGGCAGGACACGCCTCCTCCTCTCTGGAGAGTCAGCAGAGACCATCAGGAGATCATCAGGAGATTCTTGAGTATGGGAGGGGTGAAATCTCCTCAAAAGTACCCTAAGGGTAATTGAGTATAATCCTCTGCAACATAGGAATCTCAGCTAAAGCATCCATGACAGATGGCCAACCCCAGACTCTGCTTTAAAACCTCCATTGCGTTCCAAGGGAGTCTGTGTAAAGTCTTATGTCCATGTTGGGTTGCCAGACCTCTGGGTCTGACCTGAAGTCTCCAGTTTGCCTGGCCTCCTCCAGCTGGTAGGCAGAGGGCTTGGCGCTCCAGGTGGGTAAGAGAGCTTTTAATAATAATAAAATATTTTAAAATATATATTAAGAAGACCACGCATGCAGCTTGCAAACTTCAGCCCAGCACAAGAGTGCCAACTTGGCTTCGTGACCGTGGGTGCCCAGGGTCATGGATGCCATGCAGCGTGGCATGGCCCTGGCACTGGAATTTGTGGGTGCATGACCATTCATGGGGAATTTTGTGGGTGCACCCAGGGCCCCAGGGAGTTGGCTGCAAATTATAGCATAGACACTCTGGGGAGGTCTATCTTCTTCTGCTCTGCTCTGCTCTCCTAATTAATTTACAACTCCAGGGCCTGCCCCTGTGACATCACCAGGGGCCATTCCTAGGTCTCAGATTTATTTGGCTCCTGAAATCTCAGAGACTGGGATGCTCCTGACCTACCAAGTCTATGTGAACGTTTTGGAAGGTCAGGGCCTACCTAAAAATTTCGGACCACGTGCCATTGTTCTCGCAGAGCAGCTTTATTGTTTGGGCAGGTTGCCGTTTCTACCATTAAATGATTGTCGTTACAAAGAGTTAAGTGGGCTGATGGTATATAAATAAATGAGGGAAATGGGAAATCCACACTCAGCTTCGAATAATGTGCAGAAGCAAATTTCTTGCTCAGACGCGTTACTTTGGGGTGTGTGTGTGCTGATCTTCAATTCTTTAATTGGTTGCAAGGGATGTTGTTGCTTGGCACATAAACAACACGCAAGCACTCATTTTATTTGCCTGTCATGGGGATTCTGGCTGATATACTGAATTAAAAAGAAGAAGGCTGATTTAAATATTTGGATTATTAAGCCAAAGAGGAATTCAAACAATTTGAGACCTTTGGAAAGTGAGAGTGAACTCTGTTCAGCCATGCTAATTATTGTCCACATTGATGGCAGGAGGATTCTGCCAAGTTACATTTGTGCCTCTGACTGTTTTGTGAGGGAAGTTGCCATTTGTTGGCTGGCTGTGCTAATGAATCACCATTTATTTGGCAGACTGTCACTGGAAACTCAGAGTGGGTTGGTACGGAAATTAAATCTCCCAAATAAGACCATTAATTCATTAGTCTTGAATTTACATTCCGCATGCACAGAAGTTATCCTTGACGGATCAATTAGTTGACATTCCCCAGGGGTTGCCTTGTTAGTCTGTTGCAGCGAAAACAAAAAAGAACTTTGTGGCACCTCGAAGACCAGACAAAGAGATTGTGGCATAAGATTTTGTGAGCAACTGAAAGAGTGCTGCTCAGCTCCTTCTCTCACATGCGATGACTGAATGTCTCTCCCACTTATAAAGCCTCACACTTTGTATTGTATAGTATCCGGAATCTGTGCAATTTTATGTTTTTGAGATCCATTCTTTAGATTATGGATGTATTTTTGTATATATATATATATTTTACTACATCTGAGAAGAAGAAATACTTCTCATTTACACCACTTCATAAACATTTTTTGGGAAGCAGTTTATAAATGAGGATTTAGGAATGTAAGAAGGCATTGATTTCTGCTCCAAACTATATTCGCCACCTGCTCTGCTGTTTCTTTTCCACTGCAGTTCAGCTTCCCAAAAAGCTATGATATTTGACTCACTGTCTGCTGTGGAAGAGTATTATGTAATCAGTCACACCATTGTTGCATTGTTATGTTATTCTGCATCATTCATTTCAGTGCAAAGGAAATACAATGCAAATGTGTTGGGGGGTGTCATCAATCATGTATCGTTTGTGGGCTGAAAACCACCACAACCATGAACAGAAATTATGAATGAACCTCAACAATGAATGATGATCACTTCAGAGGCTCCTAGTTCAGGGCATTTGAGAGAGATCCCACTTTGCCTTGCGCAAGTCACAAATCTTTCTAAAGCAGCCTGCTTCATTTTGGGATGCAAGATTCATTCAGATCCACTGCACATTCATAGTAAAGAAGAAGAAGAAGAAGAAGAAGAAGAAGAAGAAGAAGAAGAAGAAGAAGAAGAAGAGGAGGAGGAGGAGTTTGGATTTGATATCCCGCCTTTCACTCCCTTTAAGGAGTCTCAAAGCGGCTAACATTCTCCTTTCCCTTCCTCCCCCACAACAAACACTCTGTGAGGTGAGTGGGGCTGAGAGACTTCAGAGAAGTGTGACTGGTCCAAGGTCACCCAGCAGCTGCATGTGGAGGAGCGGGGCCGCGAACCCGGTTCCCCAGATTACGTGACTACCGCTCTTAACCACTACACCACACTGGCTCAGGGGAATTAGAAGGGGGAGCTAATGTTGTAAAATCATTGTTGGATTATAACCATTGGTCATGCTGGCTGGGGCTGAAGGAATCATAGAATTGTAGAGTTGGAAGGGACCTCCAGGGTCATCTAGGCCAACCCCCTGCAATGCAATGGAAGCTGCAATCCAACGATATTTTGACAGTATCATGTTGGCTACCCCTGATGAATAAACTCTCCTAATCAGTTGGGTGCACAATTCGATAGCTCTCAACAGGCCAGCCATGTGCCACACATATCCATGCTATCTATTACTAGCACAAAGAGGGGGGAAAGGAAACATTAATACTAGAATGAAGTTTAGGATATGGTTGCCTTGCCAGTGTAACCTATGCATTGCTGAACTTTATCCTCTCAAGCTTTATAACATCTTAAGAATTGTTAGGATGACTGGGAGAGGGGCTAAGACTCCGATGACAGGAGGGGAAAGTGTCTGCATGAGCAGAGATACTGTTAGCATGCAGAGGGCCGGGAGGCCAGCTGACAAGCCCCAACTGAGCCGTTCCCTTCCAGCCGTCCCGCTGCAAAGACCATAACCTCTGCTCCAACGTAAATCGGCGACCCGGGCTTCTGAGCCAGGGCACACTATCAGCAGATCGAACTGCACACACAGAATAGGCATGAGGTTTGCTGAAGCATACTACAACTACAGATTTATTAATCATAAATCAGGACAAAGAAACACGTCATCTCTCTTGCATGTCGTCTCAGAGAGAACAGCTAAAAACAAAATCTATACATAACGGAAGTTCCCAGCATACTGTGCTGGAATGTAAACAGACATGTGATACGTATGAATCCCATGTTTGTTCCTTAAGGTGGAATGGAAATGTCAACAGATACTACCTGCTCTTCATTATTTTGCTGTGGTTCCATCATTGCAGGGGGTTGGACTAGATGGCCCTTGGAGGACTCTTCCAAATCTGTGATTCTATGATTTGGAAGCCTCTGGGATTGGGATCCCCAAGCATGAGGTGAGGTTTTGTGTTTGTGTCGGCTGCATCTGCTGGGCCCTTGAGTATGTTGCATTCTGAGGGCAGGCAGTCCTTTAAATATCGTGGTCATCAGGTTTTGAATATCAAAACAATTGCCTTGAATTGAACTCAGAAAGGAAATGCAAACCAGTAAATTACCAGTGTGATATGCAATCTTAAAAAAAGAAAGAAAGAAAAAGGTCGCACTTAAGATTCTGGCTGTCAGGTCTCGCACCAGTTTGTAGTTTCCAAATTATTTCCAAGGACAGTCTCTTGAATCCAATCTGAATTGTCACCAAAGCATGCATGGCGTTTGCCGGACCAGTTGTGTTATTGCACATGTAATAAGAACGAGAGAGCACAAAGACTCAAAGCAGTGGCAGCTCCATGTCTCTTATAAAGCCTCGTTACACTCTGGAAGAGGGGGAAGAGTACCCTACGGGACTTTTTGATCAAATCCATTGTGCGCAATACAAAATATTAGCAGTAATAAAAAAACAATGTGTTCTATGTGGCATAATAATAATAATAAATCCATTGTACCTTCATATTAAAGGTTCCCTAACGTGAATTTGGACTATAAAGTCACTGGGTAAATTTATTCTGTAGTCTTCTGCTTAAATCTATAATTGTATAAAGTGTGCATGAAGTGAAATCATTATCTCTGCTGTTGATAAAACAGTAATTGTTTCCTCGTTGTTGCTGTTGTTTGTCCTTATCTTGAATGCAGCCTTTGAGTCATTTAGCATTCTGCAAAGCAGAATTCTTGGGCTTCCTCATAAAAGAAGGCATTTGCATCTGTCAATCAAACTTTTTAATTAACCAGAAGAGCAAACCCAAAATCATAGATCATATTTACAAGATATCTGCCAGTAATCATGTACAATGAGTTATCTCTGCAACTGAAATATCATTGCATCCCGGTGTCCATACAGAAACAAGTCACCAAAGATGAACATTGAATAAATATGTTAGTCATAGCCTCTCCAGCTGCTGGGTCAGGCTTCCACTCTTGCTATCTCGGTCTGTTTTTGTGCCCAGCCTGCCAACATATGGGATACTTACTTTACTAACAGGGAGGTGATAGTCCTATATTTCATGAATTTGGGGAAGGGCCCTAGCTTAGTGGTAGAGAACATTTGCTGCATGCAAAAGGTCACAGGTTCAACCTCTGGGATCTCCTCATGTCTGAAACCCCAGAAAACTACTCCTGACTGGAATCCAGTGCTCACCAACTTTTGAGGGATGGTGAGCACATTTGGAATGGGCACCAGTCACAAAACGTCTGCAGTGGGTACATGACATAACACATGTAATGATCTCTGGCAGGCAATCAAGCCCCATAAGAAGTAATGACTCTCCAGCAGTTTTATGTACGTGGCTCTGTGGTCTAAACCACTGAGGCTCTTGGGCTTGCTGATCAGAAGGTCAGCGGTTCGAATCCCCGCAACAGGGTGAGCTCCCGTTGCTCAGTCCCAGCTCCTGCCAACCTAGCAGTTCAAAAGCATTCCAAAAAGTGCAAGAAGATAAATAGGTACCGCTCCGGTGGGAAGATAAATGGTGTTTCTGTGCAGTGCTTTGGTTTTGGTGTTGCATTTTGCCAGAAGCGGCTTAGTCATGCTGGCCACATGACTGTCTGCAGACAAACACTGGCTCCCTCAGTCTGTAAAGCGAGATAAGCACCACAACCCCAGAGTCATCTGTGACTGGACCTAGCTGTCAGGGGTCCTTTAACTTTTACCTATTTTTTATTTTACAAAAAGACACATCCTATCCAGAGCCCGGCATCTTGTCTGCTCGCATTTACATTTGTTGGTCAGTCTGAAGTTTCGCCCTTCCCACAGCAGGAAGGACGCCAGACTCCCCCCTTTCCCCCCTTGCCCTTCCATTGCCTTCTAATTTTATCCAGACGCCTGGATCGGGGACTGAGAGGCTGACCTCCCTCCTCCTGCTCACTCCCACTAGACCCAGACTCAGACCTCTGCTTATCTGCTGATTGCCTAGCAACTCTCTGGCTGCCTTGTAACTCTTCCTCTCCTTGAGAGATAATAGAGTCTTCTCCAGGAAGGAGGGTCAAACTGCCCTTTCTTGATTCTGACAGCCATCTGCAGAGTCGGACCCTCATTCATTTAGTTCAGTCTCTAAGTCTCACTCATCCCCTGCACTCGGGGGGGGCGGGGGGCGGGGCATGTTCCTGACAACACAAAATGGTTGCCACATTGAAAAGAGCAGGAAAAAAATAGGGGTATTATTGGGTTGTTCTTTTTCATTTATATTTTGTGTTTTATAGTTTTATTTTATGATTTTATCTTGCAAAACCTCCCTGATTTTATCTTGCAAAACTCACCCTTGGAGAGCCAGGGTGGTGTAGTGGTTAAGAGTGGTAGACTTGTAATCTGGTGAATTGGGTTCGCGTCCCTGCTCCTCCACATGCAGCTGCTGGGTGACCTTGGACCAGTCACACTTCTCTGAAGTCTCTCAGCCCCACTCACCTCACAGAGTGTTTGTTGTGGGGGAGGAAGGGAGAGGGGAATGTTAGCCGCTTTGAGACTCTTTCGGGTAGTGATAAAGCGGGATATCAAATCCAAAACTGAGATCTGCGGGTATGGGGCAGTATATGATTTTAATAAATGATAATAAGAAATAATAAGAAACAGGGCCATAGAATGGTGCAGGCATGCCCCCCTCCACTTCAATCCCCCTCCTCATCAATGGAAAAGGGCATCTACATCGGTCACCACCATGTTCACCCACAGAGAGAAGCTCTTTGCACCTCTCTTCCGACCAGAATGGAATGGAAGGTGTCCATTCTAGGTATGCAATGAAACACGACATATTTAAGGGAGTGTTCAATACAGGTATGGATTTTAAGGGAAATACTCAAGAGTAGGAGCTGGTAGGGAGGACGATAATGCAAAACCCCTGTGGATTTTGTGTTTTGAGCTTTTTTTTTAAAAAAAGAAGAAGCATGGAAACGCCATAATATTCCATATTTCTGGTAAGATTTCTTTGAGATTCTTCTACCTTTTGCTTCTGCGTGCATGACTTAAGCCGCCCCCTGCTCCACCCACAGATCTTGAACATAAGATTTCAGCCAGCTTCGGTAGAATTAACCCAACAAGCCGCTTCTGATCATCAGAGGTTGGGAACTGTTGACAGGCATTGCAGGCTTCAGATTAAAAGCGAAGAAGTGACACCTTTTCTTATAAACCAAATGTCAGTTTCTTGGAGAATCAATGCCACTGCATAGATGTAAGCGTGAAGTTTAATGTTTCAAATGGATTAATTCAGCTCAAGTAAGTAAGAGATCATGCCTCATTAACGGCGGCTTTTTGGAGTATTATTACTTCAGGCACATCAGTCTCCAAGTAACTTTTCCCCCACCAAACTTAGAGTGGCATGAAAATGTAGAAAGGAGGAGAGGAGATGCTGTGCGAGGGACCACATTAGAAATGCGACAGGTACTTCCTGCAGTGTTAGAGATGAAAAAGGAAAGCCACTGGGGGATGGCAGGCAGAGATAAAGCACTTTCTATTGTGGCTTCCTGCATATGGAATTCCCTTCAGAACAGAGGGTGCTGCCTTGTGCTGAATGAGGCAATTGTTCCATTGCATTGAGTTTTGTCTACTGGCAGTAGCTCACCGGGATCCCAGAAAGGGGACATGCCCAGTCTCATCTGAAGATGCCAGGGATTGCAAAGCAAGATGCTCTACCACTGAGCTATGGTCCTACCCTAGGTCCTCAATGGGTTTCTGCCAAGAAGTAAAGCCATTTATGTTCTCCCTGGTTGTTGTTGTTTAGTTGTTTTGTCGTGTCTGACTCTTCGTCCGACTCTGAACCCCATGGACCAGAGCACGCCAGGCACTCCTGTCTTCCACTGCCTCCCACAGTTTGGTCAAACTCATGTTGGTAGCTTCGAGAACACTGTCCAACCATCTCATCCTCTGTCACCGCCTTCTCCTTGTCCCCTCCATCTTTCCCAACATCAGGGTCTTTTCCAGGGAGTCTTCTCTTCTCATGAGGTGGCCAAAGTCTTGGAGCCTCAGCTTCAGGATCTGTCCTTCCAGTGAGCACTCAGGGCTGATTTCCTTAAGAATGGAGAGGTTTGATCTTCTTGCAGTCCATGGGACTCTCAAGAGTCTCCTCCAGCACCATAATTCAAAAGCATCAATTCTTTGGCAATCAGCCTTGTTTATGGTCCAGTTCTCACTTCCATACATCACTACTGGGAAAGTTCTCCCCGGTACTAGGGGTTAATTGATGATATCTCCCATTGTTGTTGGTCACCGGACTGTTGTGATGATGGTTTGACTCTTATTGGTTGCTTTTTTCGTTGGTGGGTTGGTTTTGTAAATATTGTAAGGTTAAAATAGGTAGGGAATGAGCTCCTTGGGGGGTTGTGTGAGATGATTGGTCATGTGCGGCTGCCTGATTATCATCTTCCAAAGCAACTAATCTATTCCAAACTTAAAAATGGAAAGCATAATGCTGGTGGTCAACAAAAGAGGTTAAAAGACTGTCTCAAGGCAAATCTAAAAAAGTGTAGTATAAACACTGACAACTGGGAAACACTGGCCTGCGAGCACTCCAATTGGAGAACAACCTTTACCAAAGGTTTTCATGCACTTTGAAGAAGCTCGAACTCAGGATGAGAGGGAGAAACGTGCTAAGAGGAAGGCATACTTGGCAAACCCACACCATCATCAACTCCCACCCAGAAACCAATGTCCCCACTGTGGAAGGATGTGTGGATCCAGAAGTGGCCTCCACAGTCACTTATGGACTCATTGTTAAAACCGTGTTTATGGAAGACAATCTTACTTGGCTATGAGTGATCGAAGAAGAAGAAGAAGAAATGCAATGGAATTAAATGCTATCAGTCTAGGGTCTTCCAAACTTGGGTCTCCAGCTGTTGTAGAACTACAACTCCTATCATCCCCAGCTACCAGGAACAGTGGTTAGGGATGATGAGAGTTGTAGTCCAACCACAGCTGGAGACCCAAGTTTGGAAAACTCTGAATTAGTCAATCAAGATGAATAAAGATGGCTGGCTCAAGGTCACTGTGTGCTTCAGCCTCCTTGGAGCCTTACTGTTGCAATTAAATTATTATTATTATTATTATTATTATTATTATTATTATTATTATTATTATTATTACTTACTTATACCCTGGCCATCTGGCTGGACCTCCGAAGCCACTCTGGGTGGCTTCTAACAGGATCTTAAAAACACAATAATAGATCAAACATAAAACTTCCCTAAACAGGCTGCCTTCAGATGTCTTCTAAAAGATAGTTGTTTATTTCCTTGACATCTGATGCAAGGGTGTTCCACAGGGTGGGTGCCACTACCGAGAAGGCCCCCTGCCTGGTTCCCTGTAACCTCACTTCTCACAGTGAGGGAACTTCCAGAAGGCCCTCAGAGCTGGACCTCAGTGTCCGGGCTGATTGATGGGGGTGGAGACGCTTCTTCGGGTACACTGGGCCGAGGCCGTTTAGGGCTTTAAACGGCCTAATTGTGCTTGGAAACGTACTGGGAGCCAATGTAGATATTTCAGGACAGTAGAATCCTTAGATCAAGGGTTGCAAACCTTTTTGGGGGCCATTTGGAATTTTGAGAAAGTGACATGGGTGCCAGTCACAAAATGGCTGCTGTGAGGGTGGAGCTTAACACAAGATGGCTGCCACAGGGGTGTATAGGAGAGGTCGAGCCAGTGCAAAACAAAACGAAACAGTAAGAGCATACCATCTCATGCACACTGTGGGTTTTCACTGCCGTCACCGTAGGAGGTAGTAGTAGACATTAGATGACCCTTGAAGCTCTTTACAACTCTGTTATTCTCTTTGGGCAGAATACAACAGGTGGGATGGATAAAGGGGAGAAATGTATGTCCAACATTGTACTTTGTTGTGCCAGCAGACATAATTCCAGCTTCCTAGAGAAGCCAGTGTGGTGTAGTGGTTAAGAGCGGTAGTCTCATAATCTGGGGAACCGGGTTCGCGTCTCCGCTCCTCCACATGCAGCTGCTGGGTGACCTTCGGCTAGTCACACTTCTTTGAAGTCTCTCAGCACCACTCACCTCACAGAGTGTTTGTTGTGGGGGAGGAAGGGAAAGGAGAATGTTAGCTGCTTTGAGACTCCTTAAAGGGAGTGAAAGGCGGGATATCAAATCCAAACTCCTTCTCTTCTTCTTCTTCTTCTTCTTCTTCTTCTTCTTCTTCTTCTTCTTCTAAGAGGCTTTTATGAACTGTAAAAGAAAAGACAAACGAACTTGTACAAAAGGTATTGTTAAAACAGGACTTATTCCCCCCCCCCCTTTTAGCACGTGGTATGTGTTCAAAAGAATGCCTGGCATTAAAAAAAAAAAAACCCTTTAATGTTCTTAAATGGATTTTTTCTTTCCCCTTAATGAAAGATGACGCTGTTTGTCTCTTTATGGTAATCTCTGCCTCAGAAGCTTCCCCCCTGCACCCTCCCTAGACTCCCCACCAGCGCACTCACACACTCCTTTTAGTTCAGTGTGGCTGGCTCAATTGCAGGGTGTTCCTCAGCGATTTGAGAAGTCAATCAGACTTCACTGAAACGTGTTGAAAACAGGGACCTTGATGTAGAAGTTTCGGCTCAGAGAGGTGGACTGCAGCCTGCGCACCTTCCCGTTCCTGATCGCCGTGTTTGAAGACAAAGCTGAAAGGGGGGGAGCTTTAGAAGTGGCAGGCTTTGAAAAACAGAGGATTAATAATTCAAAATACAATTTGTCACCCGGCGTCATTTGACAAGCAGGCAAACGCTACTGTAATGTGCAGTAATTATCTATTCCCCCACCCGCCCGGCGTGTTGGATCAACAATACAGATACCTGGAACAGCACAGTTCAAAGCATACCGTTGTGGTTGCGATTCTTTAAGCCTGTGTAAAATCCGTGAGCAGATTTAGCCCTCCCGCTTGGTGCCTTCCCTGAATGTTGCACACTGGCACACACCTTTGTATTCCCATCATCTCTGATGTCTGCAAACCCACCCAAATAAAGAGAAGGGAGGGTCATTACATGGAGGTTAGGGGGTAGAGTGTATTTGAATCTACCCACAAAGCGCTTCAGGGGAAGGAAAGAGAGTGAACTGGTAATTCTACAGCTCACACTTAAGCAACACATTCTCCTCCCCAAAGAATTACGGGTACTGAAGTTTGTTGAGGGTTGCTGGGAACTATAACTCTGCGCAAAGCAAACTATAGTGCCCAGAATTCTTTGAGGGGAAGAATGTGCTTTGAGTGTACTATGGTGCCTCGGAAGTTGAATGGAATCCATTTCAGAAGTCTGTTCATCTTCCAAAACTTTTGGAAATCAAGGTGCGGCTTCTGATTGGCAGCCATAATTAATCCCCTGGGGAAATAAAATAGTCTTTACATGATGCCGAAGAATTGCCTGATTCGAATTTGCAGATGGTGTGGCACTACTGAAGAGGTCTATTCTATGAGAATCATGTCCCTTCCCCATTCTTTTTTGTGGAACGTTGTCTTTCTCTGTTATTGGGGAAACTGTTGGGGAAACTTACTGTTGCAGAAATTTTGTCCAATATTTTACCATTTCCACCAGCTATATGGTATTCCGTCTCTGAAATGATGGAATGTTTTCATGAAATTGCTCCTTTCATTAATGACTGGAGCCTGGATCAAACTCCACAAAGCATTGTGACATTGCGTAGCACTCGTAACTGACAAGCTGTGTGGAACCCGAAAAAACTTCGCAGCGTTTTCACAAATCCTTCAGCTATGCTGATTTCTTCCACGGAAGAGGTCTTCATCTACAGAACTCCATTGCTCCCTGAAAGGGATAAGAAGAAAAGGTCTTTGCCTACCACTGTTCTATTGATTTTATCTTCTGTGGCATCTTCCCAACATTTTTGTCTTGAAGATGCAGTGTGTACATCATTTTCGCTGCCAAAGTTCAGCTTTCACTCTGTAAGTTTTGAAGGTCACCTTGCAATGGAAGGAAGGAGAGAAAGAGAGAGAGAGAGGAGAAAAAGCACACCTCTGAAATATATTGTAATTTGTATTCATCCCAGATTATACTGTGCAACGTTTTTGAAACTATCAGCTTTCAGTCTTTAAAGATCTGAACTCATAAATTCTGAGATAAGTCCTAGGAAAAGTGTTTTATCAGGTTGATATTATTGTTGGGTGGAGAGAAGGAAATCCTAGACAAGTATCTTTAGAAATCTGTATACTGTAAAGCCTGCTGTTTCTCCACAACAGGTTTTGTGTTTAATTTCAGTTATGCTGCACTTGCTGTAATAATAAAAAGAAAGAAAGAATGTCGCACAACACACATATGCTTTAGAAGGACAAATCTAGCAGTTTAATCTCCTGAGGCACATGTGGAACTGCACAGATGGTAGTGACATTTCAGGTGAAATCACAGTATACATTCTTGGGCAGGGGTCAGCGAAGTTTTTGTGGTTTGGGCGGGTTCACGGCCCCGCAGATGTCATGGTGGGCCAGAGTGTGTGTGCGCACACATGCATGTGCAAACACTATTTCCAGCACTCCTTCTGGCATGGAGGAGGCGTGCACAGCTTCCCATTGGCTGCAGGAACTTCCTGCAGCCAATGGGAAGCAGGCCAGTGTTGCAGAAGGTGGTCCCCACTCTGCTCCACACTGGTTTAGCACAGCGCACGGGAGCCAACCGAGTGGGCAGCGGGGCTCCCCGAGCGGGCAGTGGGGGTCCATGGGCTGGTTAAACGACCCCCATGGGCCGGTTGTGGCCCATGGGCCTTAGATTGCCGACCCCTGTTCTTGGGTAGACCTGCGTAAGCAACCTTGCAGGCCTCCAGCCAGTAGAAGGCAAGGTTGATAGGGAAAATACACTTTGCTATATCCCATTGACACCTATACTCTGTTCCTTTCCTCCTGCTCGCTTGATCTCTTCTCACTCTTTTCTTGCATGAGGATCCCATGAAGGCAGCTCAAGTCATGTAGTGTAGAACCAGTGGGGACGTGTGTGTGTTTGTGTGTCTGTGCATGTGTGTGCATGCTTGCGTGCTTGTGCACACACTTTTCCTTTTTAGCAATGCTAGCGATGTATGAATGAGACAGAATGACAGGAACTCCATGCAGCACGTAACTCCCTATTTTCCAGGGACAGTCCCAGATTTACAGAAGCCTTCCAGGTTTCTGATTTGACCCCGAAATGTCCTGCTTTTCCATAGGACCTCCCTATTTTCATCTGAGAAATGTTGATGGCATGCATGCAACTCCAGCTTCCAAGCTTTAAAGATGACTCCTTTTCTCTCTCTCAACCCACAATCATATGCTTGTTCATTTTAGCTTAATTAATTAGGCCCACATTTATTGCTGCTGCTGTAATTTACTTGCCCTTCACCCTAAGGTCACAGGGTGAGGTGCAGCAATTAAAACACAATGTTAAAAACAGTTTTAAACAACTTGCAATCACAGAAATAAGGTAGGTACTAAAATATGCCTCCCATGTGCCAAAAGCCTGAGTAAGGATGTCATCTTCAGCATTCCTCAAAAGTTGTGTAATGAAGATGCCAGACACACCTCTGTGGGGAGGGAGTTCCAAAACTTTGGGGTTGCCAGAGAATGTGAGTGTGTGGGTGTTTGGGAGTGAATCACATAGCAGAGGAGCCTCCACTTCAGGGCTGGCATAGTTCCCCCCGCTTTAACATAGCGTATCACGGTAATCTGGTACTTTGGGTCCTGTGGTTCCAAAGGCCTCCCAGGACCCATCAACATCCCATTCCCATCCTATTCATCCCTGCTGCTTCCAGAATAGCACTAACAGTGCATCTATGCCAGCAGAACATTCTGCAATCACACCAGGTGCTTTTCCCAGAGGCAAAAGTACTTTCCCAGGATGGAGCAGCACTTAAACATTCCACCTAAACATTAGGAAGAACTTCCTGACAGTAAGAGCTGTTCGACAGTGGAATTTGCTGCCAAGGAGTGTGGTGGAGTCTCCTTCTTTAAGCAGAGGCTTGACAACCATATGTCAGGAGTGCTCTGATGGTGTTTCCTGCTTGGCAGGGGGTTGGACTCGATGGCCCTTGTGGTCTCTTCCAACTCTATGATTCTATGATTTTAAACCATATCCTGAGGCTCCTTCATCTTGTCCTTGGTTTGCTTTAGGATGGCAGCTTCAGTTGCCCTTCAGTGTGCCCTTTCCATAGTAAGCTTTCAAAAGAACTACCTGGCCCGTTCATATTTGATGCTTATGAGTTAGTATTTTGAAGTGTTTCTATTAGTTTTGTATTTTTCCAGTTACAATAGACTAGTTGAATTCAGTTCCTAGCAATGCTATCAAAGTGTGTTTTATGTTGTTGCATTAAGGGTAATGGCAACTAGCTTCCTTCAGTAGTATAGTAGAGCCATTGTCTGCTTTGTGGTTGGCTATTAGTCACCCCCAGATCTCTGCTCCAAAAAAAATGTACCTTGTGTGATGACTTCACCACGTGATCAACCTCCTTACAAATGATTGTCTAAATTAAGCCACAGTGTCTACAGCTTCTACTTATCTCAAATGGAGGCATGTATGTTCAATAATCCGGCAAAGTAAGCAAGCGAAAATGCGAGACAACCAGAAATATCTCTAAATATCCCATAAAGCTTTGGCCTTCATACTGTGCGTTCCCATATTAAATGGTACTGCCTCACACCTACCTCACAAGGGCATTATGAATCTCAATTAAGGCTTGCTAAGTGCTTTGGCTGAAAGGCAGGTTTCATAAATATTACAGCACTGTAATTATCCTGTGCAGCGGGCTGTTGAAAGAGATAAGAAGTTCCTCATCGGATGTGGTGTTTTGGAGAAAACACTGGAGGGTTGAAATTTATGATTTCTGCACTTATACGTGTAGGATGGCGAAACTGTGCAATAATTCAGATGGTGAAAAGTATAACTTGGTGACATCTTCTGGGTCACTTGATTCATCCACCTGCACCTCCAGCTGCAGGACAACGTTCATCCTTCCCGTGGCTGTGTTTTGTTTTGTTTTATAATAGGACTTCTTCCATCTCCTTTTTTGTAGAAGGCAATTGCTTACAAATATCATTCACAGGCATGTGAATTGGAGAAGTCAAGTATCACTGCACTGTCACTGACATTACTTCCAGTTCAGCACAGGAGCTTTGGATATGATTCACAGGGGGATCAAAACCCTTGTGCCTGTGAACATCAAATTGAGAGAGAAGGCAGCATTCGCTTTACCAAATATTAAACCAGCAAAAGGCAGAAAAAAATGAACAGCCCCAGCAAAGACTCATTCAAAGGCTCACAGTAAGGGAAGCTGGGTGGCATTTGTATGAGAAGGTATCTTTTCAAGTTTTGTTTTTGTGGATGTGATTAAATATCTGAGCAAATAGTTACACACACACACACACACACACACACACACACACACACACACAAACACAATACCCTTGCACTATAGTAGTTGGTTTGTATTGACAGCCACATATGAGTATTGAGAACTACCATACAAAGAACTACAGATGCATAATAGTGGGTGGTGACAATAACTTCAACATTAGTATTTGGTTAGCTATATCCACTACTTTTTTAGAATTTACAAAATTCATCTGCAGAGCAATTTTGCAGTCCCCGCCAAGGGAAGCAGATGAGGAGCCATAGGATGCTGCTGACTGCAAGCCAAGTCTTCTCATATGTCATTCTTTCATCATGATGTAATTTATTTCATTCTCACATTGAGCCTCTTTTTTAAATTTAACTTGCCCTCTTCAGTATCATGTGATATGATTTAATTCCTTGTTGTTGTGTCATTTTGTTTTGTTTTGTTTTGTATGAGCCATCTTGCTGCAGTTAATGCTGATAGGAAATATTTTTTCACTGTCCCTGATTTGTTTCCACCACTGGCATTTTCATTAATATTCTTTTTTACATGTTGAAAACACATTCATTGCTAGTGTCACACTGATCTTTGGTTTTTATGTCAGCCTCCTTGTTGTTATGCCAAAAGTGTGTAAAACGTGGAATCTTTGCCTGCAGATTTTATCCACTTATGTAAAAAGTGGTGGGGAAATGTTATGGCCATTTCTATCTTCCCCATTATACCCAAAGGGTGTGGGGAACAGACTTTCAGATTTAGCAGATCTTGTTCAGGCCTGAATAACCAACTGAATCAAAACAGATTGAGTTGTTTCTCAGTGCTACAGATACAAAGCCAATGTTGTGGCTGGCACACCCCTTAATACGATCTTTTTCGTATATTTTCTCCAGAGGAGAGTATATTATTATTATTACTATTGTTATATTATTTATTTATGCACACCAGCTGTCAAATACGGTTTAGTGAATATTCGGCATTCTGATCCACGGGGGATCATTTTTACAGAAATATTCTGGGGCAATATTTTTCGGCACCAGTTTCTAAATTACACAAAAATATTGCCATTTACATATAAAATCATTCAACACAGAAAAGCCAAAACACTGATCCTGTGATATGACCCACATATTCTGAAAATGCCAAAAGTGCTTTCCATTGGTCTAAGTCCAGCACAAATTCATTCACCTTGCATTGAAGAGCAGGTTTTCCCAGAAGCTTACAAGGCAGAGGAGGAATTTTGAACATCCATTGTTCTTTCTGTTATCACCTAGGTTGCGATGAGTGCACTAAGTGACCAGTTTCTAGCTGTCTCAGCATGGCTTTTCCAGCCTACTGAGAGGATGAAAGAGCAATAGATTGACATTTGCTTGACTTCTGACACTTTAGCCATTCCAGGTCAAGCTTATGAAAAATCTCAGCTTGATGTCTTGGGTCTGCTGATTTGCACTTCCTCTGTTAGGTGTTCTCCTGGGTAAGAGTGCCAATTCTGCAGGTAGCAGTACAGGAGACCAATCTGTCTTTTTTCAGTGCACAGTGCTACTGATGAATTTGAGAAAGAGAGGTGAGGATAGTGCTTGGATAAGAGGAGGTGCTAGCAAGAAAATGCAATGCAGGGGTGGGCAGACTTCAGGTTTATCAGACCTATATCTTTTTTTCTTTTTCTTTTTTACTGGATTGCTGAGATATACCAGTCAGAGCCAGGTGCAAAAGTAATGCAGATAGCATTCAAGGACAAGATGTCTCTGAGCACATTCTAAGCAAAGGAATTTGTTTTCAATAACAGAACTTCTCTCACCTCACAGTCCAGTCACATAAAAGCTCACCCCGGTTAGCTTCGTTAATTTCAGCTCCTTAATTTTCGTGGAGAAAATTTTGTTCTTGCTACTGGAAAACAATTGGGAGTCAGAAACCCATGCTGATTGACTGCCAATGAATTACAGTATATAGTTGCCATTAGATCTCAGTTTGCCCATTCCTGTCCTAATGCACCCATTTTTTTTTATATTGCCCCCTCCACCAGCTAGTGTCTTTAAAAAGCTTGGAGTGGTATGATTTAGCTGAAATCAAGGTGGTGGTGGTCAGTGGATGGGACTTACAGTTCTTATTGCACCTCCACCTTTCCCCCTTGTGGTCAAGAGCGTTCATTCACCAAACAATGATGAGTTTGCAAATTTGAAAAACCCTAAGAGGCTTTGCAAGAATTGTGTCAGGGCGCAGTAGCATTCCACATTTTTTAAAAAGTTAGTGAACCAGTATTTTCAGATACAGGAAACATCCTGTTCAGACATCAGATGAATGTTTGTGGGAATGAGTTGTTGGAGAGGTTTTGTGGCTACGTGTGGCCATGATTGTAGGAAAAGTTATTTGTTGTAGCCCTGATCAGAGGGATAGACTTTTGCGCGAACAGTTATTTCCTAGAGGGAACCAGAGCAAATATTATCTGAACCCTCTCCAGGGCTCTGCTTCAAATTGAAGACACACAGGGAATCCTAACCCCAACCATATTTAAGCACTATTTTTAAAGTAGAAGTTGGTATTAGCACAGCATCTTTGTTGCTTACCTTGCCCTGCAGCAAGCTTAAATTTTAGCAAGGAGCTTTGCAACTGTTCTGTGTGCATCTGATAGCTAGCTTGGCTCCTTACTGTAGTGTGAAGTGTGTTGAGGAAATCACACAGCAACATTCAGTCAAGATGGATCAGTGGGATTCAGTGCACAGGGAGGTCTTGTCGTCTGGGCAGCCTAGAACCTCCAGGCACTCTGCTCAGGCTTGCACCTTGGACAGATCACTTTGGTGTTGCTAATGCAGCAAAACAAACACAGGAGGCAGCAGCTGTGAGTTACCAGTTTCTGCAGCCACAGCAGGCGCTGTGATTGTCTTCACCCCTGAAGGCACACTCCATTGTCTCTCAAGACAGATGCATGCCAACAATGATTACAATGGAACTCTAACTCTGGTCCTAAAATCCACAGAAATGGCTCCCGCAACCACCCACTAATTTTATTCTGGCTATGTAGGACTTCAGCAAATATATATCCAGTGTCAGATATATGGGGGTTTTTAAATGAAAATCCTTATTTACTTTTATTATGAAGTATTTGAAAACCCTAGAGTCAGGGGATATAGAAGGTGTTAACATTAATCTGCTCTGTCATTGATGCTTTGTCTTTGCTGAAGTTATTTTCTCCTTACACCACTGCAGAGTGGTTTTTATCAAGAATGGCTTCAAGCTGCCCTCAAAACTAACCCAATCAGTATTAATATTCTAGTTATTTTTTAGTAAGCTGAGCATATCATATATGTAGATTCAAATTATGATGTGCGTAAGTTGAAATGAGAATACAATTGCTTAACAATCTAAGGCTTTAGGGGGGGGGAACTTGTTTACTAACAAATTCTTTCAGCATAGAGATAAACTTGGTTGTTTAAATCAGTGTTTGGCTATTCTGCTATTACCGTATTTTTTGCACCATAACACTCACTTTTTTCCTCCTAGAAAGTAAGGGGAAATGTCTGTGCGTGTTATGGAGGGAATGCCTACGGGTGGCATGCCTACGGATTTTCCTCCTCTAAAAACTACGTGCGTGTTATGGTCGGGTGCGTGTTATAGAGTGAAAAATACGGTATATTGTAATTTAAAATAAGCTTCACATGGCTGTTTCTTTGAATGTAAGGTGGACTTAATAAATACGTTTATGATGGAAGTCATTAAAGCTGCTCTGTCACAGTGTAAGCACTTGATGCTCAAATCTGAGACGTATGTTCTTTTGTCTTTCTTGAATCTTGCAACATTCAGCTTCATTTGGAAGTTCTGTGCTGATTTTGACAGCACAGCTTCCTTGAGTGCCTGATCAGCTGAACGCTGAATGCACATGGTCAAACTCTCATTTTACATTCTCAGCTAGCGATGTGAATTGGAGTGGAAGTGCACTTGGCTAATCCATGTGTTTGATTAGGAAGGTCAGCAACATCTCTAATCATTGGTCTTACTAAATGCTTAGTGTCGTTGGCATTCTAGGACCTTTCTACTGTGGGCTTACATTCTGCAGTGCGATGAAGCCAAGAGGGCAGTAATGTGCAATGCAGACCTTTGTAACTCAACTGAATTGCTCAGGGATCCAGAAGATAGCCCATACCCCTGCTTAGAAAAGCACAGTCTGCTGTAGGTGGGGCAGTCTCAAACATGTTGCTTTCTAGATGGCTTGGCAGCTGGCTGGCTTGTCTCACCAGCTTTTCCCATCTGCACGAGAAACAGATGCTAAGGCAGCCTGGTGTTGTGGTAGATTAACCCAATTTCCACTCCAGAGTTGGTGGGGAGTATTCTGTTCCTCTATACCCACTGAGAAGCACAGATTCCATCTGTTCATGAGTTGGCACTAACACTCTAGGGAATCTCAAGGAGCTCCTTGGATACTGCTTGCAAAAGAACATCTGAAGCTGCAGTGTAGGCACATCCAAAGATGTCTGCCATTCCAGAATCTCTGCATGGGCGAGAGCGAATGTAAAAAGAGATTGTCAGTGGAGATGGAGGGAGGGAGATACCTTTCCATTTTAATAGCATCAAGTCAGGAATAGGTTAAGCAAAATCGGCTTCTCATGCCATGCCATAGCAAAGGGTCATATCTCAGTGGTAGAGCATTTGCACTGCATAAAGAAGGTTCTAGGTTCAAGCTCTGGCATCTTCAGATAGGGCTGAGACCCTTGTCTGAAATCCAGGGAGAAACCCTTGTCTGAAATCCAGGACAGCTTCTGCCAGTTGGGCCATACTGAACAAGATGGATCAATGGTCTGACTCAATATAAGGTTGCTTCTTGTGTTCCTGTGGTTCAAGGGCAGATGTGCTGTCAGAATCTGGAGCCAAATGGACTACACTCAGGCAAGGCAGCCCTGTTCAGGGAAGTTTTTAATATTTAACGCTGTATTGTTTTTAACACTTGATTGGGAGCTGCCCAGAGTGGCTGGGAAAACTCAGCCAGATGGGCGGGGTATTATTATTATTATTATTATTATTATTATTATTATTATTATTATTATTAGGTAGTGCCACTAAATATTGCCAGATGCTTCAAGATGAAGGCTTTGTCACAGTCTGCCAACACTGGGAGGCAAGAAAACCTGCTGAGCAACGCTGCTGATAAGTTGTCAGTTAAGCTGTGGCCCGAGGCAGGCAAATGTTTGCAGTCACTGGACTTCAGGTTTACGTACATTTGCTACAGCAGGAAGAGTTCTCAATCCATGCAGTTCTAAAGTAGCCATCAGGGTACGAACAGTAAACTTCTTCCAGAGCAAGACAGAATCAGTTTTACCCTTGATTGGGCAAGCCAAGGGAGGTCACAAGAAGGCTCCTGCCTTAACAAGTTCCTGCACACTTGACAGTTTTCATCAGAGATATTCACTGTTAATGATAAAGAAGTTGTAGCCCCTAAAAATTTCTTTTTTTATGGGATGTGACCACAGACCCATTTATTTCAGCAGAAGCGTCTCTAGCCCCCATTTGGATGTGGTGTTTCTCACAAATGGTGCCATTTAATGCAAGGCTGGAGAATAGTAATGCCTATCATCCTTGAACGTTGGCCATGTTTGCTAGAGCTGGTGGGAGCTAACAACAACGGGAAGGTCCCAAGTTGCTCAGTCCTGAATTAATGAATATTGTCGGGCAATGACCCACATATATATCCGTGAGGTTCTCCTTTGTGGGGAGATGACCTGGTAACGCTCCTTTTTTGTGTGCATACCATTACCCCCTGGCGGTGTCCTCTGTGGCGGACTTACACTGTTGGGGCCCTGAAGCTTGAATTGTTATGGGGGCCCCTTCACAACCAGCAGTAAGGTCTGGGTAACCACTGTTATCTTTTTCAATGGGATTGTTCCACAACAGAGCACCACACCCTTACAATGTCTGTGCTACTGACTCTCAAACTTTGGGATTGTTGAACTATATACAACAAAAGATTAATGTCAGGGACACTCCAAGCAGAGAGGAATCTGCAGAAGAAGAGGAATTGGCTGCACCTGAGTCGCCAAGAAGTAGGAGGCGGAGCAAGTGATTAGAGCAGAGGCAGGCGAGCAGGAGGCGGGGAAGGAAGTGGTGTATATCTGACCTTGGGAGGGGTCAGAAGCCAGTCGAGTCAACAGACTCTGATGGTGAAGGATGCGTTGTGGAAGCTTGGACTGCTGTAAGCCTGTTATTGAGAAATAAACCTCAGCTACTTAAACTGCCAGCATTCCATGTCTTGCGTGGGAGAAGCGCTAAACCTGACAATTAATCAGTTTGACTCAAATCAATGTAACTCAAACTAGGTCTACTAGACACCCACCCACCCTTTTAAAAAAAGCAATGTGGACTAAAGTCAATTCCGGGGTCTCTCCGGGATGAAGCTTAAGCTTCATTAGCTTCACAGTAGATCTGCCCTGGGGTGTCCTCCTGATGTTTTGGAGCATGCAACTCCCATCTGCCTCTACAAGGATGGCTGTGTTGGGAACTGAAACCCAAGGCCGGCCCACCCATGAGACAAGGGGAGGCAATCGCCTCGGGCTGCAGGATTCACATGAGCAGCAGATCCAGCCTGCAAAGAATTTATCACCTGCTGCTGCTGTAGCAACAGCTGTGTTGTACTCATTGGAGGCTGGATCTGCCCCCTCCTCAGCAGTTCCCCTGCCCCATGTAGCTTCTACAGCAGCCTCTTGGTGAATAGCAGGCATTGCTGGTCTCCTCCCACCCCTGAGGAGGAAAAGGCAGGGGGCTGCTTTCTGCTCTGGATCCTTCCAGCATGATTCAGAGTGGGCCCCTCCCCACCATTACATCTTTTGATTTGATCCCCCCACCTTGTTCCTGATGTAGATCTTCATTCGCTGCTTCTTCCCTGGTGTGGAGCTACAATTTTGTGGTTTGCCTCAGGTACCAAAATGTCTTGGGCAGGCCCTCCTGGAGTCCAGAGAATCTGGTAGACACCAAGTGGGTGGTGTATATGAGCAGTATATTTCGCAGTACTGTCTCTCCTCCAATATTTGAGCCTTCTAATTGACTTTTTCCTCTGACCCCTGAATTTATTCTTTGCTTCTATGTAAATGTCCTCAGAACTAAGGAGTCAAGACTTCTTTAACCAAAGTTAAACAGTATTTCTCAGGTTTATGTTTTTACGGGGCCATTTATATTCTGATACTTAGTGCAATAAAAGTTGAACCAAGCAGTTAGGCATTGAGATACAAGTACTATTGATCTACTACACCAATGTCACAAATTCATCAATATTGCGTACATGAGGGATGATGCTATTTAATAAAAATACTGCTCAGCACTACATAATTACATTATAAAATTTTAAACACCCCTTGTTGGTATTGGAAATTCATTTTCCATATTATAAAATACTCTATCTCGTTACTCATAAGCAGTATTTTTTTTCATCAACCAGAGATGAGAAAAACCCCTTAACATTTTTTGAGCAGGATGCATGCCCGTAAGTATTGTCTTGAAAATTACGTCTCATTCGTACCTCACCTTCTTCTACGTTCGAGACAACTTGTACATAGTGCATAAAAATGTGAGCATGTATTTAGAGATGGAAGAACCCTCCAAGTTTCTCCTCCAATTGGATGGTGGGTTCCAATCCTACCACCCCAAATCTGAAATGAGGGGGAACTTTCCAACGGTGTTGTCTTGCCCCTTCTTGTTTCTGTCGCCCTCTTGTCTCCCCAAGGAGATAGTATCTAAAGATGCTTTCCCTTCCTTCTTACCCTCTTGGCAGAAGCAGGAGCAGCAATGAGAAGCAAAATGGAGGTTTGTTTACCTTACTTCTTCTGCCAGTGTCTCTCTCCCTCTCCTCTCCCTCCATCAGCCCAGAAGAAGTGAACCTGGACACAATGCATTCTGGGAACAGTAGTTCTTTCAGCACTCCCTGCAGTTAAAACTAGAATTTTGAGAAACTATCTCAAAAGGTAAAAGTTGTTGAGCTTTTCTCAGGAACACCTCAAAATTATAGAGCTTTTTTTAAGAATCCATGACAAAGTGCTACCTTTCAGAATCTCTCCCCACCCCCCACCCCCAGATGTCAATTCTGCCTTTCAAATCCTGGTAATGTCTGGGAAAATCCTAATTAAGAGTCTTCCTCTGGGTGGAGGCTCCTTTGGCGTTCCAGATGTTGTTGGACTCCACCTCCCATCAGCCTCACCAAGTGTTGTCAATGCTCAAGGCTGGGAGTTGTAGTCCGAACCATCCAGAAGGTGCCAAAGCTGGGGAAGGCTACTTGTTCTCTTGCTACTGAACAATTGTTTGAGGGCCAGAGCGTGCAGCTGAAGCTGACCAGATTGCTGACAAGGAGGGAATTGCAAGTGGCAACATCTAATTGAAATGAATTCCTCCCGCATTACCATTCCCTCTGAACGTATCCTTTAAAAGATGCTGTGTGCAGTGTAGCAAACAGGAATGCCATACGGTGTGCCTGATAAAATCTGGCAGCATTACAATAATCAGAATGTCGAGCAGCAAAAGCTAGAGAAACCGGCTTGAAAAAGTGAGCTAAATGCACTGGCAAATTAATTAATGTTAACAATCCATCTTCTCTCTTCTTGCCCCTGGAATTTCCCGGTGTGCTTAGAATTTTTCAGAGAAGAGAATGTGCTTGAACAGCTGATGCCAAGATGTTAAACTGATCCCCAAGCAAATACCTTCTCCTCTTCGGATTGCTGTGTTTGTCACTGTCTCCTGCATTAAGGAAATGTGTAAAGTTCCTTATATAGGCCTGCTTCCCACTTTATCAACCGCCCCCCCAGGGGGTGGGTTGAGCTGGTTTGAGTCCCATCTGAAACGAGAGGGTTTTTCACTCTGTGTGAGTGCCTGGAGGTGGTTGGAGGATGGATGGCGGCTAACAGATTGAGGTTGAATCCTGACAAGACAGAAGTACTGTTTTGGGGGGACGGGGGCGGATGAGTGTGGGAGATTCCCTGGTCCTGAATGGGGTAACTGTGCCCCTGAAGGACCAGGTGTGCAGCCTGGGAGTCATTCTGGACTCACAGCTGTCCATGGAGGCGCAGGTTAATTCTGTGTCCAGGGCAGCTGTCTAAGACCCTACCTGCCTGCGGACTGTCTCGCCAGAGTGGTGCATGCTCTAGTTATCTCCCGCTTGGACTACTGCAATGCACTCTATGTGGGGCTACCTTTGAAGGTGACTCAGAAACTGCAATTAATCCAGAATGCGGTAGCTAGACTGGTGACTGGGAGTTGCCGCCATGACCACATAACACCGGTCCTGAGAGATCTGCATTGGCTCCTAGTACATTTCCGAGCACAATTCAAAGTGTTGGTGCTGACCTTTAAAGCCCTAAACGGCCTCGGTCCAGTATACCTGAAGGAGTGTCTCCACCCCCATCGTTCAGCCCAGACACTGAGATCCAGCGCCGAGGGCCTTCTGGTGGTTCCCTCATTGCAGGACGTTAGGTTACAGGGAACCAGACAGAGGGCCTTCTCGGTAGTGGCACCCGCCCTGTGGAACACCCTCCCTTCAGATGTGAAGGAAATAAGCAGCTATCCTATCTTTAAAAGACATCTGAAGGCAGCCCTGTTTAGGGAAGTTTTTAATATTTAATGCTGTACTGTTTTTAACATTTGATTGGGAGCCGCCCAGAGTGGCTGGGGAAACTCAGCCAGATGGGCAGGGTATAAATAAATTATTATTATTATTATTATTATTATTATTATTATTATTATTATTATTATTATTATTTCAAGCAAAAGAATGTAGCTCGGTGGTAGAGTATCTGTTTTGCATGAACGAAAGATTCAGGTTCAGTTCCTGGTATAACCTGGTGAGGTTGGAAATGTCCTCTCTCTAACATCCTGGGAATCCTTAGTGAATCAGGATGGATAACACTGAGCTAGACAGACCAGCTATCTTCCTTGGAATAAGGACCAGAAGGCAGCATCACGAGAACAGGCCTTTTCTGTGGTTGCTCCCCATTTGTTGAATGCTCTCCCCAGAGAGGCCCACCCAGTGCCTTAGTTACATATTGTTTAGGTGCCAGGCAAAAACATTCCTCTTCTTCCAGGCCTTCGGCTGATTAAACAATCTATAACCTTTTAAACAGCAGGGGTGGGTGCTGTTAAGTATTTTTGTGGTTTTTTAATTAATTAACTGCCCTTTGATCTTCAGGGTGGTATAGAAGTCAAATAAATAAATAAATAAATAAATAAATAAATAAATAAATAAATAAATAAATAAATAAATAAATATCCAGAGTTACGGAAACTTTAGAGTGTCCCTGTGTGTAATGTAATAAGTAAATTACTGAAGGGGTGTGGTGGGGACATATTCTTGATGCCATATCAAACTTGCCGTAAGTTTGAGGGCAAGTCAATCTTAAGGTAAGTACTTAGAAATTGTGTGGCTATTCTAAGGTCTGTCTAGTGAAGGACTGCAACATTTCTTTAAAATAAAGTAGTTTAATTCTTGTCTTTTAGTGACTGCTTAAGTGATTTAGCATGCCACAATCCCCATTAATCAACAGATCAGTGCCACAATACAAGACATGCATGTTTGTGTATCAGGATTGGGGGAGTGTAGGGTTTTGTGTTGTTGTTTTTTAAAGAAAAGTAAGAAATCTGCATTTCTAAACTGGCACACAGTGTGAGGTTGTTAAATATCTTTCTGAAGTGTTTGTAAACTCTGAAAGCTCAAGAGGGTAGAGATAAATTAAGAACCAAGGTGTGAGGGGTTTGGTTGAACAGGAATCAGCTGCTATCTGAAGCAATTTGCTGAATTTGATCGTGTTCTTTAACGACAACTCTGTGTAACTGGTGACCCACCAAACCAAACACCTCTTGGAGGTCCTTTCCCAATTCTACGCATGCATTATACCAAGGGCACTGTAAACCAGCCTTACCTGAACTGCAAAAACAGGGACACTGTCAAGTGTCTGGCAAGCCATGTCACTTATTTTTCAGGCTATTTTTAGGCTTGGTGGGCCACAACTTGTGTAGACTGGCCTGAGGTCACTTGCTGCCTTCTGGGCTTTGCTGTCTGTTCAGCACAACAGCAGTACATATGATTTTTAATTTTGTGAAAGTTTTAAACAGCTGACTTTACCTGCTTTTTTTGCCCATATTTTTACTGCTTTCTTCTTTCTGAAAACCTCTTTGCTTTTTTTCCACGATCAGGCAAGATAGAATTGAATGAAATAAGTGAACAATAAATAACTGCAGGGTGCTCACGTACAGATCCCTCCTTTGCTCAAACAGCTGGACAGGAGGGCACTATGTCAACCGTGATAAGTGGTCATGCAGATGTTGCAGTTGTGCATGGATGGTATGCTGGAGCTGCTCCTGAAATCTCCAGCTTGTATTAATCTTTTACACCTCGTTCTCAAAGTATGATAAGAGATGTCTATGCATTTGCACAGGTATAGGCAAACTCCGGCCCTCCAGATGTTTGGGACTACAATTCCCATCATTCCTAGCTAACCGGACCAGTTGTCAGGGATGATGGGAATTGTAGTCCCAAAAATCTGGAGGTCTAGAGTTTGCCTATGCCTGCATTTGCAGATGTATGTATATAGGTGTGATGTGGAATTGGAAAATTTGCACATTCAGGGTTCCCAATCATATGGGACACCTACCATGTACATTTGTGGATACATAATACCATAATACATGGGTGACACTGTGGTCTAAACCACTGAGCCTCTGATCAGAAAGTCGGCTGTTCGAATCCCCACGATGGGGTGAGCTCCCAGCTCTGTCTCAGCTCTCGCCAACCTAGCAGTTCGAAAGCATGCCAGTGCAAGTAGATAAATAGGTACCACTGCGGTGGGAAGGTAAACAGCATTTCTGTGCACTCAGGTTTCCATCACGGTGTTCTGTTGCACCAGAAGCGGTTTAGTCATGTTGGCCACATGACCCAGAAAGCTGTCTGTGGACAAACGCCGCCTCCCTTCGACCTGAAAGTGAGATGAGTGCCGCAACCCTATAGTTAACTGCTCAGGGGTCTTTTACCTTCTTACATAATACCATATCAACCAAAAGGTCTACAGACCTTCTGTTTAGACGTTAAGCTAAGGGTGGGATCACTGGGTATGGTCCCACTCCCTCTTCCACACATTTCAGATGGAGCGAACTTGTGTTTTGCATTGACCTGTGGGACACCCTATTCTCTAGCTGTTCAACGGTCTCCCTCAGGAGGTTGTGGAGTCTCCTTCCTTGGAGGTTTTGAAGCAGAGGTTAGATGGCCATCTGCCATGTATGATCTAGCTGAGGTTGCTGCATTGTAGGGGATTGAAATAGATGGCTCTTAGGGTCCCTTCCAACTCTACAATTCTATGATTCTATGAGATCCTGACTACAACATTTCTGACCATAGGGCTCTGCAGACTATAGGCATGAAAAATCTAGGCTCACTAAGTGTACGTAACATGTACACCCTGAAAGTAGGATGATTTTGCACAGCCTGATCAGGACCAGATCCATGTTTCCAGGGGCCCTTCGAATGCCCACCCCCTCCCCCAATTATCACTATCATTATTATTCATTTCTATACCGGTTTATATTTTTTTAAGAAACCAACTCAAAGTGGTTTCTCAAACACATTAAAACATCAAATAAAACAGTGCAGAATGAAACATTACTAAAGAAAGGCAAGTACATTCCAAGCAACATAATTAACAGGAAACTAAAATATTATCTTCTTCTTTTTTCCCAAAACAAAACATTCCAGAGGTCAGCTACAAAATGCACAATTATTGCAGCAAAGTTAAAAACAACAACCTTAAACATTACTAAATAAAGTCAAATATAAAATGCACATTTAAAATATCATAATTAACAAGAGAACAACAAATGTTCGTAAGCAGAGCACATTGCCACTGCTTTTTCTATCAATCCTGCCCATGGTGGTTTATGGTGGGCAGCGGCTTTGGAAGCTCATGCTCAGTGACCTGGGTCTGCCCAAAGGGACAGCCAAGATGGTCTCTGGCCTCTTCAGCAGCCACAGCCCTTGTTGCTGGAGCCATCCTCTCGGACTAGGTGAGAAAAGTCTAGCGCGGCAACTTCCAGAACTCACAGCCAAGTGCTCCGCTGCCCATTGTGGTGGATGGCCTCCCCCCCAAATGAAGATTTGTGCAAAAACCGTCTGGGATGAATTTATGAACGAGGATATGCAAAGCTGACATTGGTTGTTCTGTTCATTTGCACTGGTAAATGGTTCATATGATGTGCATCCACTGGAAAGGCCTTGCTTCCTTTTCTAAACTTAATTCCCCATGAAGTTTTGTTTTTTAATTCACTCCCCCCACCCCACCCCAGCTCAAGCCAATCGTTGCTGTCAACGATTTAGAAATCCCCATGAGATGGAAAAATCTATTTCCCGAAGAGTTGTTCTAAGCAACTCATTTTCTTTGGTAGATTCAGGAAGCCTTGAAGCTACATTACTGCTCTGTTGCTGCTTTCCTTTCCTTTGAAAGCTTCCTTCCTTCCTTCCTTCCTTCCTTCCTTCCTTCCTTCCTTCCTTCCTTCCTTCCTTTTGGGCATCCATACAAGTTTTCACATCTACATGCACTGGGTCACCAATGGCAAGAAGCTCTGGTGATTGCTCACTCCTGAAGTTTCCATGTTTTGTGGAGGACTCTGCAAAGGGCCACTCTCTCACTTTCAAAATCAATGCAGTGAGGTAAAACAAAAAGAAACACAGGCCCTTATGTGAGACGTTTCTGGTACACACAGAAAGTGGAATGAGCAGGAGCATGTTTGTACTAGACATTGAAGAAGGAGACGCCAGAAGTCTTCTTCTTCTTTGGTGATCACTCGTAGCCAAGTAAGATTGTCTCCCAAAACACGATTTTAGCAGTGAGTCCAAAAGTGACTGTGGAGGCCAATTCTGGATCCACACATCCTTCCACAGTGGGGACATGGGTTTCTGGGTGGGAGTTGATCATGGTGAGGGTTTGCCAAACGTGCCTTCCTCTTAGCATGTTTCTCCCTTTTGTCCTGATTTTGAGCATCTTCAAAACCCATGACACCTTAGGTAAAGGCTGTTCTCCAATTGGAGCACTCGCAGGCCAGTGTTTCCCAGTTGTCGGTGTTTATACTACATTTTTAAAGATTTGCCTTAGGAGAGTCTTTGAACCTTTTTTGTTGACCACCAACATTACGCTTTCCATTTTTATGTTCAGAATAGAGTAGTTGCTTTGGAAGACAATTATCAGGCATCCGCACAACATGACCAGTCCAACAAAGCTGATATTGAAGAATCATTGCTTTGACACTGGTGATCTTTGCTTCTTCCAGTATACTGGCATTAGTTCACCTGTCTTCCCACCAGAAGTAAGGCAGCAGGCAACCTCAGCTGAGGTTCACACTAATGGGTTTATCTTCCACTGTTCCTAAGGGTCTTGAGCTTTCCAGTCACAACATCCTACACCACGTCTTAGGCTTGCGAGGCTAAATAAGTATGATAAATCAATGTGAACCCTGTTGAAATGATCAATAATAAAACAGTATTATTGTGCATGCTGCTGTTCGGACTCCCATTGCATTTGTCTTTGTCTTTACATCAACAATAGCATGCACATTTCTTAAAATACATTCATTTAAGTTGTAGCATTGCTGACCGAATCTCTAGGCATACTGGTGGTTAATGTGCTTAGGAAAACATCACCTACATTTGCTGTAGTTTTGATAAACTTAATATAGCTGTACGTGTGACTCCCAAAACTAACCTTGAATTTAATTTTATGTTTTTCAGAGGCACAACTTCACCTGTCTTGGGCAAGACAAATGTGCAGAATTTAATGTCAGTTCCGTGCAAATGCAAGGCGATTCTGATTATTTCATCAACCATCTGGGGGTCCCGGCTCTGCAATTTTCATACCAAGATTCGACAGCATTAGAGGTAATTGCTAATGAAATCACCAGATAGGACAGGCTAATCAGAAAGCCAAATCTGGCTTCCCTCAGCAAATTCTGCCCCTATCAAGTAGATGGCTTGTCAGAAGCTGCTGGCTCATTTGTTTGCTTCTCTTGAAAGGTATGGATGTTCCTGCAGAGTATTTGGTCTCATCAGCTCTCTCGAAGTGTGTGTCATGTTCCATTGGAAAGGGAAATGTGCGCTGTCTCTTGCATTTTCACGCAGGCAATCATAACAAGGAAATTGCTGCAGCAGGATTAACATCGGAACATAATTGTAATATTCACAGCGACATGGGATGTGCAAAGTGGGGTTTTTTTTGTGTTTTTGCTGTTTTACGCTGAAGGATGGGCTTGTGTGCTGTCCCTGATATTAAGCGCAAGGGGATTATATGTATACAAAGCATTCCTTGCCTAGAAAATAAGGGGACAGGGGAGGAATATGTGAGTGGAGAGAAGAAAAATGATACCAGTATTTCTAGGGAACCTTTTTCTGCCTGTGTTAAATATGTTAAAGGATTATTATCACCGCCCCCATCATCATAATTTATTGCCGCAATGATTTCTTTTACCTCCCTTCCAAGTTTTACGGGCGAACCGTTGCAGCACCAGGAGTTCTGAGATACCATCCTGTTAGGGATTGATTAGCTGCTTGTGCGTAAAAACGTGCTCCCTCAGAGTTTGTGCGACCCCACAAACCTCCGTGTGTGACGGAGCTCCTCAGACATGTCTGCTCTAGTCACTAGTAGAGTCCGACAGTGGCTGTCTGCGGAAGCGTTTCCAGCAAAGGAGCTCCTTAACGGAAACGCGTCTCCTGGACTCACGGCGTGACAGTTTCCGGCGAGGTGTGGGTCTCCCTATGGGAGACTCAGATACCTCCCCACTGTTCTCGCTGGAAGCTTCCCTGAGCCCTCCCTCCTGCTCGCATTCCCTCAGAGACCCACTCCTCCCCCTGCTGGTCCCTGCTTCAGCTGTTGAGTCTCTTTCTTCCTCCCTGAGTCCCTCCACCACCTGATGCTCCGATGGCAGTTCCCTGACACATCCTATGCACTTTCAAGAGAATGTTAATAGCAACCCTGGTGTGTATGTCTGTGTGATTTTGGATCGGGACCACAGCACTGGGAGAGAGTTAACCCCTTCCGCAACTCCAGAAACACACTCTTTTTTTTACAGTCTGAAGTGTCCCCTTCTGCAACCATTTGCCCTGCAGGGGAAACCACATAGGTACAATTCAGCTTAGCCCTCCCTGCTCCAGTCCCAATCTGAATAATCTGATTTCACCAGCCTGTCCTCTGTGCACTCCACTCCCATCTGACCTTAGATGCTATTAGCATTTTCTTTTAAAGGCAAGTAAGCACTGACCACGGGGCTCCCAAACTAGTCTGGCCCAAACTGGAACCAAACTGAGTTGGGAGAATTTTTGTTTCTTGTCTTAAAAAAAAGAAAGAAAGAAACGAAATCAGAGCAAATGGCATGCTATAATTTATTGTTATAAATGATGAATGCTGTTGGATGTAGAGCATTTGGAGGGAAATGAAGTTGGCAATCCCTATTTAGGTTTTTTTTTAATGTTTGCAAGATAGTGCAACTTCAAAGTGAAATGTGGAGATGTTTCACATTTACAAACGACAACAAGGCTAACTTTGTCTTGGTTCTGAGTTTACAACAATGCTCCCAACACAACGGGCATCTGGCAGAAGAGGCACTCCTGTGTATGTCCTAGAGAGCCAATGTAGTCTAGTGGTTAAGAGCGGTGGACTTGTAATCTGGTGAACCGGGTTCGCTTTCCCGCTCCTCCACATGCAGCTGCTGGGTGACCTTGGGCCAGTCACACTTCTCTGAAGTCTCTCAGCCTCACTCACCTCACAGAGTGTTTGTTGTGGGGGAGGAAGGGAAAGGAGATTGTGAGCCACTTTGAGACTCCTTAAGGGGAGTGAAGGGTGTGATATCAAGTCCAAACTCCTCCTCCTCCTCCTCTTCTTCTTCTTCTTCTTCTTGCACTAGAACTTGCAGATATTCGACAAAGCTGAATGGTGGAAGATTCAGTGGCTTAGGGCTCTCATCTATGGGACCGCCTCTCCTGATATGCCCTGCAGAGGACCTTAAGGTCCACGAATAACCATAGTTTAGACATCCCAGGCCCTAAGGAAGTCAGACTATCCTCTACCAGGGCTAGGGCCTTTTCAATGATGGCTCCAACCTGATGGAATGCTCTGTCCCATGAGACTAGGGCCCTTCAGGATTTAATCTCCTTCCATCGGGCTGGTAAGACAGAGCAATTCTGCCTGGCTTTAATTTGAATTCAGCCTGATCTTTTATTTCCCTTCTCTTCCCTCCCCCTCCCCTTTTATGAAGATCACCTGCTCTGAGACCCCACAGCTAATTCTCCCCTGGCCTCCTCACTGGCCCAAGTACTAGGGCCCATTCAGCCAGCTAGCCCTGGGGATTATCTAATTGATTCTTGATTTTTGAATTTTATTGTTATTCATGTTTTTATAATGTATTTTATGCTGCTTTTATAATTTAGTGTTTAAAGTGTTTTAAATTTGTTAGCCACCCTGAGCCCGGTTTTTGAACCGGGAAGGGCGGGGTATAAATAAAAAAATATTATTATTTATTATAAAAGAAAGCACTTATTTACACAGTGCATAGTTGAACTATGGAATTCACTCCCACATGAGGCAGTGATGGCCACCAATTTGCATGACTGTAAAAGAAAATCAGACAAATTCATGGAGGAGAGGGCTATCGAGGGTGAAGTGAAGGACATGAGGCAGGAGTTGGTACTGCAGGTGAGCTGTGCACAGGCGAGCTGCAAGCAAGCTGCTGGCTAGCTCTGTGGAGGCTCCTTTTATTGGCATAATATGCAAAACCAGTCAGATACATTTTGGACTGTGACCTTCACACATCTTCCAATCCCGAGATTGAGGGGTGGTACAAAGTTATTTTGGCACCTGTTTCCACCACGTCATTTTACCCTTGCACAATGTATGACAAAGGAGACAAAGGTCTCTGAGACAAAGGTCACAGACAGGACACGGCAGACTACTGAGACCGCAAAAGGTTAGAGAGAGGGCAAGATGTTCAGACAGCTGTGGCTTTACCTGTGAGGGGTTGTGTGCTCCGCACTCCGAGGTCACGCATGCAGACAACTGAGGCAGCCCGCGGACGGAAGTGTGCTCCACAACCCAGCGATCATTCCTAGAGAGGGCTACTAGCAAGAAGGGCTATGCTCAGACTCCATAGTCAGAAGCAGTAATGCATCTGAATGCCAGTTTCTGGAAATGACAGGAGGTGGGAAATCCCTCTTGTTCTCAAATCTTGCTTGTGGGTTTCCCACAGGCATCTAGTTAGCCTCTGTGAGAACACAGCCATTCACCTGATCCACCAAGCTCATCTCATGTCCTTATGCGCATATGAAACCAACATACTTGGGAAAACATGGTTCTGCAGCTGTGGTATAACATACCCAATATTTTAAATGTGTTTTCTGTCAATTGTCCTTTTGGAGAAGTTGCATTATTTTATTTCTTCCATGCACATTCCATTACCCGCTTAAATGAAAAGCTCATATCGAGTAGCGGGAGCTTGGAACCCGTTGTGCGTTGGCATCTGCACCACTAATTTGCCCATAATTAAATTTCCGCAAACGCAGAGCAATCTCTGGGTTTGCCAAATGGTGGAGTCATTTCTTCCACCCTGCCCAACGCCCGCCCCCCTTCCACTCTGCACAGACACATTTTATAAGAAATGGTTGCGTTAATTGAAACGTCTGTAGTTGGTATCCTTTCTTTTTAGCAGGGAGGCTTTTCAATTTGTAAAACACTGTTGCACCTTATTAGGAAAATCATTCTGTTTCAGATTAAGTATAAGGCAGAGGTTGTCGTAAAAGAAATGGAAAAGCAGATGTTCTCTGATTAAGAGTGCAATGTTTATGACAGGCTTGTGGTCCAATGCTCATTTCTTTTGTCACTTAACAGCTGTTCTATGCAACTTCCGTTCCAGAGCTGTGTGTTCACTAATCTATATAAGAATCTATGGGCTCCGATGACATCAAAGCATGCGCAGAAGCCATTTTTCTTTCAGTCATCTATGAGAGAGAGAGAGAAAGAAAGAGAGACTTAACCTTTCTCAAGTACAAGAACTCGGGGCAGAAAACAAACTTAAAAACAAAAACAACACAACGTTATTTCATACAATTGCAATTGATTAAAAGAGAAACTCTGCCATTTTGAATTAACTTTTTTTGGGGGGTTTAGGGCTGGATTTAGGTCTGATGAGGCCCTGAGCTATTGAAGGTAATGGGGCCCTTTATATGTCCAGCTGTCCTTTGTCAACATCAATTTGTCGCTTTTGTGTGTGTGTTGAATATATGCTATATGGCAATTTCTGGACCTAATCGGTATCTAAAGCCATCTGCACATAACAAAATATGTATTTTATCAAAGTAATTGTTGAACTGAAATACAATTAAGAAGAAGTATATTAATAGTGAAATACAGTGGTGCCCCGCAAGACGAATGCCTCGCAAGACGGAAAACTCGCTAGACGAAAGAGTTTTCCGTTTTGGAGGTGCTTCGCAAAACGAATCTCCTATGGGCTTGCTTCGCAAGACGAAAATGTCTTGCGAGTTCCTGTGGGTTTTTTTTCCTCCCTCCCCCTTTTCTAAGCCGCTAAACTGCTTATCAGCTGATCCGATAAGCTGATAAGCCGCTAAAAGCCGCTAATAGCGCTAATAGCGCTAATCCTCTAATCCGTCAATGGGCTTGCTTCGCAAGATGAAAAAACCGCTAGACAAAGAGAATCACGGAACGGATTCTTTTCGTCTTGCGAGGCACCACTGTAAAATTAAGAAGTATATTAATAGTGGAATAATTATTAAGCTCTAACTTAAAAAGATTGGAGGCCCATTACTTGCATAATAGGAGCCTACACAACACAAAACACTGTTGCTGTATGTAGATTTTATTTTATTTGTTTTTTTATCTTATATTTTGGAAATGTACATCCAGGTTTTTTTCTTTAATTGGGGGGCCCCAAGAGAGTGGGGCCCCAAGCTATAGCTTGTTTAGCTTGTATGTAAATCCGGCACTGGGGGAAAACCTCTGCTAAAAAAAGTCCCTTCTCACACTCCTGCCTCCACTTGGGAGATTTCTGGAGTGGGCATAGTTACCACCCGAGGTGAGATATGTGGCAATGAGAGGCAGGACCTTATGGTGGTGACGCCGAGGAATGGAGATGGCATTTGGTTCTGTTTGCGCTTCCTTTATTCATGCTTCCTTTAACAATTTATGGACAGTAATGCAGCTATCCCTTGAAATGTGTGCCTCTCCAAACGTTGCAGCACAGTTCTCCATCCAAATAATGTGTAAAAAAATGGATACATTAGGGAAAGCATTCGTAAAATGCAGATATGAGTGACAACAACATACAAAAGCACATTGCAGATACAAGAATGAGGGGAAATTGATTGCAAAAATGTGCTTACTGATAAATGTGTGCTGAAATCCAGTTTTGTTACTGCTTGGGTGTAACAAAAAGGGGGGAAAGACCCTTGAAGCATATTGCAAGAAGAATAAAACAATTAAAAACATTTTTTTTAAAAAAATACTTAAAACATACAGAATTAATTAAGATTAATGATAAGCTAAAAACCAGATTAAAACACATAATGTCAGCATTTTATATGTATGGCTAGGTATGCCTAACAAAAAATTCTTTAAGCAGGTACTGTAGGCAGTAAAGCAAAGGTGTCTTCCTGATGTCAATGAGCAGGGAGTTCCAAAGTTCAGGTAAGGTAAAGGACCCCTGGATGGTTAAGTCCAGTCAAAGGCGACTATGGGGTTGCAACGCTCATCTCGCTTTCAGGCCGAGGGAGCCGGCGTTGGTCCACAGACAGCTTTCTGGGTCATGTACCAGCATGCCTAAGCCACTTCTGCTGTGACTGAACACCCTGATGGAAACCAGAGCGCACGCAAACGCCGTTTACCTTCCCACCGCAGCGGTATCTATTTATCTACTTGTACTAGTGTGCTTTCAAACTGCTAGGTTGGCAGAAGCTGGAACAGAGCAACGGAAGCGCACCCCCTCGCAGGGATTCGAACTGCCAACCTTCTGATCCGCAAGCCCAAGAGGCTCAGTGGTTTAGACCACAGTGCTGCCCCACTAAACAAGTGTTTTTTTAAAAAAAACACAAGTGCAGAATGAGTATTGTGTGGCAAATGCAACAGGGCCAGTTCTGCAGATCAGAGTGGTTGAGTGTACCTGAACAGTTGCTGTTGTTTAGTCATTTAGTCATGTCCGACTCTTCGTGACCCCATGGACCAGAGCACGCCAGGCACTCCTGTCTTCCACTGCCTCCCACAGTTTGGTCAAACTCATGCCAGTAGCTTCGAGAACACTGTCCAACCATCTTGTCCTCTGTCGTCCCCTTCTCCTTGTGCCCTCCATCTTTCCCAACATCAGGGTCTTTTCCAGGGAGTCTTCTCTTCTCATGAGGTGGCCAAAGAATTGGAGCCTCAGCTTCACGATCTGTCCATCCAGTGAGCACCCAGGGCTGATTTCCTTAAGAATGGATAGGTTTGATCTTCTTGCAGTCCATGGGACTCTCAAGAGTCTCCTCCAGCACCATAATTCAAAAGCATCAATTTTTCACTGATCAGCCTTCTTTATGGTCCAGCTCTCACTTCCATACATCACTACTGGGAAAACCATATGTATGTGATGTACATATACATATAATCAAAGACATATATGCCTATTCCAAATGATTTCTCATATAAAATGTCTCCATCAGCAATATGTTCTGTACCTGTGCATATAAGACTATGTGGACAGACCTTCTTGAAGTATTACACTCTGCCATGAATAGCCAGAGGCAGGTGTGATAATATCACCATAATGGAGGATTCAGAAAGGGCATTGTTCAGTCTGAATGGGAGACCTGCCGCGGATCATAAATTGTACGGCAGGCGGGCCAAACCTCATCTCCCTTTAAGTAGTTAAACCATTGTTGCAACCGGTGACAAAACGGGAACATTTTCTCTGGTCCCCAATTAAGTCTTTAAAAAGGCTAATCTTAAAGAGAGTATTATTGGCATAATTGTCCCCAAAGACCTGGTATAGATCTTTTTGGAAAAGACTGATGATTATCCATTGCTTTTATTGCATAAAAAATTGACCTTGACTCATCACTGCAAAAATGAATTAAGGCAAGGCGTCAAATTTAAGTTGCCAAGGAGGATATAGTGCTTCTGTTGATTTTCTTAGGGAGGGGAGGTGCTCTGAGCTTCATTTAACGGCCTTTTCCTCATGACCTCCTACATAAAACCTCCCTCAAAGCTGCCATTTATATCTATTGATTATATGCCCCCCAATTAATTATGAATGAGAACACCTCTACTAATCTTTGGTTTGTAATTATAATTTTAATTCCTTTGTAGTTAATCTTTTATATATGTTTGACTATTCTTACTTTATGCATAACAATTAAAATTAAGAGCCAGATCATTGGCTCTCGGTGCAGTTACATCTCCCCTGTGCCAAGTTTATAAGCGGCTTCCACACTACAAGAAGTCATCCCAGGCTGTCCGAGTAGGGTGTCAAGCACCATGTAAGGTGAAAGGTAAAGGACCCCTGGACAGTTAAGTCCAGCCAAAGGCGACTATGGGGTTGCAACGCTCATCTCGCTTTCAGGCCGAGGGAGCCAGCGTTTGTCCACAGACAGCTTTCTTGGTCATGTGGCCAGCATGCCTAAACTGCTTCTGGCGCAACAGAACATTGTGACGGAACCAGAGCACACGGAAACACTGTTTACCTTCCCGCCACAGTGGTACCTATTTATCTACATGCACTGGTGTGCTTTTGAACTGCTAGGTTGGCAGGAGCTGGGACAGAGCAACAGGAGCTTACTCCGTCGTGGGGATTTGAACCACCAACCTTCCGATCGGCAAGCCCAAGAGGTTTAGACCACAGCGCCACCTGTGTCCTAGCACCATGTGGCTCTATCCTGTATCCATACAGGTCATCAAACACAGGTGCCCTTCTTCTCAAAGGAAAGGAACATGACGCATAATAATTTTGGGGCAGATGGGCTTATAGCATGCAGAGCCTGTACTGCACAATTGTAAATCTCTGTGCTATCAGAACGAATTCATGGGATGCCACCCATTTTTCCTCCCTCTTTACTTTCCTTAACATTACTGGTCCCCGAACCTGAAAAATAATTAAAGGAGAGAGAGAAAGTGTCACATTAAGCAGAACATGTAGTTTGGCACTGTGTCCTGTGTTTTTGCTGTGTGGCTGCGCCTTATCAGCATTTGACACCTGACAAGATGGAACCTTGGAGTTCTAGGCCTGGTGGTCAGACCGCTGCCCCAGTCCCCCACCTCTGTTCGGCTGCTGCATTTAACCTGAACTGTGCAGAATCTGGAGGCGGAAGAAAGCTAAATGCTTAACAAAATGCCTGTGTGGGCAGGTGGATGGGTTTTTTCTTAAGAGCAAACTTGCTAGTGGCCATTAGATTCTGATTAGCTTTATTATTGAGTATATTATAGGTCGTGTGGACAGTTAATCGTGGATAATCTCCGCACAGTTTTCAATTATTAATTAACATTTCTCCCTGAAAATGGCTTGGTGGCTCAGAGCTTATGCTATATGCTGTCTCGCACTGTCACAAATTATCCCCAGTAATGATTTGAGGAGGCTAAATGGCTTTTCTTGAGACTAGGAGGCCTATCCTTAACATCTTTCTAATACCCATGCAGTTTCATACCTTGGGGAGGTGGGGGCAGTATAGAACTTAAGCAGTCCAAAAAACAAACTCTTCCTTCCTCCCCATCCATTTTTTTCCTGTTTGACTCAGTGCAAAAATATAATACCAATAATACAATGTGTGTGTGCACACGCACACATGCGCATTTGTAGCATTCATATGTATTATAAATGCATGGCTTGTAAGTTTGGCAGTGTGTCTAGGCTGCTCAGATGACAAGACTTCCCTCTCAGCCTAGCGGTCCAAAGGAAAGTAGAACGATATGTTTGGTTCCTGCTTGGCTGCCTGAGTTGCCGGAAGGAGGTGTAAAACCACCTTAGGGACTCCACTCTGAATTTGTGTAGGGTTTATACAAACCTTAGCGTTTTCTTCTCCTGCAAGGAAGCAGAGGATTAGGATAAGTTTTCCTTCATCTACAGAAGCCACCTTCCCAACTTGATATGCCTCATCCTTTGCTATTGTTGTCATTTCTCTCCCTCTGTCCCTCTCTCCAGAGTATCCTTTTCTCTTTCTTTCTTTCTTTCTTTCTTTCTTTCTTTCTTTCTTTCTTTCTTTCCTTCCTTCCTTCCTTCCTTCCTTCCTTCCTTCCTTCCTTCCTTCCGTCCGTCATGCTAAGCTTACACCATCCTCATTGCCATGGTGACTGAGTTTACAGAGCCACCAGTAAACAGATTTGTGCGTATGAGCTTATTACAAAAATAAAAAAGCTGTATATATGTGTTCTCTTAACACTTGGCTCCTCTGACTTGCAGAAGAAGGGGGGAGGGGGAGAGCAAGAGAGAGAGAAACAAAGTACTGCATAAGTTGTATTTTTTAAGCTGAGACATTTAGTCCAGAGCTTGAGTCTTTCTCTTTTGCTTGTGCATTGATTCAAGCTATTGCTATAAGAGATTAACAAAATGTTGAGAATGTAGTTCAAGACAAAGAGAGGAATTAAACACTGTAACTTTTACAGATGCTCCATCTTTTATAAACCTCTATCATTTATATCTCCTTTGCCTCTGAGTTATCTTAACAACAGCAACTCAAATACTTTAGACTTTATTCATATAGAAAATGACCCAAACTCACTCCTAAACCTGAGTGTTTTATAATAATAATGTAATAATAATTTATTATTTATACCTCACCCATCTGGTTCTGTTTCGACATCCACCCTGGGTCTCTCCCAACAGAATATTAAAAACACAATAAAACATCAAACATTAAAAACTTCCCTAAACTGGGTTGCCTTCAGATGTCTTATAAAAGTCAGATAGTTGTTTATTTCCTTGACATCTGATGGGAGGGTGTTCCACAGGACGGGCGCCACCACCGAGAAGGCCCTTTGCCTGGTTCCCTGTAACTTGGCTTCTGGCAGTGAGGGAACTGCCACAAGGCCCTCGGAGTTGGACCTCAGTGTCTGGGCAGAACGATGGGGGTGGAGACATGCCTTTAGGTATACTGAGCCGAGGCCATTTAGGGCTTTAAAGATCAGCAGCAACACTTTGAATTGTGCTCAGAAATGTTTTTTGTTTTATTAAAGGACCATGGTCCTGACTCTAACCTTTACAGCCCTAAACAGTCTGGATTCAGGAAAGACACTCGTACCCTCGAGAAGTTATTCATTGTCAATTGAACTCATTTGGGTTGGGTCCTGCTCTCTGGAGAAGAAGCAAACAAATTCGCTCTATCATCCATGTGACAGCACTTTAAGCATTCTGGTAATGCTTGAAATTGTGCAGGCAATGCATGGTTAAATCTCAGAGGCAGAAGAGGCATTACAGTTAGTGAGCTGGAGGAGATGAGTCTTCCTGTTGGTGCCTTCATGGCTCTTTCAGCACCAAAATTACTATTACATATGCAAAATGTGTGTGGGTTTTATAATGCAAATTGTCATGACTTGTACATGCCACAGAATTTAACTTATCGTGATGTAGATTTCTTTGTCCCCCTTTCTCTTCCACATTGCCCTGGGCGAAGTTTGATTGAGCCACAGAAGAAAGCCTTCTGCAGTGAGAGTGAGTCCCCGATAGTTTCCGCATTTACGACAACAGCCTAGGATGGAGAGGATGATTGGCATTTATTAAAAGTGGAAAATAGAGCACAGCCATCATCATCCTTTTCACTTTTATGCTCTTCCATAATCTAGAGGCATATCCAGCTCTCAAAATAACCAATAGCCATTCTAAAACATTATCTGTTTGTTGTTCAACCCTTTCATTCTGACTGTTTCTGATAGCGTTTAGCTCGTAACGTGATGTGCTTTCTTCTGCTGCGATAATAAGGCAGGTAGATCAAGATTATCGCTGGTATTATTAGTTTGTTTCAGAAAATAATGTGATGTACATTATTAAAAAACCAACCTGGATATTTCTCTCTCTCTCTCTCTCTCTCTCTCTCTCTCTCTCTCTCTCTCTCTCTCTCCTTATTTATTGATGGATGTAAATTTAGCATGAAGTATTTTATGCTAGCTGTCCAAATTCTGGCTATGTAAGGCTTCCAGGACATTTATTTTTACCACCTAAGTCATAAAAGTTGTTTTCCATATCTTCAGTCAAACGCAAGTACAGGCCAAAAAAAAAAGAAGAAGAAGATGGGGGGAAGCATAAAAATTTCCTTGTTGCGTTACTCCTAGCCTATGCAGAGATACAGTAATATCATGGTCCACAAAGCAAATTGGGTGGGTAAGGGGGGGTGGAGATACAAAGAGTAGGTGTTCGGTTAAAATACACTGAAGAGTCTTGACAGTTGGAAATTGTATCGTCTTTGGAGGGAATGCATAATGATTTTTATTTCGTTTGAAATATGCAGAACTTTCTGAAGGTAACTTTCACCCTCTGTTATTACTTTCAAAGCATCCTCTCTCTTGATAGATACAGGTAGATGGTGACAGATGAGATAGATAGATAGATAGATAGATAGATAGATAGATAGATGATAGATAGATAGATAGATAGATAGATGATAGATAGATAGATATAGATATAGATATAGATATAGATATAGATATAGATATAGATATAGATATAGATATAGATGATAGATAGATGGATAGATAGATGGATGGATAGATAGATAGATAGATAGATAGATAGATAGATAGATGATAGATAGATAGATAGATAGATAGATATAGATATAGATGATAGACGATAGACGATAGACGATAGACGATAGCTAGATAGCTAGATAGATGATAGATAGATAGATAGATAGATAGATAGATAGAGGTATACACTCACAGTTATAATTGCTAAGTGAGCAATTGCTGACATTCTCACTGTTTCCCCACTGTTTACATTTGTAAAAATTATTTTGCATTATCTTATTTTAATATTTAGATTCCTTGCTATCTGTACCATGTGATAAATGAGCTGACACAAAGATTTAACCATACATCTCTGTAAACACTGAAGACATTCCTCAGGGAAGGGGCACCCTGTTCACCCAGTGCCGAATTTATGTATAAGCTAAACAAGCTATAGCTTAAGGACCCACGCTCTTGGGCCCCCCAAAAAAAATTTAAAGGAAAAAAGTCCTGGATGTACATTTTCAAAATATAAGATAAAAAACAAATATGGGTAAAATAAAACCTACATGCAGCAACAGTGTTTTGTGTTGTGTAGGCTCCTATGATGCAAGTAATGGGCCCCGCCTGCTAGCCTGCTCCCTAAAATATCACTGGTTTGCTCATTTCTTTATACAGTCGTACCTTGGTTCTCAAACTTAATCCGTTCCAGAAGTCTGTTCCAAAACCAAAGCGTTTCAAAACCAAGGTGTGCTTTGTCATAGAAAGTAATGCAAAACGGATTAATCCGTTCCAGACTTCTTTTTTTTAAAAAAAACCCTAAAACATTGTATTTCACTATTAATATACTTCTTCTTAATTGTATTTCAGTTCAACAATTAGTTTGATTAAATACATATTTTGTTATGTGGAAGTGGCTTGAGATACCTATTAGGTCCATAAATTACCATATAGCATATATTCAACACAAAAATCAGCGGCAATTTGTTGTTGACAAAGGAGAGCTGGACATATAAAGGGCCCCATTACCTTCAGTAGCTTAGGGCCTCATCAGACCTAGATGAGAACACGGCCCCATACTCTCCCCCTCCCCCTGTAATTGGTGTTTTGCACACTTGGGCTATACTGCATCATTTATTTATTTATACCCCTCTTTTTCAGTTTTATTCCATTTTGGAGGTGGTTCCTTGTTGTCTGAAAGGAGAAGCCAGTGTGGTGTAGTGGTTAGAGCATTGGACCAGGTGCTGAGAGGTCAGGATTCAAACCCCCAATCAACCACAAAGCTCACAGGTGGCCTTGGACCAGTCTCTCTCTCTCAACCTAGCCTACCTGTGAGCATAAAATGGGGAGGAAGAGAACTGTGTTCACCATCTTGAGGTGCTGGGAGGAAAGGTGGCATATAAACACATTAAAAGAATGAATGAATGAATGAATGAACAGGATGTTTTACAGCGCTGATATTTTAAAATAAAAAGGCTGCAGGTCAGATGTGACCACTAAATAAAGAAATAAATATGTTTATTCAAAGCATTTAAAAAGGCTGCCACAACAGCTTACTACTATCAGTGATTAGACCACCCCTGGACTCAAGCTTTTAACTTGAAAATACACATCACAAAAGGAAGGAGGACTGGGGAGGAGGAAGAAAAAATAAATCCCAAGACCCGTTCTTAATTACAAAGCTCTTGTAACAAGTAGCTGAGTTCAGGGAAAGTAGAAGAGAAATGTTGCTGGTACAGTGGTACCTCGCAAGACGAATGCCTTGCAAGATGGAAAACTCGCAAAACGAAAGGGTTTTTGGTTTTTTGAGTTGCTTCGCAAGACGATTTTCCCTATGGGCTTGCTTCGCAAGACGGAAACGTCTTGCAAGTTTGTTTCCTTTTTCTTAAAACCGTTAATACAGTTGCGACTTGACTTCGAGGAGCAACTCATAGCACGCGGTGTGGTAGCCTTTTTTGAGGTTTTTGAAGACTTTGGTGATTTTTGAAGCTTTTCCAAAACTTTTTCGACACCGTGCTTCGCAAGACGGAAAAAAACCGCAAGACGAAAAAACTCGCGGAATGAATTAATTTCGTCTTGTGAGGCACCACTGTACAGTCATACCTTGTGTTGCATTAGGTTCACGTTGCGTCTTTTCGGCTTGCGAATGCGGCAAACCCGGAAGTATACACTTCCAGGTTTTGCCCCGCGTGTGTGCGCAGAAGCGTTCTGCGCACTTTGCGCATGCACAGAAGCACTCTATCGTGCCGTGTGCATGTGCAGAATCAGCGCTCTATTTATGGACTTTTTGGGGTCTGAACGGCACCCCAGAATGGATTGAGTCCGTAACTAGAGGTATCACTGTATTTCATCCAACCGCTTTGAAGTCCTGCACTCTGATCTCTCTCCCTCTCTTATAGCCTGACAAAATGTCTGCTGTAGTTTGCAGCTGAAGGAGGAGCCGAAAGATGCTAGCCTTTCAACGGAGGAGACAGAGAGGCTGCACAGTCCCATCTCTCTCCATCTCCGAATGTGAAAGTAATATAAAAACAATCTCCAAATATCAATAAAACTTAATTAAGAAATACAGTACAACAGTTGCACCTAGAGACTGACAAAACACGGCAAAGCAGAGAATGACTAATAACCAGCTGAATTAAAGTAGCAATACGCTTTGCCCTCTGAACACCAACTGGATTAAAAATGTCTCTCAACAAAATTGGCGGGAGTTGAGGCGAGAGCGGTGACCTGTTGGGGTCTCCCGGGGAAGGAATTCCATAGAGACGGAAAAATTACTGAGATGGCTTTTTGCCCCATCACTCTTATTACGAAGGGACTTGGAGTAACACCTCCTGGGGACCTTTTGAAAGAAAGAATGTTTATTTGCAAATAAAGAGGGAGAGAGAAAACACTGCCAGCTGTCATTAGCCATACAGCCTATGGTGTAAGATGTTGTAATCTGCATTACAGAAACTGAGGTTTTTTAATAGTGGGTCTCAAACCTTTTGGAGCCACTGCTCCCTTGGCTCTATGAACTCATCCTCAGTGCCTCCAATAATAATAATAATAATAATAATAATAATAATAATAATAATAATAATAATAATATATTTATGCCCCACCCATCTGGCTGGGTTTCCCCAGCCACTCTTGGTGGCTTCCAACAAAATAAAGCACTTGCCTGGCAAGTACCTCTGCATGACCGAAGGCTCACGCCAGCTGACTATCTGCAAGCAAGCTAAATAAATAGAACTTTTCTTTTCTTTACCTCTGTGGATCATGGGATTTGTGAATGACACCTAAGCTAGCTCACTTAGATGTCTGTGTTATAATGGCCCTCCAGAATGACAGAGGGAAAACAAACTTTGCTGTTAGGACCACAGCCAGTCATTAAAAAATGCCTCATTCACATTATTGCTTCCTAGTGGGCATTTTCACTCCAGAGCTCTGTTTAAAGGATATGTATAAAACCCCTATCATTCCTGGATTTTGGATACAAAGACATGGAACCATAATGGGATGAAGGGAAAACCGAGAGCCAGCTAGCAGCTAGTTGCTCCAATCTCTTTGGCAGTTTTTACTGCCCTGCTGTTAATATTTCTTTCTCTGATCTAAGACAGGCTGAATTCAACCAGAAACCTGCCAGGAGCTGCATGGGAGAGTCAACACTCTTCCAAAGCAAAGTTGCACTCCTGCTAATACTTATCTGGTGGTTTACTTGACTGCACAATGTTTGCAGTCGTTTCTTGATATATCAGGTGTACTGAGAGGGTAAAGGTAAAGTGGACCCCTGACCATTAGGTCCAGTCGTGGCCAACTCTGGGGTTGCAGCGCTCATCTCGCTTTATTGGCCGAGGGAGCCGGTGTACAGCTTCTGGGTCATGTGGCCAGCATGACTAAGCTGCTTCTGGCGAACCAGAGCTGCGCATGGAAACACCGTTTACCTTCCCGCCGGAGTGGTACCTATTTATCTACTTGCACTTTGACGTGCTTTTGAACTGCTAGGTTGGCAAGAGCTGGGACCGAGCAACGGGAGCTCACCCCATCGCGGGGATTCGAACCGCCGACCTTCTGATCAGCAAGTCCCGCGTAAAAAAAAGCACATGGACTTTATTCTGTACCCAAAGCACAGCTTCTTTGTTTTCAACAAAGAAAGAAAGACTCGGAAGAATTCAGAATGCCCTGTTACTAGATAAGATCGCTTGTCTCAATGGACTTTTCTTATCCAACCAGCCCAAAATAGTCTTCTCTGACTTCCTGGAATTATGTTGTCATGTTGTTTCAGCCAGAGAGGTGATACGATAGCCATCTTCAAATATCTCAAGGGCTGTCACATGGAAGATGGAGCAAGCTTGTTTTCTCCTGATCTGGAGGGTAGAACTTGAACCAATGGAGTCAAGTTACAAGAAGTGAGAGCCCAACTAAACTTCAGAAAGAACTTTCTGACATTAAGAGCTGTTTGACAGAGGAATGGACTCCCTTGGGAGGTTGTGAACTCTCCTTCATTGGAGATTTTTAAGCAGAGGTTGGGTGACCATCTGCCATGGATACTTTAGTTGAGATTACTACATTGCAGCAGGATCGGTTGAAGGAACTGGATATGTTTAGCCTGGAAAAGAGGAGATATGCCCGTCATCTTAAAATATCTCAAGGGCTGTCACATGGAAGATGTGGCAAGCTTGTTTTCTCTTGCTCCAGAAGGTAGGACCCAAACAAAGGGTTGGACAAGATGACTCTCAGAGTCCCTTCAAACTCTACAATTCTATAATTTTATGTCAAGGTAACTTACATAATTGATTAGGTAAATTACATAATTTCACCACAGCATACAGTGAGAAAAAATAAGACAGCCTTTGGTTGGAAGACAAACTGCAGTGGAAGAGAGATGGAGCCGCATGTGACAAACACAATGTGGATTGGAAAATGTTGCCTTCAAGAATCCAAAATGGAAGGCTGTAAGCAGGCTGAAGATGACATGTGAGAGGTCTTGGAGCTTAACAATTATTTTCGTCATGTGCATTGACTAAGTAGCTGAGACCAAGATTCCATGCAATATACAACTCTTTCTTGTTTCTCCCCAAAGACTAGCAGGAGGATGATAAATTATGCAAATGACTAAGCACAGAAAGTATTAGCTTTTTCAAAATAAAGAAACATGCATACTGGCAATTTTTGTAATCTATACAGGTAAACATTTTTTTCACATGCCATTTAAATGGATACCAAAAGTATAATGAACCGCAGACGAGCATGCATTATCAGCAGCTCTCATCTCGTACTTGTAATGGGATAAGAGATTAGTTTTTCCTCGTGGCATTACGTAACAATGAACTCAAAGTTGCTCACGTAAAACAATCCATACAATCAGCTTAACCTCCGCGTGTGTTTTGCCTTGTAAAACACTGAGCCATTAGCCTTAACAATGTCAGTGTCTTCTTGCTAAAATCCAGCTAAATTAGCATCCAAGGGAATATTTAAGAGCACCTTTCACAATGAGTAATGTATTAATGCATTATGGGCTTCTATTAAACTGAGCAACCCTTCAATGCTCTGTGAAGGATTTAGAAAGTGCTAATGTGTATGCTCAGGAGGAAAGGAAGAAATGGGTTCACTTCAGATCTGCAAAGACAGGTACAGACTGTAAAGCAAATGTATGGCATCAGAAAAGCAGCCTTAGGTAAGATATTTAGGATTTGGAGGATACGAACCCAAAACGATACAAGCACCAGGGATGGCTTGTCTAAATTGGCTTAATTCTGAAACGCAGGTGTGCCTTCCGGTTTCAACTGAAGCACGATGGGTGATTAATTTCATCCCTAACTATTTCTACCTTGCAAGTAAGAAACTCCTTAAGAAAATGAAAGGATCTCTGCTGGATTATCCAGCCCATCATTTTGCCTGTCCAACTGACCCAGTCATGTAGAAGTTACATGTGTTTTATATATTTTTAGCTACTGCAGATTTTAATCAGTTTAATAAGTTCATACAAACACCTTTCTTTACCCTATTATTGTAATGTCCCCCCCCCATATTTTTCTAAACCTCTTAGATATTGGTGTGTTGTTGTTTTTTAAAAAAAGCTACAGTATATAAAGTTTGTCCAATAAACAAGCAAGCAAGCAAGCAAAGTTAAACTTCTCTTCCCTCAGCGGCCAATCAGATACCCTTAGAAGCAGAAGCATAACTGAAGAGCAACAGAATTTTCCCCACGTACTTCATCTGCCCTCAGAATGTAGAAGAAGAAGAAGAAGAAGAAGAAGAAGAGGAGGAGGAGGAGGAGGAGGAGGAGGAGGAGGAGGAGGAGTTTGGATTTGATATCCCGCTTTATCACTACCTGAAGGAGTCTCAAAGTGGCTAACAATCTCCTTTCCCTTCCTCCCCAAAACAACACCTCTGTGAGGTGAGTGAGGCTGAGAGACTTCAGAGAAATGTGACTAGCCCAAGGTCTCCCAGCAGCTGCATGTGGAGGAGTGAGGACACAAACCCGGATCACTAGATTATGAGTCCACTGCTCTTAACCACTACACCAGACTTACCTACATTCACAGAACGCCTTGATAGCTTATCAGGACCGTGAGGTGGCAGGCTGGGGAGAGGTTGGGGCAGTTCAGGAACAGAGGCGATCCTGTCAGTGTACCCAAACTGCTCTGAACTTGCCACTGCCCTGCTCCCTCAACAACTGGCAGTAATTGTGGTGCTGTTGCCATAGACTCTATGGCCGGATTTACGTACAGTGGTGCCTCGGGTTACAGACGCTTCAGGTTACAGACTCCGCTAACCCAGAAATAGTACCTCAGGTTAAGAACTTTGCTTCAGGATGAGAACAGAAATCGTGTGGCGGTGGAGCAGCGGCGGCAGGAAGCCCCATTAGTTAAAGTGGTACCTCAGGTTAAGAACAGTTTCAGGTTAAGAATGGACCTCCAAAACGAATTAAGTTCTTAACCCAAGGTACCACTGTATAAGATAAACAAGCTATAGCTTAGGGCCCCACTCTCTCCTCCCCCCAAATAAAATAAAATAAAGGGAAAATAAACTGGATGTACATTTTCAAAATATAAGATAAGAAACAAATAAAATAAAACCTACACACAGCAACAGTGTTTTGTGTTGTGTAGGCTCCTATGAGTTAAGTAATGGGCTCCACCTGCTAGCCTGCTCCCTAAAATATCACTGGTTTGCTCATTTCTATATATAGGGTGCCTACATTCTGCATAAGGGACGCGGGTGGCACTGTGGATTAAACCACAGAGTCTAGGGCTTGCCGTTCAGAAGGTCGGCGGTTCGAATCCCCGCGACAGGGTGAGCTCCCGTTGCTCGGTCCCTGCTCCTGCCAACCTAGCAGTTTGAAAGCACATCAGAGTGGGAAGGTAAACGGCGTTTCCGTGCACTGCTCTGGTTCGCCAGAAGCAGCTTAGTCATGCTGGCCACATGACCCAGAAGCTGTATGCCGGCTCCCTCGGCCAATAAAGTGAGATGAGCGCTGCTACCCCAGAGTCGGCCACGACTGGAATTATAGCTTAGGGCCCCACTCTCTTGGGGGCCCCAAAAAAATTTAAAGGGAAAAAAAGATGTACATTTCCAAAATATAAGATAAAAAACAAATAAAATAAAACCTACATACAGCAACAGTCTTTTGTGTTGTTTATAGACCTATTAGGTCCGCAAATTACCATATAGCATATATTCAACACAAAAAAACAGTGATAATTTGTTGTTGACCAAGGAGAGCTGGACACATAAAGGGCGCCATTACCTTCAGTAGCTTAGGGCCTCATCTGGCCCTTCCATAGAGGCTTCGCTGTCATTTCAGTCATCTATGGTCTTTCCCCCCTTCCACACTGAAGGGGGTGTATGTATTTTCTTCATCCATCATTAGTTTCATTAAAACTCACAAACATCGTAGTAACAAACAGATGCTATTGAGTTATAGATTTTCTTTCTTTTTTGCATTTTTAGAAAATGCAAAGATAGGATTCACCATGAAGCATCTTCAAAGCTGTAAATGCATATTCCCTCCCCCAAAACAACCATCACTTTAGATATATGGCAGCTCTGCAACCCATTCCATTTCAAGCTTGTTAATTAGTTTGTCCTCGTCTGCATACGATTTTGCACACTGTGTGTAACTTTATTCCGCCTCGCGAATATTCCTGTAGTCTTCTCACATTTTGTGTTGTCACTGTTTTATTGGTTTTCATACTTAACTTCATCTTTAATGACCTCAAGTTACAGGAATGTCTGTTTTATTCTGATTATTTTTAGCCATGAGGATGTTTGAAAAATGCACTTATGGTAAATGAGTCATTACGCTTCCCATCCCTAGATTTGTGCTTGGTAAGCAAAGCAGCATGACTGAGCATGGCTCTGGGGGAATTACGTGAAACATTAAAACATGGGAATTGCCTTGTTGGGCTCAAGTAGAGCTCGTCTGCCTCCAGTTGTAGCCAACCAGATGTACCTGGAAACTTACAAGCAGCTGACCTTATGATCACATCCCAATGTTTATCCCCAGCATCTGGTCATCAGTGATATACCCAGTTCATCCTGGTTCCCACTCAGACCCTTGGCTCAGTTATTACCTATTCCAATATTCACCACAATCTAAACACAGATGAGTTTTCAAGGTGCACTCAGTGGGTAAATACAGACCTCCAAAGAACATGGCTAGGCACAAGCTATGATGCTGTACCAACACTTGACATGCCCCCTGAGTTCTTCTTTCGAAGAGTGGAGTGGGCAGAGTCCTGTCTGAAGACACGGGATCAGGCAAGCAAGGGAGCACTCCCAAGAATAGGCTTGGTCTGTTCATACACCTCCACAACCAGCATCTTGGCCATGGAGATGTTGGTGGAGTCAATGACACAAGATTACTGTCCAACCTAGGCTCGGCTCCCTCCCTAAAGGTAAGGAGCACATCACTAGCAGGATGTGGGACTGGGGTCCATTTGGGCCTTTTCCCCGGGAATATTCACGGGGTACTTCAAGGCATACAGAGATCACGTGCTGAATGTGAGAACATCAAGATGTTCCCTGTTTAGGGAAGCTTTTCATGTTTAATAGACTACTGTATTTTAATATTCTGTTGGAAGCCACCCAGAGTGGTTGGGGAAACCCAGCCAGATGGGCGGGGTGTTAATAATAATAATAATAATAATAATAATAATAATAATAATAATAAATCATATATAGTTATGTGATGATATAAGAGAGCCAGTGAAATCTCCTTCCCCAAATTGCCCAAAGCAGGGGGTAATTTTTTATATTAAAAAAACTACTGATAGTTTGTATGGAAAGCATTCCTCCTTCCAGCAATTTAAGAGGAGAGAGGGTTTGTTGTTGAAATGATTCTGTAACAATATTATTATTATTATTATTATTATTATTATTATTATTATTATTATTATTATTGGCAGGGAGGACTGGCGCATTTCTTGGCTACTTCTATTCTGATGTGAGAGATGAGACAGCATTGAGACTCTATTGACATTTTAGTGAAAAATTGCCAAATCCTTTCGCAGCTGGATAAATGGGTCTTTACCATGAGTGTTCACTTATTAAGGTTATAGTCTTGTTGTTGTAAACGTGTTTTTTTGTGTTTGCATTTTTAACTGTTTTTAATTGTAAATCGCCTTGAGATGGTGGTTTAGAAGGTGATCAGTAAATTAACTGTAACAACAACAATTCTCACTTTTCAAACCAATATACAAATTGACATGCAGGTATCTTTTGAAGTTCACCCTTCTTTGACTTTTGTGATGCACTTCTCAAACCAAAACAACGTGTGCAGAAATGCATATATTCAGGGAAGATACGCAGATACTCATGGAAATAATGTGCAATAATTCATTATATTAGGGAGAACTGCTTGCAAAATGTCTATATTAGAAAAAAAAAATCTCATTGCAACATGTATTGGGGAAATGTACACAAAAATTCTGGTAGTCTTTGTAAGGATTTTTTTTAAATAATAAAACAAAAAAAAACCCTAAATTTCTTCAGAAATGTGGAGAACTGAATTTAGGATTGGGAGGGTGAGAAACTAAGTGAAACCGAAATGGGCAGATTAATCCATCCCTCTGTCAAACTGGCTATTCTTGTGCAATTCAGCCATGTCTACATAGGAAAGGCAGAGAGTTTGTTGCCAGACCATCTGTTCTGGAAGGTAGGTTTTTATAGTGTGCATTTAAGTAAGCCCGCCTGTAATTAGCTAGCCTCACATTTTATACTTCTACATAGGTAAAATGGGGACGAGCGAGTTCTAATTAATGTAGTGAATGGATGGCTAAATCTACGGAGCAGGTGGAGTACATATACATGAGAGGGAGAGAGATGCGATGTTATTGTCTTTGCTGCCAATTTTATGGCTGCTTTGGGAAAACCAGGCTCTATATTGTCTTTCTGGGACCAATCGCAATAAATACTTTATGGCTATTAATCATGAGACCAATCATTTGGCATCATTAAAAAGTTATCAGACTTCCTCTGTTAGACCTTTTTTTTTCCTTTTGTTTTTTTGTTGATGAAGTACAAAGGACATATTATGATAAATGTTGCTGTTAACCCGAGGGTCTGCGGATTCAGAGGCAGAGGTGTAGGAAGGGGGGGCAGGGAGGGGTGGACCGCCCGGGTTTCATCTCTGATGGGCTGACATTCGGCGCGCCGCTTGTCCACGACTCCCAAGCCTACTCTGAGCCATCAATGTGTGTGGGGGGGGGGTAACAAAAAGATTCTGTACTGGGTACCATCTGACCTTGCTATGCCACTATGTTCAGAGGCCCAAGGGGAGAGGCCTAGGGGTTCAAAGGTGGAACGTAGTTGAGCTGAGCAAGGGTAGAGTTTGACATCCCTTGGTATTTTGTTAGACAAGTTTGAAACTTCTTTCAGCTGATCTCCAGTGCAATTTTGTTTCTCTCTTCCCATTGTGTTTTCAGTACACTACTACTACTACTATCTACAACAACTACTTTCTTATTTTATTATTTATACCCCAGCCCCACTGGGAGGCTTCCAACACATAAAAATGCAATGAAACATCAATCATTTAAAACTTCCCAATATACAGGGCTGCCTTCAGATGTCTTCTAAAAGTTGTGTAGTTATTTATTTACTTGACATCTGATGGGAGGGCACTCTACAGGGTGGGCGCAACTGCCAAGAAGGCCCTCTGCCTGGTTCCCTGTAACTTCATGTCTCGCAGTGAGGGAACAGCCAAAAGGCCCTCGGAGCTGGAGTGGAAATTGCGACCGTTCACAGATTCATCTCATGTCTGGAATGGAAATCAAACCAGCGAATAGATTTGGTATTTGCTGTTCAGTTCGCAAACGATATAAAACTGATTATGCTATTCCTCCCTTTGCACCGCATTTCCTTTGCATTGAAATGAACAGGATGGGACAACGTCAAGACAGCATGATCTGTGTAATATACACTATTAATTCAGCCAATCACACGAGATACATAATTTTGCAGTGAGATGAATGGCACAGTTTGGGGAGGATGCCAAGTTGCAGACGAACAGAAACACCGCTGTGGGTGACAAACTCAGGGTGGAACAGAAAGCAATGCCTTCTTACATTCCTGTTTGGCAGGGCCTTTTCACTGGCTGTGCCAATTCCTCTGCTAATCTCCCTTCTTGGAGCCTTCCAATGGCAGATGAAGACATTTTTGTATAAATGGGTCTTTGGCCTACAGAAGCATTTGTGGGGGTTTTTTGTTTTTGTTTTTCTGCTGCTGGTTTGTTTTCTTTGGATGCTTTTTTAAAAAAACTGCTTTTGGTTTTATTTTTTCCTATTTTCATTGCGCTGTTGTTTTTAATATCGGCTTTGATATTGTGTTAGTATGTAACCACTATGAGTCGTCTTGGTTGTAGCAGGTAATGGCAGTTGTGGAAAGGCAGGATATATATTCGAAATCAGGAACGGGGAACCTTCACCCCATTGAATGTTGCTGGACTTCAACTCTCATGAGCCTTGGCCAACGATGCTGGGATTATGAAAGCTGTAGTCTAACAATGTCTGGATGGTCAGAGGCTTTCCACCAGCACTGTATATAATAAACATACTCTGTCATTGTGAGACAAACCATGAGACCAAGGAACCCTAGTTAATGGATAAGGTGGGGTTGGATCAATACAGTAGGATTAGGGTTGGGGGATGAATCCAATTCACTTTGCATTTATAGATGAACTTCCCTATTTTACACATTCTGCAGCAATATGTGAACCAAAACAAAGCCATCCTTTAAAATCCGCGTCTCTTCAAATTCTGAAATGCAGCTCTCCAGTGAAGTAATGTGTACAAAAATATGTATACTAAGGTTTGACGTGCATATAAAATGCATATACCAGTGAAAATGGCAGGCAAAATTGCTTTGCAAAAATGTGGATATTAAAGAAGTTGCATAAAAAATGAATATTGCACTAAAATTCTACTGAATTTTCATGAGGGTTTTTTGTGGGGTTTTTTTGAAAAATCACAAACTGATGTGGAAAAATAGAGAATGGAACTTACAACTACAAATGAGAGGTGCATGGGGGGAACAACCTGAAATTAAAATATCCACCCAACCCTAATTAAGAGACAGGACTTGGATCATTCTTGAATGCTGCTGAACTGAAGATCATGGGAACAAACCATATCATGCAAATCTGTTAGGTAGAGGTCTGTGAGTGCTCTGACATGTGCATCGTTCTCCTGCATGAGCAATTCCACCTCTTCATTCTAATGGAGAAGGCCCCTATAGGCTTCCATTTAACTGTCAAAATAATAATAATAATAATAATAATAATAATAATAATAATAATAATAATAATAATTTATTGTTATTTATATCCTGCCCATCTGGCTGGGTTTCCCAAGCCACTCTGGGTGGCTTCCAACAAAACATTAAAATACAATAACCTATTAAACATTAAAAGCTTCCCTAAGCAGGGCTGCCTTCAGATGTCTTCTAAAAGCTTGGTAGTTATTTTTCTCTTTGACATCTGATGGGAGGGCGTTCCACAGGGCAGGTGCCACTACTGAGAAGGCCCTCTGCCTGGTTCCCTATAACTTGGTTTCTCGCAGTGAGGGATCTACCAGAAGGCCCTCGGCGCTGGAGCTCAGTGTCCGGGCAGAATGATGGGGGTGGAGATGCTCCTTCAGGTATGCTGGACCGAGGCCGTTTAGGGCTTTAAAGGTCAGCACCAACACTTTGAATTGTGCCTGGAAATGTACTGGGAGAACAGCTCCCTCCCCAGTCCAACGAAGGGAAGCATAACTGAGCACCCAAATATTTTGGCAGGTGTTAAATCAGGACCCATCATTTTAATTAAGTAACACCCCCCCCCCCCAAATAAAATCTAATGAAGTAGCCGTTGGCCTACAAAAATTCAAAATCAAGGTTCCACTGACTCCTCATTTAAGCTGTGCAAGGCTTTCGTGCTGATGCAGGCTTTATTTCCACATCTGCATACACAGGAAAATGTGAGAATTGCTAATACATGAGGCTGACAGATTGGTGAAGCCTGTAGCTCCTGAAATTGCAGTATGATACTATACTGGCGTACTTCATTTCAAGCTACTTCAGAATAACTGCTGCATTTCAAAAAGGTTGCATCTCATTTTGCCCCTCTGCTTGCTGAAGTTCAAAAACTATGTTTAATATTCCCTTTTCTTTTATACATTTATACTTGTTTACACATGTTCCCCATCAAAATCTCGAATGGGAAACATCAGAAGCATAGTAAGCAGGTCAGTTATTATTAGCTTTCACTTTATCGGCCTAATCTTATCTTCTAAACATTTATACAACTGGTGAGGTAAGTTAAATTCTACACAGAGAAGAGGGCTTCTGTTGTCTCATCTGTTTCATTTAGATGCATTTGTAGGCGGCAATGGGGAAGAGAGGGTTTGTCTACAATTATATAGACCTGAGGAGTTATTTTTATGGACCTAACCCCTGTAAATATAAATGTCACCAACTATAAAGCATGTTGCTTGTTAAAGTTGAAATATAAAGCAAGGTTAAAAAACACAAGTAAACACGGCAACAAAAGTGCTCTCTGTCTATCTGAACAATGCTTCTGGTACATTCCAGCTGAGTTATAAACTCACATTAATATTTCCTGAGAGAATTGGCAGAGTTTGTCATTTTGAACTACTACTCTCCCCCCCCCCCCACACCTTTAAAAAGTCATAGAGCGATTGAGCACAAGGAATGAATCATCCTCTCACCCACACCAATTATTTACTCTTCTGGCGGAGAAAAAAATAACAACAGACATGAAGTCAGTTGGCATTGCAGAGGGAAAGCATTCGCCTACACACTGTCTGGTCTTGGGGTAAACATATCGGCTTTGTTTCTCCCCTTGTAGAGAAGAAGTCATTCAGCTTTGTCTCAGGACCTTCCTCCAAGAACTGGAGAGGGCAGAGCTTAAGTCTGATGAGGTAGGAACTTTGGTCTCTGTCTCACCAAAAAGTACTGTTTGGGCACTATCCACACGCAGAACTTATGTAAGGGGGAGTTGGTAGGTTGCCCTGGCCCTGACATCTTGCATGCATGTCAGCAAAGGCAAAGCCTACGCAGGAGTAGCTTCTTACACACCTGCTTTGCCTCTGCAGACATGCCCACTGATGCATGGACTTCCAGGAGGAGTGGCCGGCGCCACTCAAGGTGTCAGGGGTGGGACCTGGAGCAAATTACTGCCGCCATCTTCTTCACATGTTTTGCACATGGAGAATGCCCAAACAGATTAAGGGGTTTCCTCCACCACAGAGAATGAAGTGTGAGGATTCAACAAGGTTCACCTTCTTGTTTTCACAGCCACAAGAGAAGTTCTAGTTAAAACTGGAGTCCGTGGGCTCCATGGAGAAGGGATACTCTTGCCCACAGTGGGGGAAGCCACTCTCTTTTCTGACATAACTATGGACCTTATTACAGTATTAACAGCTGGTTGCCTTGCAGGTGATGCAGTGTTTTGCCATCATTTTAGATACTTTATCCGTGGTGGCTCTTGGGGTCTCAAATTTCAGCAGCACTCTGTGTGGTGCTGAAATTTGGAGCTCCTCCACCCTTCATGCTCCATTCTAAATCATAGTTGTGATGTCCCTGGCAACACTGCTGAGGCTACATGCCCAGTGAGACTGAACTGGTCATGATCCCCTAAATCCATCTCTGACTTTACCCTCTATCCTTTGCAGATATTCGGAAGGTGTGCAAAAGATACCCCACATTCATTAATCTTAAAACAAACTGACCCCAGGGAATGCACCCTTTAAAAGCCCCCCCCCCCCCCCGCACTCTGGTGTTACAGGAGAAACCGAGGCTAAAAATCCTCAGGCTGCTTCCCCAGTTCCTTAGAGAATATATCTCACCTCGTTCTATGGGTCACTGTTCAACCTCTCCAATAATCTCCCATCAAGGTGGTGGTATTCAGAGTTTGAATGCTTAGAGTTTGCTCCTCAGAGGATGTTACCACGGATCTGAAGTTTCATAATGTACATGCCTCAGTAGCTAGCCTCCATTTTAATTGATTCTGCAGAGGTCCATTCTGTTCAAAACAGAAGCAGCATTTGGTGTGAGACTGAGACCTACCTTGGCCTTCTGAGCCTCTTCCGCTTCTGCTGCCTTTTCCTAAGCCATTTCGTTGTTGGCCAAAGAGCTTGCCACTTCAACCAGCTCTCTGAAAAGTTGACCAAGGATTGTCACAGAAAGCTATCCCTAACTGCCATCTTTAGATGCTACATGTGCAGAGGTGTCTGCTTTTGCAGTTGCGGCAGAGATTTTTGTGGAAATTCTACCCATTCAGAAAATGGCATACCCCTTGCAGTTCTGGCTCCAGGAGGTGGGATGTAGCCAAATAATGAATGACCTCCTGTCTAAAAGGAGTGCAGAAATTCACCAGGGGAGATTCCATGACCACCCTTCTTGTCAAACAGTGAGTGCTATTTATAAACACTGGAAAATTTAAATGCTAATGCTCCAGAGCATTTAGGGATTTCAACTGCATAGGCATTGGTAGCATTGCAGACACAGACAGGCTTCCTACCATGCTAGTCTCAACCATTGAAAGGAAATGTAAAATCAATAGTGTAATGAAGCAATATAATGCAATAGATGTAAAATAAATTCTAAATCGCCATTGGAAGAAAAAGAAAGGCCAGCCTATAATCTGCATTTCCTAAAGCAGCAGAGAAAGTAGCAGTAGTAATAATTGATAGTGGAGCATATACTAGGCACAGAGTCCAAGGATGTGTGATCACATATTGCTAGTCCCAATTCAGCATCCAATAAGCAAAATCAGCCCTGAATGCTCACTGGAAGGACAGATCCTGAAGCTGAGGCTCCAATACTTTGGCCACCTCATGAGAAGAGAAGACTCCCTGGAAAAGACCCTGATGTTGGGAAAGATGGAGGGCACAAGGAGAAAGGGATGACAGAGGATGAGATGGTTGGATAGTGTTCTCGAAGCTACCAGCATGAGTTTGTCTAAACTACGGGAGGCAGTGGAAGACAGGAGTGCCTGGCATGCTCTGGTCCATGGGGTCACAAAGAGTCGGACACGACTAAACGACTAAACAACAACAACAACATTTTCATCAGAGAAATGTTGAAGGGTATGCACACCCTCTCCCCCCAGGGCCACACCTCTCATCGGTCTTGTTTCACATCCACATTGAGTGTTTTTGTGTGGCTGGAGAGCTTCCTGGAACTCTGAGAATGCCCCTTGCTTGCCTCTTTGTGAAGAAACTAGCCTACTGTGCCAAACTTTACAGGGCAGTGTTTTGCCCTGACTTGCCTCTGGCCCTGCCCACTACTGGCATGTGGCCCCTGGAAGATTTCATAGAAGGGAATGTGGCCCTTTGTCTGAAAGTGGTATCCCACCTCTGTACAGGCCTCTGTGCTGGAGTCCTGGCTCGTGTTATGCTCAGTAATATATATAATGGATGATGATAGGTAATGATCTCTCTGATAGGTTCCTCAACGCTGCAGCCCATTGGCTTTTTATATTTTAAAAAAGGCAAAGCTCACATTCGTATCTCTTTTCCTCCTTTTCACAATCATTTGTTGATTGAAAAAGAAAAGAAAGAAAAGGATGACTTCTTACTTTCTTTTTTTTAAAAAAATAGAAACCCATTTCTGATTTCTGCATGGTTTACTACGTTCTCAAGGGATGCTTGCAATTTTTTAGGATTATGCAGTTTTATTGCTGCTTTTTATGATATTGTAAAGCCAACGCAAACAGTGGGAGAGGTTAGATGAAAATATGAAAATAAATAAAATGCTGTCAACACCTGTAGTAGTGTTGCTGTGAAGCTCTTAGTCAATCTTTTATATGGGCATTATGTTGTTAGAACTGTTGGGTCATCTTTCCAGCTTCTTGAGACGGTTCAATTTGTCTAGGTCATTCAGATCATACATGAAGTTTAGAGTGGATTTCAAAATAAATTCAGCGCTCATGATTTCAGTGGTCTTCAAACTCTACAGCTTAAACTCACTTGTAACATTGTATGAAACTCGTCTTTCTTAAACTATCCTGGATTATTTAAAAATAAGAGACGTTTAAAATGTACTGTAAGTATGGTAGCAACAGTGTAATAATAATAATAATAATAATAATAATAATTGTCAGAGCTGCTTGAAGATCCTAGCTCACGGAGGATCACGCTAGCCAGCGATCATTAAGTAAAAGTCTTTATTGAATTACAGTTTCCATTCTCACGCTGCTGCGCGCAACTCTACGTCTAGTAGCTAGGTCGGCGAAGCTCCGTCTGAGTCTCCGCCCCGTGTGCACCAACTTAATATCCTAGCCTTGCTCCACCTTTTCCGCCTGACTGTCCTCCTCTGGGTCCCTCTACCCCCCGGGGCTTCTTCCTTCCGGGATTCTTCTGACGCTGACCCGGACCCTCCTGCCTCCTTGCGCCGGGCTTTAGGACCTGGTTCCCTTTCGGGGCTGCTTACTGCGCCGCCTTCCTCTGCATTTGAACTTGGCGCGCGCGCCCAACCTTCCACTTTCCTCTTAACCGTTTCTTCGCTCCCCGATGGAGGTGTGGCCACTCCTGACTCATGCCCTCCCTCCTGTGGTGAGCTGCCAGCGCTTCCCCCCTGGCTCCCTTCCTCTTCCCTGCTTCCTGGCGGTGACGCTGGTCCCGATTTCCAGCTGCTCCCCCCTGAGTCCCCTCTGGCTCTATCTTCCTGGGGTGCCCCCCTAGACTCCCCCCTTGCCCTGGCCACTGGTGCTCCTTTCTGTGAATCCTCTGATTCACTGGAAAGACTAGGAGATCTCGGGTCGTCGTCATCACTCATCTTTTCTTCTGCCTCCTCCCCTTCGCTCTCTGTTTCCTCCCTTGCCCGTGCCTCTGCTCCTAAACCCCTGACATCCATCCCCCCCTCGAAGCCCCCCATTCCCCCCTCCCCTCCTTCCGGTGCTGGAGCTGGGGGCTGCTGTTGCAAAGGGACGAACGTCGGATATCGGTCGCTTCCCGTGGCGGGCCTCCATCTGAACTCTCCCGGGTCTTCCTCCCTGCTCTCGTCGACGACGGTCACCTCCGCTTCCATCTCTGTGCCGCCGTGCTCGAAACCAGGGTCGTCCCCGAAAATGTCCATGTCCGTCTCTCCCTCACTTCCTCCTGGCGGCGTTGCTCGTCCTGAGCATTCCAGCCACTTTCTGCGGAACTGCTCCTCTGGCCTATCGTCCCACCAATACGAGGGTTCTGAGGCAGATCCCGAGGGTGACCCCTCCGGGGAACGGATGTCTCGTGTCGGTTCCTCGTCCGAGTCGAACCCCCGGAACGTGCTGGCCGAAAGCGTGGGCATGAAAAGCCAGTCGTCGAAAAAGTCTGCTGGCATAGGTCTATGTGGGAAGAGGGCATGAAACTCGTCTTTGAGCAGAGGTTCGTCTAAGGCGTAGCCCGGCACCCAGCTGTTCGCACTGGCCGGGGTGCCCTCCTTGGCGAGAAAGTATTCTACCCCCTCTTCCCCCCATCTGGAGTCCAAAATCTCCGTGACTTCGTTGATGCGCTCCTTCTGTGCCACTCCCGCGTGCCCTGTTCTGTCTCTGGCCGGACTCGGCGCCGTTCCGGGTTCCTGGAACCTGTGCGGTGCCTTGTAGGGAGTGAGCACCGATCTGTGGAATACCGGATGCATTCTGGAACCCTCCGGAAGTGCCAGTCTGAAAGCTACCGGGTTGACCTGCTCTTCGACTTGGTAGGGCCCCAGTTGTTTATGCCCTAGTTTCTTCTTGGCCAACGACCTGGCCGGCACTGCGTGGGCTGCTAACCAAACCCAGTCTCCCACGTGGAGCTCTTCTCCAACCCTTCTGTGCTTGTCTGCTTGTACCTTGTATGCGTGCTTGGCCAGCTCCAGGTGGCGCCTCAGCTGATCGTGGACTTCCTGCAGCTCCGACGCGAACGCATCTGCTGTCTGCGGCTCCCCCTCCCCCATTCTTTCCAGTCCCGGGAAGGTTCTGGGGTGCCTCCCGTTGTTGGCGAAGAACGGCGTGACCCCCGTGGACACGTGCTTCGTGTTGTTGTAGGCGAACTCGGCAAGCGGCAGGTAATCCACCCACGTCGCAGGCTGTTGATTTGCATAACATCTCAGGTACTGCTGCATGATGGCATTGACCCGTTCCGCTTGCCCGTTGGTCTGCGGGTGTCTCGCCGACGCCAGGTTGATCTTGACGTTCAGGAAGCCCATCAGCTTCTGCCAGAAATTCGAGATGAACTGCCGCCCCCGGTCGGACAGAATAGACCGTGGCAGACCGTGAACCTTGAACACGTGGTCTATGAACAGTTTGGCGGTTTGCTCCGCCGTGGCCACCTTAGCACACGGAATGAAATGCGCCATCTTGGAAAACAGGTCCACCACCACCAGCACTGCCGTCTTGCCCCTTGAGCTGGGCAGATCCGTGACAAAGTCCAGGGCCACCCTTTCCCAAGGTTCGACCGGAGTTTGCAGCGGTTCCAACAGTCCGGCCGGCGGTTTGTGCACTGGTTTGGCCCTCTGGCAGGTGTCACACCTCGCCACGTAGTCTGCGACCTCCCCTCTCATTCCAGGCCACCAGAAATCCCTGGCTACTAATTCCACTGTCTTCTCCTTGCCAAAGTGCCCGGCCGTGGGCGCGTCGTGCAGCTGCTGCAGCACCTTGGCTCGAAGTTCGTCTCCCGGCACGTAGATGGCCCCTTTACGGATGAGCAATCCATCTCTTAGCTGGAAACCGTCGGCCGCTGCCTTGCCCCTTTGCACCTCTGCCATCTTTGCTTGTGCGAAGGAGTCCCCCTGCAACGCTCGTCGCACCGCCTCTAGGTCCACGGTCGCCGCGGCGCACGCCCACACTGTTGGTGCGAAGATGTGCATGGCGGCCGCTGGTGTTGCGTCCTCCAGATACTGTGGCTTACGGGAGAGAGCGTCTGCCATGATGTTGGTGTCCCCCGGGACATACTCTATTCGGAAGTCGAAGTTCGCAAAGAACTCAGCCCAACGTATCTGCCTCTGGTTCAGGAACTGTGCCGTGCGCCAGTGCTCTAGATTCTTGTGGTCCGTGCAAACCTGCACCGTGTGCTTGGCGCCGATCAGAAAGTGCCTCCACGCCTTGAACGCTGCGTGAATGGCCAGCAACTCCCTGTCCCATATGGTGTAGTTCTGCTCGGACTTGCTGAGCTTCCTGGAGTAAAACGCTCCCGGTCGCCACACCCCCTGTGGGTCTTTCTGCAGCAGGACCGCCCCCACGGCTCTGTCCGAGGCGTCTGTCTCCACCCTCATCGGCTTGCTGGGGTTGACATGAAGCAGCTGCTCTTCCGACGCGAAGAGACGCTTGAGTGCCTGAAAGGACTGCTCCGCCTGCTCTGTCCAAATGAACTTCTTTTTCTTGGAGCTAAGCGTGTCAGTGATGGCCGCCGTCTGCATCGCGAAGCCCTTGATAAACTTGCGATAGAAGTTCGCAAAGCCGACAAACCGTTGGACCTCCTTCCGGTTGCGCGGGCTCTTCCAATCCAACACCGCTCGAACCTTGGCGCTGTCCATGGCGAGCCCCTTGTCAGACAGCTTGTAGCCCAGAAAATCCACCTCCGGCACGTCAAATTGGCACTTCTCCAGCTTGGCGTAGAGCCTATGTTGCTTTAGCCTGCTCAGCACTTCCTTGACGTGTTTGTCATGCTCCTGCTGCGACTCCGAAAAGATCAGGATGTCATCTAAGAAACAGACGCACGTCTTGTAGAGAAGTCCCGCCAACACGTGATGCATAAATGCTTGAAAAACGTGGGAGCCATTTTGCAATCCAAAAGGCATAACTCTATATTCGTAGGTACCCAGTGGCGTGAACATGGCTGTCTTCCACTCATCACCCTCCCGCATGCGAATGAGGTTGTACGCCCCCCGCAGGTCCAACTTGGTGAACACTCTGCCCTTCCGTACCTTTGCGAGGAGGTCGTCAATTCGGGGCATGGGGAAGTCCGATGGCCTAGTCACACTGTTCAAAATCCTGTAATCCACTACGAGTCTCTTTTGGGGCGTGTCCCGCTTCTTAACAAAGAATACGGGACTGCCCCCCACTGCCCTGGACTCCCGGATGAAGCCGCGCTGCAAATTATGATCAATGAACTCCTTGAGTTCTTGCAGTTCGTCCTCTGACATGGAATACAGTTTCCCTTTAGGCAGCGCCGCCCCCGGCAGCAGGTCAATTTTGCAGTCATATGGTCTGTGAGGGGGTAGCCTGTCTGCCTCCTTCTCGCAGAAAACTTCCAAAAATTCAGCGTACTTGTGGGGAATCGCTTGCAGCGTGCCTAGCAGCAGCTGTGACTCCTCTTCCTCTCCTTCCTGCCTGGGCACGATGCAGTGTTCAGCACAAAAGGAAGAGCCGAAGGTCAGCTGCCTCTGGTACCAAGCCATCGTTGGGCTGTGCTTGTCCAGCCAACTCATGCCCAATACAATGGGCGTGTCAGATAGTTGAGTGACGTTGAAGCTGATGATTTCTCTGTGATTCCCAAGTCGCATCACCATTGGTGGCGTCTGCTTCACCACTTGCCCCCCGAGCAGCTCCCTGCCATCCACCGTGACAACCTGCAGGGGCAGTGTGGCCGGCAGCAACTGCACAGCGTGCCTGTCGACAAAGTCCTGCCCTATAAAGTCCGCATTGCTGCCTGAGTCAATGGTGATTGGCACGTCCATGGTGATTCCATTGGGCAGCTGGAGAGATGCTGTGAGCCTCACTACTGGTTTGGGCGGGAGGGGGTTCACGGGCTGTAAAATCTCTGGGGACTGCGTCACTAACACGTCTGGCTGGGCCCCAGTGCCTCTTCCTCCAGCCAGACAGCGTCGTTTCCCTGCTGTGGTCCTCCTTGCTGCGTTGCTGCAGTCACCATTGCTGAGGCTGCAGTGAGCTTGTGGGGCCTCTGGGGACACTCTTTTGCCATATGCCCTGGCTCCTCACAGACGTAACACTTCCTGTTCCCTCTAGGAGGCTTCGCTTTCACTGCTGCCGGTGCTAGGGCTCTGGTTGCTGACTGAGCCCTTGCACCTCCAACCTCCATAGGTTCGGCTCCTCCTCCTGGCGGAGGCGTGGATTGCGCCCGCGCTGCTTCTCTGGGAAGGAAGGAGGGGCCCCCGGCTGGTTCGCGCCCTCCACGCCCTTCGTCCCTGCTCCACGGACGTCCTTCCAGCCTCACCCCCACTGCCAGTGCCCTCTGAACGACCTCCTGGGTGGTTCGGGGTCTCTCCCCCCTCGCGATCTCATCTTTAATCGAGTTGTGCAGCCCCTCCCAAAAGAGGTCTCTTACAGGAGCCGAATCTCTGTCCCATTCCAGGGCACTGACCAAGGCGAAAAAGCGGGCATGATACTGCCTGACGCTGGCCCTCCCTTGTCTCAGCCCATGCACCTCCTTCCGTGCAAGATCCACGTCAATACTTGATAAAAAACACCCATCCATCGCTTTAATAAAGGCATCTGCATTCTGGAGCGCCGGATCCTTATCTCTCCATAAATTGCGTAGCCATGCTTTCGCATCCCCATGCAAATGGGACATGATGAACCCCACTCTCTCTTGTTCATCTCTAAAGTCTTTATGCAGCAGTTGCAGTGCGCACAGTACGTCGGCTCTAAAGTTGGGATACTGTTGCAGGTTCCCATCGAAGTGAGAGACCAGCCCGCCTGTCCGTCTCGCCAACCCAATTCCCTCCTGCCGGGGTGTCTGCTTTGTCAGCACGTCTAACCTGACCTGGAGATCCCTGCAGGCGGCGGCTGCCTCCTCCTCTCTCTTCCTGGATGCGAGAGCCTCGGCGTTCAGTTGTGCCACTGCGTTTCTGAGTTCCTCTATCTGCTGCTCAGCCGTCATGTCGTCTGCCGTTCGTGAGCTCGCTAGTAGGCACCTGTTTCTCTCCCCTCCTCGAGGCTGTAGATGCCCACAAGAGGCAGACGGAGCTTACTGTCAGAGCTGCTTGAAGATCCTAGCTCACGGAGGATCACGCTAGCCAGCGATCATTAAGTAAAAGTCTTTATTGAATTACAGTTTCCATTCTCACGCTGCTGCGCGCAACTCTACGTCTAGTAGCTAGGTCGGCGAAGCTCCGTCTGAGTCTCCGCCCCGTGTGCACCAACTTAATATCCTAGCCTTGCTCCACCTTTTCCGCCTGACTGTCCTCCTCTGGGTCCCTCTACCCCCCGGGGCTTCTTCCTTCCGGGATTCTTCTGACGCTGACCCGGACCCTCCTGCCTCCTTGCGCCGGGCTTTAGGACCTGGTTCCCTTTCGGGGCTGCTTACTGCGCCGCCTTCCTCTGCATTTGAACTTGGCGCGCGCGCCCAACCTTCCACTTTCCTCTTAACCGTTTCTTCGCTCCCCGATGGAGGTGTGGCCACTCCTGACTCATGCCCTCCCTCCTGTGGTGAGCTGCCAGCGCTTCCCCCCTGGCTCCCTTCCTCTTCCCTGCTTCCTGGCGGTGACGCTGGTCCCGATTTCCAGCTGCTCCCCCCTGAGTCCCCTCTGGCTCTATCTTCCTGGGGTGCCCCCCTAGACTCCCCCCTTGCCCTGGCCACTGGTGCTCCTTTCTGTGAATCCTCTGATTCACTGGAAAGACTAGGAGATCTCGGGTCGTCGTCATCACTCATCTTTTCTTCTGCCTCCTCCCCTTCGCTCTCTGTTTCCTCCCTTGCCCGTGCCTCTGCTCCTAAACCCCTGACAATAATAATAATTTTTATTTATACCCCGCCCTCCCCAGCCAAGGCCAGGCTCAGTCTAATGATCCACAGCTCTTAATTGTTGGAGTTTTGACCATAAGAGTATAAAGGAAAGCCACTCAAGAGCAGCATGGTGGCCTGCCATTGGACTCCAACTTCCACCAGTCCCAGTAAGCAACGTCAATGGCCAGGAATGATGGGAGTTGGAGTCCAATGACATCTGAAAGTCGACAGGTCCCCCTGCCCTGATACAAGACAAGTGTATGCATGAAGATCACTTCTGTTACCTGGTTTTCTACTTCATTTGTTTTGTGGCAACAGGTTGGTGTGGGAGGAATCGGAAAATATTACATTTCTTTCACGGAACGAGGAATTTTAGCCTCCATTTCGACAGCTGCATTTGTGATTCCTCAAATTGTATGGAAGTGATTATAGTGCAGCGTCTCCTATCTCCATGTGCTCTTGAGTAGGTCAGTTCTTATGCATTTCTTTCATCTTATGCAGTTTCTTTTATGTGTTTTGGGGTGGTTCCACAAGGACACTCCATGCATATCATTGGCAACAAGTAAACAGAAAAGAAGGCTTTTTGTGTGAGCTGTGAAAGTTTGTTTATCACACATTCCATTATATATGCAATCATATCTAACGTGCCTGGTCTTGCATTTAAGTACGAACCACATAAGCTTCAGGTCATATGACATATCAGGGATTTTTTGGCTGGGGCAGGGAGAGAATGATAAACTTTTCCTCTGTGCTGCAGTCTTGATGAAAATCATCCTCCTTCGAATCTGCGTGGTGTCTTTTGCTGAGTGTGAAAAGGCTTCCACATTTCATATCCCTCTAAAATGAAGTTAATTACATGGGAAAGGGTTAGAAAATCTAAAGAATGGATGGAAGAAAGCAGATGTACATTCTGACACATGCCATAAATAAATCAAAGGGAATGAATTTTTTTGTGTTCCCATTTAGAGGCCAAATGTAATTGATTCATAAATCAATTAATCACTGTGTCAAGAGACCAGAGGGCAGCAGAAAATGGTGCCCAAATTAAAATGAAAAGGAGGCAATTCTCTTTAAGATTGGAAGTTGGATGCTCAATCGAAGTCTAATCAGAAGTGACCCACTATTGTGAAAGGGGAAGCATCAATATCTTTCTAATTTCACAAAACACTTCCTTAAACGAAAGCTCAAATGATCAGGAGAACTGATCATTCTTAAGGGAAGATGAGTGAGTGATCTTGTCTGAGGACATTTTGGTTGACTGCAAGTGTGATGGACACAGAAGTGACACTAGAGAAGCCTGATCAAAGGAGTGGAGGAATGACAAGGACCATTATCAAGATCGCTATTGGGATACATCCAACCTGGAATGCCAGAATATTGTTCCAAAAAATCAGATAAACTTTACAAAGTCTGCAATACCCGAAGGAGCGTCTCCACCCACATCGTACACTGAGGTCCAGTTCCGAGGGCCTTCTAGTGGTTCCCTCACTGCAAGAAGTGAGGTTGCAGGGAACCAGGCAGAGGGCCTTCTTGGTAGCGGTGCCCACCCTGTGGAACGCCCTCTCATCAGATGTCAAGGAAATAAGCAACTATCTGACTTTTAGAAGACATGTGAAGGCAGCCCTGTTTAGGGAAGTTTTTAATGTTTGATGTTTTTAAGTACTTATGGTGGGTGGCGGTGGAATTAATTAGCTGGAACTTTCTGTTTCTGCCTGACTGTTGAAATAATCTGTTTGTATTCTTATTACCAACTCTCCTTACCCTCTCAGAGGTCAAGGGAACAGTAGAAGACAACATCTGTTGGGAATGCTTTGTAGCTGTTGTAGTCCTTGAATAGTGAAAGAAGCAGATCAGCAACACAGCTTTGTCTGTCAAGACCTGAGTAGACGTAAAGGCAGAGCAAAAGTTAGCATCTCACATGTGGCAATATGGTGTTCCTTTATTATCTGTTGCATATGGTTAGCTCCTTCAGTCCTCAAGGTGTTAACCATTGCATTAGTGTCGGCTAAGTAGCACATTTTCAGTTATTATGCTTATGAGGGAGAGATAGTGTTGCTATTGTTGACTCTATTGAATAAATCAATGGGAAAACTCATTCATTTGTGTGTGTGTGAGAGAGAGAGAGAGAGCATGCTGCTGGATAAAGCTGCCCTTACTAAGTACTGAGATGTGCTTATAAAAGTATCTGGGCTGCACACTGTTCATTGGGATAAAGAGAGGTTGACTTGCTGACCTCCCGGAAAAACACAAATTCGATCTTCTCCTTTTAGGTAAAGATCATAAGTTGACCCGGATGGTCGCCAGATTCTGTCTACAGATCTGTAGGCGCAGACCATCCCCCAATACAAATCAGTCTGTCAAGAAAATCCCCATACTCAGAGGTCCTGAGCCATTTAAGACTTTGTAGCTCGAAACCAGCTGAATTGGGCCCAGAAACTAATTGGTAGCCTGTGCAGTTGGACCAGGATTGGTGTAATATGCTCAAACCGTCTTGCTTCAGTGAGCAACCTGGCTGCTGGATTCTGCACCAAACCATCTTCAGAGGCAGCCCTACGTATAACACATCGCAGTAATCTAACCTTGAGGTTACCAGAGTAGTTACAACAGTAGGTAGGCTAACCCTCCAGTGGTGGCTCATGAACCTTTACGATAATGGTAATGGGTGGATAGTTTGGACTCAACCCAAATGATACTGCAAGGCCTTTTTTAGCATGCAAAGTCAGTCCGGATGAGCAATTCGTTCAGAGTTTCAGAGAACACTCAGAGACAGGAGGGTTATTGGGGAATTAATTCAGAACAGGCAGCATGGGTCAAGTGAATTGGTTCAGGGCCATGAAGCAGGTTTGCTCAAGCAAGGTATTTTGCAGCGTGATTTAAAACAGGGTTGAGACAAAGCCTGGTGGTAGCTAAGTAGAAGGGCAACTGCTTGGCATGTTGGATGCCTTGGGTTCAATCTCCGACATGTCCTTTCTCTGAAACCTTGGAGAGCAGCTGTCACTCAGTGTAGACTATACTGTATTGGGCATTTGAAACAAGTCACAGATTGTGTGCAGAGTAGACCACATAGATGGAATCACTGAAGAGATGCAAAGAGACCTTTGCAAGGTTTAATAACAAAAACTCCTCAAACATACATCTTACATAGTGGCTATAATCATCACCCATCCATCCACCGCGGGGTGTGGGTGTGTGTGTAAGGCCATAGCTGTCAACATTTCCTTTTTTTTTAAGGGAAATTCCCTTATTCCGAATAGGATTCCTCACAAGAAAAGGGAAAAGTTGACAGCTATGGGTAAGGTACAGAGTAAAGCTCATTATATAGCAAACACGATTGCTGACACAGCTAATCACAGTGGCCTATCAGCACCTGTGGGTGGCACTGTGGGTTAAATCACAGAGCCTAGGACTTGCTGATCAAAAGGTCAGCTGTTTGGATCCCCATGACGGGGTGAGCTCCCGTTGCTCGGTCCCTGCTCCTACCAACCTAGCGGTTCGAAAGCACGTCAAAGTGCAAGTAAATAAATAGATACTGCTCCGGCGGGAAGGTAAACAGCGTTTCCGTGCGCTGCTCTGGTTCGCCAGAAGTGGCTTAGTCATGCTGGCCACATGACCCGGAAGCTGTACGCCGGCTCCCTCGGCCAATAAAGTGAGATGAGGGCCGCAACCCCAGAGTTGGTCATGACTGGACCTAATGGTCAGGGGTCCTTTACCTATCAGCACCTGTTACACCACCACACAGCTGCAAAAACTAGGTCAGGATATGCACCCTGGCCCTTAAACTGGTACACACCCTGTGGAACAATAATGAACCCTGCCTTTAAACAAACTATCCAACAGACTGAGCTAGATGGACCAATGTATTAAGTCAGTATAAGGCAGCTTCTTGTGTTCTCTAAGTTCCTGTTTCAGAATACTAGGCTATTCTCCGTATCTGATTATCAGTCTTCTCCCAGCTTGTCATCTCTGCCTTAATCCTGCTTGTGTTAAAGTTGTGCCTTATCAACAAGGCGAAGTGGGTGGCTCAGCTTCTAGGACTCTTGTCATATGTCAATGAATTGCTCTGAGTCTCTTCCATCAATCATGCAGTCCTACAGTGTTCCAGTTCAGCTGTGATGTGATAGAAGGTTATTTTCAGGAATTCGGTTGAAGAGAAGAGAGTTGATCGATGGCTGCTGATCAAAAGATGCCACCCCATTAACTGAGAGCGTGGAAGGGAAGGGCTTTTTGGCTTGTCAGGTAGATCTGATGGTCTTTGGGTGGTGGTCGGCTCTTCATCCCATAATGATAACCCTTGGGGTGTTTCCAAAACTGCATTTAAAAAGTTGGGAAATAATATGTTCAAGAAGTGGAGTGCAAAAATTGTACTATCCCGCCGTGACACACTTTGCACCTACTTTCTGCAAGCAAAATTATTTACAAGTTACTAAGCATTAAAATAGTGTGTGTTTTAATATTTGAAAGGATGTACAAAATAAAATATGTGGTGGTAGGGTATTCAGTAGTATGGGCAAGATCAGGGGTCGGCAAAGTTTTTGTGGCTTTGGCCGGTTCCCGGTCCTGCAGACGCCGCAGTGGGCCTGAATGCGTGCATATGCATGCATGTGCAAGCGCTATTTCGAGTGCTCCTTCCAGTGTGGAGGAGGCATGCGCAGCTTCTCACTGGCTGCAGGAGGTTCCTGCAGCCAATGGGAAGCCGGCCAGTATCGCGGAAGGCGGTCTCTGCTCTGCTCCGTGGCAGTTTAGTGAGGCGCACGGGAGCCGACCGAGCGGGTGGCAGGGGTCCATGAGCCAGTTAAACGACCCCCATGGGCTGCTTGTGGCCCATGGGCCTTAGGTTGCTGACCCTGAGCAAGATGGTAGGGTCACACTACAGAGACAGTCTGTGTGAATGAGAAAGGTTTAAGCCCATGTCTAAAGTATAGCACCATAGACACTTGTTTGGGAGGGTGTTTTGTAAAAATAGGTGCAACAATGATCAAACGCTTGCTTTGAGTCGTCACGGAACAGACCTTAGGGGCAAGTAGCTCAGTGAAAGGTTCTCTCCTGAAGACATCATCATCATCATCATCATTTTATTTGTACTTTAAATGAGCTTTAATATATGGTGTGTACACAGCCTTAGTGGTTTCAAGTGCACTTAGTTCTTTTAAGCGGGAGGGTGCTGGTTCAAGTGCTTTATTGATTTGTTACCTATCCATTGTTGGCAATTTGTGTGTGTTATTCGCGCAGCAGTACATTGGGCTCTGCTCCTTTCCACTTAAATGTACTGATCTGTTCAGTCTCCCTGCATAAACATCTAAAATAAAGATGAATCGTTACTGTCAATCATGCCTCTCTTATGCACTGTCATCCTAATAATGAATGACTGGAGTGGTTCTCTTCCTGGATATATTTGGTGTGTGTGTGTGTGTAGCAGACAAGCAAGTGCTGAGCTCTCATAGATGAAAATACACTGGTAAGGAATCTATTACCTCATTAATTCTTCTGAGAATGATTGATTATGCAACATTCAGATCTTGCAGGTTTCTTTAATGTTTCATCCAGCGAGAAGCAAGGAAGTCACCACAGTTATTTCCTACTTTGAAATTGAAACTACCACTTCGTCTTTTCTGATTATTTTTTTAAATGTATATAATGCATTGGAAAGATTGCATATGGGTTCTTTCCACATTGCTATATAGATTTATAAGGTATGGTGTTCGTGGGTCTGGTTTTCTCAGTATTGGAACCATAGAGCAACAGTGGTACCTCGGGTTACATACGCTTCAGGTTACACACTCTGCTAACCCAGAAATATTGCTTCAGGTTAAGAACTTTGCTTCAGGATGAGAACAGAAATCGTGCTCCAGCGGTGCAGCAGCAGCAGCAGGAGGCCCCATTAGCTAAAGTGGTGCTTCAGGTTAAGAACAGTTTCAGGTTAAGAACGGACCTCCGGAACGAATTAAGTACTTAACCTGAGGTACTACTGTATAAGCTGTACACAAGACCCTTTCCAGCCATGCCCATCACACTGCTGTTGATATAAAGGTTTTTATATTTGCAGTACTAGTTAAAGCCCTACTTATTTATCCGGGCCTTTAGTTGTGCCTTAATGGTAGAGCATCTGCTTTTCATGAAGAAAATCTCAGGTTCATTCCCTGACAGTTCTGGGTAGGCAGGGAAATGTTCCTCATCTGAAACCTTGGAGACCTGCTGCCAGTCAGTGTAGGTCGTACTACGCAAGATGGACCAAGAGTCTAATTCAGCAGAAGGCATCTCCTTATGGTCCATCTATTCAACCAGTGATCTCTTTAGCCACTGAGAACCAGGATATTTGCATAGCCACTCCCTTCATCTGCATATTCCCATCTGAAGTTCTGTTTCTTGCTCACTAGATGTCACATTTTTTTCTCTGTTCATTTTGTACATGGAAGAGGGATTCTGCCACTATCTCCACTTGCAGAGCCAAAGCTGCATGGGTGTTCCAAATACTCAAGAGCATTGTATGATTGAGGTTCATGTTCTAGCGGGATTCCAGCAGAGAACTTATGGAAGAGGAGGTTGGAAGGGAGCTTAGACTGGGGCTGGATCTTGGGAGAATAGAAAGGATCATTGGGTGTCGGAGCCAGCCGTCACAAATGGCGCAGTTTAGCGTAAAATAAAGACACAGAGGGCTAGCAATATTTTCATGGATGGAGGGCAGCTCCTTTCAAACTTCTTCTCTCTTCTCCAGTACTTTTATTATCCTTTGTTCTCTCCTATCACATGGCCGTTTGCCAATGTCTCACATTACCTACATCCGGTCATGGCTTAAACCCACCCATCGCCAAATAGGGTCATCACTGCCCAGAGGAAACACAACTCCATTTAAGGTCAATACATTCCAATACATTGTAAAGCTCAGAGTGCTGGTCAGCCGAAGTTAGGGAGCACCCTGCAATATTACAAGCCTTTGCCGTGGCTTTATGACTCCCACAATTGGGCACTGCCTTTTATATGTGCAGATTGCTTGCAGGAGAGGGGAGTCAGTTTGCACCTTGTGTGAAAATTGTGATTAACATATCTTGTGGACTTGTGGCAAGGCAACGGATTTCTGGGAAATGATTTACAATGAACTGAAAAAAGATGCTTAAATTGACCAACACCCCCCCCCCAACCCAAAGCATTTTTGTTGGGGATAATAGGGACGAAAATTCCCCAAAAGCTGTTTAACCTTCTTATGTATGCAACAACTGCAGCTAGAACTTTATATGCACAGAAATGGAAAGACGAAGAGACTCCAACTAAGGAAGACTGGCTTATAAAACTGGTGAACTATGCAGGAATGGTGAAACTGACTGCTAAAATAAGAGAACAAAATGATTGTATTGTCATAGAAGAATGAAGGCCATTGGAGGACTACCTATTGAATTATCATTCTTATATGAAATCACGTGCCGGATTTGAGATATGAGCAATGGAAGAATGTGGAGAATGGATTAGGGGGCTTAGAAAATAAATGTAGATGTGTTTTAATGCAACTATTAAGTGGAATATAAAAAAAAAAACGGGAGGAGGGATGGGAAGTCAAGAAGAAAATGTGTAACAAAAAAGATACATATGATTGGAGTTATGTAATAATTTGGAAGATTTAATAACAATAATTATAAAATGAGAGAGAATTGTGATAAAAATTGCTAGAAGCGTTTGCCAAATTTATTTTGCATGAAATGCCACTGACGTCTAAACTTGTTTAAGTGGAACAGCCAAGCTCGGTTCTTTGTAGAAAAGGAGCACACAGAAGTTTAAAACAACCAGAGACCGTCAGAGCAGTGTCCTAGCTGTCAGAAGCAAGCTGGGAAAGTTGCAAAATGCATGGCACAGCAAATCAATCCTGTTAAATCTTCCAGCGGCATTAATATCACTTCCAAAGCAAAGGTTTCAATTTCAACACTTCACAGTAATATATGGTCTCTAAAAGGAAAACTTTCTGGCAAGTCAGGAATGGATTAATCACGCTTTTGATACTAACCATTCCAAAATTCAGGACTCTACTAAATGTGGATATAAGGACTTGAGCATCAGGCAGCCGACTTTTGAATATCAGCAGATGTCAGACATGGAGAGAAGCTTCAAAAACGTATTTCCAAACATACAGGTGCTTATCACCTATGGCCAAACACAGCTAGAGGAACATTTAAAAACAAAATCTCCAGCAGAACTGCATTCAGAGTTCATCAAACGTCCCATTATCTTCCCTGGCTCACACTCAGATGCTAAATCAGAAATGAGGTGCCTTCTTTCAGCCAGAGGACTATATTCTGCCCTGGTCAACAACCCAAGGACCACTTGCTAGTGCTGGGTGGGGGCAGAAGCAAAACTGGGTGCCCAGTCAGGCTTATATTATGAACACTGAGAACTGTGATGTGATGAAGCAGCAGCACAACCTCTGCAGTGCAAATTGGTTGCTCTCAGATCATTGAATTATTTCCATATGTACCAAACCCACAGTTGTGCTTCCGCATTTGGGCAAGATACACATGGAGGTCCTTTGCTTAAGCTGAAAATTAGCAGAAGCTACCAATGGGCTTTGAGCAGTAAGGAGCTTCTGCCAGCAGTATATGTGAGGTCTTAGCGGACAACAAGCTTAACATGAGTCAACAGTGTGATGCAGCAGCAGTTTTTAAAAAGAGCTAATGCTATTCTAGACTGCATCAACAGAAGTCTGCGCAGCTCTCAAAAACAGAAACCCAAAGATGTTGCCAGTTTGACTGTTCAATGATCAGCCCTCAAGAGAATGAATTCCCTATGAGTGTCTATGCAATGGAGCCCGGTTTTATAAAATTCCTCACACTAGCTACATCTCAGGAAGATAAGCCAGGCCTTCTGCCTAGATCCTAAAGCACAAAAAACAGGAGTCCATAAAACCAGCCAAGCCTAGACTATGCAATCAACAGCTGTGCATGATGCAAGTATTGCAGGACTGTACCACTTCAGACAGCAGGTAGGGAATCAAACATATACCAGTGCAAAACCCCTGAGCAGAGAAAGCAAAGCCTTGATTTCCCCTGTTTTGTGCTCCTCTTGAATTCCCATTGAACTAGAACATTAAAAAATTAGGTTCCTATTATTTTTGCTATTATTAATTCTTAATTTGTATGCTGCTGTTTTGAGTGTGTGATTTAGTTTAAGTTGGAGATTGTATTATTTATTTATTTTATTGTTCTGTTATTGATTTGTTAGCTGCCTTAGTTTGCTTGGAAATATTGATGGGATAGATTAAAACCAAAAAAGCCCAAACCAAATGCATAAGCATGAAACAGTGAGCACCTGATAACAAGTAGTGTTAATTTATTACTGTTAATCTTGGGAACTCAGTAATAAACAATGGTCCATCTCTGAAAACTATCTACTACCAGTTCTTCAAATAAACTAGCTCTGTTTTTAATGAAGTTCACTGTTTTGCACTTTAGCACAACATCTTGAATGCCAAAAGAAAAAAGGTACCGGTAAATAGGATAAATGGATGAAACTGAATTGAACTGTAAACTGAACTAGTTCAATTTCTAAATGGATGTACATGAACAGGAATTAGTTCATTTTTATAATTAACATTCTAAGCTATGCCTACTACTGAAGGGGAGGGATGCAGTTCCTCTTGAATAAATAGTTTTGTGTTTTATGGCTCTAATTGTCATGCATATATAATTTCTGACAAGCCAATTAGTCATTTCAAGTTTTGGAATTACTAGCAATGCACAAATGAAATCAGTATGGATTTTTCTCCCCTTAGGCGTAATAATGCATTGAACGGGGAAGTACATTTACTAAGATAGACGTCATTTCAGAAGGACACTTTTTTTTTTACAGTAAAGATAACTGTATCCCTTTTTTCTGTTCCAGAGTTTGGAACAAGTAAATTAGATCACTAAAATGAAGTCTAATCATCAGCACAACTTTAAAACAATTTGAGGTCCTTTGAACCTTCAGATAGAATCCAATAAGGCATTTGAAGAAGGAAATCAATAAGAAGTCTTAAAGGTTCTCTCCCTCTCCTTTTCTCTTTTTTTGTCACACAGACGGCAAGTTTTCTCTCTGAAGCCCTTTTCCCTCTACATTCAACAATATCCAACGAACTAGTGTCTTCCTTCAGCCTACATGAATCCATCGCAAAGGTAGAGGAAATTTAAGATGTCTCGCTCAGTAATACAAGCATTCCTTTCATGTTAACCAATTATGAATGAATCAATTTCTGTTTCAAAGGTGTTTCAAAAATATTTGTATATGCCAGACTGGCTGGTTATTTAAATGCATTAGAGTGCATTTCACATTCTCAGTATTCAGAACACAAAAGCTTCAGAATCTGTTTATATTTAAAATATTTGGGCCTCACTGACATACTGATTGTCCCATGGTTTGCTTTGGTGTTATTGTTGTTTTTTAAAAATATTCCAGTACTTCCACAATAGATCACAGCCTGAAATTTGGTATACACAGAGATAGTCAATGGTGTTCATCATGCTGACTAAAGATGATGTTAGGTTCTGTTTGTCTTGGTAGACAATCCTGTATTCTTGGTAGAGTATTTTCAAGTTTTTCCATCTCCAGGTTTTCCCTTTTAACCTCTTCTTCCTTCACCAAAAACCTCTTATCTCCTACAAGAATATAGAAATGTACTACACATATTTGATTCAAAAACTTCTTATGAACTTACTCAATTTCTTACAGTTTAATATCCCCTTCCTTCCATCATGTAACCCAAGGTGCTATAACTGTGGTTCCCATTCACTGACCAGAACCAAACCTGCTTATCTGTGCCTTCAGGTCATAGGATGGTATACCAAGGATGGGAACCTTGTGGAACACCAGATGTTGCTGAACCACAGCTCCCATCATCCCTGGCCTTGAACCAGGTTGAATGGAGCTGATGTGAGTTGGAGTCCAACAACATCTGGAAAGCCACAGGTTTCCCCAATTTCTTATACCTTCTAAAGAACAATAACCCAACAAAGAAGGCAAGCTCCTTTCTTCTCATCTCTGAAGCCCTTTTATTGACCAAAGCAGCTGCTGCGGGCACATTTCCATCAGAGAGAAGGAAAAGGAAAACCATGGAGATTGTTCGTTTGTGGATCTAGCAGGCAGACCTGGAAACTGCTGTGTGGAGGCTGCCACTATATAGGGAAGAGTAGAGAGAAGACTTCTTGTCATGGCCTGTTGGAGTTTTTATGAAGCCTTAAACTGGGAATGCTGCAGATTAAAGAACATTTGTTGTGCAGGATTCCCCTTTCGCCTTTCTTGGCAAGAAAGACAGCTGCTTTGACACACGTCCTTGACACTAAAAGGATTTCAAAGGGGATCCCTGTCACTCCATCCTTGGACCCTGAGGTCTGGAGAACGAACAATTCATCAATCCTGTTTACAGGAAGAATTACAGTCACCGTTAAATCATCTGCATTTGAACAGTCCCTGTGGTATGTGCTGGAACGATTAGCAGTGACAGAAGTGCTTTTGGATAGGGAGATGGCAGTTTCTTTGAGATAATTATCACATGAAATTTCAATGCGGTGACGGTGGTAAGGAAACTAATTTGTAACCTCTTTCTCAAACATCTCCATTGCCCCCCCCCCGCCTCAGTTGAGCAGGATGACAACTCTCACATTTAGCTATATGAACTCCAGCACTGATGTACTAGGTAATTATAGATGCTGGACTTAATGATCTAATGGGTAATAGTCTTAGCTGGTACAGTGGTACCTCGGGTTACGAACACTTCAGGTTACAGACGCTTCAGGTTACAGACTCCGCTCACCCAGAAATAGTACTTTGCTTCAGGATGAGAACAGAAATCGTGCAGCGGCGGCAGCAGGAGGCCCCATTAGCTAAAGTGGTGGTTCAGGTTAAGAACAGTTTCAGGTTAAGAACGGACCTCCGGAACGAATTAAGTTCTTAACCCGAGGTACCACTGTAATGCATTTCATTTCACCAACTTGAAATGGTCCCCTATCGAAATGGCAATCGTATTACTTCGTTTGCACCAAAATGTGGTAAGCTGACCCTCCAATGTTTGAGGTTCCTCCTGCTCATTCTGTTAAGTGGGGCCCTAGACTTCTGCCCCCAAATTCTACTGGACTCCAGAGTCCATCCCCCTCAGGTAAGATTTGAGCCAGGGCCAAGATGAACCTCCAGAGAAGGAAGGGCTAAAAACGTCAGCTGCCTCTCCCTGAATATGGCTTAGCTTGACTAGAATTGGAGCTCAGCAAGGAAGCCTTGGTTAAATGTTTGGGGTCTCTTGCCCCCACCTCCCCAAATCTCTGACAGCTCCAACCTTCCTTGTGGGAAAATGCCTTACATTTAGACAGAAGGAGCAGGTCACAGGTCACAGAGAGCTCCCTTTGAAGATATCCTCAGCTGCAAATAAGGATAATGTTTGGATTGTCATTTCCAGGTGGGGGTTATGGGGTCTGTAACCTATGATTCCTCATAGGAAATGTCATTCAGCAGCCTGTTGTTCCATCCTACCCCCCCCCCTCTCGTTTAGGAAAGCAGAGCAAAGAAGGGAGTAAACAGGAACAAAGGATTAATTTGGGGTTTTTTCAAGTGTTCAGATCAGATACTTTTTTGGGGGGGTGGCTATGAGGTGGGATTTTTTTTGTAGTACTTGACTGGAAGCCCCCAAAACATTTGTCACTGTAAAAAGGGTGGGTTTCTGTGCATGTCCAGTTTCAATCCAGTTTCAATCCAAACAAATCCAGGACGATTCCTGAAATGGACCGCTTGGCCCTGAGAATTATTTTATGGCTTTTAATAGGTAGGCACACTCTGAGAAATACCTTTCCTCTTTCCAGATTTCAGTTAATATCATCCACTGTGCTTGAAGGTAGAAACCCCAGCACTTTTTGGAGTCTGTGGCATCTGCAATGACAGGGAAATTGGGGATTTGCCACACAGTTCATTTTTGTGTCAGAGAGTACAGGACTCGAATTCTTTTACTGAGTTGTTGGAGGAATATGTAACAAATTTAGAAAGAAGATAGAATATGTGAATGATGATGATGACGGGCAAGAAGTGGCTACATTAATATGAACCCTTGGCAAAGCAAGACAAATATGCATGTGTGCTTGACACTTTAGTACAATAAATTATTTTTCTGGGATGTGAATTCATAATTTTGAACTTGTAATTGCATACAGTTTATCTTGTTGCATGGACGTTTTAATTTATTAAACACATTTATGTAGACCTGTTGTGGCTTTTGGCAGGACCAAATGCATTTGAAGTGAACTCTCTGTAAAGTAAAACGAGTTTGGTGTTATCCCAGCAGGCCTAAGGGCCTTGGGTTGCTCTGGGAAAGTGCCAGATCCACTGAGGTGGCCAGCGCCTATTGAAACCCTGCATAATTGGGGTTCTAAAAAAGTTTATGGGTGCAGAAGTTCCTCCACTTCAGAACTTGACCTCCCATGAGTCAGAATGTGGCAGAAAGGGTGATGTAGCAGGTCAGAGCTAGAAAACTCACCCCTGGCATCCTCTTGTGTGTTTACTTTAATGTCTGGAGAGGGTGCTGATTACTCAAGATCAAGACTGATTTACAGCAGACCCTGAACCGCTCCGTACAACCAGTGCTTTCCCCCCAAAAAAGTGTTTGGGGTACTCTACTTTCCCTACTCGTATTGAAATACTGCCCCTCAATGAGGCCAAAATTAGATTCACAAGATGTTTAGGGATATGCATACCCCTGCGTGCGCCCCCCAAAAAAGCACTGCGTACGACTAAACTCCTGAGCTTTGGGAGAGCAGGGAATCCGCGATCGCCGAGCTTGTGTGGCCTAAGGTGAAGCTTAGGTAGTCAGTTCATATATATGTCCTGTCACTTCTTTTCCCTGCTCATGTGAATGTAGGCAGGGCTATTGTGTGGCAAGTTCCCGCCTCCCCCCAGTGGAAATAAAAACACATGACACAGTTATTTAAGGCTGATGGGCCACAACTTTATTGGTTACAGGTGATAAGCGGTATTGGCTTAGGCATTGGTCCTAACCGACTATCCGGCTTCAGCCTGTTTGCTTGAAGTCTGGGAAGGGTTAACCATCAGTAGGGGGAGCCCTGCTGATGCACATCAACTAGGAACTCCCCCGGGGTCACTGCTCGGGGGCGTGCCTTAAGCCCTCAGCTCCCCAGGCTTCGGACAGGGCCTCGCCCCCTGGAATCCTTTATCAGACTACCCTTCAATATGCGAGGGAGGTGATGGCGCTTCCTCCCCCCCCCCACATAACAATACCAGAACAGGTGGAAGCAGCAAAAGAGGGAGATCCCCGGCCATACCTGTGTTCAATAGAGCAGGCCATGCCTCCCGGGCCAGCTGATTGGCTGGCCAGGGAATGACGCGCCCAGGGATTCCCTCACTCACGCGGAGGCTGAGAGCCAGCCACCGTGCGCACGGTGGGAGTGTGAAGCCTGCAACCCCACCTGCTTTCTAAGTCAGAAGTGGCTTTGCCAGTTGTGTGGGCTGGAGATAGAGTTTATGGAGGGGGGTCCCCGAAGGTGCTCACTGTGGCCTAATTTAGGGACTGCCCTTTTTGCGGAGTCTTAAAAGCCAGTTGTTTAAGCAAGGGCCAGGACTCAGGAGCAGAGCATCCGCTTTGCAGGCAAAAGGTCTCAGATTCAACACCCAGCTTCTCCTGGTCGGGTTGGGAGAGACACCTGTCTGAAACCCTGGGCAGCCACCCTAGTCAGTGTAAACAATGTTGGGTGGACCAAAGACGTCACTCACTATCAGGTAACTTCCTATGTTCTGATGCCCCTATGTTCCTTTGGTGATTATTATTTTTTTAATCATTCTTGTGTCCAGGACGGATCTTCAAGGGGTTAAAAGAAAGCATCCGAATAAATATAGAGAGATGCTTGTGTTTTCCTGCAATAGCAAAACTGAAATGGAAACTGTAGCTTTCATTTCTGTGAAATGGTTCCATATGCATATATCCTTACAGCAAGGACCAAGCAACGTGTTACATCAAATATGTTTTTTAAGGTTACCAGATGTCCCCGTTTCCCTGGATTTACAAATCAGCCCCCATACAAAATCGACTGAAGTTGAAAACTGTCCCCGGATTCATTGAAAAAAATCTGGTAACTTTATATTTAGATGCTTGACTTGAATGTTTTTAAAATCAAACTATCAGATGCAGGGGCTCCCAGATCATGATAGGGAGAATGGTGGGATGGAGGAGTTTAACCTTTTGCCTCTCTATTACAGCCTTAATGACACACCCCCACCCCTCAGAAAAAAATCTTGCTACTTGTATTAGGACAGGGTTTCCCAAACTTAGCTCTCCAGCTGCTTTTGGACTACAGTTCTCATAATGGCCACTGGTCCTGCTAGCTAGGGATGATGGGAGTTGTAGTCCAAAATCAACTGGAGACCCAAGCCTGGGAAACCCTTTATTAGGAGGAAGCTCAGAAAGGTGTGCGTGGCTTTTTCTGGTTCTGCAGAAGGGAGAGAAAGGGTTAAACTCCACTCTATCCCTGTGGCCCTGCATCTCTCATCCCCCAATAGCTGCTACTTTATTCTTTAAAAATAGTCACACTCAATCCAAAAATGTGCTTCACATAATATCATGTTTGGCCCCACAAGACCAGACCTGCTGGGTCAGTTCAATGTCCCACCTAGACTAGCATTCTGTTCTCACAGTGGTCAACAAAACGCTTATAGGAAAGATGAAAGCAGAAATTGAGCACAATAGCATTCTGCCTTCCTGAGGTTTCCAGTGTCCAGGCAGATGCCTATGGGAAGCCCATAGTCAGGACCAGAATGCAACAGCACATGCTTCAAACCCCCAACTGCACTAGCAAGTTTTATTTAAGGTGTTGAGGACCAGATTGTGCTTAACATGTACTTGCAATTTTCTTTTTACATTACCAGCCACTTGAAGAATCCAAACTGCTTATTATACATATCCTTCCTCTTTATTTCAGACAGATGAGAGTTGCTCGGTTTAGTGGATGGTTTCTTTTGCTTCATCTTTCTTCGCGTTCTTAAATTACCGAGGCAGCTAAGAAGTTGGGAACTGTTCGAAGAGGAAGGAAATATTGATGCAATCTAATATTTTTTTAGCGCGTGTTGTTAAGGTTCTTCCATCTTTCCAATTGTCTATTAGACTCCAGCAGAACAAAATCCTTCTGTAGGACTTCACCTATATGATTCAGAGTCTAAAAATACCATCTGTATACCATCTGCACATTGATCTTCGGTATAGTCCCCTAGAGGAAGAGAGAGCTCAATAAAGTTTTATTTACTTTAAATGGAGTGTCGGGGAGGAGGCGGGGTAATTTAATTTCACCTGTAATGGAAATGTCTGAGATGGTACATGAAAGGGAACTGCAGCTATAGAGGGTAGAACATAATTTATCCGATGAGTTCTGTAGTTAAGCATAAATATTAACACATCAGTTATCCATAGTCAATGTATGAATGGTGGTAGAATTATTATGTTGCACACACCGAAACATTGTGTGTGTGAGCAGGCATTTCTTTCTTCATTGATTGATTCTGTATGTGGGTCCCAAACCAAAGATCAGGGAAGTGCCTGTTGCTCATTGTTAAAACATGTGCTTTGCACACAAGAGGGTTGTATGCAAAATTATACTCAGAGTAGACCCAATGAAAGCAGCACACTTAAGGTAGTCGATTTCATTACATCTCATCAGCTTCAACCCACGCTGTTCATGTTTGAATCCCTGACGTTCAGCTAAAGGATTTAAGGGTTATTGGTCTGGTCCGGTATGGGCTTTGTAAGATTCCTGTTTAGGAAAAAATAAATCTGTCAAATTCAGTTCTCTAAGTTTCCCATTTTCCCAATCTTAAATTAAGTTTTCCATATTTGCTTTCCTTTAATTATCATGAAAATTCACCAGCATTTTAGCAGAAATTTCGAATATGAACACTTTTTATTTTTGCAGGCAGTCATGACTAGCGTACACATTTTTGCAAGTAACTTTCCCAAATGCAAAGTATTTTGAATGTTATATCCACCATTACAGGCATTTAACGCAGATTTTCGCATGTGTTCATTGTTGTACATAATATTTGCTTTGAGAAATGCATCAAAAAATCCAAAGAAATGCAAATTTCAAAGGGTAGCTGTGTTTCGATTTGCATGTTGGTTCAAGAAGTTTGAATCAGGCAGGTTCTCGTTAAAATGCAAGTGAAACCAAATTTTCACTCAGTTATTCTGTCTGACACCTTGGAGAACCAGAAACCACCTTGCAACACTGATGATTTTTTGAACCTTAAACAACTGTTCATTCTAAAAAGCTCTAATACAGTACATGTCATGGTTGGAAGTGATTAATATGAATATCTAAAAATAAAGAATGTCATGCCTAAGAAGGTGTACAGTACAATCCTATTGGTATAAATACTCAGAAGTAAGTCCCATTCACTTCATGTGGCACATTCATAACTAAGGGTATATAGAAACACTCTCTTAAGTTACTTAAAATTGTTGTAAGTTGGGCATTAAACCCTTTAATCATAATACTTATCAGTTTGTGTTTTCTCTTACATTTTTCTGCAGGGTGGTAGAGGTAAAAATATTTACATTTTTGTTCTTTGTAAAGGCGGATTCAGCTGCTCTCCTAATATTGTCAGATAATCTGAGTTTGGATGTTTGTGGAGGAAAGGAAGAGAGTGAAATCCATCTAAAGAAGAGGGAAGGCTTGTCTTAGACTTTTGTTTTGTTGTGTTTTAAACAAACTGATTGCATGATAATGGTGATAAGTTTTTGGAAAATAAGAAACTTAATTATAGGTAGCCCAACCCCATTCTTGGTGATAATGCCAGCAGCCAGTGCAGTTCCCCCTATTCCTAAAAACTACCCCATCCAGAAAACTTTGGTAAATTGTTGCTGTCTCATCTAAGTCACGAGAAGGGGCTCCCACAAAAGAATGGGATTATACTTTTTTTCCATGACAGCATTGGTTCATGGAGCCATATCAGTTCTAAACTTGTTCCGGGGTTGAAAGCCCAAAAGTGATGAGCAGAGCCTTGTTGGATCAGTCAAGAAGGTTCAGTCTTGTTCATAATATTGTGCTCTCAGTGGGAGGAGAGGATTTGATTCAGTTCGCATTTCTGAGCTCACAAAACCCACATTTTCCCAAACGATACATGAACTGAAGCACACCCGGCCTTCCAAATTTGTGCATTATCTGAGCACTCGGGAGGGAAAGACTAGCACCTTTTCATCTTCTTATTCCAGAATTCTATCTCTCTGAACACAGCTTGTGAATTTCCTTAAGAACAACCCTTGCTCATATCAAATCGTTGCCGGCAGCCCTCCCTGTGCACACCCCTCCTTTTTTGTGGCATATTAAAGTTTTTTGGGGGGCAGTGCCTGTATACCTTTGTAACAGAGAAGAAAAATTCCAGCATCTCATACAATGCAGGCTTTCAAACTGCCATTAACGGGGGTCTGTCCTTGAGTTGAGGGGGCTTCAAAGTGTAGCATTTCTTCCAGTGTGGAATGTTCACAGATGTACACTTCCTTTTTGTCATTAATAGATGCATAATTAAAGTCAACAAAGGGGAAAAATATTTACTGAAAGTGTGAGGTTTTATATTTACCTTATATTTTGTGGGCATACTTTACAATTTCTCAGTATATCGCTCTCTCGCCTCCACCTCTCTCTCTGTGTGTGTAGATAGATAAGCTAGGCCTTCCAGAGTTAGTGACCTTTACTACTTATAAGCTCATTATCACACTAAATTGAGCTGCCATCGTTGGAATCCTTTCTGAAGCCAGTATTTCTAATCAGACACGACCTTCCTTCATCTGTTGCAGCATGTTAAAAATGTAGAGAGAGAGAAAGAGAGAGAGAGAGGAGGAGGAGGAAAGTATTTGGTGGTGTGCCAGAGAGGGGGTAAGATCCTGCCACATTGGTCCAAGTGAATGTTTATTACTTCTAGTTAAGAATGTTGGAAATTACAACAACAAAAAAAGCGGAACTGAAGGAGATTTTTATTTTTTATTTTTGTCCCATGTTCAGAAAGGAGATCAATCCATTGGTGTTTTCTGTTGCTATTGTGCTCCCAACCCCTTCTGGGATCTTTACTTCACCCTCAGGGAAATTACTGAGGTCACCATGCATAGCCAAGCCCTTTCCAGGCTCCTAATCCCTGCCTGCTCCCTGTCTGAGAGAGTGAAGCCCGTCTCAGCCCTTTCTAGGCTCCAAGCTGACCACTCTCCGATTCCTATGTGTCATTCAAGACCAAGCACTTTCTAAGCCAATGACCAAGGCTGCTGCCTCCACCTTGGAGACCCTCAAGCCAAGTTTGGTGACAATAGCTCAAGAGGTGGCCAAACATGTAAAAAAAAAAAAAAACCCGGCAAAGTCACAGTGAATTCACATTTTGGTTCACCATCTTGATTCAAAATGGTGCCTGGCATACCAGTGGTGACTGTCTGCTGCCCCCATCTCAGTAACCCTTTTGGCAATGACCTGGGCCTCTCTAGCAGAGATTAGAACAGACTTCCTCAGCCTCGGCCCTCCAGATGTTTTTGGCCTACAACTCCCATGATCCCTAGCTAGCAGGACCAGTGGTCAGAGATGTAGTCTCAAAACATCTGGAGGGCTGAGGTTGAGGAAGCCTGGATTTGAATAACACATGGATTAAGTTCTAGTGGATGACCTTTGGCAGGACAGAGCCCACCTGCCAGCTGTTTGAAAAGCAAATATAGGGATACAACTAAGTACTAACTTGTTTTATATCTATTGTGAGTATAAGGAGATAAAGAAAATGTTAGGAATGAGGTTAGCTACATCTGTTCAACAGAGTTAAAGGAGTTAAATATTTCGGTATCCACCCTTACCTAATTTAGAAGCAGTCTTGTATGTAATAATGCCATTTTAGCTTTCACTACTTCTTCTCTCTCTTTTTTGGTATATCTTTTCAATTGTCTGGCATCTTCACAGCTGGGCCTGAATAAATAAATCCTGATTTAGCAAAGTAAATATTGCTTTTATGATAATCAGTACCCAGCACAAATGTGCCGTTATTGCTGTAAATTCAACATTTTCTCTCCATTTTGAGATGATAAAGCTTACACTGGCTTTAAGGAATGTGTCCTATAATACCAATTACTGTTAATCTTTCGAGGGACATAAGATCGTTCAAATCGAGCCCAAGCTGGTTGCTTGAAGGGTCATGGTTGTAATTTAAACTATGTTTTCTCACACACAAGCAGTGAAAGAATCTACAAATTCAGGGCCAATTCTGCTGTGGCCAAGGGAGGGCTCAACCTCTGGAGATTTTATGCTTTCCCAGCTAAAGCTTCGTAAGATTTGCCTTGAGGGTTGGGGAAGGCAAATATTATGTGGTGATGCAAAAGAGAAACAGTTAAATAATTTGCCTCAGCAGCTGATGGGCACCATGTTTAAATGACTGGCTATTGGGATTAGGTTCATTACAGCTAAGTATATAATCATAGTTAATCATTCCCTGGTTTTAGGCTGGCAGAGCACCAGGCAAAATAACCTGGCTTGGCCTTGAACAATCCAGGTCCACCCATATTTGAATTCTGCTGCCCATCTGCCAAATATATGCAGGCAGGATTGGACACTGTTCCAGTAAACACGGTCTTTGGCATTAAGGCTGAGGGTGTCCCAACCAAAATCGTGGTCAGCATTTTTAAACTAGAGAATGTTGTGAAAAACGTAAGATCCCTGCTGAAACAGTCTATTCCATGTTGTCCCTGTTCTTACAGAGCTCCTGTTCAGAATGCAACATAAGCCATGCCCTTTTCTAGCATCTCTCTCTCTCTCTCTCTCTCCTTTGTCCTGTCCCACCCATCCCCACCCTAAGTGGCATTCAGCATACCATGTTGATTGATTGAACTTACTCAGTTCTCATTGAGCTCTCTGGGGAAAGCATTTTTATTTCTAAATAATGATAAATGTTTCTTCTTGGTGCCTGCTGAAGTCATTCTTATTTAGACAAGCCGGGTGGCACTGTGGGTTAAACCACAGAGCCTAGGACTTGCCGATCAGAAGGTTGGCGGTTTGAATCCCCGGTACGGGGTGAGCTCCCGTTGCTCGGTCCCAGCTCCTGCCAACCTAGCAGTTTGAAAGCACGTCAAAGTAGATAAATAGGTACCGCAGTGGCGGGAAGGTAAACAGTGTTTCCGTGCACTGCTCTGGTTCACCAGAAGCGGCTTAGTCATGCTGGCCACATGACCTGGAAGCTGTACACTGGCTCCCTCGGCCAATAAAGCGAGATGAGCACTGCAACCAGTCGGTCACGGGGTCCCTTTACCTTACCCAGATGTTTAAAAAGTTCATATAAGGTGTGTGTTATTGTTTTTGTCTGTTCTATTCTGTATGTTTGAGATTATGGTTGTAAATTGGCGATAATTTTATTTTATCTTCCTTGGTAAACTGTTTTGAGGATTTTTCCTAAAATAAATTTTAGGAAATATTTTGCATCTTTGCGAACGTTAGAGTTTCACGTCTTCTGATACCTCCCTCTTGTGAGTGGATGGTGAAGGTTTGGCTATATATAGGGATCCATACTATGAGGATGTGTTTACTATTTAGCATACCTCTGAAATCTGGAGGTATCATAGAATTGTAGAGTTGGAAGGGACCATGAGAGTCATCTAGTCCAGCCCCCTGCAATGCAGAAATCTTTTATCCCATGACCCTGAGATTAAGAGTACCATTCTCTACCGACTAAACTATGTCATACAGACATCTAATAAGCCTAGACAGAGCCATAGAATCATAGAATCATAGAGTTGGAAGAGACCACAAGGGCCATCGAGTCCAACCCCCTGCCAAGCAGGAAACGGTAAAGGGACCCCTGACCATTAGGTCCAGTTGTGGCCGACTCTGGGGTTGCAGCGCTCATCTCGCTTTATTGGCTGAGGGAGCCGGCGTACAACTTCCAGGTCATGTGGCCATATTCCATGAAATTTTCTAATTCCCCTTAAAAGCCCTCTAAGCTGGTGGCTATGGCCACATAGTTTGTTAGTGAATGTCATGGTCCGGGTTACAGGCAGTCGGCGTCCTGGCTTGGTACGTCAGGACCGGGGTAGAGGTCAAGAAGCAGGAATCAGCAGTCCAGGGTCAGCAGTCCAGGGGTCAGGAAGCCAAGAGTCCACAAATTAGGAAACCAGGAGTCAGGAAGCCAAGAGTCCAAGGGTCAGGAAACTGAAGCCAGAGGGAAATGCTAGTCTTATATACCCTTCCCGGCCCTTGCCACCAGGTGCTACGAGTCTTCTGTCAAGCCTCACCTGTGCGGCTGCACCTTGCCCTTCCAGGCCAAACTCAGGAGGGCCCCAGTCCTGTGAGGCCGTACCAGTCACAGGGCCTGGCTCCTTCACACACTCCTGACGGTGAATTACATAAATGAATGTTGTCTGCCCTGGACCTGCTGTCAACCTTGATGTGAAGGTAGAGCTCATTGGTAGAGCACATCCTTTACATGCAGGAGGACCCAAGTTCAGTCCTTAGCATCTCCAGGAGAAGACCACTTTCTGAAACCCTGGAGAGTTGCTATCAGCCTCTGTAAGCAATACTGAGCTGGATGTGCCAGTGGTTTGCTTTGGTAAAACACAGCTTTCTGTGATCCTACGTTCTAGTCTTATAAAATATGGAAGAACATTCGCTCTATCCACTAACACCATAGCATGCATAATTCTATGAATCTATAACATTTTCAGGGGACGCGGGTGGCGCTGTGGGTAAAAGCCTCAGCGCCTAGGGCTTGCCGATCGAAAGGTCGGCAGTTCGAATCCCCGCGGCAGGGTGCGCTCCCGTTGTTCGGTCCCAGCGCCTGCCAACCTAGCAGTTCGAAAGCACCCTCGGGTGCAAGTAGATAAATAGGGACTGCTTACTAGCGGGAAGGTAAACGGTGTTTCCGTGTGCGGCTCTGGCTCGCCAGAGCAGCGATGTCACGCTGGCCACGTGACCCGGAAGTGTCTCCGGACAGCGCTGGCCCCCGGCCTCTTGAGTGAGATGGGCGCACAACCCTAGAGTCTGTCAAGACTGGCCCGTACGGGCAGGGGTACCTTTACCTTTACCTTTATAACATTTTCCCTAGGAAAGGGGCTGCAATCCTATGATCATCTTGGTTGCTCCTGAAGAAACATCAGGGTCATGTTTTTCCTGTATACTCTTTATACAGCATTCAATGAGAACCAACCAAACCAGTAACTGCCTCTATCTTATCACTTTTTGGTCATTGTCTCATCACCTTCTTGTCATAGATGCAAGTGACCTTGACCCATCATGGGACACAAATTATTATTATTATTATTATTATTATTATTATTATTATTATTATTATTATTATTATTATTATTATTATCATTATCCCATCCACTCTAGGCAGCTTCCAAGACATATAAAAACATAATAAAACATCAAATATTAATATTAACAATCAGGTCCAATATTTTAAAAGTCCAAAAGAAATCTTTGAAATAAACAACTTATATCAAATAAAGCAATATTCAATAATCCATCCAAATCTAATGCAAACAGTAACATTAAACATCAGCAAATAAAAATTAAACAGTTTACACTTATCAATTACAATAAAGAATTACTAATCAATAAAAATAACAGCAAATCACAAAGCATAATATAGCACAAAACATACAAATAAAAGGATCCAGCTGAGAAAGAAGGACACACAACTTATGAACTTATTTTGGAAAAAAATATCCCTGAACTCCTCTCTTCCCAGCTGCTTCTGCTATTCTCAAAGTCAGGCAATCACAGGTCCAGATTTTCTGTCCTGGATTCCTTGTCACATGGAGGATCTGAACCAAAGGGTTAAAAAGCCTGTAATTTTGCATTTGTTTTGCCTTTATTGGAATGAGGTTTTCATCTCTGATGCCAGTCAGTTGCTCCAAATATAGCGAGTCCTGTGGCACCTTGAAGGCTGGCCTGTTTCTAAGATTTATACCTGCCCTTTCCTCCAGGGAGCTCAAGGTAGCGTTCATAGGAGTTCCTAGGAAGTCTCCCCTCCAGGCAGTGACCAGACCCAAGCCTGCTTAGCTTCAGCAAGGTTATTGTGGCATGAACTTCCACAGGCCCGGGAGATCTTACTTCATCAGATGTAAGACAGAACAAAGCAAAGAGCTTTTTGCAGCCCAAGAGAAGGTGTGCAAAATTCAAAGTAACAAGCTGGAGCAAAAAGCTGCAGGGTGGGGGGTGGGGAGGCGAGCAGGGAGCAAAAGAAAGAGCATTCAGTAGGGTGGGGAGAAACAGCTGCAAACTTCTGTACAGGAAAAAGGCAGTATCTTTTCTTCCCGCTGCATTTCAGCAAGTCGTCTCTTTCAAGTTAACTCGGAGCAGGTCTGCTGTTACGATTGAAAAAAACATAAATTTTTGGGACTGCAAATATCAGGTGGAATTGTGAGGACCAGTTCTGTGGCAAAGAGTAAATCTCAAATTGCACTGTGAGTCAAGAATACTGAGTTTAAAAATCACTACCACCTTATCTCTGTGTCATTGGGCCAGATTCCATGGGAGCCACCACAATGATTCCCAGTAGTGCAAGTGGTGCTTTCTCTCTCTATCCTCCCCTGCCACATGTTCGGATTTCAAGCCTTATCAGAGGAACTGGCCACTCTCCAGGCACCCGGCTTGATCTCCTTGTTGACCTCCCTGTCTGCGTTTCCCGGCAGGATACAGGCTAGGTCACGATCAGCGATCCTCCTCAAGCGTGAGAAGAACACACCACTCTTCCCTGCTCCCTGCTCCCCCCAGGGAGGGGAAAGAGATAGACAGAAATGTATTTACATGCCTTTATTTCTGTCTTTGCAGCATTACAGAGAAACGCGTCTGCTCTCATCAGACACCATCAGCAGAGAGACAAACTCCACCTCCTGTACTTCCTGTACAGGTCAAATAACACTCTGAGCTAACATCCGGTGCTCAGCACAGTGAATAGACTGCCCCTTTGTTCTCACGGTACAGTCTCAAACATTCCCATTATGTTTTGCTTTCCAGCCAGCTGCAGTTCGCTGCTGCATTGCTCCTTTTCCGTAACAGTTCCTGCACACACACACCCCATCACCATATTGGCTCTGGAGCATTGAGACAACCCCTAGAACAGCACATGGGGAAGAAGGAGAGGGGGGCAGAAATGCTTTGCACTGACAGGACAGTCATAATAGTGCAACACTGAAATTCCTCCCTCTGTTCCCCCCCCCCTACTAAAATCCCACTTCTCTTTTAATCACGGTCCACTATTTATGTGTCAGGAATTTAGCCAAAGATGCCCTAACTCAGCTCTGCATATTAAATGAAGACCCTTTCCGTGACCCATTCTCGGCTGGAGAGTCTTGTTGCACAATAAGAAATCAGTCTTCTGGTGTACTTAAGAGCTGGTGTGCTTGGACACATGACCATACTGCTTTAGAGTCAAAGGTGGTGGGGTATCACCTTGAATGCCTCTCACATTTTTTAATTCAGTGCCCTACACACACACAAATAAATAAATAAATGCCCAAACGAAAATGAAAACCAAGCATATCAGGGACAAGGTATAACGATCCCTGGCAGACAAGTTGCCTGATAAGCAGCAATGACTCTCCGTCAGTTTTGTGTAAGTTTATTTACAAGGGGGGGGGACCACATTCACCTGTTCTCATTAACAGTACTTACTCAGTCTGACTCATCATCCCTCCCCCAACAGGAAGAATGCCAAAATCCCATCTTTCTTCTCCTTCCTTCCCATTGTTCTCTGAGCTTCTGCAGTCTCCTAGTACGGGGACTGAGTGGCTGGCCTGTCTCCTCCCCACTCCCAGAAGACACAGCCTCAGCCTCTGGCTTATCTGCTGGTTGCCTGGCAATGCTCTGACCAACTTCCAACTCTTCCTCTCCTTGGGAGCTAACAGCTTATTCCCTGGGAATGAGGGGGGCTGGGCTGTCCTCTCTAAACTCTGACAAACAGCTCTCATCTGCAGAGTCAGCACCTTGCTCGTTCAGTTCAATTTATGAGGCTGACTCTTCTGCTGCACCCTGGGGTAGGGGGCATGTTCCTGACACCAGGTTTTAGCCCAGATTATCTTCTGCTGGGCTGGGAGAGCATTCGAAAATATGATCTCAAACTGCAAACCAAAATGGTACAATTCATTATATCATCTCAGATCTCATTCTGCTACGTGTGTACAGCATTCTTGAATGTATCTCATATTTGTGTCCCATTACAGAGAGAGGTGACCAAACAAGGCTAGATGATACCAGCAGAATACTGTAGCAGTGAATGAATGTCAGTTGATGAGAATTACTAATGGGGAGAACGCTGTTGCATGCAGGAAGCCCACGGGAATGTATTAAAAATTCAGAGTTGATGACACATGTCTAATATCAGCAGGGAGGTCATGCCACATATTGGGTGTCACTATCCAAAAGGTCCTGTTCTTTGCCCCTACAGATTAGATAGCAGGAACAGCTTTAGAACTTTCTCTATACCAGTGATCACAAATTCCAGATTACAGCACTGAAGAATCAACCAGCATTGTTATTCCCATACATTACTGGCATGTGTGTGGTGCTGGTGAGGTTGTAAGAATACTAGCTTTCCTACATGTTTATGTTTTGACCAAGGCAAGATTAGAACTGAGAACGTCAAAGTTCTTGCACACTTTGATTCTCTCCTTTCTCAAACATACAGCAAACAGCTCCATTTGACCACATCTCAGACAGAATGGCTTCTTCTACCATTCTCCCAAGGGAGAGACTTGGTGAGAAGAGTCAAATGTGCTGCCCCTTCACCTCTCGTGAAATCCCCAAATGTGGGCCCTGTTCAAAAAATTAGCCACAGACCTGGAGGAAATGAATTACGCCTCGTTAAGAAGCTGTGGATGCATGCATAAAGCTTAAAAGATCATGAATATAAGCACTTGAGTCTCTTGTCATAATCTGTGGCCATGTGAATTATCACACCGGTTAATGATTCAAAGTGCTACGGAGAATGGTTAGCTTTTCATAAGGGTAGTTCAAAAGATCACAGTGAAATGCAGCCATATGTAAAACTACACACTCATTAGCACTGAGATATAGGCAAGGAGCCAAATTAACATTCTTGCACTGTCGTTCCTGATTCGAAGGCAGCCAGTTTCTGGCTGTAAACAAATGGAGCCAGCTATCAGATTTACAGCCCCTCCTTCCTTTGAACCTCCAGGTTTATTTATTATGTCTGCATTATGTGAATTTCTTCATTTCCCTGGGAGGAAGAATAATCAATTATTCCAGTATCTGTGTATTTCACTTACCACTGTACAGAACAGGAGGACATCAAGTCTGTTAATGCTTGTCTCCTCCTACCCTGAGAAATTGCAGAACCCTCTTTGGGAAATTACCAAAATATTCACACACACAAAAACACCAGCCGTCACTCCTCGGTATCCCATAACTTTTTAGACCTAGCAACAACAATAAGTTGAAGATCAGCTTCTCCCCACCCCTTCTCTCCAATAAATCGTGCATCTCTGAAATTGCATTGTAAGAGACAAACTAGATGAGATATTGGCAATCTATGATCAGTGCTGGGAAGGGGGGATGCTAGCCTCTCACCCCACCACAGTATCATTTCTTCAAATCAAATACCTTCCCCCAAATGCTGTTGGCTTCATTAGAAAGAAACCATACATCAGGGATGTAGGAACACATTGGTCTATCTGTGCCAGTGTGCTCTACACTGGCTGGCAGCAGGATTTCAGGAATGAAAGTGCAACAGTCCCTCTTTTAGGGCTAATACGGTAGGCTCACATTTAAAGGCAAATCAAACAAATTTATCCCACATCCTAAACCCCAGGGGCATAGGATTGCAGTCTGTAAGTGTTGGAAGCATTTGCAATCCTTACAGCAACCTGTCAGGAATGAGCCAGCTCCAAGTGAAGATTTACAGCCAACTGCAGAAAGCAGCCATGAACAGAGAGGCTTAGATTTCACTCAGGCAGGGGAGAGCAGACAGCTACAGACTTCGGCTCTTCCTGACCTTGAATGGCCGGGTGATAAGGCAGTAGCTGAGAGCAGGCTGAGAACACAGTCAAAGCTCGCTGGAAGCACAAACAGGAGTGAACAGTCACAGGGGGAGCCTCTCAGAACAGGAAGAGGTTGGAGCTGATCCACTAAGTCCGAAGTCGGTGAATGGGAGGGCTGCTGGATAGGAAGCAAAACAAGAGACGTAAGGGTCGGAAGTTCAATATCTTCTGTCAACATCGGAAGGAATCTTCAGAAGGGTCATCTTGAGTGATGATGCCAGAGGCTTTGTTAGAGCCATCCAGAGCTATCTGTTTGTTTTTGCAATAAATCCTCCTTTTTAATTACCTACACTTACTGTGTTATCAAGCTGGGAACCTGGACTCCTGACACAATCTTCTAAGGTAGATCAGTATTATCAGCCCTATACTGCAAACTGAGGGCAATCCTTGCTGAATGATAACAACTTGACTCATTCCAGCTATTGACTTCACAGCTGAGGTGAGATTTTGAACCAGTGGCCTTCCAGTTCCCACCCAGATTTTTGTATTTATTGTTGCATTTTTCTTGGAATTTCCCATCAAGCATGGTGGCAAACGTGGTTTTCTCCCTCACCAATTTATCCTCACAACGACCCTGCCAGGTAGACTAGAATGGGAAACATTGACTGCCCCATGGTTACCCTGGGGGCTTCATGGCTGAGTGAGGTTTACTCTGGCCTGCCAGTTCCTAGTCCTGCGGTTCTCAAAGGGTGAGGCACATTGCACCAGTGTGGCAGGAAAGAATGGCAAGTGTGGCAGGAAGATTTAAGGACAAAGAAACATTTAAACATTTCAGTATGCTATGCTATGGTATGGTATCAAGTTATTTTTTAATTTGCAGAATATGGATAAATATCTTTTCAAAACGAGAGCAAGAACATTGGCTATTCTTCTGCCGTTCTCCATGACATATTGTTGTGTTTCAACTCTGACAATCCTGAAAGATCAGAAAAGAGAAAGGCTTCTTTGTGTTGATGAGGAGATGAGTGTTTTGTTTGTATTAGACCTCATAGAAAAAAGATTACCTGGCAAAATCAAGATCACACTTCTCATTGAGTTTGTGTAAATACTCAAGGTACGTATGTAAGAGGCTTGTTCACAACTATATTTTGAGAAAAAGTTTCATGTTCTTATGTAGCTGCATTGTTTTAGACTTTCTGAATGTCCCATTATCATATTATAAAGTACCTGAGTTCTATGTTATACATCAAGCACTGCTAGGAGTTGGTCCCGCCCCCACTGTATTTCTAATCAGTATAAAAGTTGGTATGGCTTGAGCAAACTTTTGTTCTGACTCAGAGAAAAATGTTTGAGAACCACTGTCTTACTCCATTGCTACAACCACTAGGCCATGCTCTTCCTTTTGGGTCCTGCTTGCGTTTTCCCCACAGGTATCTCTTAAAGGTAAAGGGACCCCCTGACCATTAGGTCCAGTCGTGACCGACTCTGGGGTTGCGGCGCTCATCTCGCTTTATTGGCTGAGGGAGACGGCGTACAGCTTCCGGGTCATGTGGCCAGCATGACTAAGCTGCTTCTGGCGAACCAGAGCAGTGCATGGAAACGCCGTTTACCTTCCCACCAGAGCGATACCTATTTATCTACTTGCACTTTGACGTGCTTTTGAACTGCTAGGTTGGCAGGAGCAGGGACCGAGCAATGGGAGCTCACTCCGTTGCGGGGATTCGAACTGCCAACCTTCTGAGCGGCAAGCCCTAGGCTCTGTGGTTTAGACCACAGCGCCACTCGCATCCCTTACAGGTATCTCTTCCGCCCCTGTTAAAAACTGGCTGCTAGCCTGCTCCAGCGGGATCTTCTTGTGTTCTTATGATACATGTTCATATGTCTCAGATTTATTTTCTCTACCTCCACTCTATTTGCTACAAACATGGAATTTATATCCATGTTTGGTGTTCTTTCCACATAACACGTATGGTGTTTAAAATTGTTCACTGGAGCGTGATGGTTTGCTTAGAAGAAGAAAACTGATATTTGAATTTAAAATTCCATGCTGGGGGGTAGGGCACACAACTTACGGGCTTTGGTTTTCTAATGGGAATATGTTGCATCATTAAAGGCAGGATTAAAACTGCAATTAATGAATAACCCTCTAATTCCCCAACAAGGCAAACAAACTGACCCCAAGGTGCTGCTTTTAATGTGGAAGTTTCATTGCAATATACTTGGCTTTGTAATAAACAAAAAACACCACGATTAAAAAGTGCAATCTGGAGTCACGCTTCTTTGTAGCTGCTGCTGAAACCTCATCTGGCTAATTAGCTCTTCCAGTCCAGTTTCTGCTAATGTAGATCTTACCGTGTGTCATGCAAATGTATATTAATGCCATTTAGAATCTAAACAGCTTGAAATTTCCCTCGCCGCTCAGCAGAGGTCAGAAATGTTTGCAAGAGAATAAGTTTTAAAAGAGAGAGAGAGAGAGAGAGAGAGAGAGAGAGAGAGAGAGATGATTCGCAGGACAAAAGAAGAAGAAAGAATTCAAGCCAGCCAAAGTCCCCCTGATTTCAATGGGAACGCATTAATCATGTGTATAATGCCGTGCCATTGAAATCAGTGAGACTGTAATGTGCTTAAATTTTCCTGTATCATATTCTCACGCCCAATCTCCAGTATATATTTAAAGCAATGCTATGCCTCTTTAAGCAGTCATGACTTCCCCAAAAGAATCCTAGAAACTGTAGTTGCAAGGTATTGAGAGTTGTTAAGAGACCGCCATTCCCTTCGCAGAACTACAATTCCCAGAGTGGTTCAGCAATCAGTCCCACTTCCCAGGGAAATCGGGGGATGCGGGGAAGGGCTGTGGCTCAGTGGTAGAGCATGTGCTTCGCATGCAGAAGGTTCCAGGTTCAATCCAGGTAGGTCTGGGATGGACTCCTGTCCAAAACCTTGGAGAGCCACTTCCAATCAGTGCAGACAATACTGACGTACATGGACTAATGATTTGACTTGGCATAAGGCAGCTTGCTATGGTCCGAGTTGTCCACGTGGGTTGTTAGGAGGGTTCTGTGCCATGTTTGATCTGTAGCAGCTCACTCGGTAACACTGACAGGTAATCGTGTGCCATGCATACCCTAACAAAGCTTAAGATTCTAGATTCAGGTAGGTAGCCGTGTTGATCTGACGCAGTCAAAATGAATTAAAAAATTAAATAATTGTCCAGTAGCACCTTAGAGACCAATTCAGTTTGTTCCGGGTATAAGCTTTCGTGTGCATGCACACTTCTTCAGATAGTATCTGACAATTTTTTAAAGTTTAAGATTGTGCAGCTTATTTTAAGTCCTTTCGGTTCTGAAGCCATGGAAGACGAATTGAGTGCTCCCACCAGCTCATGTCATTTATTGAAACTCTCAAGGTCTGCTCACACTTAGAAGAAGAGTTTGGATTTGATATCCCGCTTTATCACTACCCTAAGGAGTCTCAAAGCGGCTAACATTCTCCTTTCCCTTCCTCCCCCACAACAAACACTCTGTGAGGTGAGTGGGGCTGAGAGACTTCAGAGAAGTGTGACTAGCCCAAGGTCACCCAGCAGCTGCATGTGGAGGAGTGGAGATGCGAACCCGGTTCCCCAGATTACGAGTCTACCGCTCTTAACCACTACACCACACTGGCTCTCTAACTAACCATGTGGGCCATGTGACAGACAAGGAGAAAAGTTGGTAGTGCTGGCTCCCAGCCTTCAGGAAGGTGATTCCATGCGTCTGCCATGTGCGGGTCTCAGCGATTTCTGTAAGAGCATCATCAGCCTGCTGGATCAGGCCAATGGCCCATCTAGGGCAGCATCCTGTTCCCCACGGCGGCCAACCAGAATGTACATCACCATTAGCAGCAGCTTGGCTAAAGAACAATATCTTCTGAAGGGAAATGTCCAATAATAGCCATGGCCAGAATGCCTGACTGCAAATGCTCCTCTTGTGAGAACGCATGCCAGATGTTAGGTGATTATATCAGAGCAAGGTAGTTATAGGTCTAGGCTACATTTCAGCAAGTAATAGCATTCCAGTAATTATTTAGTCCAGTAATTAGGGATGTGTACACATTGCCGCTTACTCCAAAGGGATGCAGGTGGCGCTGTGGTCTAAACCACTGAGCCTCTTGGGCTTGCTGATCAGAAGGTCGGCAGTTTGAATGTGCCCGACGGGGTGAGCTCCCGTTGCTCGGTCCCAGCTCATGCCAACCTAGCAGTTTGAAAGCACACCAGTGCGAGTAGATAAATAGGTACCGCTGTGGCAGGAAGGTAAACGGCATTTCTATGCGTTCTGGCACTCGTCCCAGTGTTTCATGCACCAGAAGTGGTTTAGTCATGCTGGCCACATGACCCGGAAAGCTGTCTGCGGACAAATGCCGGCTCGCTCGGCCTGAAAGCGGAGATGAGTGCCAAACCCCATAGTCGAATTTCACTGGACTTAACTGTCCTTTAGCTTTTAGCTTTTACTGATTACTCCACAGCGCAGGTGCCACTACTGAGAAAGCCCTCTGCCTGGTCCCTGTAGCTTTGCTTCTCGCAGTGTGGAAACCGCCAGAAGGCCCTCGGCGCTGGACCTCAGCGTCCGGGCAGAACAATGGGGGTGGAGATGCTCCTTCAGGTATACTGGGCCGAGGCCGTTTAGGGTAAAAAGAAGCAATATATGTATACAGTGGTACCTTGAGTTACAAATGCCTCAGGTTACAAACACTTTAGGTTACAAACTCCGGTAACCTGGAAGAGTTACCCCGAGTTGAAACTTTGCCCCAGGAAGAGAACGGAAACCGTGCACCGGCGGTGCAGCGGCAGCAAGAGGCCCCATTGGCGTGCTTTCAAAAGCACCCCTCTAGTTAAGAACAGTTTCAGGTTAAGAATGGACCTCTGGAATGAATTAAGTTCGTAACTAGAGGTACCACTGTATATGCAATGTGTGAAAAATACCCTAACCCATACATTCTTATATAAATTTGATATTATTATCCTAATACATATGTAAATATTAATAGCCTATTACATTATGTATAAACCCATTCCAAATCATGTCATATTTATCCAATGTTACCGCGAAAGTAATAGGACTGGCGGGGATAAATGTAAGACATTATGATTCTATGATTCTATGACATGATCTAAGAATGTTCAGGCCAGGATGTATTGAGATCCTCTATCAATGGCACAGGAATCTCCTGTCACACATTAAGAATCTCAGAGCCCATCATATATGTAATGAAATCCACATGGAGGGCTTTTTGTTTGTTTGTTTTGTTTTGTTTCATTTTTTTGCTTTTCAGTGGACAACGCCAGTATAGGACTTCTTAAAACACATGGAAGGAACTGATGAGCTGATATGGCTATAATTGACAATGTCAGATTAAAAGGGAGCGAGTGGTAAATGGCAAGCTCCAATTGTCAAAGGGGACAGCTAGTTCTTTGCATCTTGGAGACATGACTTGCATTTTCTCCCGCAGCGCCAGACTCCTTGATTCCCCATAAGCTTTCCCTCATCCGAATTAATGCAAGCTCTTTTTTTCCTGAGCTCCCCTTCACTAATTTCTTTTGACACCGCGGGATTCTCCTCCTCTGCTTCAATGACCCCCTTTTAGCTTGTGCTTTCGTCACCAGGGTAATGCAACTGACAAGCGCCTATATGAAAGCTGACACAACTCATTGATATATATTGTGCTTGCAGAGAGCAATTTGCCCAAAGATCATAGCCTGCTTAGCTATTTGTCTCACACCTACCTGGACAGACAGGGCTGTAAAGCTCATCCATCAACATTCACAATGAAAGCTCCGTGGGATTTTGGAAAACGTACAATGAGAAAATGAGAGCTTGTGTAATCAAGATAAGATAAAAGGTGACAAGCAGGAGAGCTGATACAAGCTAATGTTTCTTGGGAATGAAGGCTCATCTCGCAACTTTAGATTAAGCACAGGTTTATTCTTGTACAGTTGGATCCCAAAAGACATCCAAAAAATGATTTTGGATGCACCAGGAGCTTTAAACTGGTGCATATGATGACAATGCAGCTGCCCATCAAACAGTAAGATGAGCAGATCCTGCAATTGCTTTTGAGTACAATGAGCAAAACTGGTTTGGATATACTTCTGGAAAGTGCAGATACTTAACCTAAATCTCACTTTGTGTTATATTTGCAGTTCTGTGGGAAAGAAAACTGGAGATATATGCTCCGAATATCACAACGTGTTTCTGAACACTTATTGTGGTACCCTTCTGTTGCAACTTAAGACCAGTTCACACAATGGGGATGTATGTGCCATAGCTTGGCCTCCTGATCGTGATCAAAGACGCATTCCTAACCCTGGCCACTGCCTGGCAGGGCTTAACAGGACAACTGAACCACTGACACAACTGCAGCCCTGCTGAGAATCCTGACCAGGGTAGAAGGTTGTAGGGCAAGCCAATCTTTGTGTCAGTCTTGAGCTGGCAAAGCGACAGGTCCTGATGCCATCATGTGACAGCAGTGGGCCTGGATTTAAATTAAAAGGGGCATTCAAATCTCCAAATGTTCCTTTTTAGCAGTTAATGGTGATTCAGATCCCCAACTTCTTCACGGTCATCTGGATCTGACTGAAGCAGGATGTTTTGTTTAAAGATGTGAAACAGATTGGAACCCCATAAGAAATGCGGAGGTGTCTAACATGGGATGTGACGAGGGAAGTAGCAGTTTTTATTTCAAATGAAAGTTCCTATGGGGTCATCACATTTGAGTCATCTTATACATATTTCCCTTACCCATTTTGTGAACAGATGTGCATTTAAAAACATGCATTACCCATCACCAACTTCATTATGATATAGTATCTGAAGTCTTACTCCCTAGCTTCTGCTGTAGAAAGGAAGTGAGTGGTATTTATAAGATGCAAAATCGTTTGCATTGCAAAGTGTAACCCTATCAGTGGGCCCATTGAGAGAACCATACTGCCCTGGAATGAGCTTTCTTTCCCTGAAGTAGCTTGGACACACCTTCTGTCAGTACTGGGCTGTTGGCTGCAGTCTGTGGTGAGACAGGGACCATGGGCAAGCCAGCAGAAGCTATGGACCAGCTGCAGGAAAGGGCTCAGTGGTACAGCACTTGCCTTGCATGCAGAAGGTCTCAGCTTCCATCTCTGGTATCTTCAGGTCAGGTTGAAGAGCTGCTACCAATCAGAGTGGACATTGCTGAGCTAGATGAAGCAATGGTCTACCTCGGTAGAAGGCAGTTTTTGATATTTTGCCATAGTCAGCATCACAGAGCATGTCAGGGCTGAAAGGCAAAAGAGTAGGATATCCAGGAACAAGGCAGAAGGCAGAACTGAAGGGCAAGCCAAAGGAACGCAGCCAAAATCAGGAAGACCTTGTTGAGCAAGGAAGGCTCAACTGGAATTACTGGTGCTATCAAAGCAAGACTTTGTGGTGGACTCTCACTGAGCAGAATGAAGAGGATGATCCCTAGATGCAGCAGGGCTAGCTTACCTCTTTTTGAAATAATTCACATTATCATATAAAGACTGGGGCAGATAAAACCATTATGTCCAGATTCTAAAGTCATGTAACTGTACTGCTCCACTGTGGCCAGAAACAGGAAGCTCTTTTATAGTTCTTCCTAAGAGGTTCCAACAGCCAGCCTGGGTGGGTTGAATTAGTGCAGGGATGAAGGCCATAAATTGCCTGGGCAGGATGCTACAATGTGCAGTTCAGTGGTTCACCACATGAGGCAGCCACACAAAAACCCCAAGAGCTCCTGACTTCTTGCCATGTTGAAAGGAAGAAAGCATCACACACACCAGGTGTTTCTCTGCATGATCCCATTGTTCTGTCATTTCTTGCCATGCTCATGTTAAGAAGATGCCGTCTGCTGCATGATCATGAAACAAATGCCCTTTCTTCCTTTGCTGATATTGTTTCACTTTGTGCAGGTATATCACTGTATGGCACAGGGCTTCCCATTTTAAACAGCATGCTACATTAAGGGCTGGGGTTGCGAGATGAGCTCTTGAACAAAGCCTTCTGATAGCACAGCACACGTTTAAGGTTTTATGAAACTGTCTGGAACCAAGGCGGGGGAGAGCGAGAGAGCTCACTGTAGCTATTTTTAATAAGCAATAGAGCACAGCTATAAATCTGGGGAGGCTTTATGAGGTTTTATTTGCTACATTATTTGTGCAATGATAGCCTGATGAACACTGTTATAATTTCCCTTTTATGTCTTTGCCCCTATGTCATTTAAGGCTGTTTGAATAACCCAGTATGTAGGGAAGATTCAGATATGGTGTGAAAATGCACAGGGCAATAACATTTAGGGATGTTTGTGTGTTCAGAGGTGACACTCTTGGTTCACGATTTACGCCACAACTTACATTGCTTCTCACTTTTCTTCCATGTAACTCAAGGAAGCCTCCAAAGAGTTTCTTCTTAGTCTCCTATCCAGATACCACTTATCTTAGGAACATTGGAACCTGCCTTACACCAAGTCAGACCAATGGTCCATCAGTGTCATCTATACTGACTGGTAGTGGGTGTACAAGATTTCAGGCAGGGTTCTGTCCCAGTCCTCCATGGATATCCCAACCCTGAGAACTTCAGGTCCATTTCCCCTTTGTTAACACCTCCCAACAAAGGGAGTGGTATTCAATACTAAGGATAGCAAAGGTAGGATGGTTGTGTTGTATCTAGGGCTGAGTGAAAAGGACCTCTCAACATTCTTCACACTCTGTGTGATTTTGCTGAATATTCTCCAGGGGAAAACTGAAATTCTGTTCTTAGGTCATATTGGCAAATGAAGAAAGGAACAGGCTAAGAAAGGAAGAGTGGAAGGTAAACTCATTGCTTCCTTCAACAATAATAAAATATTATTAAACAATTGTAAGAGAGTATCATCAGTGGATAGTGAAACTGGGGGAGAACTTGTTTGATAAACTTTCAGGGTGGGGGATGAAAATTCAAAACAGTTCAGGAGCAGTTCGAAAAGGAAAAGAAATTCTCATAAAATTATTTTCTGTGGAGTTTTGATTCAGCCCCTAGACATATCAGTGGTGTTGTTAATAGTCGCAGACAACCACAATGATCAAAGGGATGAAGTAATTTCTCTATGAGGAAAGGTTACAGTGTTTGGGACTTTTTTTTAGCTTAGAGAAAAGTTGAGTAAGAGGAGACATGCTACCACTGTGTACAAATAGGCACGGCATGGAATGGCGAAACTGGCTAGAGAAAAGTTTTTCTCCCTCTCTCATAACAGATGAATGCTGGAAGACTGGGGAGGGTATAGCCAAACTATGGAAGTCGTTCCCAAGGGAGGCAATGATGGCCACCAACCTAGGTGGCTTTAATAGAGGATTAGACAGAAGAAGAAGAAGAATAGTTTGGATTTGATATCCCGCTTCATCACTACCTGAAGGAGTCTCAAAGCGGCTAACAATCTCCTTTCCCTTCCTCCCCCACAACAAACACTCTGTGAGGTGAGTGGGGCTGAGAGACTTCAGAGAAGTGTGACTAGCCCAAGGTCACCCAGCAGCTGCCTGTGGAGAAGTGGGGAATCGAACCTGGTTCACCAGATTACGAGTCCACTGCTCTTAACCACTACCCCACACTGGCTTTCATGGAGGAGAGAGCTATCGATGGCTGTTAGCTATGATGGGTATTCTCTGCTTCCACAATTGGAAGCCGCAAATGCTTCTGAATACCAGTCGCTGGAAGCCACAGGAGGAGAGAATGGTCCTATGCTTGGATCGTGCTTGTGGATTCTCCACAGGCATCTGTTTGGCCATTGTGAGAACAGGACTCTGGACTAGATGGGCTGTTGACCTGATCCAGCAGGGTTTTCTTATGTTCCTAAAGTTATCTTGTGCTGATACATAAGACAATGGACACATCGATTTAGCCCCACTGTAATCTGTGTCCGTCTTGCTCCCTCTCTCTGTGTGAACATACATTTGTGCCACATCCAAGCGATACTCAGTCCAGTATACCTGAAGGAACTTCTCCACCCCCATCGTTCTGCCCGGACACTGAGGTCCAGCGCTGAGGGCCTTCTGGCGGTTCCCTTGCTGCGAGAAGCCAAGTTACAGCGAACCAGGCAGAGGGCCTTCTTGGTAGTGGCCCCCACCCAGTGGAACGCCCTCCCATCAGATGTCAAAGAGATAAACAACTACCAGACTTTTAGAAGACAGGCAGTCCTGTTTACGGAAGCTTTTAATGTTTAATGTTTAATATTTTAATATTCTGTTGGAAGCTGCCCAGAGTGGCTGGGGATACCCAGCCAGATGGGCGGGCTATAAATAATAAATTATTATTATTATATTACTTTATGCCACTCGTGGAGTGCTTGCTCACTAATCTTATATCACAACATATCTGTTATTCTTATATGGCAGGGATAGGAGGTATAGGTAACATGAGAGCCTAGAGATGTTGTTGGGCTACAACTCCCATAATCCCTAAACAGTTGACTATGCTGACTGGGGCTGATGGAAGCACCATGTTGACTACTTTTGCTTTTGGTATAACAAGGCTGTCCTTCTCTGCACTTATTTTTTTTAATGTGCTTTTTATATTATTTTTTTATTTCCCCCGCCATGAAATTTCACAGCTACCATGCTAGTCGTCATGTGATAATTAGGAAATCACATTTTGTCCCCCATTTCAAATCAATATTCTTGTAAACCAAATAGTAATTTCCAGCTCATAAGGAATGTCTTGTATAATTGCAACACGGCTCAAGCAGTCCCTGATGCATCTTTGATTTGCCATTAATTGTGGCTTGTTAAAAATTGTTTTTGAGAGCTGTACGTGACAGCCTCTTGTTTGGGAAGGGAGAATGTTGGAAAGGAAAGACGGCTTGTTTTGAGCTCCTGAAACTTTATGTTCTGAATCTGAGGCAGTAATGTGAAAAATTTGTCTGATGATTGCATAGAACTTGGCAGTTTTGTTATTTCTTACATCTCCGTTACTAAAGATAGCAGCAACTGGATATCAGTGTGTGTGTGTGTGTGTGTGTGTGTATGCAATGGAATTGGTACCTAGTCACACCCACACCATACTTTGAAAGGACATGGCTTCCCCCAGAAAATCCTAGGAACTGTAGTTTGTTGAGGGTACTGGGAACTGTAGTGAGGTGAAGTACAGTTTCCAAGATTTCTTGGGGGAAAGCCATGTGCTTTAAATCCACTTTAAATGTACAGTGTGGATGTGACCCATGTATGTGTGTGGACTCAATGGCCCTTGTGGTCTATTCCAACTCTATGATTCTATGACAGTGTTTTCCTTGCTTAGTCCCTTCTCATCACTAACCTAAGGATACATCCTCACCAACATTATTTTTTCATGTGATTGGTTCCATTGCACATGGGTTGTTTGAGGCAGCCTCCGGGCTTCGCCCTCTCCACTGATAAGCTGTGGCCTTGTGAAGGAAAGACGCTCATATAGAGAAGAAGCGAATGTTGCACAGCTTTGGTGTTTGTTCTACAGATATAGGGGTTTTTGTGATGAAGGATGTGCTAAAAATGAAGCAGATAGATAGATAGATAGATAGATAGATAGATAGATAGATAGAGCAAGCAACTGGGCTAGGAAAAAGGCCTTCAACTGGAGCCCATAAAGCACTCCCCCCCCCCAAGGCTAATCGTAGCAGAGAGGGGTCACTTTTGAGGAATAGTTGCAAGTGGAGAGGGGGAAATTAACTACCCTCCCCAGCAGCAAGCCCCTCAACCACCGTAGTTAGCCTTGGGGGGAAAGTTATAGTAGTAGCCTTGGTTACGGTACTAGAATTATTTTAGAGCCTAAGTGAGGTGTGTATGCAGTGCTATTTTTCAAGAAAAAAGAGGTGCCGGAACTCACAACAAATGCCTCCCTTGTTCTCTTAGAATGGCAATGGTGCTGTCAAGTACAAGAGTTCCCCTCTCCCTCCTGGTGGCTCACCGATAAGAATTAACGAGCATTTGGCAGATTTATAGTCCTTTCATTTCAGCATTATGTTACAAGCACAGACAGGCATCCCCCCGCAAGTATATCAGTTGCCTACTCTGACCCATCCCCACTTCTGCAGCAAGAAGCGTGCCAACAGGAAGTCCCCCGTGCATCTCCTTTCTTCTCTGACACACTTGGTCCTCCGAGTTTGGGGGGAGGGAAGAGGTTCCCCCCAACTCTCGATCAATGTATCACCCAGCTGCTCCCTCCCTTCTGGTTGCTTAGCTACTATCTCATAGCTGGGTAGTTCCTCTCGCAACTGTGCAGCTTCTGTGTCTGCCTCTCTCTCTGCTTCTGGAAACACTGGACTCTTCTGTTAGGAGCTGATCTCCCTGCAATTGTATTCATCAATCTTCCGATCCAGACCAGCCCCTGACAGGTGCCCATCTGAGAGGTGCTGGAACTGAGTTTCAGTGTGTTCCGGCTGGGGAGACAAGCCCTGTGTGCATGTATTGATCATCCTCCCCAGCTGCACTCTGGAGGAAGATCCCATTCGGCCTGGTGGGGGGAGTGACAACATGCTTTTCAAGTTTAATTGCAGGCGGGGAGGAAAGTGAGTGTGTGTTTGCACACATATACAACTGGTGTTGTGTGTGTGTGGCACCCTTAACAGTTTTATCCGGTTTGCCAATATGATCATGGCTGGGGTTGCCATATGTCTGGAATTACCTGGACATATCCAGAATACTGCTGTCTCTAGCAATAATAATAATAATAATAATTCAACAACTTTTCTGCCCAAATTTTCACTGTTTGAAATATGGCAACCCTATCATGGGCACCAAAAAGATTGGTGACCCCTGGCCAGATGCAGTGACATGGAGGAAAGGTGCAAGTTATCTATCCATATTTTTTTTTTCAATGGAGCTCTTTCTCTGGTGGTATTATCACAAAAAGAAGTGATGCTATCAAGTTTGGGGGAGGTTCCCCCTGAAACCTGCTCATCTGAAACAGGAAAAAGTAGTCTTCTATTTTGACGTCTTACACTGCAATCCCTTCATTTCTACTCAGAAATAGGTGGCAGGTAAGTTAGGGTGGTGAATCTGTCAAATTCAGTTTCTCATTTTTTCACTGTCTGAAGTGCAACTCCCCACATTTCTACACAAGTTTGCAGAACAAAAATTCAGACCTTTGTGAAAATTCATCAGCATTTAAGTGCAAACTTCTCATATATACATTTTGGTAAAGCAATTTCCCTCCAATACAGTATACCTTTGCATGTTATTTTCACTAATGTATGCATTTCGGTGCAAACATTAACCTGGTTCATACATTTTAATACACATTAACTTGGCTGGAAGACTGCATTACGAGTGTACAGAACAGTGAATTGTTCACTGGATGTGTGAATTGTTCAAAGGGTGTGTGTGTTTCAGTTGGTGGCTTGAGCAAATTAGATAGGTTCAACTTCACATGTAAAGCTGAAAGGAATTTCTCCCCCTTTTAAGGTATAGGACTGCAACTTTTCGCTGTTAAAAAAAAACAGGCCAAGGACCACCGTCTTTCTCTAGAAAGTGCTTGCATGCACACTTTCTCCCACTTACATATTCTGTACTAAGCACAATGTAAATATGATTTGGATCCTGGCCTTCTGATTAAATCTGACAAAATACAAAGTAGCGCTACTAGCTGATGCAGTCGAGATGCGATCCGAGAAAAGGCATGCTTGAGAGAGCAATAGGTAAAACAAATTGCATAACCTTTCAAAGAGCTCATTACTAAATCTGAACTTTAAAGGGGTAGCATGAACTAAACCTGACGAGGATTCTAAAAGACAGACTTTAGAGTGAGTGGGAAAATGGGTTTGCATTCTTGAAAATTAATGACCCAGTAACAGATTTTGTGAACAAACAAACAAAGCTTGTCCTTTGTCCTCACTGCTGCAAGAATTTTGTAAACAACAACAACAACGAAATTTATCTCCATGACTTGTAAAGCTGTTGCAAAGCTTATAAATCTCCTACATGGTTTGTAAATATGTTCCGGATTGCTGAAATCCATTTTTTAGTGGGGCAGGGTATTTGCTGTAAATCTATTCCGTAAGTCCCGAAGAAGTTTAAGGGTATTTAAAAAGAAAGGAAGCAGCAGCTAAGCCCTATATCATTTTTAAAACAGGATTTTAAAATCAGACCGCCGACTTGCAACCCCAGCTTTTCCTCTGTATCGATTTTGGCCTTTCCTTATCATTCTAGGAAAATATAATATACTTTACTATCATCCAATTTGAAAGTTCACTTCGGGGCGGCGTGCTTGGAACAGCTGTTTTCCGTTGCTCCCTGTAGCAGCTGCCTCTGTGCTGCAAGCTGTTTCTGAGCCACAGCTCACCATGCAGACTGTGTGATTTTTCCTCTGTGCCGCTACAGGCCTGAAAGATGGTCCAGCAGAAGGTCCTCCTCCCAGTCTTTAATTGGGGTTGACAACATTTGGTTTTAATATTAGCCATTTTCCCGTGGTCTGAACATGGGCTAACTGAGGATCTGGAGACGGGAAGTGGGGATGAAATGTTATCCTGTCCCCAGTGTCTACATGTTCATTTGCATTTTTAAAAAATATAATTTTTAGTAGATTTTTTTTAACATATCATTTTCAACAGTAATTAAACATACTTTTACATCTTATTCAAATTTTTGACTTCCATCAATCCTGTCTGAAAATTTTCCAATCTAATCTCTCAGTATCCATTTCTTATCTTCCCTATTGCATTTCAAACTCATAACCAATATCTTTTTCTACTTTGTAACACTTCGTATATTTCTCCTTACAAAACTTCTTGTAGTCCTACTAGCGTAATTTGTTGATTACAGTTGCTCTTCAAATAATTCATATACTTCTTCCAATCTTCTTTAAATCTCTGGTCCTGCAGGCTTCGAATCCTTCCTGTCATTTTGTCCAATTCTGCATAGTCCATTAATTTCGTCTGCCATTCTTCTTTTGTGAGAATTTCTTCTTGTTTCCGTTTCTGGGCTAACAATAATCTTGCCGCAGTTGTTGCATATAAAAACAATTTAACATCTTGCCTATTAATGTCCTGACCTATAATACCAAGTAAAAATGCTTCTGTTTTTTTTTAAGAATATATATTTCAACATCTTTTTCATCTCATTATATATCTTTTCCCAGACGTTCTTTACTTTTTTACATTCCCACCACATATGATAAAATGTTCCTTCTTTTTCTTTACATTTCCAACATTTGTTATTTGTCTTATACATTTTAGCTAATTTCACTGGTGTAATATATCATCTATACATCATTTTCATCATATTCTCTTTCAAAGCATTACAGGCTGGAAATTATATCCTTTCATTCCATGTTCATTTGCATTAGGGAGGAGGTCACACAAATGCTTGGAAAGAACATGCAATCAGAAGGCTTGCCCACCACTCCTGTGTATGGGTTATCCATGTCCAGCGCCACTTGTGAACACTCCCCCCGCCCCAATGTCTACATGTTCACCAGGCACTGGAAGGAGTTCTGTACTAGGGATGGGGGGTAATTCAGATTCAGTTTGCATTTAAAGGCAAACATATCTAAATCTCATTTTTGGAAACTATGCAAGAGTCGGAACACAGTCATCCTTCAAATCTCTGAATTTTGCAGTGCAGCGCTGCAGCTAAATAATGTGTACAAAAATGCACATTCTGGGGGAAAGTGTCCCTCTGAATGCAGACATCGCAAACTGATGTGGAAACTTGAAGAGCCAAACTGAAGATTGGAAAGATGAGAAACTGAGAGAAGCCGTAAATGACAAGTTGCTCCATTCTTATCTCATGCACACAGAGAGCTTTACGTGGGTAGACCTCTTCCATGCAAGGAGAAGCTCCATCCAATCAGGCAGCCAGGAATAAAAACAAGGCTCTGGACTTCAGTGATCCTCAACATTCATTTTGCTGATGCAGCTAAATCTAGACCAAAGACTGGGTCACCAACTGCTTAAGCAATGACATAAGCAGATCCCGTGTCTTGTAGCAAATAACTACTTTACCAAGTGGATCCCAAAAAGAGTAGATTTTGTGAGGTTGGAGAAAAAGCAAGAGTTCATCTTCACCCCACCATGTGTTCAGCTTTGAGAGGAAACAATAATGGCAATGCTGAAGTTGTACATACAGGATTAAGGTTGGTAATTCATAGTGCACTGGGCAACATTAGTTTCATCACGTCCTAATGAGAAATATATCAACATAACAAGCAGAGCAATATTTTACTGCAGCTTGAATTCCTTTGGGGGAAAGAAAACAAGCCTTAACAAGTGAAGCAGGCATGGGTTGTGTGTCCACCCGCATCCCAATTTACCTGACAAGGATGTGCATTCAAGTGTTTAATATGAGTCATTCATTGAGTCAATTAGGGCATAGGGCTCAGTGTGCGTTGTGAGGTTTCTGAGTGTCCTTTTGCTGTGTGGTACTTTGCTAAATGGGACACGGGTGGCACTGTGAGTTAAACCACAGAGCCTAGGACTTGCCGATCAGGTTGGCGGTTCGAATCCCCATGACAGAGTGAGCTCCTGTTGTTCAGTCCCAGCTCCCGCCTACCTAGCAGTTCGAAAGCACGTCAAAGTAAACAGCGTTTCCGTGTGCTGCTCTGGTTCACCAGAAGCGGCTTAGTCATGCTGGCCACATGACCTGGAAGCTGTACGCTGGCTCCCTAGGCCAATAAAGCGAGATGAGCGCCGCAACCCCAGAGTCGGTCACTACTGGACCTAATGGTCAGGGGTCCCTTTACCTTTACCTTACTTTGCTAAACAGGGGAAACGGTTTAACCAAGAATGGCAGGGGTTGTGAATTGGTCGAAGGGTTGCATTCACTCTTGACCAGCCTTCCAGGGGCCATGTGCCATCAGTGCCCAAAATGAGTGTGGCTACCCTAGACCTTTTGCATGCATGTGGACACGCACTGGCAGATCACAGGTACATGCATATTCCCACTCAGTAGGGTCTCAGTGTCAGTATTTTCCACTGCCACTATTGCAGAGGGTCATGTGATCGGATGATCATTTCTTATCTCTGTGCGTGTGAGCGAAAGTCAAGCCGACAAACTTCCGCTCTTTGCTCTCTGTCCAGCTACAAAGCTAGGGAGGATGTGTGAGAAGCAGCCCACACAAAATGCCTTGTTTCTTTTGCTGTAAATAATAAAATGCTTGATGCCACAATTCCTACACAATTTTGCTTTCACTGACTCTCCTAATACGCTTTATATCATGCACATTTCTCTTGGATGTGTGCCGATGCCTTCTAAAGGACTCCCGTAAGAGGCACCTCCCGTCACTCAGAGAGCAGGAAAAAACGTTGGGAGGATGGAGATCAGTCCCCAAATTGCGGATTGGCCACCTGAAGCAATAAGCAACAAATTCTTTCTCTTTTAGAGAGATTTTTCTCTCCTACTATCTCACAAGATAGTTTCTTGCAATGCACTCTATATGGGTCTTACCTTGTGCTCAGGGATCTGCACTGGTTATTGATTTATTACCATGTCAAGTTCCAAGTGCAACTATTGGTATCTAAATCCCTCCTAAAACACTGGCTCAGGATTTCAGTGTTTGATCTAGGGAAGAGTTTGTATCAGCACCTGACCAATGAGGAATTTGTCAGCAAATGGCAGAAAACCATGGCTAAAAAATCCACCTCTATTGGTCTGTCACCCCCCCCCCAACTGTATTACCTGGGTTATGAAGGCGCCCTAAAAACATTAAAGCAAAGATTATGGGATAATGCACACAGTGACTTGTGATCTCAATCACACGCAGTCTGTAGTCCGCTGGCAGTAGGAGTACAATACGGGCATGTCTTTAAGTTAACATCTTACATTAAAAACTTGACAGTACCAAACTATCGAAGGCTTTTCACCAAAGCCAGACTAAATGTCTTTCCTTCTGCAGTGTTGGATGGCAGGTTGAGAGGAGTTCCCTACCAGGACAGACTTTGCTCGTGTGCTCAAGACATCGATTCCATAAAACATATTTTTTTGCACTGTGCAAAATTCGAGCAAGCCAGGGCTGAACTGATACTACCCTTGCTGGTACCTTTCCCAGGAAAATCAGAGGCTCACTATGTCAGGTTCCTGTTGGAAGATCGGACAGATGCTAGAACATTAGCAGTGGCAAAGTTCTTATCGGTGGTTGCAAGAACCAATGATCCCTATATTCTGAACAAAATGCTTGTTTAACCTGGAGGTAGGCTGTATGAATTGTGTATTGCTTTGTAACAATTTGTTGGGTTTCTGGACCGTAATAAAGATTGTTGTTGTTGGTATCTAAAGCCCTTAATGTCATGAGATCAGTTTACTTGAAGAATCGCATTACCCCATATATGCCCACCATTTTGGTGAATGCAAGCCTATCCAGATGGTGGCATATTTTCACCTCTTCTTAATTTACTCATTTTTGGTTATGATATAACAGGGTCCCTCAGCTGATTTAAAGAGGATTAGATGACTACATGGGGGGAGATGGAGGAATTAATGATTATAATACCTCCGCTGTCAGAGGCAATATGCCTCTGAATACTAGTTTCTGGGAGTCACAACTGGGAAGAGTGCTGTTGTAAAAGGTAAAGGACCCCTGGATAGTTAAGTCCAGTCAAAGGCGACTATGGGGTTGTGGCGCTCATCTCGCTTTCAGGCCGAGGGAGCTGGCATTTGTCCACAGAGAGCTTTCCCGGTCATGTGGCCAGCATGACTAAACCGCTTCTGGTGCAGCAGAACACCGTGACAGAAGCCAGAGTGCACAGAAATGCCATTTACCTTCCCGCCGTAGCGGTACCTATTTATCTGCTTGCACTGGCGTGCTTTCAAACTGCTAGGTTGGCAGGAGCTGGGACCGAGCAATGGGAGCTCACCCTATCTCAGGGATTTGAACCACCGACCTTCTGATTAGCAAGCCTGAGAGGCTCAGTGGTTTAGACCACAGCGCCACCCACATCCCTTTGGTCTGTTGTGCTCAGGTCCTATTTGTAGGCATTCTATAGATTAAATTTGTTTAAAATATTTAAAATATTGATTTTAAATACACCATTAGAAGACCAGTGAATGCATTTTGCTTTATGAAATACCCATTGCTTGGAATCTCCTCTGAAACTGCAGGAGAGGAAAGTCCTAATCTGCTCAGTTCTAACTTTTGGACTTACCTTGGGCATCTGGTTGGCCATCGTGAGAGCGGAATTCTGGACTTGCTGGACTCTTGTTTTAATCCAGCAGAATGTGGGGTACCATTTTTGTGTGTGTATGTACATCACTAGTTTTATTGTCCTTTAGAACTGCAAGAAAATGTAGTGTGATATAAACTGACAGGCCGGTGGCTAATAAGCATCACACGGCAGAAGGTGAAGTGCCATTTCTTTCCTTGGAGACACAGGACTTGCTGTTTTAAACCCGAATGAAATAGTGGTGCTTTGGTTTGGCTGGTTGAAGCCAGATGCCTCTTTGCTCCTGGCGACTGTTGCACTGAAACTGAATCCTGACCTTAAGTGGCTGGTGCTCATTTCTGGCTGTGATTAACAGGATGGTTAAAATAATTTTTCAGGCATTGCCGTTACCAGTTACCCTACCTTGATCGCAAAAATGTGTCATCTGTATATATGTAAACTGTACAGCACAGGAGAGGGGAATGTTATGAAGACTTGGAGACAGAGGGAGAGATTAAAATTACATGAATGCATGAAAGACAATGATCTCGGTCCAATATTTAATGGAATACTCTTTGTAATGAAAGCAGCACGACATCTGCATTATATGTGCAAATCTTTTAAGAGCAAAGGGATCGAAATCAAGGTTTTCCTCTGGCATTTTCCCCTCTGATTCAACTGCTTCGAATAAATAAGTTTGGCCCAATGGAAGTTTGAATTAAAAAAAACAGTTTTTGCTTATCATGGAATCATAAAATTGTGGAGTTGAAAGGGTCCCCAAGGCTCTATTCCAACCTCCTGCTATGCAGGAATCACAGCTAAATAATCCCTGACAGATGTCTATGCAATCCTCTTTAAAAAACCTCCAACGAAGGAGAGTCCACCACCTTCTGACGGAGTCCGTTCCATGGTCAATTTTTTAACATGAAGCACTGGGAGCCAAAATATGCATCTGAATTTTTGGAGACTAAAGCATAATTAGAAGTCCAAATAGCCAGCTGAAATCTGAATTTTGAAACACAAAAGGGGAAACAAATAACAGCAGAAGTTGTGCTAAGTCTTTTCTGCATGCACTTTTTATTTAATTGCGTGATGAGTTCCCACCTCCCACCAGTAGAAATAAAGACACAAGACACCATTATTTAGGTTAATGGGCTAAAATTGGCCACAACTTTATTGGTTACAGGTGATGAGCAGTATTGGCTTAGGCATTGGTCCTAATCGACTATCCGGCTTCAGTCTGTCTGCCTGAAGGCCGGGAAGGGTTAACACCAGCAGGGGGAGCCCTGCTGATGCACATCAACTAGGCACTTCCCCGTGGTCACCGCTTGGGGGCATGCCTTGGGTCCTGGCCTCCATAGGCTTTGGATGGGGCCACGTCCCCCAGAATCCTTTACTGGACTACTCTTCAGTAACCAGGGGAGGTGATGGTGCTCCCCCCCCCCATTCATCTACATAACAATACCCCAACCAATGCCTAACTGGCAAACCGAGGAAGTTGTGACGATTTGCTACGAGGTAGGCGAAGCCAATTTGCCAAGTGGAAAAATTCCTACCAGGCCCCTTAACAGTGACCAACCGAAGTCCATAGCAAGGTCAAAGGAGAAACCTTGAAGGGTGGGTGGGTGGGAAATTCCCCAGCTGATCGGCAGCAAAGAAGACGCTCCTCTGCCATGCTTGCCTTAAATGCGGCAAGCCACACCCCCTGAGCTACCCGATTGGCTCGCCAGGGGGATGATGCGGCAGAGGATTCCCTTGATCGCGCAGGGCTGGGAGCCAGCCTCCGCACAAGTGTTGGGGGGGTGAAGCCCGCAACACCACCTCCTCCCGAGTTTGGAAGTGGCTTTAGAAATTCCCCACTGTATAGCATCTTAATGGGGATGCCAAGTTCAATAGTTGAAATCAACTTCAGGAATATTCATGGGAAATAATTTGTATATCAAAAAATTCTGGGCAGATTTAAAAATATATTTTAATAGTTCCTTTCCCTCTTAAAAACCTGCAAGGGAACAGGATGGGATGAATTTTAGTACCATCCTCAGATGAACCAGCCCAGCAATGATTTTGGTTTAGGGCCCATCTTGAAGCACAACCTCTTTTTAACTCACCTTTTGAAACCACCTTAATCTCATGCACCTTTCTTCTCTTGCACCCTCTTTTTCCACCTCTTGCCTGGCCCTTACCCAGTTTTTGGAGTGCCCACTCCTGAAATAAATGGCAAACTCCCTGAGCTCCTGAGGCTTTGCTATTTCCTCCCAAGAAATAGGCAAGAATATTTTCTGAATGTCAATGCAGAAATCCCTTTTTGATTGACCTGGTGTCTTATGTGTTTGTATGTGTTTTTAATAAACTCCCCTTCTCCATCTTCTGTTCTTTGCAGTTCTGGAAATAGATTAAATCATGACATTACGGATGAAAACTAATAAAATAATTCGAGAGAAAAGAATGTATTGTACTATTCCTCTCTAACCCAACTAGCTGTCACTACTGGAAGCCTGCAGAGGTAGAATTCTCATTACACAGACAGGACACATGGTGTGCATTTTAGCTAGAGATGTTTGAGGAATTCGATTCAATTTGATCTGCATCAGTTGGACTAATGTTTGCATGGAAACTTATGATGTAGCTCCCAGCAGCCTAAGCATATGAAAATGTGTCTAGAAATGTGTGTTTTGAGAGAAGCCAGGATGACTATGCTCTGCTTCCACAGTTCAAGGAAACTATATTTCTGAGTACCAGTTGCTGGAAACCACAGGAGGGGAAAAAGTGGTCTTCTTCTTGAATTATCCTTGTGGGCTACAAGAAAGGAGATTCCAACTAAACATAATTTCTGACTGTAAGAGTTGTTCAACAGTGGAACAGACTCCCCTGAAAAGTGGTGGAGTCTCCTTCCTTGGAGGCTTTTAAGCAGACATGAGGTGGCCATCATGTATGATCTAGCTGAGATTCCTTCATTGCAAGGGGTTGAACTAGATGACCCTTGGTGTCCCCACAATTCTATGATTTCTAGAGCAATCAACCATGCATATTAACCAGACCATCCTTAGGACTGTTCTGCATGAAACCTTTCTGCACATTAAAAAACAAACACTCGTAAGTTTCGTTTTTAAACATTATTTTGTTCATTATTTATGTGTTTGAAATATTTATAGACCTCTAAAATTAACCAAATATCAATGCAGTGTGCAACAGCAATTAAAACATTTTTTCCCCAAAGAAAATTTGGGTGCTGCTTCCTGTGAGTCAACTTTTAAAATGAACCTTTTTGCCTGGCAGGCTGCTTTCCATTGGCACAGACCTTTTTGAAGTGGTTAGTATTCAAATATGTAATCTCTTATCAGCTCTCTGAAATGATACAGACCTGGGAGGAATGCCCTGCATCATTTTCCTGAATGTGTAGATAGATCTTCATTCTGTCTCTCACCAATTGCTTCAAAAGCTGCGTTGAGCCAGATTATACGACACAAAACTTTGTGTTTTTTGGAACATTTGGTTCTTAAGTTTTATTCCAACTCCTAGTCAAAACATTGGCTTCAAAGGATGTACAACTCTATGATTCTATGACATTAAATGGTGTCACATAGGACATCTCTGTGTTTTTAAGCAGGTGGATGGGAGCAGGTTAGCAGGGGGGAGTGCAGGGGGTGGTTAACCCTTTCCACCCATGCCATTATCCCAGAGCTGCAAGAGGGAAGTTGCTATTTGGTGCCAATGTGTAGCTTTGCTTTAAGAGAACCATATTTTCACAGTGTGGGACAGTTCCGTTTCAAAATAGCTGGGCATATGCTCATTTCACTGCTGACATGCACATGCAAGAAAACCCCAGAAGCCATTTGGCCAGATATGTGTGATGGCAGTAAAAGAGACAGAAGAAGAGGAATATGTGTCCAAAAGCCAATTGCAAACTGAAACCTACTGACTGTGTGCATTTTTTAAAATTATTTTTTTGCAGATTTTGCATGTCCAGGGTGCTACATTCGCAGGTGGTACGGTGAATTGCTTCAACCCTTTAATTGTTTATCTTTTGTTCTTGTCTCTAGCTCTTTCTTAGCTCCCTGGTTTCTTAACTCTTTACTTAACCCTTTAATTCCTGGTTTGCTTCCAGAGACTGCTGTGAGCAGTAGCACTGCAGCAGCAACTGTAAAGGGATTACACTACAGGCAGAAGTCTGCCTGCATGATGACCTTGTACACAACATGTTTCCTGATGTATGAAGGATCTCTGAGTCCTCTAGAAAGAATAATTGTTTAGGGATAAAGCAGGGGTAGCCAGCTCCCAAGAGACTGCAATCTGCTTACAGAATTAAAAACTGGCAGTGATCTACCCCCGTTTTTGGGGGAGTTCAGGTCAAATTTATTGAACTTTTATTAGAGAGGAGGAAAGCCCTGTTTTTAGGGGTTCAGGGCTAAGGAAAGGGACCCAGTGATCGACTACCAAAACCTCCCGGGGATCTACCAGTAGATCATGACCGACCTGTTGGACATCCCTGGGATAGAGCATATTCATGGTCTAGAGCAGTGATGGCCAAACTTGGCCCTCCAGCTGTTTTTGGACTACAACTCCTATCATCACTATCTAACAGGACTAGTGGTCAGGGATGATGGGAATTGTAGTCCCAAAACAGCTGGAGGGCCAAATTTGGCCACCACTGGTCTAAAGGCATCAAGTTCAGTCTTCACGAAAAATTGCCAGCATGTTAGTGTGGCTTTATTACAAATGTATTTATCACAGATCTATTTCCATATGCAGTTTTGGATAATATACACTTTCCCTCCTAATATGCATCTTTTGTACATTCCCTTCAGTAATATATACATTATCACACACATTTTACCACAATATATTCATTTTTCTGCATATTACTTGGTGGAGGACTGCATTGCAAAATTCGAATAAGTCTGAATTTTGAAGGGTCTATGTGTTTCATATACAGTGCAATACAGTGTATTGAGAGGTGCAGGAATGAAATTTCTTTAACATGTTGATTCAGAAGAGTGAAATCTTTGGCAGGGGATGAAGGAGGATGGTGGGTCAAGAAGCCCAGGGAGAAGGGCAAACAAAACAAAAAGTCACAGCAGAATGTTGAATGCAAATTTGAAGTAGGCAGCCGATTCTTTGGCTGCAGGTCTCCAGTTAATTTCTTGGGCTGCAACCCAGAGCTCCTTTGCAGAAGCAGCTCACACAAAAACATTCACAAGGAAAATCAAGTGGAATCCAGAGGATCTATTCCCCTTGGAGAAGCCTTCTCATACAGTTAGTTGTCCATACAACTTACAGAAATGATTGTACATCCATGGACAAATATTCATTAACCGTGTTTTTATTCGTGGTCCTGCAGTTTGGCTGTTGCGTAGGACCTGCTGCCAGGTAATAGGATCAAAGGCTAAGTGCTATAATGCAGAGATGGGTCATTGTTTCCATTTCTATATTCTAGCCCAGTGTTCCCCAAACTTGGCCCTCCAGCTGTTTTTGAACTACAATTCCCATCATGCCTGACCACCGGTCCTGCTAGCTAGGGATGATGGGAGTTGTAGTCCAAAAACAGCTGGAGACCCAAGTTTGGGAAACACTGTTCTAGCCCCACAGCCTGTGTTCCAGGAGCATGTTGGGAGAACAGGATCCATTCCCAGCATGCCTCCTTTCTGCCCTGCCTGCCATCAGAGCTCCAACAGCAGGGAAACACGAGTGTTAGTTCATCCAGACTGCCTGGGAAGAGGTTTCCAAGGACAGATCTCCCTTTCTAGGCATTGGCACTGAGAGCAGAAAATCATACAATCAGTGACCTCTCTCCTCTGAATTACAGCCCTAGCACTTCCTCATTTCAGTTTTACTTCTTCTTAATTCTAACAATGGAACTTAATATTTCCACATTTCCATAATTTCACCTGAAATGAAACTTTTATTTCAAGATCAAAGAGTTCTTCTTTACATTAGCACTTTCATTTTGGTGGGAAGCACTGGGAGGTTTTTTGTTGTTTTTTTAAAGCTCTTTCCATGAACGTGTTTAATGATGGTAAGATTGACAATTAAAAGGAGCTTAAGTTTTCATTGCTTGGAGCATATCCTACAATACAGCCATTCTTTCAAGGGGATATAATATATTATTGATAGGTGGCCTGCCTCAGAATATATTAATTCAGACTAAGTAAAACACGGTTTTTGCATAGCCTCTTGCGGAAGACAGCAATCTGGTCACAAAGGCTGCAATCTTGCACGGCGTTAGGCTGCTTAACAGGGCAATCATCAGGAAGATGCAAGAGCACAGGATGCTGCCATCTTCCAAGTCAGACTACTTGGTCCATCTTGCTCAGTATTGTCTACACTGTCTGACAGCAGTGTTTCAGCCAAGAGTCTCTTTGCAAACCTTGAGAGGCTGGCAACTGAGCCTGGGACCGCCTGTATACAAAGCCCAGGTTCTTCCATGGAACTATGACCCCTTTCTGCTGAGTTCAGTGGTGTGTTTATCTGCAAAGCACCATTGGTGTGCACACAGGGCCGTCTTTACCCAGGGGTGAAAGGGGTGCAGGGCACCCGGGCATCGAATTCTGGTGCCCGCGACTGAAGCCGCCTAAGCTCTTAACTATCTACCTGTCTTGAAATAAATAATTTTGACCAAGCAGATATTCAAAGCCAGCCACCTCTGCCACCTCCACCCTGACCACTTTCTCCTCCACAGAGTCCCGCTCTGCATGGAGAGGCGTTGCTCTCTCACCCGCTGTCAGTGCGGCTGCTGCATCCCTCTTCTTCTCCTTCTTCCTCCTGGGGAGCTTTTAAAAATGCCTGGATGTGAAGCTGTGCATCTTTGCGGAGCTCGGGCGCCCGGTTCTTGAGGGGCGACGGCAGTGAGACTTGGAAGAGCAGAACGCTGCTGCCACTGCTGCCGCTGCCATGGCCTTGCCTGTAACCGCAGAGAAGTATATCTTGGGTGTAGACGTGGGCAGCACTAAATCTGGGGGTGCTGGGCAGATCTTTGCACCCCAGTGGCACATATGCTAAAGACGGCCCTGTGTGCACAACACTTTTACATAGTATAGGAGGGCAGGTCCCTGCCCAGAGGAGCTTACATTCCTACATTAGGTACAGTAAAGGTAAAGGGACCCCTGACCATTAGGTCCAGTCATGGCCGACTCTGGGGTTGCAGCGCTCATCTTGCTTTATTGGCTGAGGGAGCCGGCATACAGCTTCTGGGTCATGTGGCCAGCATGACTAAGCCGCTTCTGGCAAACCAGAGCAGCACACGGAAACGTCGTTTACCTTTCTGCTGGAGCAGTACCTATTTATCTACTTGCACTTTGACGTGCTTTCGAACTGCTAGGTTGGCAGAAGCAGGGACCGAGCAATGGGAGCTCACTCCATCGTGGGGATTCGAACCGCCTTCTGATCAGCAAGTCCTAGGCTCTGTGGTTTAACCCACAGCGCCACCCGTCCCCGTTAGGTGCAGAGGAAGTGTCAAATGGAGAGGAGGGAATGTCTTCCTTCCTCTTCTAGACATGATGTGTTGTTTTAGAAAGTAACCAAAAAGAAGCTATTAACATGCACTGGTTGGTTGTTTTTTGTTTTTCTTGCAGTCTAACCATGACTGACATATTCAGCACTTAAAGACACATAGCATCCATTAAAAAAGCAAGAGGTTAGAATGTATTTTGACCCAAGAAACCAGGATCTCCATTGTCTTTGCCAAGGTCAGGAACTGTAATTCCCAAGCCCATCTTTTAAAGGACAAGGATCAAGAGGTCAGAGGAGAAGCAGTCATGTTGAGAGAAATGCTTGCCCCCCTGGTGACAAGTTTTTCTTGTCCACAAAAAATGTTTCCCATCCGATTATGTCTCGGATCTTCAAGAATGCTTGGTTTCACCTATGTAGTTACCATTGGAAACAGCATGTAGTTACCACTGAAAACCAACACTGGGGATTTTATATTTCTGCTGACTACTGCTGTCATGGACTGGGTAGAAAGGGTAGTGCTTGTATTCCAATTTAGATATTTCACCCCATGATTTCCTTTGCCTGGCTGACAGGGAGCCTTAGGCCTCGGGATCATTCATACACTGCACCAGATAGATGAATCACAAACATCGGGCAAATTGTGCATCTGTTTGCATTTGCAAATGTCTGGCTCATTCGTGACATTACTCATATGATACCAGATTTGTGTGTTCTCAGAACCTAGATTTATTCCTTACTGCATGAGTAATACAAGAACTAATAATTGCTTTAAGCCAATAAGAGGGCTCCCTTAGGTGATCCAATAAGTTGTGGTTGGAGAATTTGATTCTCCCCCTTGCTATTTGCAACCAAGATAACAGACACCTCATTTTTGTCTCTTGAGGATACACAAACCCCAACTGTGAACATACCATAATGAAATCCATTATCAAATATACAGACACATCTATTAAGTATTGTGATGAATTAGATTTTTTAAAATGAAAGCTACAGCACACATACGAAAATGTACTATGCATATACACAACATGTCATTTTATTCTATTTATTTTTGAACTTCTGTGTACAGCATGTTTCAAGTACAGTGGTACCTCGCGTTAACAACTTAATTTGTTCTGGAGGTCCGTTCTTAACCTGAAACTGTTCTTAACCTGAGGTACCACTTTAGCTAATGGGGCCTCCCGCTGCCCCCACACGATTTCTGTTCTCATCCTGAAGCAAAGTTCTTAACCCAAGGTACTATTTCTGGATTAGCGGAGTCTGTAACCTGAAGTGTCTATAACCTGAAACGTCTGTAACCCGAGGTACCACTGTATTCAATTTGCACTGCTGAGCATATCTCATGTACCTGCTCAGCTAATCCATCATTCCTCAATTATGATTTTTTTTCTAACAGTACATATATAAATATATATATAAAGAAAGGGTTGATCTTGCCCCCCCCCCCATTTCCCCTCCTTAAGTCTGCTATGGATCATGCATAAGCAGGAATTCAAAAATGCCATTTGCCTTATAACCATGACACCCTGATTTATGGGAAGAACATTATGCATAATTGCTAGGGTTTTAAAAAATATTATTCTATAGCTGTCACTGTGAGGGCTGCACATAGTAACCAAGACAACATGGCTCTAGAGTTGGGTGGACAGAATGATATAGAGATCCTTTCGGCACAAACATATAGCATAACCGAGTGATGCTTTTCAGGAGAAGTAGGGTGCTTGGAGGAACTCATGGTTTTAGATCACATTCCAAAATCACCTCCATGCACTAGCTCCTTTCAGAAGTGCCGTCACACATTTATGGAAGACCTGGAGTGGGCACAGGGCTGTGTTGTGGTCCAAGGGGCTCAAGTCTTAGTCCAAGGAGGTAAAAGCCTTTGACAAAAACATTCATGCAAGAGAACAGGGTTCAAGGTGCACTATTGTCTCAAAAAGCCAAGGTCAAGCACAGAGAGCCAGTCTAGGTCCCAGGCGTGATCCAGAAGCAATGTCAGGAAACAGGGGGTGTCAACTTGAATAAAATATGGGGGGGGGTCAGGTAAGCCCCACCCCACATAATCAAGCACATGACGGGGCACACCCATCCCGTTTGAATTGTAATGCCCATCAACTTTTGGTGGGCCTGGTCCCCTCAGATATTTTATTGGGGGGCTGAAGGGACCTCAGCCCCTAGGAGTTGGCTCCTATGTCAGGAAACAATCCAAAGTCAATATAGACTAGAGCAGGGAGGAGAAACTATACACAGGAGCAAAGAACAAGGAGATGGAGACTAATGTTGTCTATAGTAACTGGAAGGTTTGGAGAACTCTATACTGTGGCCTCCTAGACCATATCCTAGCCCCAGCTGCTGGTAGTAAAGGATTTCAAGGGGTTGCTTTCTGATGAGTTGTGTGTTGATACTTGGTCCATAGATACATGCCGTGTCAACACTCTTTGGCCTAGACTAGGCCTTTGGACTGAGGAGTGGTTTCACCCCATCCTCTGACAACTCCATGGGTTCTTCAGCTTATAATCCACTAGAAGGCCCCTCAAGGAGTTCCTCGGAGTTGGTTCCAGGAGACCCTGCCTGCTCTCCAAGTTCCTCAACCTACAGAGTTTCTCATTCATCCTCCAATGACTTTATGTCTGGCCCCAAGTTAGGGTGAGGCATGACAAGCTGCTGTGCTGGTCCTGTTCCCAAGTGTCAAAAACCACTAGCTTCACTCTGTGTTCAGTGGATGGTCTGAATGTGGAGCCCATATGTGTGTGGCATTGTTCTCAGCTGTAGTATTCAGTGAACTTTTGGCTGTCCTAATCAGGCCTTTATAATGTGAAGGAAATCCAAACTGTTTTTGATATGTTCCAGTTCACCAGAGTCTGGAATAATTCCAGTCCAAAGCCACTAGAGGCTAGACAGAGGTAGGTGAAGAGAGAGATTTTTGGTGGGCTTTTCTCTTGCCTAATGTGTTTTTGAATTTCTGCTAAATAAAGGGGGTTGGTCGCCATCCTTCAGGTAAAGAACACATCTTGCAGTCACGATCCCACCAGTGATCCCATGTTGCTGAAGGCCAATCTGATAGACAAGGAAGTTTCTGAATTTGGTGCATGACTTTCTATACATGCCAAGATCTAACCTTTTTGTTGAGTTTCAGTCCCACTTAAAAATACAGGACATTCCTTGTTCATTAATGCATTTTTTTCCTGATCAATATTTCCCAAAGCATGAATAAAATATATGAAGTGCTTTCCTTTTAGAGAAATACACATCATATTTGTAGCATTTATTGAAATGATTAATCCTATCTTGTTTAGAAACAGCTATCTTTTGTGAATTATTATGCTCTAGTTCATCTGTAGCAGCTTTTGAATTACTCTAGTCTTCTCTCAGAGAGCCCTCTGCTGACCCAAAATGTATCCTGTCAGATTAGATGTTTGTTGAGCTGTCTGTTTAAACACAGAAATACATCCTACTACTTAACCTTTGAGTGTCAATAGTGCCAAAGAAGAAATGTGAAACTGGAAGGTTATATAGCATTATGAACAAGCTTGAAGAAATGTGTACAATGTGTACAGAGCACCATTTTTCACAGACATTTTGGGCAGTTCCAAAAATTCCTCTATATTTTGGCAGTTTTCCCAAACTTTGCATGAAACTGTTAATTTGCATTGCCCTCACTTGCCCTCATCATGACGTACCTGAATCTTAATGGCCAAGTAACCCTCTTTACTGTGTGATTGGGTGGGGTTGCCCATGGGACTAATTCAGAAAGCAGCAAGTCGGGAATTATGGGAAAACACTGCAATCAGGGAAAATAATGGAGGAACTGAAGTGCATATTCACACTATATATGTATTCTGGGAGCATAAATTTCTACCCTAGTGAAATTGCTAGTTTTCCTTTGTTTTCGCTTGAAAATCTAACGTGGGAAACATTCACTCCTTTCATCCCACAACCCCAAGAAAACAGGGAGTTTCTGCAGCTTTCATTGTGTCATGAGTAATTTCCCCAAACATTTGTGGCTTAGTGCATTGTCCCAAGTTAAGGTGGGATCATGTTTATTTTTAGGGAGGTAATTTCAGTTCAGTTAAAATTTTAATGTAAACTTAACCAGATTTTCCTTCCTTCCTTCCTCCCTCCCTCCCTCCCTCCTTCCTTTTTCTCTTTAATGTGAGCTTCACCACTCACTTTAGTTTCTCAGCCCTATTTCTGCCACATGTTCCCATGGATTTCCTAGGAAATGTGACATTTCCTGGAGTATCTGAAGAAGTGTGCATGCACACAAAAGCTCATACTAATAACAAACTTAGCTGGTCTCTAAGGTGCTACTGGAAGGATTTTTTATTATTATTATTTTGGAGGGGGGCCACTAGGGGCGCATCGGAAGATGGCTGACAATAACATCTCTCCAACCCACACGAGGTAATTAAGAGGCTGTGATGGGAGTAAACAGCCTCCCTGCCCCTCCAAGCTGTGCCCTATACCACCCCCGAATTTGTGGGGGTGGGGGCACTACGCAGAAAGCCCTTGTGCGGATCTCGGTGCTCCTGGATGCTGTCTCTGATTCACGCCTCTAGCTGCAGCAACTTCAAAAGAAACAATTAGGAGGAAGCTAATGCACATATTTCAAGGAAGAAGGGGGAGTAAAGACTGCTAAGGGAAGAACTTATTTTACTGCACTGGAAAAATCATTTTTGGACCCATATTCATGGATCCTCCAAAAACCTTCCATTGACCTCTTTGGAAACCTTGAAGATGTCCAGAAATAGTTTGGTCTTATGACATGGTGGTTGTCTGTTTTTCAAAGTGGAAGACTTGATAATCTCAATGTGTGTGCCGAAGTTATTGGACGCACCTAAAATATCTCTTTGGATTCTAGCCATTATGTTCAATAATTAGGACATTAAGTTCAGGCCATGTAATTTGGAATATGCAGAAAATATAAAAATAAATTTAAGGAACCTCAGAAAGGGGAAGAAGGAAGTCGAGTTTCAAAATCTTAAAATGATTGTAAAATTACTGAAATATGTAAAATTGAAAATCATACATTTATTTATTTATTTATTAAGTTCAGGCCGTGTTTCAAAGGGTTGTCTTTGGAGCGCTGTGTCTGTTTTGCATGTATGTTCAGTGCTGTGCTCCTGGGATGGCATGGCCAAAAATAGGACCATAAATAAGAAATCAGTGGCCTTTTCTGTCTTGCTGCATTATGCGGGCCTGATGCACGTTTCTGCAAAGTTATTACTCACCCTGCTCAAAATCAATGCTCCAAGCTTTCCTCCCCATGATTGATTTCTCCAGGTTAACGTTCCACATACGTGATTTAATAAACACTATGATTACCCCCATTAACACACATATAAACTGCCTGTGACATAATGCAAAAGGAAAGACAGAGAGGGAGGGAGATCACAAGATTTGTAAATTGCTTTACTGATAAGGTTCTCTCCCCCCCCCCCGCAACTACCTTTTTATTTCAAGACTTCTAAATTTAACTGTTGGGAGCCAACTCTTCCTCCCTCCATGTTCCTTTTATTTATTTATTTCATTCCATTGGTGAATCATAGAATTGTTGAGTTGGAAAATACCCCAAGGGTCATCTAGTCCAAACCCCACAGTGCAGGAATCTCAACTAAGGCATCCATGATAGATGGCAACCCAATAGCTGCCTAAAAATCTCCAAGGAAGGGGAGTCCACAACCTCCCAAGGGAGACCGTTCCACTGTCAAAGAGCTCTTACTGTCAGAAAGTTCTTCCTGGTGTTTAGTCGGAATGTCCTTTCTTGCAACTTGAAGCCATTGGTTCAGGTCCTAGCCTGTGGAGCAGGAGAAAGCAAGCTCGCGCCCTCTTCCATGTGACAAACGTTGAGATATTTGAAGATGGCTATCATATCTCCTCTCAGTCCATCTCAAAGCAGTTTACCAAATAAAAACATCGGAAGTGATAACGTATATAGAACAATTTCAAATATTAAAAACAAAGGAAATTTAAATCCTGTACAGATTCAGACTGTGATAAAAGACCTGTTGAAAAAGGAAGGTCTTCAATAAGCACCAGAAAGGCAATAGAGATGGCACCAGTCTGATATATCTGTATCTGTATCTATCTATATATCTATCTATATATCTATATCTATATCTATATATATATCATCTATATCTATATCTATATCATCTATATCATCTATATCATCTATATCTATATCATCTATATCTATCTCTATCTCTATCTCTATCATCTCTATCTCTATCTCTATCTATATCTCGGGGGTGGGGGGGTTATAAAAAAAACTGTGTGGGTGGCTCAGGTTCAAGTTTGGGCTCAGGAGCGGCGGCCCAGGCTCTGTAGGGGCTCTGGTATAGGTGTGGACAGCTCCTTGTTTTGTTTTGTTTTGTTTTGTTTTTTGTGTGCCGGCGGTTTTGGTTTGGGCTCGGGAGCAAACGGCAGGGCTCTGGCTTTGTATCGGGGTCTGGCGCAGACGGGCGATCGTGCAAAAGAAGCTCAACAAGTTTCGGGGCTCAACAACTGTCCAGCTTTTTACTTCATGAAATAAGGCAACCCTAAAGGCCCAATTTCTACATTGTACGGAAGAGACTGCTTGATGCCTACTACCTTGAGCTCTTGAGAGGGAAATACAATGTAATTACATTTATCTAGCTAGTTATCAGTTGGTAAGTTTAATTTTTTCCACTTAGTTTGATAAAAGGGGATTTTTCTGAGGAACGGTCAGTCTTCTGATCCAGTTTCTGGAAAAATGTATTGTTAAGTCTTCACTAGGTGTGCTAAGCATAGGGATGTGGGATTTGGCACCCAAGCATGATGGGGAATTCCTACAAAAACATGGGGGGGGGGAATTGACTGTGTTTGCTTATTCATCTATTGTCTGTAATGGAAATTGATCCTACGGCTATGATCAGTATTTGCTGCTGCTGTCCTTTTCAGTCTGCAAATGATAAATTGTGTCCGTCCGTCCCCCCCAACCAATTTGCATTGTGTTTCCTTTTGCATTGAAACACATGAGGTGGAATAATACAATGGCAACGTAATTGGTGTGATTTAAATAATAAAATATGCAAATTATTCAAGGGACATATTTTTGCCACATTGGACAGAGAGATGAATGACGTGGTTTTGGGCAGAAGGTGAACTGCAGTGGAACGGGAAAAACGCTGCATGCAATGGATACAATCTGGAACAGAAAAATATCTTCTTCCATCCCTAGCTACCCCCCACCCATCGTTTTTTTTAAAAATGCTGATCTAACTTTCCAGTTTCTTTCTTGGTCCCTTGGGATATCATTAACTTTGTTCTTCTGCAGAGCTTCCTTTCACCTCCTTGCTCTTCCTTCACAGAAGATGACAGCTCTTTTTCTCAGCAGCCTCCCTGGCATTTTCTCCCCTTTAGGTAGAAATCTTTACAGCTTCAGATCTTGCCCCTGCTTGGAAGTGGGTTTCAAACTGATCTATAGTGTTGCTCTCTGTCTCCATGTACTGTGAATGTGTCCTGCCCCAAATTTCTTTGCAGGCTTTTAAGATATCCTGCTGGGATATCTCCCCCCCCCCTTTCCCATGTCTCCAGAAATCCTGGATGTTCGATAATCTTCCAACAACATCTTTTCTGGGTGTCAACAATTATTCTTTCTTAAATATCAGATAGTACAGAGTAATTTGTGTGCCAAGGCTCTGTGACCCAGTCACTCACTACGTAATGAAATAACCAGACCAGATAACAGCGTATAGAGTTTGAGGGTTCAAATAGGCCACAGCTTTAATGGTTACAGCTATGAGGTTTAGGCATAGGCATTGGGTGAAGCCATTTATTCAACTCCATCCTGTCTGCTGGGAGTGTATCTAAGGGTAAACCACACTATGGGGGCCACTATGACCTACATCAAATAGGAGTACCCCCTGAAGGGTCCCCACTGGAGGAGTTCTATGGCCCTAGCATGGGACAGATGCAACACCTCACAGATCCCTTTAACAGTATACCCTTAACCAGGCATAGGCAAACTCTGCTCTCCAGATGTTTTGAGACATCATCCCTGACCACTTGGCCCTGTTAGCTAGGGATGATGATAATAATAATAATAATAATAATAATAATAATAATAATAATAATAATTTTTATTTATATCCTGCCCTCCCCAGCCAAAGCCAGGCTCAGGGCGGCTAACAACAATAAAATAATACAACATTTTAAAATCATTTTATTATAAAATTAATTCAAATCAAATTGATGGCAACCATTGGGCTAGAGTTCTGTGAAGATTGCCAAAGGAGGGAGTCAGGCTGTGCTCTGGCCAAAGGCCTGGTGGAACAGCTCTGTCTTGCAGGCCCTGCGGAAAGATGTCAAGTCCCGCAGGGCCCTAGTCTCTTGTGACAAAGCGTTCCACCAGATCGGAGCCAGCGGCCGAAAAAGCCCTGGCTCTAGTTGAGGCCAGCCTAACCTCTCTGTGGCCTGGGACCTTCAATATGTTTTTGTTTGAAGATTGTAAGTTCCTCTGTGGGTACGAGGGTCCTAGGCCGTATAGGGCTTTAAAGGTTAAAATCAGCACCTTAAACCTGATCCTGTACTCCACCGGGAGCCAGTGCAGCTGGTATAGCACCGGGTGAATGTGATCTCACAGCGAGGACCCTGTAAGGAGTCTCGCCGCGGCAGTCTGCACCCGCTGGAGTTTCTGGGTCAGTCTCAAGGGCAGCCTTGAGCCTTGATGGGAGTTGTAGTCCCAAAACATCTGGAGGAGCAGGCAAAGGCTACAACCTCCCCTCTAGCCAAAGCCTAACTGCTAGTTGAGCCAGGCAAGGAAAACCGAGGGGCAGAACCAATCAATGCTCATCAGCCGGAAAGTCCCGCCCCCTGGGGAATGCCCAGGCCCAGGCCTGCCTGGTTGACCACAAACTTGACATGAGCCAACAGTGTGACGCGGCAGCTAAAAAAGCCAGTGCAATTCTGGGCTGCATCAATAGGAGTATAGCATCTAGATCAAGGGAAGTAATAGTGCCACTGTATTCTGCTCTGGTCAGACCTCACCTGGATTACTGTGTCCAGTTCTGGGCACCACAGTTCAAGAAGGACACTGACAAACTGGAACGTGTCCAGAGGAGGGCAACCAAAATGGTCAAAGGCCTGGAAACGATGCCTTATGAGGAACGGCTAAGGGAGCTGGGCATGTTTAGCCTGGAAAAGAGGAGGTTAAGGGGTGATATGATAGCCATGTTCAAATATATAAAAGGATGTCACATAGAGGAGGGAGAAAGGTTGTTTTCTGCTGCTCCAGAGAAGCGGACACGGAGCAATGGATCCAAACTACAAGAAAGAAGATTCCACCTAAACATTAAGAAGAACTTCCTGACAGTAAGAGCTGTTCGACAGTGGAATTTGCTGCCAAGGAGTGTGGTGGAGTCTCCTACTTTGGAGGTCTTTAAGCAGAGGCTTGACAACCATATGTCAGGAGTGCTCTGATGGTGTTTCCTGCTTGGCAAGGGGTTGGACTCGATGGCCCTTGTGGTCTCTTCCAACTCTATGATTCTATGATTCTACTATTGGCCAATCCACAGGCAGGCATCCTGTCCCCCTCAGGTGGCCTTCAAATCACTGACATGAGGCCACCTGAGGGGCCAAGCAAAGGTCTGCACTTTAAAGTTCCAAATTTGCCCCAGATCTTTCCCCATGAATGAGTTCCTGCTCTTTACAGCTGAAGTGCAACAAACAGCAGTTTGGGTTTTCTGTGGGTTGCTGTTTGCTCTGTAAAAAGTGCATGGGTTGCACTTTTAAGCTTTATTTTATTTTATTCCCCCCCCCCCCCCGCACTGGAGTTTTCCTTACACAAACCTGCTCTTTACCACTAAATCGGAGCAAACAGCAATGAGTAAGCCTCATTGAACTCAGCAGGGTTTTCTTCTGAGTAGACTGGTAGAAGACTGTGCCATAAGAGACTTTTCAAGGCAGCTTATCTTCATGAAGCAATGTCGGTTTGTATATAATGTCAAAAGTAGCACACCTGAGAATTAAAACCGAACCCTAAAGCAGATAACCCTAAACACAGTATGTTATCAAATACAAAAAAAAATCCCCAAATCTGGAGTTATTAAAATAATGAGTCAAGTTTAAAAGGCCTGGGCAACCTTCCCTGATTTTTAAACCTGATGCCTGAACTTCATATGTAGGGCTTCCTCTAGAAGCTGCAGCCTGTGAAGGATGTAGCAACTATATTGTTGAAAGAAAGACTGAGAGAAGGAAGGTAAGAGAAAAATAAAGGCAGATGTTCGTGTGGAATCAGTTTGTTGATAGATTTAGTCAACTACATGAGGTTGATGAATTGGCAGAAGCCCATTGTAATCAGTGAGAGCAACTATTAATGCAATATTCTTTATGTTGCAGTTCCAATGTATTAATGTAATATAGAATAATAATAAAAAGCACATTCATATGTTAATGCTGCCCACTCTTTCTATTCTTGGGTGGTGGAGCTTTTGTTTATTAAGTGGTGAAATATCTTACCTTGCAGTGCCTTTGGGTAATATGCAAAATGCATTTAAAGTTAATTGATTAGTCGGTGAAAAGACAGAACATTAATCAAGGGCAAACCCTTCACACGGTTGACAGCCCTAATGGCAGTAAGTAAAGGCAAATAGTTTAGGTTGAAAAAAAATGATAAGTGAGAACACTGAAAGTGATACTATATATCAGGCTGGAATTAATGGTGGATTTTGGAACTGGTCAAGTTGAAGGCCACTGTTCTAAATCAGACATTCCCCCTGATCCAATTATTCTCTGTGAACATGAGTAATCTGCTGTGCTCTGGGATGTCAAGATCTGCATAGGGGCCTCAGAAGTACAAAAAAGAATGGCAGCCCATAAATTGTGGAACTTCCTCCACATACCACTGTGTGTGTACATCTTTTGTCATATTCTGAAGATGCAGGTAAGGTACAGTGGACACGGGTTGCGATCATGATCCGTGTGACATGTCTGTGCATGCGTCGGCTGTGATTCAGCTCTTCTGTGCATGCGCAAAGTGTGATTTAGTGCTTCTGCGCATGTGCGAGCGCCAAAACCCGGAAGTAACTTGTTCCGGTACTTCCGGGTTTGGCGCAATGGGCAACCTGAAAACACACAACCTGAAGTGTCTGTAACGCGAGGTATGGCTATATTTTGTTTTGTGGGCTCCGTCTCTCCTGTCAAATATATACTGCTCTGTTTCGGTTGGAACAGTTTCGTCTGTGCTTATGATTGCATAATATATTGTTTTAGCCAGATCCTGAACTTTATGATGAAGGGCGGGTAAGAGATCTTATAAATCAAGATGCTCATTTTGATAGAGAGGGGGTTATGTGAAACACACATGATTTTGCTCATACCATGCCACTTCCGCCATTGAAATGAATGGAGAAGACTGCTTGCGCAAGAGGCCTGATTGTGTGCATTGAAACATATGGTGAACTATGGATCAGAATACTGTGCTTAGGTATAACACCGTTGGCATTTGTCTGTTTCGAAAGACAATGGAGGAATGCAACTTTGGATGTGAAGTCAAACCGTCGGCGAGTTCCGGCGCCTGCTGTGGCTGTAGAGACCGATACGGAATAGACATTTTTTATTAGGCATAAAATGCATTAAAATTTATTTGATCTCCATTTATTTATTTATTTATTTATTTATTTCTCTCTTTTCTTTTTTCCTTCCAGCTGACAGGCGAAGTAATTTTGCAAATTGCCAACAACCCAGTACTGCCCTTTAATGCCCTGGATATTGCATTAGAAGTTCAGAAGAGCTTTAGAGGTAATTTCTTCCATGGTCCAAGGATTCTTGGTGAATGTCTCTTTTTTTATATCCCTTTGCTTTTTGATGATGAGCATTTGCTTTTCATCACTGTAAACAAACAGTATGTGCCTATTTCATTGGACCAATTTTGTGTGTGTGTTGTATGCATACCCAGGATATGGCCTGAAGGAATTTGATGGCTGCTCAGCAGGTCTGGGTGTGATCAGTGTCTAGGTGGGTGACTGCTTGAGGAATCCCATGTAGGGTCCTTTGGCTCCATGTTGCAAGAAAAGTGGGGTATAACATGTAAGCCAATAAAGTGTGTAGGCATTTGTGTGTTATAAATTACAGCAGCGCTCCCAGGGCCGGATTTAGGTTTGATGAGGCCCTAAGCTACTGGAGGTAATGGGGCCCTTTATATGTCCAGCTGTCCTTTGTCAACATTTATTGAATATATGTGTATATATATATTTGTGTTGAATATATGCTATATGCTAATTTATGGACCTAATAGGTATCTAAAGCCATTTGCACATATTGTCATGCAAAACGTCCATGCAGAATGTAGGCACCCTATATATAGAAATGAGCAAACCAGTGATATTTTAGGGAGCAGGCTAGCAGGCGGGGCCCATTACTTACATCATAGGAGCCTACACAACACAAAACACTGTTGCTGTATGTAGGCTTTATTGCATTTGTTTTTATCTTATATTTTGGAAATGTACATCCAGGTTTTCCCCCCTTTAATTCCTTTGCCCCCCCCCCCAAGAGGCTGGGGCCCTAATCTATAGCTTGTTTAGTTTATACATAAATCTGGCACTGAGCAGTCCTATGCATCAGGATTGACTATATTTTTTGGCCTGGGGACCACATTGAGGGTTGGCTACTTCTTCAAGAGCTATATGCCAGCAGAAGGTGAGGAGCAGACTCAGCAGCAGGCTCTCTCTCTCTCTCTCTCTCTCTCTCTCTCTCTCTCTCTCTCTGTCACACACACACACACACACAGAGAGAGAGAGAGAGAGAGAGAGAGAGAGAGAGAGAGAGAGAGAGAGAAGTGGAGTTTTAGCTTCCTGGGGGCAATGCTAGTGTAGAGGAAGAGGAATATTTCTTCTTAGCCCAGCCTGGGGATCAGAAAAAACAGAGGAATGTGAAGCCCTCTTCTTATCCTTAAAAAAGGGAAACTTCTCCTTTTTAAAGTTAGGAAGAGGTTCCCAACATGTAAAGACCAAGCAATGACTGCATAGAAAAAGAACAAGCAGAAAATAGACATAATAAGATAAGTGAATTGTATTAAAGACTGGCATATAGCATATAAATTCGTGATTCTATGAATTTGGAGCAGGAATCGTAGGAGGGCACATGGAAACAACTATGACCAAACTTGCAATAATAATAATAATAATAAATAATAATAATAATAATAATAATAATAATAATAATAATAATAATAATAATACATTATTTGTATCCCGCCCTCCCCAGCTTTAAAATAAGCAACTTACATCAAAAAAGTAACATTCAACAATCATTAGGATAGTATAAAATAATAATATATAATAATAATATAAAAATTAAACAGAAATCCACTCAACAGTTACAATAAATATTTTCTAAACTATAAACTATATAATAATAAATGCTACACATTTACTTAGGAGTAAGTTCCAGTGAAGTCAGTGGATCTTACATTGTGTTGAGACAACACAATAGAATTGTGTATAATTTTTAATAGAAGTCACACCAGTGACCAGTATTTAAATCACAATCAAGGATAAATACCATTTTAGGGCTAAACTGCAAGGGTGTTTCTCCCCAGCTCCTTGTAGGGCAACCACAAATGGAGGAAAGGGAAAGGGGAAAGAGCACTGAACCCCTGTGGCTCTTTGGTTTGAAGACTGGCCATCTTGCTTATTTATTGCCGCAGTTCACGTTGGCAGCAGATCACTCCGGCTCGCCTCTCTCCTTGCAGCCACTAGGAAGCGGGATAATTTAATGCCGAATAAGTTGCTCGAGTTGATTTATCAGCCGGTTCTTGAAAGCTCTGTGTTAGAAATGAATGACCTTGATCTGTGTGTTTGGATGAGAGGGAGGGAAAAAAGAAGACAGTTCCGCCTCCGGGAAGGCAAATAGAGAGACCCAGGCTCTAGGAAATAACACAGCTGGCCACTGGCACCTACAATATGTGCAGCAGCTTTGCTCCTTCAGTGTTTGGGAGGGTCAACCTTGCTCCTAGAGCAGGAATCCCAAGCATGGTGGCCAATTGCAACCACCCCAGGCCTCTCTATCTGTTCCCTGGGACTCTCTCTGGGCCATACCTTCTCCCCAATACTACCAAATAATACTAACAGGCCACACCCTCTCTGCAGGCCTGCTTCACAACTTCCTGAATTGCTTTTGCCTAGCTGGAATCATAGAACTGTAGGGTTGGAAGGGACCATTAGCATAATCTAGTCCACCCCCTGTAATACAGGACTCTTTCGCCCAACATGGGGCTTGAACCCACAACCCTCAGATTAAGGGCCTTACACTCTACCAACTGAGCTATCCTTGAACTGGGACAATGCCTCTAACTTGTCTGGATGGACAGTGGAAAGATGTCTGTGTGCAGGAGTGAGAGTAAAGAGCTCTGACTTGCGCATGGCTAGAATGCAGCCTGCTGTACAAAGGTAAGAGTCACAGGGTTGCAGGTTCGATCCCCGTGTGGGACAGCTGCATATTCCCGCATTGCAGGGGGTTGGACTAGATGATCCTCAGGGTGCCTTCCAACTCTATGATTCTGTTATCTATTGCCCCCTTGGCTCCACCCGCTATGGGTGTGCGGCCCCCAGGAGGTTCCCCAGGAAGGAAGGTGGCCCTTGGGCTCAGAAACTTTCCCCACCCCTGCCCTACGGTTTCCACCTTGAAACCTGACTAATCCAGTAGCTGCAATAAATGTATGCCTTGGGCTGCATAAATGCAAGAGCAGCGAACCCTCGTGACAACTTTACAAACCTTAGCTTTATGAGATCAGACAAAGAAGTGGACGGTGTAATGAAACTGATCTTAGAGACAGAGGAGCTGCGGGGAATTTCATTAAACAAAATTGCAAAGTTAACAGAAATGAGAAAGCTTATCTTACTAGTATTAGTGCCATGAAAATAATCCTCCTTTCCTTGAAGTGAAGTGACTGAAACTAATGAATTAACCAAAGCTAAGGAAAATGCCAGAGACATCACCTTACCAACAAAGGTCCGTGTAGTTAAAGCCATAGTTTTCCCAGTAGTGATGTATGGAAGTGAGAGCTGGACCATAAAGAAGGCTGATCACCGAAGAATTGATACTTTTGAATTATGGTGCTGGAGGAGACTCTTGAGAGTCCCATGGACTGCAAGAAGATCAAATGTATCCATTCTTAAGGAAATCAGCCCTGAGTGCTCACTGGAAGGACAGATCCTGAAGCTGAGGCTCCAATACTTTGGCCACCTCATGAGAAGAGAAGACTCCCTGGAAAAGACCCTGATGTTGGGAAAGATTGAGGGCACAAGAAGAAGGGGACGACAGAGGACAAGATGGTTGGACAGCGTTCTCGAAGCTACAAACATGAGTCTGACCAAACTGCGGGAGGCAGTGGAAGATAGGACACGACTAAACGACTAAACAACAACAACAACAACAACAACAACAACAACAACAACAAGGAAAATGCCAGATTAAATCAACAAGCACTGTTGTATACTTTAAAAAAATTACAGCTGTTTGGCAGGTACTTTTGAATGACAGTGATTTCCTGCATGGGATGTTGTGTCTCTATCCCAAACCCAAGACTGAATCATGCATCTCCCTCCTCTGGTGGAATTTATGAACATGAGTTCCAAGGGATATATGAAATTGCCTGATATGGGGTCAGTGAATTGCCTACATTGACTGGAAGTAGCTTTCCAGAGGTCTCAGACAGAAATTTTTCCTATCCTTTCCTTCCACCTTTCCTAGAGATGTAAGGAATTGAATGTGAGATCTTTTGCATTCAAATCATGTGCTCTACTGCTGAGCTACAACCAATCCGCAAAGGAATAGCGGAGTCTGCTGTCTTCCAGCAGCAGATAGGGATTCAGTTCACCTTTAAAGGCAGGTCTATCTAATCTAAACTTTCTGAAACAACATGTTAACCAATTACAGCCATCCTTCCTAATTTGCTCTATTTTGAATTTTATGGTGTGGTTCTCCAGCCAAGTAACATGTACAAAAATGTATATACTAGGTGAAAGTGGGCCTAAAATGCATTTAGTGGTGAAAATTGCATCATAGTCAGAAAAACTGCTTTGAAAAAATGTGAATGTTAGGAAGAAGTCACTTACAAAAATGTGGTTATCGGGAGTTATTTGTAGCAAAATGCTGGTGGGCTGTCCAAGGACTTTTTGAAATGAATTTGCAGACAGAATTGGAAATGCAGAGGACAGAATTTAATATTTGAAAAATGTGAAACAGAGAAAGACCAAAAATAGGCTGATTTGCTCATCCCTACAAGCAAATCTAGAACCAGCCACCCACCCACCTATTCTATGCAGCTGCTTAGGAGTCTCAGGAGGTTGGGTATTAATGTTTAAACAGTTCCTGCACCCAAATTCAACACCCAAGACAATGTTAATTGGCTTTCATGGATGCCTTCATTTATTTATTCTGCTCTGAACTTCTGAAGCATTTCAGTATTGAGACGATTTCGTGTTGTTTTTAAAGCAATGAATTCTGTGTTGAATTTGCAATGCCTATCGTATCAAACAGCAATGGCAAATGGTGTGTGTGGGACCATTAGGATGTGTGAGACAGCTTCCTCAGGTGACAGACATTTGCAGTACCCACCTGCTGCAAACAGTTTCCTAAAATAGCCCTGCTCTGTGCCCCCCACAAACCCACTTACTGCCTTCCAGAAGTGTGGATGATGTTGTCCTGTCACCTCTGTGGAAGGAAGAGTCAGCTGCCACTCTGTTCAGATTCTGTAAATGGAATAAGGTAATAGGTAAAAGATTAAGTCCAGTCAAAAGCGACCATGGGGTTGCGGTGCTCATCTTGCTTTCAGGCTGAGGGAGCTGGTGCTTGTCCACAGACAGCTTTCCGGGTCATGTGGCCAGCATGACTAAACTGCTTCTGGCATAGTGGGACACCGTGACGAGTGCCAGAGCTTATAGAAACACTGTTTACCTTCCCGCCACAGCAGTACCTATTTATCTACTTGCACTGATGTGCTTTTGAACTGCTAGGTTGGCAGAAGCTTTGACAGAGCAACGGGAGCTCACCCTGTTGCAGGGATTCAAACTACCAACCTTCCGATCAGCAAGCCCAAAAGGCTCAGTGGTTTAGACCACAGCACTACCTGCTCCTCTTTGTAAATGGAATGGGGAGGAGAAGGTGCCATCTTGCCCTTCACCTCAGGGAACAAAATGTCTTGGGACAGGACACTGAAAATACTAACCCTCTATATTAGCAATCCATTGTTAATCAATCAATTTTTAATTAACAATAATAAGCAAAAAATGTATAAAAACAACCCCAAGCCCAATGCAAATACAGACTAGGATAATGATCATGAGTTGAAAGACACTTTGGGAAAGGATGGTCTTTAAGTGCTCCTGAAAAGACAACAAAGATGGCACCTATCTGATAGGTATCAAAAGGTGGGTGCTGCCATGCTTGGGGTTGCCATATTTCAAAAAGTGAAAATCCGGACACAACAGATTTTTGGCCAAAGTCTTTGAGCTATTTTTAAGGAAATTCACCAAAACCTACACTTCCGATATGGGTTGCCACATCTAAGTGGTTTTCTGCCCAGGTGCTGTTTCCGACGGCTGAAACCTGGCTGAATATCCAGGAAATTCCGGGCATATGTCAGCCCTAGCCATGCTAAATGCTTGATTCCTACATAGTGCAGAATGGGCTTCCCAATGGGGTGGTACCTGTAGGAGTTCCTCTCCTGTACCACACAGTGGTCAGTGGAGCATCTCAGTAGGTTAAATGATTATTCAGGTGTCCTCGTCTCAAGCAGTCTATGGCTTTGTGCACCAGGACCAGGTCCTTGAACTTAGTCTGGCATCAAATTGGCAGCTGACCAGAATATAGAATTTTTTAAATTTCCCCTTTCCAGGATTGCCATTCTTAAATTAATGGTTTGCATACCAGAATATCGGTCAAGTCGCTTAGCAGTCTAGCTATATGAATTGTTCTTGAGTAGTGGCTTTCAAAGATGTTAGCAAGCCTACGGCTATGTTCACCTCTGGATATAAATAGTATTATTTTAAGTGCAGTTGCATTCCTATTATCATATCACACTGGACATGGCTGCCTTGAAGTGACAGCGACACGTGTGATTTATCCCTTGGATAAACACAGTGGTTGCAACTGGTAGGCTGTGCTATTCGGAAGTGCTTGCTAGTTTTATCTTAAACATCTTTCGACACCACTCCTAAGGAGGGAAAATTACAAATGTTATCTCACTCAAGGGGAAACAGCAACACTTTTATTATCCTGCATTTCCAATTCGTTATGCAGCCCTCCCCAGCTTGAATCAGGATGAATGATCTCATCTGGTTATTTTAAGTTGTTAAATAAATACAATTGGAGGCACCAGAAAAAGGGAGCTTGGGAGATGCATACCGCTGATTGCTGAATTATACGGCAGGTTTTTCATTGCACAGGCTGCATGTAACTGGATTTTATTCAAAGTCATGTTATGCCGGATGGATATTTATTCTCCAGACTTGGATTGAATGCAGTAACATTTCTCTGCGTAACCAATTGCTTTCCATAATGGGCACCAGTGGATTTTTAACGCTTGTAAATTATGCTTCTGCCCTGAAGCATTCATGTACTCAAGCTGCCTCGCTTGCTAGAGTGAAACAGGGGTAGCTATGGTATGAGTAAATGTTTCACACTTAGTTTATCACTGGGAGGGGAAGGGGTAACTGTCCTTTAACCCAACAGTAGGCAGACGTCAGGTTCTGATTCATGTTAATTTACAAGGCGCTTAACAACTTGAGTCTAGGATACCTTAAAGACTGCCTGATTCCTTATAACCCTGCCCTGGCCTATCACTGAGGAGTCATTTGTGGTGGCATCCCAGGGCACAGATGCATGGCTTATAGCCACCAGGAGACAGTCCCCTCTGTGTTGAGTTTCTGGTGCTTGGCCAAGACCTTTTCATTTCAGCAGCAAGTGAGGTTTTTTCTGACTTCATGGTTAATTTTAAGCAATTATCTGAATTTGGAATCTTATTGCACACTGCTTAAAGACTAGGCATTAAACAGTGTGTAAATATTTGCAACAAATAAACTGCAACCGCAAAGGCCCACCAGTCAGAGCCAAGTGGTTAAGTGTGACTCAGAAGTGTGTTCTACCACAAGTGAGCACGTGGATCTGCCGGTCAGCCTCAGCACCTTTTTACCCATAGTGTGTTTCTCTTACTGCTCTCAGATGAACATCTGAATCTTGACCGCTTGCTGACAATGGCCAACGCCCTGAGGGAGAGTGCCCAGTTGTTCCAGTCAGATGAGATGCGTCCAGCGAACGACCCGAAGGAGAGAGCTCCCACCCGAGTAAGAATGCTGAACGACGTCTTGCAAAGCCTCGAGAGGAACTTCTTAGTTCCACAGGTCCCTCCAGGATTTTACAGGTAAAAGATTCTTTTCGCTCATTTGCGCCAACTGCTATGGTAATCTTGTTTGTTTTGGCTTTCAGAGCTGCCTTGCCATGCTTGCGTATCTCAGCGAGAAGGCAAGATAAAAGCTCATTTTTCACGTTTTCCTAAACACGAATAATCCTTTCAGGGGGAAAAAATGGCGGGGGAATGAAATTGAAATTAAAGTTGTGTCATGGGAAGAGGTGTGATTAGAATGCAATTTGTAACATTTCTGTCGTGGCATCAGTGCTAGCAGATATACTCCACTAAAGAAACCCAAGGCTTCATGACAGTCTTTTGTAGCAACATAAGGCTTCTCTTGATGGATTTAACCAAATAGTCGATAGATACTACTTGTCATCACAGCTGTGTTTTCCCTCTGTTCTCGGATACAATATTCTTCTGGGAACTGCAGGTGCTACTGCACTCATCTCCAGCTTGCAGAATTGTCTTATGTTCACTTTATTCTCCCCAGCAGCTTTGCCTCAGCAGATACACATAGGCAACTCATATGTAGGACATGATTTTGTATTTTACCTTTGTTAAACACTTTGAGCAGCATTAGGTGGAAAGGCAGGATACAAATACAAATTAACAAAGCGCAAATGTGTGTGTGTGTATTATGGGCATTTGGCCATTGTATGGTTAAAAACCATAAGGGACGCAGGTGGCGCTGGGGTTTAAACCACTGACCCTCTTGGGCTTACCAATCAGAAGGTTGGCGGTTCAAATCTCCATGATGGGGTGAGCTCCCGTTGCTCGGTCCCAGCTCCTGTCAACCTAGCAGTTCGAAAGCACGCCAAAAAGTGCAAGTAGATAAATAGGTACCACTCTGGTAGGAAGGTAAATGGTGTTTCCATGCGCTGCTCTGGTTTCGGTGTTCCATTGCACCAGAAGTAGCTTAGTCATGCTGGCCACATGACCCGGAAAAACTGTCTGCAAACAAACACCAGCTCCCTCGGCCTGTAAAGCGAGATGAGCGCCACAACCCCAGAGTCGTCTGTGACTGGACTTAACTGTCAGGGGTCCTTTACCTTTACCTTTACCTATGGTTAAAAAAGCACACGTATACATTTACATATCTTCATTTTGTGTGTGTGCGCTCCTATTTCTTAGCAGATCCATTTTGCTATTGTGGTGAATCACCATTACTGAGGAATAAATAGTTCTATAAATATGTTGTGCCAGATTAAATATTGCCTTGCTTCTTTTTTGCCTTTCAGGAAGTGGGGGGATTGTATAGTTGGGGGTCTGCACTCCCAGGCAGTGCCTTCACCTGGCTGTCATTTTTATTTTTCCAACAACGAGCCCAGGACCAGGGGTGGAGAAATGGATCCAGATAATTATCTCGTCCACCCACTGTAGTACGGACCATCTGTCAATCACCTGATATCTCTATGTCAGACATAGCAGGAACATGTAAAACATACCATAGAGTTCATAAATGGAAAATGCTGTATAATGGGTCACTCTTAATAGCAGCTGCCTGGGCATGATGTAATGGAGAGGAGTCTTGTTTTCCCCAATAGGGATAAAAACAGCACCAGGAAAGTCAATGCTGTGTGGATTAAATTACCTTTCCGCCAGAGTCACTGCCCCAGTCTATTTTAAACCCTTTGCAGCAACTACTTTTAAGATGTTTTAAATGTATATACAATGTGGAACAATTCAACTATAGATCTTCTGAGTCATCTGTATTCTGGCCTTAACAGCATGTACATAACAACGAGATTCAGCCACAAACTATGTATGTCTTAGAGAAGCCATGGGGGAGGGTTTCTGAACACCAATATGTACACAATACTGATCATGGGAATAATAATACTGATATACCTTTCCCTGTTGTAAGAACTATGGAGATGATGTGGTATGAACAATCATGAAAAACCCTGTATATATATAAAAGATCATTTCTTTAATAATTTCAGAGGCCATAAAGTATTTATGGGAGAAAACACCCTTCGTTTTATTTCTCTTGTAATTCTGGAAACTTACTAAATAGCCCTGCATTTCTATTTACACAAAATGTGTGATCTGTTGAGTCTAATAAGAGTTGGCAGTGCATTTTGTATATTTCAGATTGGGGTTTACCTTTTTTAAAAAACAAACAAAACAATTTTGGTAAAGCAAACAAGGAAGAATTGGTGGGGGGGGGGAGAGAGAAATCTCTCTTCCACAGTAGAGACCTTGTTTTGCACTGTGTTTCAGCCCGAAGTAGAGATTTACGAGTGAGTTATAAACCTCTGAAATAGTGGTTTATAATGGAAACGCTGGCAGACCTTTAACTATAGCAGCACAAACAGTGCTGCAATAAATACTCGACTTCATCTGTAAACAGAAATTTAGGATGCAGTTTGCAGCCTTGACCTTCAGGCTCCAACTGTGTTTAGATAATTAAGATTCCATAAATACTGTAATTTACTGCCTTCTGAAGGAAGAATATGTGCCCATAATAAAGCACATATTCTCCGGGGCGGGGGGCGGGGGATGAGGATTGCTTCCTGTATATTCATTGGGACTTATGTTCTCCAGTTCAGTCACAGTGCTTGACAAAAGTGTAGGCATTGTTTCTCAATCACCATCAGCAAGCCTAGTCGCCATCATCTGTTTCCAGCATCATAGAACTGCCACTTTTAGTTCAGACAGCAAATCCATTTGAGAAAGAAGGAAGATTTGGTTTGGTGCAATGCTGGATTTGCTGCATCAGTGTTGACCAGAAGACATTATTTCATCTTCCTTTGGCTAATTCACTGGAATTATTTATTTAGCTTAACGGTTTATACGCTGCTTAACTACAGTAGTCTCTAAATGGTTTACAAAGATAAAATACCAAAAATAAAAAAATCAGTTAAATCTATAAAATTGAAGTGCAATTAAAATGCCTGCTGGTGACGGATGTTCAGTAGGAAGGTCATGGCATGTTTGACCTTGATCAGAAGGGAGGTACATAAAATTGGACCCACAATTGGGCACCCCAGTTTGTGGTGGATATGGGCTGTCCATCTGAACCACTGTGTGGAGAGAGCTCAAGAGGCCTAATTCTTACTGAGGGAATCAACCTGTGTCTAGGTAACAGGCAGATGAATCTGCCAATTTCGGTTTCTCATCCCGCCCCCCCCCCAAAAAAAATCTCTAATTCAGTTAGGAAATATGTTACTTGTTAGCATTTCACTCCTCCGTTGCTGATGTGTGATTGTTACATCTAATGTCTGTATTTACTGTACTATCCCTTTAAGCAAAACTAAGTGGGACTCTGGGGAAATGGGGGGAAATGGGGGCTTCTGAAGCAATTGAGAAGGAGTTCTAGAACGTCTAGAGTTCTCTTTCAGGCCTCTGTTAAACAGAGTGAATAATTCTGTAAGAAAATAAATGTTAACTTGTTCACCGGAGTTTAACCGATACAGGAATCTTAAACTAATTAATGAATACGTAAATATAGAAGAGCCTCTGTTTGCTACTGTATTTTGCTGGTGATAATAATTTTAAAAGACAGTGCAACAGAAAAGCACCAGAATTTCACCCCATATATATATATAGAGAGAGAGAGAATAAGTTTATGTTGTATTCCAAATTACAATCAACATTTCCCAACATTTCCCCCGACTCTTGGCCATTTTGCCTTTACATCTCCTAAGAATGTAACAGGGGAAAAGTTTAGCTGGAAACATTCAAATCCACCCTACTCCTATTTTATTTATTTATTGCATTATTCAACCACTCTTTCTTAAACACGTGATCCCAGGGCACAATGCATCACATTTAAAATCGAAGTGACAACAAAAGCATTGTTCCAATAAAAGCTTTAGAGCAATACAAAATCAATTAACAGAACATCTACTCTTCCAAAAGTCAGTTGCAACGGTGTCTGCACAGGCCTGACTTGCAGGCTGAATGTCTCTCTGATGGAACTTGTTTTGTTTGCTTGCTTCAGGTAGGCGTGAGTTTCATCTAGCCTTTTGTGCATGTTGTTGTTATTATGTTCTCATGAATTTCCAACTTTTTTCCCATGGATGTTCTTCTGAGGTCTACTTTTCCCTTAAATGAATCCAAGTCTTATTAGCTGTTTTCATTGGCATATTGGCAGACTGGAGCTTCCAAGAATTCTTGGCCACATTTCTTACCTGATCCTGTGTGTGGGTTTTCTGTGGGTTGACACTGTTTCTTTGCCTGGAGACAAGGTGACCTGGCATACTCTGAAAAGAATGCTCGGTCTGTGAATTAAGGAGAAGAGAAGTACATTAGCAAAATAAGGAAAAACATGTCACCTCAATCCCAACCATTTGACCTTAAATACTTTCCTCTGGTGCCATCACTGCACTCCTAAACTATTCTGTTTGATGTTGCATTGTTATCCTTGATCCTGGCAATTATGATGTGGCTGTTGATCAGTCCCATTCTAGGCTGGCTGCAAGTGGCAAGTCAAGCATTTGATGGACTCTCAAGTCTGAGGAAAGGCCATCTCCCCAATACTTCCAACTCCATCCATACTCCGCACTACTCAGGTGTGCTGCGTGGCAGGTGGGATATGGAGGTAGCCAAATGGACCGAAAGAAATGGGTAGAAAGATGAACATCTTCTTCCCTCTGGAAGATTTAAAGATATGTTAACAGTGTTCAGATTGTCTACTCAAATGTAATTGACTTAAAGGCAATTTACACTCAGGTAGATGTGTGCAGAATTTCATCCTAAGGTATGTAGTATGGGTGGTTGATGATTACAATTCATTTGTTAGTAGTCACATATTATTCTCCTTTCACAAGCTTCTTAAAGTGATGCACAATTTAAAAAGAAGAAAAACAATACAAAACAAAACAGGCACCTATGGCAGAGACAAAATCAGCCGATGGAGGTAGCCTTTCGGAACAAGTCTCTAGAAAGTGATAATGGCAGACACGTGTCGTATCTCAACAAGAATAGTATTCCACAAAGTAGGAATCCTGAAACATTTGGAACTTGAAGGAGAAGTTCTCCTGCAGACGATAGTGACAGACTGGGTTTGTAAGGGATAAGGCAGTCTCTCAAGTAACTTGGTCCTGAGTTGTACAGGGTCTTATACATTAGTACCATCACCTTGAATTTAGCCAGGTGGCAGATAGGCAGCCAGTGCAAATTCTGAAAGGAAAGTATTTTATGCTGGCAGATGTTTGCTCCCACAGTCAACCTAGCTGTCACATTCTACACCAGCTGCAGCCTCTAGACCAACCTCAAGGGTAGCCCCACAAAGTGCACATTGCAGTAATCCAACTGTGAGGTTAATGTAGTGCCCTCCAGATGTTGTTGGATTATAGCTCCCATAGTCCTTGATCATTGACTGTGCTGGTTAAAATGATGAAAATTGTAGTCCGGCAACACCTGACACACACCATGTTGGCTACTCCTGGTTTGTAGAGACTAAGACATTTGCGTAAGTGGGTGGGCATGATAATTTCGTACTAACACTATGAATTATGCCTGAAACTCATGACATTTGACTTAACAAGAAACTGAGAAGCAATAGGTACAGTTGCACACATTATTGCTTTACTTTAAACCACCATTGTGGCTTCAGTGTACATTTTCAACAGCTCCAGGCTGCAAAAATGTAGTGTTAAAGCTCCTGTTTTTCATGGAATTTGGCACATTGTGTTCTGTGACTAAAATATTACCTACAAACCCCATGTGTGAAAAATGAAAAACAAAAGTGTTGTTATTGTTTTAATGTTTTAATGTGCACTGGATGTTCCTTCTCTGTTGTGACATGAAAGTGCAACAATTTCACAAAGTGCAAACTGACCTCCTAGGTTTAAGGGCAGTTGCCATCACATCTCCTAAAGCTAAGCTGACATTTTTCAGAAAAAAATCCCCCTACCCGACTGTTTCAGATATTTCTCTTTTCCTTATCATCCTACAATTAGGACACTTAGCAGAATCTTCTTTAAATGTTCTTCACCAGTTTCTCTGTGGCAGTCGCCATCTTACACACACTTCTTCTTCTTTGGCAATCACTCGTAGTCGAGTAAGATTGTCTTCCATAATTCTGGATCCACACGTCCTTCTACAGTGGGGACATTGGTTTCCGGGTGGGAGTTGATCACAGTGTGGATTTGCCAAGCATGCCTTCCTCCTAGCACGTTTCTCCCTTTGGTCCTGAGTTCGAGCGCCTTCAAAGCCCATGACACCTTTGGTAAATGCTGTTCTCCAACTGGAGCGCTCGCAGGCCAGTGTTTCCCAGTTGTCAGTGTTTATACCACTTTTTTTTTAGATTTGCCTTGAGACAGTCTTTAAACCTCTTTTGTTGACCACCAGCATAACGCTTTCCATTTTTAAGTTCGGAATAGAGTACTTGCTTTGGAAAACAATCATCAGGCATCCGCACAACATGACCAGTCCAATGAAGCTGATGTTGAAGAATCTCAACACTGGTGATCTTTGCTTCTTCCAGTACACTGATATTAGTTCGCCTGTCTTCCCAAGTGATGTGTAAAATTTTTCGGCGACACCGTTGATGGAATCTTTCGAGGAGTTGGAGATGGCGTTTATAAGTGGTCCATGTTACATACACACACAATGCCTGGGAACAACGGTAATGAAACAATTCCATGCACAAGAAGCTGGCACAAAGCAAACCCTTGTAAATTAAGCAGACATAAAGTTAACATAAGTCTTGCTGCACCACTTTTGCCTTCCTCTGTCCCCCTAAGTCCCAACTAAAACAACTGCATGACAGGGGATGTCCTTGCCTGTCCTGTTTTCCTGCCCCCTCCTTAAAGGTACAAAGAAAGACAGAGCCCCGAGCCCCTGTGCCTTTAAATTTCCATGGTAGGATTTAATAGAACAGGGAATGTAAAACAGCTGCCTCTTGTCATGCTGATGTGTACCTGCCAGAACACTCTATCCTTCTGCAACTCTTAAGGTAATGGGACCTGCCTTGGATCCATTAAGATGCAGGGGAGGACAGGATATAAATCAAGCATGCAACCAAAAAAAATACAGAAGGCCTTTCCTCCTGTAACTCAGCGTTCGCCTTAATACATTCTCTGTTGCTTTCCAGCCATGCCAACAAGAGAATGAATCTTAGTGATCTTCAGCATTCAAACCTCACACAGTGAGGGGCAGGCTTTTCAGGCCCTTAGCCGTAATAAGAATTAAAATGACAACACATGAAACAAGACATTAAAAAACAGAGTGAGACCTATTTTTAATTTAACCAATGCTTTCCTTGGGTCTCCTATCTTAGCGGGTAAGTCACATTTTGGTCCAGCTTGCATAAAAGAAGGGTTGAAACTTAAAAATGGTAAAGGTAAAGGACCCATGACATTTAAGTCCAGTCGCAGACGACTCTGAGGTTTCGGCGCTTATCTCGCTTTACAGGCCGAGGGAGCCGGCGTACAGCTTCTGGGTCATGTGGCCAGCATGACTAGGCTGCTTCTGGCAAAACCAGAGTAGTGCACGGAAACACCATTTACCTTCCCGCCAGAGCGGTACCTATTTATCTACTTGCACTTTTTGGTATGCTTTCGAACTGCTAGGTTGGCAGGAGCTGTGACCGAGCAACAGGAGCTCACCCTGTCGCAGGGATTCGAACCGCCGACCTTCTGATCAGCAAGCCCAAGGGGCTCAGTGGTTTAGACCACAGCACCACCTGTGTTCCTCTGGCAAAACTTAGCAGATCGCAAAATAAATTAACAATTGTTGTAATCTGAGGCCCCCTTTCAGCTGGAGACCACAGACCTAATGGCCTCTCCCCACCTAAAAATAATAATAGCCCTGCATATGAGTACAACAGGGTCAATAGAGGCTTTTGCATGGCTAGAGAATTCATTGTTGAGTGGATCTTACTCCCAGGCAAGTGGGAATTGCATGATACCTTAAATATCTGTAAGAAAGGAGGGCTGGGTTGTATCCATATTTCACAACTCCTTGCTCAAATAACGTTCAGCTTTAGAAACTTACTTAAGCATTTGTCTGTACTCACGGCTGAGTGAAGGCTAGTTTATGGTTACCAGACTTGCTTGGTTGGTTCAACGGCAAAAGACACATCATATGGGGAGTTCTGGTGAGGCATAATGGTGGGTGACACGGCAGCGAGCAGCTCCTGAAGCCAGCCAGGGCCGACTGTGCTACCGGGCTGGCTCCGGGCTGCTGAGACTGCCGCTGCTGCCACCACTGCTGAGGGGGAACCAGGGACGCCCGGCGCGTCAACTGAGGGAAACCGCTTACCCCACTGTGACCCAAATTGAGCTGGGAGAGAGAGCACCCAGCTGACTGCCCAGTGGGGCTCTGGGACCAGGAAAACCCCAGAGCCAACACAGGGAGAAGGAGAGGAGAAGGAGAAGGAAGAGAGAGAAAGAGGAAGGAGAAAAAAGAGGGCAGCCCCAACCTTGCTGCGCTGCTGCTGCCGCTGAGGAAAAAAGGTAGGAGAGAGCACCTGAACCTACTCCACAGCGGCTAGTGCTCCAAGAGAGAAGGCCAGGGCCCAGAGGAAGGCCGCGCTACAGAGGAGGCCACAGAAGAGAAGATATTACTTCTTAATTTTTTTAAAAAAATACTTTTTAAATAACTTTTTTCTCTTTTAAAAAAAAGTGTCCCCGGATTCTTTGAAAAAAAATCTGGTAACCTTAAGCTAGTTGCATGTAACTTGTCTTTCCCCTGCATACTTGCATTGGGGTGGCTACCCTTTGGGGACCTCTAGGCACACATGCAAAGCAAAGAAGCCTACTGAGGTAGGACCCCACGAACCCAACAACCAAGCACACACTGCAAGCTAGTCTATTGGCTACAACAGAATAGTTCTTCCCACGAAGCCTAGTTTCAGTGAATGGAGGGGTGAAGAGGAAACCCTGTGGCTACCAAAAAACGGCATTTGTGGGCATCTGTGTGCCCCCAGACATCACGTTGGTGACCCTTGATCATATGATGCAGCTCTCAATTCTCTGTTTGGGAACAACCACCTGTTGCTAAAGGCTGGGCATAAACACAGCCATTTCGATGCACTAGTATTTAAAACTCTGTTCGGTTCTGCACTTTAATATTCATCGCTCTTCAAAGAAACAAATTCAGCGCAGAGTCCCCGAGTAATATCGGCTAATCTGATAATGCTCTTACAAATTCCTGCTGTGGTTTTGATCTTTCCTCATTATCACTAATCATGCTGAATCATGCCCTTGCCTAATAAATCCTAGGAAGGAAGAAATTGAGCATAACCTAGTTGAAATGACCCAGAGGTTTTGTACCCAGAAAAGATGCTGAGGGCGAATGAGAGGGAAAGGTCCATAATGAAGCTGAACAGTTTCTTCATGGCAAACGTTATGCTTATGTGAAAACAGCTTCTTTCTTTGTGAACCACAAATTTTTAATGAAACGACATGTGAAAGAGAATTAAACCAGTTTTGTCTCTCCATGAGTTTTTCTCGCCTTGCTACTTATTCACAATGCCAATTTTCTGCAAATCTGAACATTAGATCGATTGAATATTAGGGTATAATTAGAATAGAGGGATTTATATGTGTGTATGTGTTATTATTTCTGTTGTTTTTCTCCTCTCTTTTATTTCTTCCCTTCCCTTCCCTTCCTTCCTTCCTTCCTTCCTTCCTTCCTTCCTTCCTTCCTTCCTTCCTTCCTTTCTTTCTTGTTGGATATTTCTGACTTCATTGGTTCTAGATACAATTTTATTGTATTGTGAAAACTTTAATAAAAATCCCAGGGGCGGGGGAGAGAACATCAGAAAGCAGCGGCATTGAGGGCTGATTTTGAAGCTTTTCTATATGTGAACATATATATAGGAAAACTCATACATAAAAGACAATTCCAAAAATAAAACAACTAAAAGAATGGAGCAATACCATCGTTTCTCATGATTTGAACAGGATTCAGCTCAGGAATTATGTTAGTGCAATGACTTTTAGATGTGCAGTGCAAATTCCCCACCTCCTCCTCAACCAGCATGCCCCCCCTATGCCCCCCATCTTCTCCAGAGAGTTGGGGGAACCCACAGAGCAGATTTAGGTAGGAGTGGGGTGGGAGGGAGCTGGGAATTCACATTGCAAAGCTAAGCTGTTGCACTAGCATAGCTCTTTAGTTGAATACCACCCTTTACTTATTTTATTTTTAAACATTTTTATGCTGCTTTATTGTAATAAAACCTAAGAGAGGCTTACAAAAAAAGTGGTTTACAGTCCATTGATGTAGCCTAGAATTTCACATTACATTGTTGACCTGTAAGACTCAACAATGAGTTTTGCCTCCCTAGGGTGGTTAGGTTCTTCTCCCTTCTTGACAGGCAGTTGTTCAACCAACAGAGCTTCCTTCCCCAATTCTCTCTCCACACTGAAGAACTGTTCTTGCTGGATTATTGCCTTCCATGCAGCTACTGCCCTGACATTGAGATTTGGGAGGTGTTTTGAGACTTTGAACTGGAGAAGGGTAGGGGAGATATTTTAATATTGCAGGTGCATTGCTTTAAATGTTCTACCACTGGAATTTTGAAGGCATTAAGTGCATTTTTACCCACTGTGAATCGTAGCTCCCAAGGCTTGGAACAATACTTGCTTGGAACTGCAACCTCCTGGCTTGCGGCGTTAATACTTGGGACTCAGTGTTTTATGTGGAGATAGGTATGGAATATACTGCTAAGAAACAGCAAGCCTATATCAAAGCAGTGGCTAGAGATAATTCACCAAAAGTAAGGAGAAATCTACTTGAGGAAAACTGTAGTTTTACACTAACAAATATGGGTAGTATTTCAAAAATCGAAGTTCCCCCTCCCTCCCTCCCTCTCTCTTTCTCCAAAGGCATCATCATTCTCTCTGTGTTCATCAAACACAGGAATCTCCCTGGTTTGGGTCCAGCACCTTCCTGGTGGGTGCCATTGCCTCAGAAAGGTGACTTATTTGCCTAGCACTGCACTTTGTGTGTGTCCCCTACCTGTATTCCTGAAGAATTATGGCATGTCTATTCAAGAATATCAGAATGCTACCCACCCAAGATAAGATATGTTGAAAATGTAAGGAAATGGATGGGGATTTCTTTCATATGTGGTGGACTTGTACTAAGATAAAAGCCTTATGGGACATGATATATCATGAACTGGAAAAGGTCTTTAAAAAATACTTTTATTAAAAAAACCAGAGGCGTTTTTACTGGTTATAATAGGAGAAGAAATTCCTAAAAAGGGCATAACTATATTTATGTATGCTACTACGGCTGTGAGGACACTTTTAGCACAGAAATGGAAGCAGCAGGAACTTCCAACTTTGGAAGAAGGGCAGACTAAAGTGATTGAATATGCAAAACTGGCAAAGCTGACAAGGAAAATCCGAAACCAGCATAATGAGCTGTTTGAAAAGGACTGGAGTAAATTTATGCAATATACGAAAGAACATTGTAAACATTTGAAAACGTTGGCTGGTCTTAAAATATTTTGTAATGTTGATATGTGGAATCGGTTTACAAATATGGAAGTAAGTTTATTTAAGGATAAAAGGAAGGTAAATCGGGTGAGATAGGAATGCTAAGACGAAAGGATATACCTATGAAAGCCAGGGAGTGGGGGGTGGGGAGAAGTCGAGGCTCAGGATGAACAAAGATGTAAGTGATGTTATGATTTTGTTGGCATGTGATAAAGTATAAAATGAAAATTTAATAAAAAATATGTGGGGGGTTTTTTTAAAAAAAGAATGCTATCCAGTTTGAGGGGTACCTGGACTGCCCTTCAGAGTCCCCTTATACCACCCTAACTACTATTCTCCTCTGCTGGTTTCTCCAACCACTTTCATGCTGTATTTCACCATTCTCCTGCTCCCACTTGCTCCATCTGCCGCCCCCCCCCAAAAAAAAATTCTTCTTAGGCTGCAACAGGAAGGAGTTCCTTTCTCTTTTCATTCTTAAAAAGATTTATAGCCAGCTTCAGAGGCACCCTGGTGAACCGAAGATGGCAGGTGTGCCTGGAGCCTGCCCCCAGCTATGAATGTTAACAAAAAGGGGGGAAAGGAAGATGTTTCAGTGATTAGCATCCACCCTAGTATTTCCCTGGTGGGTGACTTGCTTCCTGCTTCACGAGGGCACTTTTAATCTGCTGCCTTCTCTTTTTTTTTTTTTTAAAGATATTTATTAAAAGTTTTTAAGATATAACAAGAAAAAAGAAAAAGAAACATACAAAATAAAAAACCGTTAAAAACACACATTAATTTTCAATAACATAACTTCCATACACTTATTTCCTCGGACCTCCTCATACCTCCCTTCTTTGTATTCCAGTTCGATTTGTTAGTTCAGCAAATCCTTACCATTAAACTTTTACCCATTTGTAAAACCTCTTTTTTTCCCATATCTCTTAAAGCATTACAGCTGGAAACCGCTTAGTTTCTATCCAACATCCTTCTAACATTCATTAATTTTACAATGTTTCTGTAAGTAGTCTTTGAATTTCTTCCAGTCTTCTTTCACCGACTTTTCTCCCTGGTCTCGGATTCTGCCAGTTAATCTGCTGCCTTCTCTGGCAGTCACACAGAGTCCTTCAAGGTCCCAGATTTAGAACCTGAAGACCACCCTTAATGGTGTCACCGTCTTATAAGTAATGCCAACAAAATATCCCATAACTGAAAGGTGGTTAAGTAGGACAAAGAGTAGGGGGATATCAGTCGGTATTAGTGCTTTTCATTGAGCCCAGGGCACAGGGGATGGTCAAAATCAGGGTTCGGGAAGGTATACCGGCCTTGGGCAGGATCACTCCCATGGAGATCATCCGTGGGCCGGACTGGTGCAGCGCGATGCTGGAAATCGCATCTGCTCATGCCCAGATGCTGGAAATCACGCCTGCGCAGAAGCAATTTTCGGCATCTGGACATGCGCAGACGCAATTTCTGGTATCTGTGCATGCGTAGATGCCATTTCCGGGCACCACTCGACGAGTCCACGCTGTGCTGGTTTAGTGCAGCGTGCGGGGGACTCGCTGAGCAGGCAGCTCGGTTTGGGAGCGGCTCGTGGGCCGGTGAAACGGTCTTCGTGGGCTGTATCTAGCCCATGGGCCACATGTTGCTGACCCCTGGTCAAAATGGCATTTTCTAGTTATATTTTGGTGCTACCTGAGATCCAGACATAGCCAGAGAGGTGGGGAGGGCGGGAGAGAAACTGGTGCTATTCTTTCTCCCGTCTAGTGTTTATTGATTTATTTATTTTTTGAGAAATATATTGCTTCTTGTTTGTATTTTGACATTGGTGAGGTTGGAGATTCAACTGCAAATATATTTTCTATTAAAGGAACTGTGTCGTTGCTGCTACCATCTGTATCAACAGATAATGCAAGAAGCATTGCTTGAGTAACAGTATTAATGGTATTCAAATAGCTTGATGAATGTTCGCAGGAATGTGATATGGATAAAAAGGAAACTTTATACATAGCAGTATCGAGAAGCTGTTTCGGCAGCCAGCTAACCTAGGCAATATTTAAAGGAAGAAAATATAAATAGCTTGTTAATCTGCATGCACAGTTTACGGTGGGTGCTAAATAACTGTGCAGTAGTAGCAGAAGTAACTTATTTGGCTAGATTTAGAAAGCTATGTAAAATACAATGCAATCTTATTAAAAATCCAGCTGCCACGGGTGAGGGGGATGGAACTGAAGCATCCAGATATATCAGAATCAACAGGATCTTCCATGAGGCAGCCCTTTAGATCAGGCATAGGCAAACTCCGGCCCTCCCGATGTTTGGGACTACAATTCCCATCATCCCTAGCTAACAGGACCAGTGGTCGGGGTGATGAGAATTGTAGTCCCAAACATCTGGAGGGACGGAGTTTGCCTATTGCCTGCTTTAGATAGTTGAAGATGGTGATCATATTTCCTCTCAGTCTCTTCTTTTCCAGGTTAAGCATATCCAGCTTCTTCAACCGTTCCTCATAAGGCTCAGTTTCCAGACTCTTTGTCATTTTGGTTGCCCACATTGCATCTTGTCAATATCTTTCTTAAATTGTGGTGCCCAGAACTGGACACAGTACTCCAGGTGTGGTCTGACCAAGGCAGAATAGAGAGGGATTATGACTATAACTATGACTATGACTATGGGGGACGTGGGTGGTGCTGTGGGTTAAACCACAGAGCCTAGGACTTCCCGATCAGAAGGTCTGTGGTTCTAATCCCCGTGACGGGGTGAGCTCCCATTGCCCAGTCCCTGCTCCTGCCAACCTAGCAGTTCGAAAGCACGTCAAAGTGCAAGTAGATAAATAGGTACCACTCTGGCAGGAAGGTAAATGGCATTTCCGTGTGCTGCTCTGGTTCGCCAGAAGCAGCTTAGTCATGCTGGCCACATGACCCAGAAGCTGTACACCGGCTCCCTTGACCAGTAAAGCGAGATGAGCGCCGCAACCCCAGAGTCGGTCACAACTGGACCTAATGATCCTTTATGGACCCTTTACCTTTATGACTTCCTTTGACTGGGGACTCAGCTACATTGCTAAAGAAAAGTCACTTTATATGTGTTGTAGCACTGTGATACAAGATGGCCCTGTGGAGTCTCGTCTTTTGCCAACATGATTTCCCTTTATGAAGTTTAGAACACGTTTTCCTGAAACACTTTTTGGGTGTGTCTAGATCCAGCCTATGATACTATACTTCTGTTGATGCCACCTAGAGTAATATTTGCTCTTTTTTGCTGCTGCATCTCACTGTTGACTCATGTTAAGCTTGTGGTCTACTAAAATACCTAGATCCTTTTCACATGTATAATCCAAGTGTCCTCCACCTTACATATGTGTAGGACTAATACTCTTATTTCTTCTTTGGCAATCACTTGTAGCCAAGTAAGATTGTCTTCTAAAACAGGGTTTTAGCACTGAGTCCGTAAGTGACTGTGGAGGCCAGTTCTGGATCCACACGTCCTTCCACAGCGGGGACATAGATTTCCAGGTGGGAGTTGATAATGGTGAGGGTTTGCCAAGTGTGCCTTCCTCTTAGCATGTTTCTCCCTTTCATCCTGAGTTCAAGTGTCTTCAAAGCCCATGACACCTTTGGTAAAGGCTGCTCTCTACTTCTGTCAAGTGCTGTGCTGTAGCTGGGCTGAATCTAAGCATGTTGCAGACTGGGTCAGAAACCTGGATGGGAGAATAATCGAAATACCTTTTAAGATAGGAAATAAATATATTTTATTTGTGGGTTTAAATTTTGTTTATACTTTATTCTAACTCTTTGTAAGCCACCTCTCTGAGAGACTGAGGTGATAAATACCAGTAATAGAAACTATCAGATAAAATGCCCGCAGTAAAGAATATAAACCAGAGTACAATAAAAACAACCAACAGTAGGATGACTGACTGCCCAAAGTCAACCCCAAAGTATGTGCTTTGCATTCTTTTCTCGAGGAGTGAGATACATATTTGAACCTCTTCTGGTAAACTATTTCAGAGCCTTGGAAGAACCACAAGGAAGGCCTGAGATTCACTGTGCACAACATATGGGTTACAAATACGTTAGCATCATCAAATGTGAATCTGCATTACCATTAATGCAGTGGCATAGCATGGACTGTCAGGGAACTGACATCGGAGCGAGAGGCAAAGGGGAGGCTCCCAGATGATGCTGGCGAAGGACCCAGCAGCAGGGGGAGAAACAGCTCAGTAGAGGGGGAAGCCAATAAGCGCAACACCAGGGATAAAGGGGGGCAGACGGGGGAATTGGAGAGAGGGCTCCAAGACTCTTCACTGGACATCAGTGAGGAGAGCCCAGGTCCTCCGCTACCCACGCCTTCCCTGTGCAGAAGACTCCCGCGCAGTGAGAGGAGGAGGAGACTGGGTGTCAAACAACTTTTATGTTGGAAGAGGTTCAAGAAACGCCCACTGACGGATTCTGCCAGTGACTGAGGCAGTCACAATGAGAAGGGGCTGTGCAGTCAGAAAGGTTTAACAAGGCAAATTAACCGAGAAAGGCACCAGTTTAGGCACGAGTAACTCATACCCATTACATGGACCAAGGAAGGAGAGGAGACGCTCATAACTTCAGTTGAAAGAAAAGAGCTACATGGCGGGAGAGTAGGTTGCCAGGTTACGATGGAGGAAAAATTGGATTTTGTTTGTATTTTAATGAGGAACTACCTAATCCACAATTCTTGAACCAAAATACAAACTGAAACATAACCACCCACTGAAATTTGGACTTCTCTTAATTTTTCAGTGCGTACCCCCCCCCACACACAAAAAAAATATGTGTGCAAGAATACAAATATTAGGAGAAAGCAAGTACAAAAGTGCATCTATTACAGAAAGTTACATAGAAAAAATGTACTCTATTGATTGCTAGCAAAAAATGTCTATGTTACGAGTTATTCTAAGATTCTCGTGCTTTCTTCAGCATTGAGAGCCAGTGTGGTGTAGTGGTTAAGAGCGGTAGTCACGTAATCTGGGAAACCGGGTTCACTTCCCCGCTCCTCCACATGCAGCTGCTGGGTGACCTTGGGCTAGTCACACTTCTTTGAAGTCTCTCAGCCCCACTCACCTCACAGAGTGTTTGTTGTGGGGGAGGAAGGGAAAGGAGAATGTTAGCCGCTTTGAGACTCCTGAAGGGGAGTGAAAAGTGGGATATCAAATCCAAACTCTTCTTCTTGTCAAACTGAACTGAATTTAAAATGGGGAGGGGGGGATGAGAAACCATAATTCACAGATTTGTCTATCCTGAGTTACAATCTGAAAACAGACACTGTCCACTTAAAACGGAGGTGGCTAACATTTTTGTTTTATTTATTTACTTATTTATTTATTTATTTATTTATTGCTCAAAGCCCCCCCCCCTTTTTTACCCTTGGTGTGGCCACCCACACTCTTGCAGACATGCACTCAAACAGGCACACAGTCTCCACTCCTTTGCTACATAGACAGATTAGGGGAACCTGACCGGTTCTGCCACACCGGGCTCTGAGCCTAGGGGGCGCCACAGGGTGCCACAACTATGACAGAATGGAAGGCGAGGGGCGGACACAGAATTTTGGCCTTGCACAGGGTGCCTCTGAAATATGAAAGAACAAAATCTGCTTGTGGTTGCTGGTCTATGCCAATAAGCTGAGGTGTGGGGTTATTGCCCTATTCCTTCTCAGCAACTGATTCCTCTAATGGCCAGAAAGGTGATTTGTATCACTTCAAGGTGATGGACTGGATAGAGAAGTCTAAACTACTCTGCTCTGCTTAATTTTAAATAGGTGGGTTCTTTAAATAGGTGGGGGTGGTCATTAACAACCCCCCCCCCCATCTCAAAACCAGGCTTTAACCATCCCTGCTTTGAAACAGGAATCAAGATCCTGTGATGCCCCAGATCAGTGGCTTAGCATGGGTTGCCAGCTCCCAGGGCCACGCAGAGAGGTGGGAGGGAGGGAGGGAAAGGGATGGAGTACATATGAACTGAATTGAATTTTATTATTTCGGTCACAGACCAGTTCCAGCCCACATACAATATCAAGGAAGTCATAAAACATGATAGGGATACATTTGAATTTGCAATTACGTATAACAGGGACAATACAGATATAGCAACAGTTAAAAAAATATATAAATTAAAACTTAGTCACTAACATATAACCTAAAATTATCATTTAAAACCTTAATCATTATGATAGCACAGCTTGTTCCCTAAGTTTTACAGCAGTCACACAGAATTTGGCTACCCTTCACGTGATCTCAGGATCCTTGTCCTCTACCAGGGATTCATTTGGAGATTTTTGCATAGCAGGGGTAATAAATACCGAGCATATATCCCTGTAGAAACGGCAGCGTAACAAGGCACGAGAGACAGTTTCTACCTCCATCAAGCCGCAGGGGCAGACTCATGGAGTACATATGGACATTCAACTGCCTAACAGTGTCCATGTCACTCAGGTGATGGCAGACACAAAGAAGAGTCATTCTGTTGTCTGGAGAGGTCACTTCCTGGTTCTCATGGAGAAGCCATTTTCTAGGGTTGCCATATTTCAAAAAGTGACAATCCAGACCTGATGGGAACAGTAGTTCAACTGTACCTGGAGAGCCATAGGTTACCTACAACCTGCTCTCCAACTGCAGATGCAGCTAGGGGCAAGCCATCAGTGGCTTACCTTCTCCAGTCCTTTCCCAGTCCTTTCATCTGTGTCTCTCTCTCACACCTGCTCTGCAGCACACCTGACACAGAAGCAGGTAAAGAAGCTGGGGAATACACAGGCTGGAGGAGCCAGCTGTACTTCATTTCCCAAAACAAAATGCACTGTTTTCAAGGGACAGAAGAAAGCTTCAGATTTCTCCCTGGCAACTGCAAAGGAGACTCTGTTGTAAGCTCAGCCGGCTGCATGTTCTAATGTCACTTTGTGAGCTGCTTCAATAGACTTACAGAGTATTTTCGCCCTGCTGATGGCTATGACAAGGCTCTCATTGATTTCAATGAGGCGAGGTGAGGTTCAAGTGCTTTGCTAGTGCATAATCCCATTCAAATCAATACTATCTGCTCCAGTTTTCTCAGATTGCTTCTTGATAGCTCCTGTTCCCAAATGGAGTTGTTCTCATAAGGTACAAGGTGTAAAATATGTGGCTGGGACCAGCTCCTTTATTAAGGCTTTCTTTTTTCTTTCTCTACCATTTGAAAGCCAGGGCTTAAGAAACGGTGAAAAGAAAGTGCTTTTCTGCTAGGCATAGAATTTGGCATTCTGCAGATCATGGCGGTGGGGGCAGATGTTATAGGCGAAGGGGATCGAGATACGGATATGCTCGTACCCCTTCCAATCTGTGCCCCATCCCGAGGGACGAAGGTAGGGTGAGCAGGGATTACTCACCTCTGTCACTGGTGCTGTGCAATGCCAGGTCTATAGGCAACAAAACCGCCACCCTGCGAGATTTCTTTATCTCGCAGGGGGTCGACCTGGCTTGTGTGACGGAGACCTGGGTGCGCGAAGGGGCAACAGTTACCTTACGAGAGATGGCACCCCCGGGTTTCTCCGTCCTCCACCAGTCGTGGACTGTGGGCCGGGGGGGAGGGGTGGCATTATTAATCCAGGAAGATTGTCCTTTCAGGGCTCTACCATCGCCATCGATCCCTGGCATTGAATGTGTTGGCCTAGTGTGGGGCTCTGAGGAGAGCTTGGCTGTCTGGCTGGTGTACCGGCCACCTAGCGCACCAGCAGCCACCCTGTCAGGCCTATTGGAGCCGGTGGCTGGCTGGGCCTTGGAGTTCCCTAACCTATTGGTATTGGGGGACTTCAACATCCATGCTGATGCCACTCCCTCCTCACAGGCTCTGGACCTGGTGTCTTCCATGGCGACACTAGGGCTCTCCCAGTTTGTTTCAGGCCCCACACATCAAGCAGGCCACACGTTGGATTTGATCTTTGGCGTAGGTATAGATGTGATCATGTCTCCTTCGATGAAGGTGCCATGGTCTGATCACTACGCTCTGAAAGCCAGGATTGACTTTCCACCTCCACCCTGCTTAGGTGGCGAGCCGATTTGGGCTCGCCCGCAGAGGCTGATGGACCCTGAGAGATTCCGCCAAGCCTTGCAGGACCTTGCTCCCCCTGGAGACTCATTGACTGAGCTTGTTGAGGGCTGGAATATCCAGCTCCTGGCAGCCATCGATGAGATCGCACCTAAGCGCCCTCTGCGACCCTGCAGAAACCGGGCTCCCTGGTTCACCGAGGAGCTTCGGAAAATGAAGCGGGACTTCAGACGGCTAGAGCGAGTATGGCGGGGTGCCCGTGACGGAGCCTCAAGAACATCTTATAGGGCTTTTATGAAAACCTACGAGATGTGTGTCCAGTTCTGGGCACCACAGTTCAAGAAGGACACTGCAATCTGGAACGTGTCCAGAGGAGGGCAACCAAAATGGTCAAAGGTCTGGAAATGATGCCTTATGAGGAACGGCTAAGGGAGCTGGGCATGTTTAGCCTGGAGAAGAGGAGGTTAAGGGGTGATATGATAGCCATGTTCAAATATATAAAAGGATGGCATATAGAGGAGGGAGAAAGGTTGTTTTCTGCTGCTCCAGAGAAGCGGACACGGAGCAATGGATCCAAACTACAAGAAAGAAGATTCCACCTAAACATTAGGAAGAACTTCCTGACAGTAAGAGCTGTTTCTGGATGAAACATCGGCTCTGGATCCATTCCAGTCCTGCTTCTGTGCTGGTCATGGGACCAAGACGGCTCTGGTTGCCCTAACAGATGATCTTTGTAGACAGCTGGATTGAGGCAGGTCGGGGCTGCTGATTCTTCTAGATCTGTCAGCAGCTTTCGACATGGTCGATCACGAACTTCTGGACCACCGCGTTGCCGACGTGGAGATCCAGGGCACAGTCCTTCAATGGCTGCGCTCGTTTCTCTCCGGTCGGGGACAGAGGGTGGCGCTTGGGGGGAATTGTCATCGCACCACTCCTTGGTGTGTGGAGTGCCTCAGGGTGCGATTCTCTCCCCGATGCTTTTCAACATCTTTATGCACCCCCTCGCCCAGCTTGTCCGGAGTTTTGGGCTGGGTTGCCATCAGTATGCCGATGACACCCAACTCTATCTGTTGATGGATGGCCATCCTGACTCGGCGCCAGACACACTGACCAGATGTTTTGGAAGCTGTGGCTGGATGGTTACGTGGGAGCCGGTTGAAGCTAAATCCTTCAAAGACAGAGGGCCTGTGGCTGGGACAGGACGATATGGGATTGGGGGGGGGCAACTCCCATCTCTTGCGGGGACGCAATTAGTGCCAGCACCATCCCTTTAGAGTTTGGGTGTAATCTTCGACACCTCCCTTTCCATGGAGGCGCAGATTGCAGCTATAACAAAGGCGGCATTTTTCCATCTCCGCCAAGCTAAGCAGTTGGCTCCTTACCTCTCTCGCCCTGACCTAGCCACTGTGATCCACGCGACAGTCACCTCCAGACTGGATTATTGTAACTCGCTCTTCGTGGGGCTGCCCTTGAGACTGACCCAGAAACTCCAGCGGGTGCAGAATGCTGCAGCGAGACTCCTTACGGGGTCTTCGCTGCGAGATCACATTCACCCAGTGCTATACCAGCTGCACTGGCTCCCTGTGGAGTACAGGATCAGGTTTAAGGTGCTGGTTTTAACCTTTAAAGCCCTATACGGCCTAGGACCCTTGTACCTACGGGACTGCCTCTCCTGGTATGCCCCACAGAGAAACTTACGGTCTTCAAATAAAAACATCTTGAAGGTCCCAGGCCACAGAGAAGTTAGGCTGGCCTCAACTAGAGCCAGGGCTTTTTCGGCTGTGGCTCCGACCTGGTGGAACACTCTGTCACAAGAGACTAGGGCCCCGCGGGACTTGACATCTTTCCGCAGGGCCTGCAAGACAGAGCTGTTCCACCAGGCCTTTGGCCAGGGCACAGCCTGACTCCCTCCCTCGGCAATCTTGGCGGAGCTCTGGCCCAATGGTGGCCCGTGGCTTGAATTTAATTAATTTTATAATGAATGATTTTAGAGTGTTGTTTGTGCTGTACTTTTGTACTGTTTTATTGTTGTTAGCCGCCCTGAGCCTGGCTTCGGCAGGGGAGGGTGGGATATAAATAAAATTTATTATTATTATTATTATTATTATTATTATTATTATTATTATTATTGGGTGTGTTTGTTTGTTTTTACATGATTTTACAGGAGTGCACAGTTAGGCTTTTAAACAATTTATTATATTTTTTTTATTTCTTAAAAAATTATTTTTATTGTAATAATAGTGCTCAGCCGCTCTGCTAAACAGACGGAAGGAAGGGAGATTTTAGCAAAGGCAGCTGTGCAAATACCCTCCACTAACCAGTGGCCCTGGTAGCAATCACCTCCCTTATGCTCTAGAGTGCCATTTTATATAGGCAACCTCCAATTTGTGCGGGGGTTCCATTTCAGATCATTGTGCACATCAGTGAAGTGTGTATAAGCCCCACCCCACCCCCCGTTACACCCCTATCACACTCTCTTCTTGGTCCAAAAGTGTCCTGAGAATGCACAGTCATGCGTTCTTTGAATGTGCACAAAATGGGAGTTGCCTGTGCTTCAGTTTTACTGACGAGCTGCAAGAGTGAGGGCAGGAAGCATTGCCCTCACTCTGATTTGGCTTCAGGGGTTATCATGTATGGATTTTGTGTTATTGTTGTTGTTTTAAAAAAGGTCCTTGATTTATTCTTGTCCTGAAAGGCTCTTGTTACTAATCTAGTGTAAAGCAACTCATAATGTAGACTAATTTCCTAGTTTGAGTGTTTTATGAAGCCTAAACAGAGGGAGGTCAAAAAAGCAATGGTGACTTCTGGATAAAAATAAATGCCCCCACTAGTGCTTCCACTGCTGGAACATAATGATGATGATGATGATGATGCCGCTGCCGCCAACAATAACAACAACTTTTTTATTTATACCCCACCCATCTGGATGGGTTTCCCCAGCCACTCTGGGTGGCTTACAGAATATATAAAACATAATAAAGCATCAAACACTGAAAACTTCCCAATACAGGGCTGCCTTCAGATGTCTTCTAAAAGTTGTATAGTTCTTTATCTCCTTGGCATCTGAAGGAGGCTGTTCCACACGGAGGGGGCCACTACTGAGAAGGCCCTCTGCCTGGTTCTTTGCAGTGAGGGAACCAGCAGAAGACCCTTGGAGGAGAACTTCAGTGTTTGGGCTGAGCAATGGGGGTGGAGACGCTCCTTAAGGTATACTGGACCAAGGCTGTTTAGGGCTTTAAAGGTCAGCACCAACACTTTGAATTGTGCTTGGAAACGCACTGGGAGCCAATGAAGACCCTTTAGGACCGGTGTTATATGGTCCCGGCAGCAACTCCCAGTCACCAGTCTAGCTGCCGCATTCTGGATTAGTTGTAGTTTCTGGGTTACCTTCAAAGGTAGCCCCACGTAGAGTGCATTACAGTATTCCGAGCGGGAGATAACCAGAGCATGCACCACTCTGGCGAGACAGTAGGGTCTCAGCCGGCGTACCAGATGGAGCTGGCAGACAGCTGCCCTGGATACAGAATTGACCTGCGCCTCTATCGATAGCTGTGAAAATGACTCCCAGGCTGCACACCTGGTCCTTCAGGGGCACAGTTACCCCATTCAGGGCCAGGGAGTCCCCCACACCTGCCCACCCCCTGTCCCCGCAAAACAGTACTTCTGTCTTGTCAGGATTCAACCTCAATCTGTTAGCCGCCTTTCCTCCTATGTACTGCTTAATGCCAAGATAGGCAGAAATGGAAAAGGTGAAAGGACACTGAGATGTAAGAAACATCCCTTCTGCCAATCACAGCTTTTGAACAAAAACCATTATTTCTGTCCCATGCAATCCTGTGCAGGCTGCCTCAGACGTAATATTTGCATGAAAGCTACTCCCAAGTAAGTATGCATAGGATTGCGGCCGTAAGAATTTTAATCTCAGCGCTATTTTACTGATAGCACTTTAATGTTTCTCTGTGTGGAATAATACTTGTTCATTCAACACTGCAAGCTAGTTTGGTATGTGCAAAGTTTATTATATATGCTGTGAAACATCTGCTTCTCCCACTTGCAGAGTGAAATGGTTCACTCTAGCAACAGACATAATGGTCTTGTGCTATAGCTCTGGATCTTGGTCACACAGAAGCAGAAAGGAGGAACCATTTCATAGGGGGAGAGCTCTACCAACATCTCTTTAAGTCTTCATGCATAATAATAACCTAATAACCATCCTGCATTTGCCTGCATTTCCCGAGGAAACACCATCCTATTTGTGCCTTGTGTATATTTCAAGTGTATATTTAGAAAAAGGCTATTTAGCATACAGTCTTAATAACCTCTCATTTTGGTGGCTGATTTGTTTCATTAAGTAGGGTAAGCCAATGAGCTAAAGAAAGAGGGAGAATTAATTTAAATATATGAGCATATTTGACTTTTGGACAAATATAGCTATAGTCATGGGAAGCAGAACAGCATGTGCCATAATTGCACCTGGTTTTGACAAGCATTTCAGTGGTTTTTACATTTCAATGTCAAGCGGTTGTCAATAGCATCTCACCATAACTCGTAATTCACTGATTATTATTTTTTTAAAATCATTATTTCACAAATGTTTTAGGGAAGAGCAGAGTAGCTTTTATATTCTGTAAGTAGCTTTTACATTAGAATATAAAATAATTCCTTTTAAAACTTTATGGTGATTTTTTTTTTAAGATCTACATAATTGCACTAAGCTATTTACACATGCACGATACTAAAGGTTTAGTTGTTCAGGGTTTGGTTTTGTGGCCTGATGGAAAACGTTCTCTTTGAATCATTTGGGCTGCTTCAGTATGGCCAAGTCCTATGCCTCTCCAGATATTTTTAAGAAGCAAGGGCTGGAGCTCAGTCTGTAGAACATCTGTTTTGCATGCACATGGTACCAGGTACCATCCCTGCCATCTCAAGAAGGAGTGATACATGCCCCTGTATGGGAACCCTGTAGAGCCACGGCCAATCAGTGAAGGCACTATTGAGCTAGATGGTTCAATGATCTGATTTGTTACAAGGCAGCTTCCTGTGTGCCATAACAAAGGACAACAGTTCTCTTTTTATCACACTCCACCCATAAATCCACCTAATGCATGCAGCAGTAGCAAGAATGCAAGCTACTTGAGACTGGTACCTGTTGTCACTTGCCCCATTCTCAACCTCTCTGCATTCAGCAGAGGGTGAGGAAAATATCTGGACCTTGAGCATGCACATGTGTATATATTAGGGGTGCACACCAATAATAAGATTTGTTGATTACAACTGCAAAAGACGCCTGCTTCTTGGGAGAAAAGCAATGACAAACCTAGACAGCATCTTAAAAAGCAGAGACATCACCTTGCCAACAAAGGTCCGTATAGTTAAAGCCATGGTTTTCCCAGTAGTGATGTATGGAAGTGAGAGCTGGACCATAAAGAAGGCTGATTGCCGAAGAATTGATGCTTTTGAATTATGGTGCTGGAGGAGACTATTGAGAGTCCCATGGACTGCAAGAAGATCAAACCTATCCATTCTTAAGGAAACCAGCCCTGAGTGCTCACTGGAAGGACAGATCCTGAAGCTGAGGCTCCAATACTTTGGCCACCTCATGAGAAGAGAAGACTCCCTGGAAAAGACCCTGATGTTGGGAAAGATGGAGGGCACAAGGAGAAGGGGACGACAGAGGGCGAGATGGTTGGACAGTGTTCTTGAAGCTACCAGCATGAGTTTGACCAAACTGCGGGAGGCAGTGGAAGACAGAAGTGCGTGGCGTGCTCTGGTCCATGGGGTCACGAAGAGTCGGACACGACTAAACAACAACACTGCAATACATACATTAAAAGAGTAGGATTCTATTTTAATCTTTCCCCAAAACTAACTGGCCCGGAAACTAACTGGCAGCCAGTGCAGTAAGTTCAGGATTGGTATAATATGCTGGAACCATTTTGCCCCGGTGAGCATACTGTAAAACATACAAATGAGATTTCTAAAATGCAGTCTTCAAACTCATATGCAGTACAGTCATACCTTGGGTTGAATGTGCTTCAGGTTGAGCATTTTCAAGTTACGCTCCGCAGCAACTCGGAAGTAATGGAGTGCGTTACTTCCGGATTTCGCTGCTCGCGCATGCGCAGACGTTCAAAATGATGACATGGGCACGCGCAGATGCGTCTTACATTCTATTCAGGATGCGAACAGGGCTCTGGAACGGATCCCATTCACATCCCGAGGTACCACTGTACCAGCAATCATGCTGAGAACCAACAGTCATGTAACAGTCAGTAATACTGAGAAGCAGAGGTGCTTTGACCCAAAGAAGGTCTTCTTCAGTGGTCAATGTACAAATCTTAATGCTGTCACTAGAGGTGGACCATTTAACTGGTCTGTATCAATATTCTGAGCTGTCCAGTCATAGATGCAATTCATAATGCTTCATAATAAATAAATGTTCAGGGGGAAATTAAAGACCGTAGTCTGATGAAAATATTGTCTACAGGAAATTCACCATTTTGTGTGCATATGATAAGTCTGGAAAAATATAGGTTGATATGAAGTTAAGTGTTTTTCTCATGCCCAATCCACAATTATAAAGGTAAAGGGACCCCTCATCATTAAGTCCAGTCACAACCAACTCTGGGGTTGCGGCGCTCATCTCACTTTATTAGCCGAGGGAGTCGGTGTACAGCTTCCGGGTCATGTGGCCAGCATGACTAAGCCACTTCTGGCGAACCAGAGCAGCACACGGAAATGCCGTTTACCTTCCCACCAGAGAGGTATCTATTTATCTACTTGGACATGCTTTCGAACTGCTAGGTTGGCAGGAACAGGGACCGAGCAATGAGAGCTCACCCTGTCGCGGGGATTCGAACCGCCAACCCTCTGATCGGCAAGCCCTAGGCTCTGTGGTTTAACCCACAGCGCCACCCATGTCCCTATCCACAATTATAGATGGTGCCAAATTCTAAAAGATTGTATTTTAATAAAGTGATGCCACTTAATGATTCCCCAATAATTAATTCAACACCTGTTGGCAAAAACTGTGGGCAGGGCACCAAACATGTCTAACCCACCCATCAATACCAGCAGAGTGCAGGAAGGCTTCACTCTTTCAAATGCTGTTAAGCAGGGGAATGTGAAGCAATTGGACACTCCATTTGCTTGCCTTTTGGTGAGTTCCAGCAGAAGCAGATGAGGGCAGAATTAGCTGTCTGGCCCATTCCCTACATTGTGAACGCAACACCCACTTCCTTTTGCACCCATTGTTGAATCCAGCACCTGTTTCCCTTCTGGTCCTTTTCCATTCCGTAGGAGCATGTAAACTCCATAATACCCCCACTGCTGCCTCAGCTTAACCCCTGAAACAGTTCAACCTCATTATCAAAAAAATAAAATTAGTTCTTGCATTATGGAATATTACAGTTTAAGCCATTTGCAAAGACTTGGCATTATCTCGTTTGATTTATTTAAGACGTGGCATAATACAAGTTACTTTCTGGCTGGTATGGGTCTTATTCCATGCCCATTTCAGCTAATGAGAAACAATGTTTGAATAGAGGGCCATTATTTCTATCACCAAACGAGCACATTTTTCAGTCACAGAAATGGCTCATAAAGACAGTGGAAGGTCCCCCCCCCCCATCTTTTAATAAAATTCCTTTTGTATGTACCTTTGCCTTAGTTTATTAAGGCTGATTTGTCAGCTCCATGAAGAGGTTTTATCTCCTTCAGAATTGCTGTCTGGCGTTATTAATTACTTTTCCCAGTTTGGCGCTGTACTTTTCGGGTTGCTATGATGTGTCATTGAAATGGACCCATTAAGGATGAGTGATGTGTGTAGTAATTTCATTAGTGTCATCAATAATGCATTGCACTTTCCTTTTAAGAATCTCTTTGTGCGGGTTGCAGTGACTCTGTGTATTATACTTATGCGATCAAAATGGTTAAGTTTGGAGGGAGGTATTTCGAAGTGATTAGGGATAGGGATTGGACTGATGTCATTTTAATCACGTAAATATCAAATAATTATGGCCATCAAACTACTGTGGTCAACAGAACGAGCACTGTGGCTTTCTGGTGCCTCAAATTCTTCTATTATTTTCTGCCAAGACACAATAAAAACAGCAAGTGCTTTGTTGTTGTTGTTGTTGTTGTTGTTAAATTTCGTAGAATTGTAGATTTGGAAGAGACACCAAGGGTCATCTCCTCCAACCCCCTACAAATGCTGGGATCCTGCCCATGACCATCCGTGGGTGGGTTCGAACCACCAACCTTCTGGTTACTGCCAGACACACTAACCCATTGCACCACTATTTATACCCTGCCTTTTCCCTTGGGGATTGCTAGGAGTATTTCCCCCAGATTTTTCTACTACTCCCATCTAGTGGCCAACACAGCATTGCCAGTTTCTGTGAACTGCTGGTGGGCAGAGTGCTGTTGTGCTCAACGTCCATCTTGCAGACTTCTCACAGGCATCTGGTCTGCCACTGTAAAAGCAGGATGCTGAACTAGAAGGGCCATTATATGGAGCTCCAGTGGCCGGCTCCAATTAGCCCCTCAGAAGAACAGAAAGGGCCTGCGGATCACTGGCAGAGCAGATTATTTGCATGCAGAGAGAGCCATGTTCGGTTCCTGGCATCTGCAGTTAAAAGGAACTTAAGAATGCAGGTCAGTGAATGACCTCTGTCCGAGACCTTGAAGAGCCATGGCTATTTGGAGCAGATGGTGCTGGACTAGGTGGACTAATGATCTGATTCATTAGAAGGCAGCTTGATATATTCCCATGCTCTAAATTCATGTCCTATGCCCCTCGGTTTCTTAAATCTTTCTTCTGCCTTTTAGCTTTGCCCTTGTTGGAATTCTTGTTACTGTGGTCTTTCTTCTGCAATAATGCAGGCAGGATTGTAGCTGTAAACTAAAGCAGAGGGCAATTTTGGGCAGCGCTGAGAAACACTCCCTGCTTTTCGTCGATTTGTTCGCATTCCTTGTCAAAAGTTTTGTCCATTTATTTCCATTGCCCTTGCTTTCCACCGCCTTCGTTTGCCGTAAGTCACGATGATGTCATCCTGTCAGCTTTTCTGATTGCTACCCGATGCACAACATTGTGACGACACGTAACATTGTGAATCAGTAAAAAGTGAATGTTTGCAGAAAGCATCTGCACAAACCTCTGTCCCACCAAACAGGGGCTTTCTATGAAAACCCCAAATTTGCACAACTCTAAACAAAGGGGTGGGGAAACTCAAGCCTGAGGGCCAAATGTGGCCCTCTGAGCATCTTTACTTGCCCAGGCCTAACACACTCTCAAGCCAGACTCCCTACTGGCTCTAGTGATCACAGCAATTCTTCCCGGTAGGTCTTGCCCCAATGAAGTGGTTGTGTGTGGATGGAAAGTCCTCGCCTTCCACCTCTCCTCCCTGGGTCCTTCCCAAGCCATCTAAGGCTCCCTCGTCTAGTGTCCCATTGCTCTCCCCTCCTCATTTTTCTCTGTGTTCTGGGAGATGGGAGGTGAAGATTCCCTGGACTCCAGCAACCAACCTCATCTCTGTCTCCTGGTCCCATCCTCTCCTGCCTCTGATTCTGGTCTGCTCTCTGCTCCAGCCTCTTTGTGCTCATTAATCAGCTTCCAACATCTCCTCCTCCTCCTACCCCCAGTCTGTTCCCTCTTCTCCTTCTGACCACTCATCGTTGTCCCTCCACCAATGCTCTGAGCCTTCTTCCCCTGGGGGTTCCCTTGGGGGTTCCCCAGTCTTCTGCATCCAGCCAGCCCATGACATCAGAGGACAGAGGGATGTATGTAGAAACTACCCCTGCTGTCCCAACATAACACTGCAATGTTGGAAACAGCATGATGGCAACATTACTGCTGAGCTGCCGCCATGCTGTTTCCGTCACAACAGTAATTGATTATTGCAAAGACTTCAAAGGGTTGCAGGAGGCAGACAACCCCCTGCTGGATGTTTTGGAGCTTTTTGTTGCTTAAATAGTAGGATCATAGGGTTGGAAGGGACCCTGAGGGTCATCTAGTCTAACCCCCTGCAATGCAGGAAACTAAACTAAAGCATCCATGACAGATGGCCATCATAGCTCTGCTTAAAAGCCTCAAGGAAGGAGAGTCCACAACCTCGCGAGGGAGACCATTCCACTGCTGAACAGCTCTTACTGTGTCTGTATTGGTTGACACATTGTATTTCAGCTGCTCATAAAGCAAAAGATTGACCCTGGTACCTGGTTGGCCAATCTTGCTGAAAGAATTCTGAGGAAGGGAGAGCATTGGTCAGACTTTCCATCGCTGTCCGATATGTTTTCCAGCGCCCAGCTACAATGATGTATTTACACCCAACCACGGTTTAGAGGCAGCGAAGAATTTAAAATGTTTCCGTTATGCTGGTTTTAGTGTCTTTGTGGGGTAAGTTATGGCCTTTATGCAAAGGAGACTCTAAAGGAAGCATTTCCAAGTGCACTTTCTAAGTTGCCATTTAACCTGTCACTTTTTTTTTTTAGCCAATCCCTCTCTTCGAATAGTAATTAGACGTCTCCGATAGTGATCTGCAGAAAATACTCTCTGGTAGTCTTCTGGGTGACTATCGCTGGCAGTTTTATTACTAATTTGGAGTTGCCACTGGGCCTGTCATGTAATTAAGTTACTAATGGAGTGTCTTGGCTGAGCTGCTTTCTTTTGTTATTTTTTCCCCTCCTCTGTCCGTTCATTTTATGAATTCCTTTGTATGTGTTTGATGATAAACTCCTGCCTGCAATCGCTCACCAACCTTCTCCCCCCCCCCCACCATTATTTTCCAACATCACACAATATAGTTTACAATCAAAGGTGCCCCTGGGTAGAGATTTATGATATTTACATACTGCTCTAATTAGGATAATGATTACACCTGCTTTAAGATAACATTTATTACCTGCTCTAACAGACCCACCAAAGCCTAGTGGAAACCAACTGAGTGGGGTTTTTTGGGTTGTTGTTTTTTTGCTTTTTCCCCAAAAATGCTTTTAATCCTGCTGTGCTTACAACAAGAGACATATAATAGCTTTGCTTCGAAGAATAACAGTGGAACCATTCGACTGGGAGCCCTTTCCTGTTCTCCATCTCCTTGCTGCTTTCTCACCCTCTCAAGCAGTGTACTTCCGCTTACCTTGCTTTTCCATCTCTATAATCCAGGCTGCCTTCAGTTAGGGCACCTGGGACTTCCTCCAGAATGCCTTGAAGTGGTTTGCATCACTGCACAGGGACTGGCAGGTCTGCACAGCTGACATCTAGCTATAAGTTCTCTTGCTTTCCAGGAAAAAAGGTCTTGTGGCTTTTCCTGCTCCCCTTCTGTGATTCAAGTTGCTGTTGGGCTGCAGTTCCCATCATCTCTGGCCACTGGCTGAGCTTCCTGGGAATGTTTGGAGTTGTAGTCCAACAGCATCTGGGGACACATGGCTGAAGGTTGCTCTCTATACCCCACCCCACTTCATGCACACAAAGAATCTGAGCCACAAGGCAGCTTCTTCTCCACGCATTTGTTTGTTTGTATCCTGCCTTTCCCCCAGAACTGGAACTCAAGAAGGCTCACAAAAATTAAAACAAACACAAATAAAACACCAAAAGCCAAAAACATTAGAATCATAGAACTGTAGTGTTAGAAGGGAACCTGTAATGGGTATGAGTTACTCGTGCGTAAACTGGTGCCTTTCTCGGCTAATTTGCCTTGTTAAACCTTTCTGACTGCGCAGCCCTTTCTCATTGTGGCTGCCTCAGTCACTGGCAGAATCCATCAGTGGGCGTTTCTTGAACCTCTTCCAACATAAAAGTTGTTTGACACCCAGTCTCCTCCTCCTCTCACTGCGCGGGAGTCTTCTGCGCAGGGAAGGCGTGGGTAGCGGAGGACCTGGGCTCTCCTCACTGATGTCCAGTGAAGAGTCCCTGAGCCCTCTCTCCACTTCCCCCGTCTGCCTCCCTTTATCCCCGGTGTTGCGCTGATTGGCTTCCCCCTCTACTGAGCTGTTTCTCCCCCTGCTGCTGGGTCCTTCGCCCGCATCATCTGGGAGCCTCCCCTTCACCTCTCGCTCCGATGTCAATTCCCTGACAGAACCCAAGGGGTTTCCTTTTTAAAAATAATAATAATATTTTTATTGGTTTTTCCATGTATACATCCTCTAACAATATTTCTCTAACAATTTTCCATGTCCTCCCCCCAGACTTCCCTCATATTCCCATTTTGTTTTATCTCCATATTACTCACCCTGCATGTTGTTTTCCCCCCCAAAATCCCCATACATATAATCTTACTTTTTGTTATATACAATTGTGTTTGTTTATTCAAACCCTGCCAGTGAGTCCAATTCTTTATGTTGCTTCTTCGTGTATGTTGTAAATGGTTCCCATTCTTTTTTAAAGCCTTTGTTATCCTTTTCATGTAATTTATCTGTTAATTGTGCCAGTTCTGCATATTCCATAAGTTTCCCTTGCCATTGTTCTTTCATTGGCATTTCTTCTGTCTTCCAAGCTTGTGCTAATATAATTCTTGTCACTGTTGTTGCTTACATGAATAATTTCCAATTTTCTTTTTTAAAAATCTTTTTAAAAAGGGGTATCTATTCCTAACCCCAGGCAATGCAGGAATCTCAACAAGATATCCATGATAGATGACCATCCAACCTCTGCTTAAAAACCTCCCAGGAAGGAGAGTCCACCACCTCTTGAGGGAGTCTGTTCCACCACTGAACAACTCTTACTGTCAGAAAGTTCTTCCAGATCTTTCCTTTCTTGCCACATGAATCCATGGTTTGGGTCCTGTCTCATAATACTAGAACTCAGGGACACCAAATGAAGTTGAATGTTGTGGATTCAGGACAGACAAAAAAAAGTATTTCTTCACATGGTCATGTGGCCAGCATGACTAAACCACTTCTGGCACAATGGACGGTTTCCATGACGAAAACCAGAACGCACTGAAACATTGCTTACTTTCCCACTGGAGCGGTACCTATTTATCTACTCGCACTAGTGTGTTTTCGAACTGCTAGGTTGGCAGAAGCTGGGACAGAGCAACAGGAGATCACCCTGTTGCGCGGATTTGAACCGCCAACCTTCCAATCAGCTAGCCCAAGATGCCCAGAGGTTTAGACCATGGTGCCACCCGCTCCCCTATTTCTTCACACACAGTACATAGCTAAATTGTGGAAGTCACTCGCATAAGATGTAGCGATGGCCACCAGCTTGGATGGCTTTAAAAGATGGTTAGACAAATTAATAGTGGAAAAGGCTATCCTTGGCTACGAGTGAGGATGCCTATGTTCTATCTCCATTCTCCAGTTGCTGGAGAGCTCAAGTGGAGAGAACCCTGTTGCTCTCCATTCCAACTTGTGAGCTTCCCATAGGCATCTGGTTGGCCTGGTTGGAGAAAAGAATGCTGAACTAGACCCGCGGACCCAGCAGGGTTTTTCTTACATTCTTTTGAGAACAGAAATACATTGAATGCCTTATCAGGCACTGTGGCTAAAGCGTATCCTCCCTCAAACAGGGCACGTGTTGCGGTGAGACCTGGAGACTGACCTCCTGGTTGTGGGTGGGTATATTGGGCAGCCACAACACCTGATTGGTAGGTCCCTCATTGCTGGGTTTAATCTGGTCAATGGGGAGCTGACTAATCGGACCGAGGGGCCTATTTATACCTATGCATGTGACCCAGAGCTTCCTCTTTCAGCTCGTGCATCGGAACACTCGCCCACCTCTCCCTATATTTAGGGCATTTTGTGATTGACCTTGCTATGCCATCATGTGTTGTCTGTCGTTGGGGCAGGGCCACGGCAGGAATTTTCCCCACTTGGCAGATTGGCTGTTGCCATTTGGGTTTCGCCTGCCGCGTAGCAAATTGTCACAACTTGTAAGGTTGTGGATAGGCACTGGTTCAGGTGATAGGGATGGGAGAACAGTTTCGCCATCCCTATGTGAAGTATATTCCATTAAAGGAATTCAAGGACTCAACTTGGTTTGGTCAACCCCCGAGAGGGGGTTGTGCCCGTGCCTGAGTCCAGGGGAGCATCTGGGGAGTGGACATATCCTGTTCCCGGACTTTCCATCTACCTCAGGTGTTTACCCTTGGCTGACCTATGATAGAGCTCTAGGTCAGCGCTACCTGCAAGGGTGCAGGGAGCTAGTTGAACCAGAGCCTATGCAACCACTCACTTTCTGTAATCAATAAAGTTGTGGCCTAAATTCTGCCAAAAACCAAAACTAAAATTTGAGTCAAGTGTGAGTTTATTTAGGCGGGAGGTCTCTGGGTCTGAGCAAAGTAGTTAAAGCACTGTTTCTGGTCTTGGAGTTATTCTGAGTTTTCTCTAGCAAAACACTTTATCACTAGTCCATTTGATTTGGAATGAGGAACTCCATTCAGAAACAACCCCACTCTGTGTGTTACAGCTAACCAATCAGCCCACTGTGCATTATCCACGAACCAAACTATCACATAAACTAACATTTCAGAAAATCCTCCCCTTGTGAAAATTATGTATCCAATTTTGTGGTTCACTGTCCCAAACACACGATATTACTTTTTGACGTGGCAATAATATTTGGGAAAATCTTTGGGGAGGTGTTGCATGGCTGTACTTACAACCGTGTAAGATTTACATTAGTTCCTTGGGGATGGGGAACACCCCGGTGAGATGAAAGAACTATTGAGTATGGGGATCAGGCTGTTATTCTTCTCAATGAGAAAATGTTAGTGGGATGTCGTGGGGCTGGGGCTGTGATATATATTTCATCCTGATTGACGATGTTTCCTTTGATAAGATTTGTAGATGTACGCTCCTGGAGCGATGAAGGGGCACACTTCTGGGAAGGCAGATAAAATATACACAGTCGACTTCTGAGCTTGCCGCGGGTTAATGTTACAGTAGGTAATGTGTATCATTTGTAAAACGTGGCTGCCACCTGGGGGCATCATCGATGATTTCAGATTATTTCAGATACCTGTTTTCATCTGTTTGAGTCAAGCATTTACTGTTTCTTATTGTTCTTTTTCAGAAACATCCTTTACAGGCTGGATGAAAGGACACACCAATTTTCAGTACTGCTAGAGGCGGTGGAACACTGCAAGCTGCATCAGTCAAATGAGACTCTTCAAGCAGCCTTGTCGAAAGTGCTCAGCAGCCTCAATTCAGCTCAGGTTTCTTTCAAAGCAGGACTCAATGTCTTTGAGGCTGCCTTACTGGGAAGCAAATGAGGAATCTGTCTCTTTCACGTGTACACACACACCTACACACAGGGAAGAGCTTTGTTTACATTTTGCAAAGGAAAACTCTGAGCTGGACCAGAAATTGTACGTGGTTGAAACCTTTCCTTTCTTTTTTCTTTTTTTGACTCTTTAAAAGAGTCCCTGTTTCATGGCACCATTTTGTACAGTTAGATAAATCTGAAGCAGCCTTTTGCACTGTTGACAATTTATCATGTACTTCTATTTCCGAATGATATATGGAGGAAAGCTAACTCTTTGGAATGTGTTGGTACACACAAAATCAGCCTTGTAAATGAGCCCACGAAAGCTAGTAGACTGCAAAGCAAAGGACTAGCTTGCTGTGACTGTCAGGAGAGGACAAAGGGCTGTGTCCTCCTTGCAGAAGCCCTCTCGTTCATCTTCATGGAAGTCCATGTACTCACTAAGCGGGTGCTTAGATATAAGGTGGAATATCTCTGAAAATTTCATTTGCTTTATTGAAAAGGGGGTGGGTGGAGATTAAGACTCAATATCATCATAAATGTGGGGGGAAATAGATCTTTGGATTTAGAAGATCAGATTTGGACTCAAATAACAAATTGAATTGGGGTGAAACAGAACGGATCTGAAACATATTGGGCAGCTTCCAAATATTAAAGATACAAGGCAAATCTTTTTTCTACAAGAAATCATATATATATATATATATATATATATCAGGCTTGTATTTAAGCCCTTGCCTATACCCCCTGGTATAGGGTGGTATAATAATAATAATAATAATAATAATAATAATAATAATAATAAGAAGAAGAAGAAGAAGAAGAAGAAGAAGAAGAAGAAGAAGAAGAAGTGCATTGAGTTCCATGAAGGCAAATGAGTGGACTGCTGCAGGAGAGATGAAGCTAACAACCAGTGTACGTCTTTAGTGGGCTGAATTTACATACATCCATAGTCTTTTACTTTCTCAGTGGAACTGCAGCCCACCCACCATTCTGTATCACAAACTTCTGGTGAAACTATCCGTTTCAACAGTGGTTTGTCAGGTAGCATTAGGGACTGCTGTTCAATGAAAAGAGTCAACAGCAGAGCAAGTTGATGCAGAACTAGTGGATCTTGGTCATGAAACCTTACAGAGTGATGAGGGCACTTTGCAAGTGCCACTGTGCTGATTACAGGCACCTGTATGGATATTGTAAAACTTCCGTCATAAATATCTTCAGGTTTCACTGATTAACCCCTTATTTATAAGCATACTTTACCCTTAACTAGCAGCAAGCCAGGTCTGGCTGTCAAATTCCACCAGCAATACTGAACAATCCCTCCTTTGTATTCACAGACCACTTTCAAGCTGCTTATGTTTTATAGACATTTAGCATTAAGAATTAAGCTTTCCTCACCTTGAGGTGGCTAGCAAGTCAATCGTGTCTCCCGTGGATGACAAGGTTAGTCAGAGTCATAAAACAGTGTTGCTAGTATTGTTCTCCGATAAGAAAGAGATGTTTATGGACTATAGCTGTCACTGTCTGCCCAGGAGACATAACGTTGGCAATGTTGGATGTAGTTACATTTCTCCTTCTTAATCTCTGGCTACAACCAAGATGGCAACATACATACGACATTGTGAGGCATATCCCGGTGTTCCATACTCATGCTCAGGCAAACACCTGAACACACCTATGGCTACTGTCATGTCACATACAGCTGGGGATGCAAAGTACTGCTGTTGTATATAGCAGAAATTAATCCTGTTTCACCCCCTGAATTGTTGGCTGACCTCCCAATATAAGTGAAGTGTTAGGCAAGTTATTCCCAGTGGAATCAAAACTGGCACCAGTGGAGTCGGGCTGTCAGGAGGAATGCAACTGAAAATGGCAAATCCATGGTGAGCGTCATGGGTATCCTGAATTCAGTTTCCTAACAGGGAGAGATTTCTGTTTTCCTGTCAAGAACCAGTACATATTCAGAAACCAATGGCTTTGAGTTTCATTGTAATACAAGCATGGCCATGGTGCACTAAGAGTTCACCTTTCAGCAGCTTGAAGGTGGGCTGCAATATTTGGGGACATTCTTTGCTCCTATAGATGTAGATCAATTTACTCAGGGACCTGAGATGTTCACTGTGAGCTCACCTTGCCTCATGGGTGAGCCGGCCCAGAATAAAGAGTGACATCAGGATTTGCTGCCCCTTTGGATCCTGCCGTCTGAGGCGGCCACCTCATGTAGCCTTGTGAGTGGGCTGGCCCTGATGTGAGGTCTTGTCTAATGTGTGATTCTCAGTGAGAACTTAAATATGTTCTTCTTGTATCCCTATTAGGTTTGTTGACACACGCACACTTTTCAAATGCTGTCCATGGCTCTAGCATTTATTAATTGGAAATTTCATAAGTTCATGATTATTCTAGAACTACGTTCCTTAAGTATTTGATCTATTTTTAAGCAACATTTTTTAGTTTGATCCATCAGAATCCATATTAGGTCAATATATTTATTAGGTCAACCAAAAATGCCAGAAAATCGTGTGCAAATGTCTGAGTTCTGCAGAACTTTTCATCAGGCTGGATGGTAAATAAGTGGGGAGAAGAGGAGAGAGAGAGAGAGAGAGAGAGAGAGAGAGAGAGAGAGAGAGAGAGAGAGAATTGGCTGGTGGAAAAGCCATCTGTGTTTGTATTGGGAGAAGACTTAAGATGGAGGGTGGAAGAAGGAAGCAGGCATTCAACTTAGTGCCTGTGAGGCACTATGCAGGTTTCAGGTTGTACCACAGTCTACTGTGACTGAATGTTTATGTGCTTAGAATGAGCATAGTCTTCCCAGAGCTCTTATTCTCCTTTCCCGCCCCTTCCTCTGGTTGTGAGGAGATTTGAAGCATTGGCTTCCAGTTTCAATTAACCACAGTTTAGTGCTCTGTCCAAAATTGTGGTTAATTTCAACCGTGGTTTGTTTCAACACGCCAGCTTTGTAAAACTCAGTTTCAGATTGGCTTGTTTCAAGTGAATCATAATTAAAATGAGCCACAGCTTGTGTGGATCGGACAACACAGCAAACTGCAGTTCAACAAAAATGGGAGTGAAAGCTTCCCAACTCCTCTTGAAGGCCATCAAGGGGCAAAGAGAAGATGGATTGTGGAAGCAATAATGCCTGGATACAGCCAGCAAGCTGCAAGGCTCCAGGGCAATATGAAAAGCTCCATCTATGATGCCTGATGACCTGTGAATTCTACTTACCCACCAGAGTGGGAGGCAGCCAAACTTGAAGGTGGCCTTCAAAGAGAATATCACAAGCACCCACAAACCTGTGGTACTCTTTTCTTAAGCGTGGATAGGTGAAGTGAGCTCTCAAAGATCATTTTTAAGCCCTTGCAAAAGGTCATTGTGAGCTACATTCCAACACTGATTGCTACCTTCAAGTGCCCGTAAGCTCAATATGAGGCCTTGGCTAGATTGATAACAGGACATTGCTCCAAATAAGTTGTGACCTATATTTAATAGAGAAGAGTGGCTGATAACTGGATTAGCTGCCGGGGCAAATGTAAAAGCTGTTATTGAGGTTTGGGGCTGGTCTCTCCTCCTCTTCCAATCTGTGAAGCTCTGTCTCACGCAAGACATTTATTACAGAAGGTCATATCTCTCTATCTCTCTCAGCCTCCCATTACAAACTAGAGAAGGTGACCAGCTTCCTCTTTCCTGCTCTTTTGCCAGACTCCTATGTTCAATCTATTCATGTAATGTCAGAGCCTGCAAGGGAATTGGGGGCATCAGTTAGTGTCAGCAAGCCAGCTGGCATCTGTACACATCCCCCCATCTCCAGCAGCTCACCACAATCCAAACCCGTTTGTTCAGAAGAAAGTCCCATTGATTTCAATGAGTTCTTTCACCTAAGTAAATATGCTAAAGACTGCATCCATTGATATGACATGTCCTCTGGGGCCTCTGAGTAGCATCGATAAAGTAAGGTGCCAGTAAATCATAACAGGCAATGTCATCCGGATTAATTTTGGTATTGACCAGCAATAAATTAAATTTTCTCTTAAAAGTAATAATTCAACAGGCATCACCAGACTGCTGAGGCATTCTTTGCTAGTCATTTGCCAGTATCCAGTCTATAACAAACAGTGTTGAATGATCCCGCAGCCAGGAAACTTTATGGCTTCTATATTTGTGTGTTTAAGGTGGATGAAAATGAAATGATAATGAATAAGCTAACATGATTTTATTCGTGCATATTTTAGTGCCCCCATAAAGAAGATAAAATACAATCAAGTCAGGCAAGTAATAAGAATACGGGGGAAGTGGGATTTGGGTACTAAGTTCATGATGGGCTGTAAATTGTTTTTAACGTCTTAGGGGATAAAACCGTAAAATCTATAGTATGTGCGTGTTAAGCAGATGTATATACAATCACAAAGCACACACAAAACTGCCTAGTGCCTTAAGCCCTCTTCAAGCTTTCTGTATTCACGTTAAGTAAACTCGTGAGGGTGCTCTGCGCCCTCAGCTATCCGGATTCCCCACCTGGAGAATAATCTCCTGAAGTGGGGAATTGCCTATACTTGTAGTGGTTTGCTGTAACCCTGGAAAAATCAAAGTAGCAATACAACAAGTCCAAGGAAACTTTTGCCTTCTGGACATTACTGAACTACAGTTCCCATCATCCCTAGCCATTGGCCATGCTTGTTGGGGCTAACAGGAGTTGTAGTTCAGCAACGTTTGAAGGACCAAAGCTTTCCCATTCATAAAAAAAGGGATTTCCCAACCCCCTCTCCTCTGCAGCCCCAGGTGCCCTTCCAAAGCCACTCCTCAGGGTTGGGTGGAGGCTCTGATTCTGAAACAGTATGAAACGTGGCACAGGTTTGAGCAGGAAGCTATGAAACCAGCCTTGCAGAAGTGTGAGTGCCTTTGACTAACATAAACAACCTATTGGATATAAGCAATAATGTTGAAGGTACAGAAAACCAAGCGTTGCGAGTCAGCCCACAGCATCACATCAGTTGGTCTGGAAACTGGGCTGTATTGATGCTTACTGCATTCATTCACAATGGCTGACTATGTGAAAGGGAACAAATACACAAGGTGGTTTGAAAGCAGCCTGCATCCATGTTGTGTAAAAGGCTGCGAGTCCCTTTTCTGTCTTCACTGGGGTAGAGCAGGAAATGTTGCAGCTCCATGTTGAAGTCCAGGGGCTGCGCGAGAACTTAGCCGTGAAGCACATTTGACGAAGGCAGCGTTCACACTTTCAAATTGTTTAGAGGCCCTGACTTCAAATCTCCCTTTGCTCTTCTTCATTTTTAAGACTGCATGCTGCCTATTATCTGATGCCTTCAATGTCTGTGACAGGCAGAAGTGAAACGACGGCAGTATTGTACTGAGTATTGTACAAGCCTCTCTCTGGAAGGAGATTCTTTACTGACTCCGTCTAAAGTGCATTTGATATAATGCACCGGGGTGACTGTCTTTACTATGTCTTTATTATAGAGTCGCTCTAGGTATGCAAGGCACTAAATGGAGGGAGTAGAATGGGGGTTTTGTAATAGCATTCCAAAGACACAATAAATCTGCCTGTTTGGAATGTACTGTGGGGAGAACTGTTCGGCTTAGAGAAGTTCATTCTGGGTCTTGCCTTTTTCTTTTTTTAAAAAACAGCAGCTTTTCATTGCACCCTGGAAGTTTTAGCCATTTAGACTCGGGTAGAATTAGGACTACTTTTAATATATATATATAAATGCTGCTTTGAAAATGCGGTGCATAGTAAGCTGAGCATCCCTCCTTCCACGGGGAAAGAAGCTCTGAATTTAGTCATTTAGTTTAGCCATTTTATTCACAATCTGAGATGTAGTAAAAAATATATTTTTAAAAACGTGATCTGTCATGGAAAAATCCCATTGAAGAAGATTACAGTGGTTACCCAAACCTCATTGCTGGTAGTGAAGGGGCCTAAAAATGTAGGTCTGCTGTTGCAGTTAAGTGCACATTTTTAGAAACTTTCTGAGAATTATCCCTGTCTTCTTCTTTTCTCCAGAAAAAGCAGCTGTGATTCAGATCAGGACTTAGATTCAGATCAGGGCTGAGGTGGAGAGGAGAGGGCATTAATATCTACCTCTGGTTATTAGGAGGCATAAGTAGCATTGCAGTGTGGAGTGTTCATCTTCAGTATGCCAGCCAGCCAGCCATGCCCTCTTCATAATGCTCCATTCTGACCCCCACCCCAGCCACCCACTCCCAAAACAATCGACCAGCGTTCCATGGCCACTGGGAATGTTCAGCCCTTGCTGCAGATGTTTTGCAGGACATTGCCTCCTTAGCGGTTTTCATAGAATCATAGAATCGTACAGTTGGTAGATGACCCCAAGGGTGATCTAGTCCAACCCCTGGAATGCAGGAATCTCAGCTAAAGCATCCATGACAGATCACCATCCAACCTCTGTTTAAAAATCTCCAAGGAAGGAGAGTCCACCACCTCTTGTGGAAGTCAGTTCCACTGCTGAATAGCTCTACACTTCTAGAAACCTCAGAGGTTCCCCCAAGCATACTGATATCCACGTCTTGTTTCAGCATAGCCACATTTTGGGTACATAGCCATCATCATAATTCATCACCTGAGTTTTCTATTTGCATATATGATGGTAAGATAGCAGGCCCAGCAAATGCTCTTAAGAGACATGCTCTTCTTAACCTTAGTTTTCTAGAGGAGGCCTTTGAATCTGCTGTGCAATGTTGCTTCCATAATGGACGTAGAAATCATTTCTTCTCCAGCCACCTAAAACCTTGAAATTGTGCCCCTGGCATCATCCAACATAGTATGTACTGGCAGTGCAGTATGCGCTTACGGAGCTGCGAATCTAGCACAATGCATGCTGCGCTGGTTTGCTTTCTGAGCGCTACTGCAAGGTATCAAGAAGTCCCACTTACAAAGGCATTCTTGGGGTGCTTTGCCATTGATAATCTCATGTCCATTTCATTTCCTGCCAACAAGTCAGTGTTGGTGACCAGCTTAGAGGCAACAACCACACGAAGCTGTGAATGTTGGGAGATACGGGACAGAGAAAAGAACGCACTAATTCGCACAGCGCATAGCCAAACTATAGAATTCGGTGCTACAAAATGTAGCGATGGCCACCAACTCAGATGGTGTTAATAGATCTTTAGATAAATTCAGGGAGAATGAAGCTGCCAATGGCTACTGGTCATGAAGGCTGTGTTGTACCTCCACTATTGGGGGCACTATGCCTCTGAATCAGTTGTTGGGAATTGGAAGCAGGGAGAGAGTTGTGGTCCTGCTGTCCTGCTTGCAGGCTTTCCATAGACATCTGGTTGGCCACTGTGAGAACAGGAAGCTGAACTAGGTGGGACATCATTGGCTGGATCCAGCAGGGTTCTTCTTCTGTTCTTATGGCTTGATCCTCATTGGCCTGTTACGGAAGCCCCAAAGGGACTTCAGTGGGTCTTGCCATCAAATCTTGCAGGCTTCAGTTAGATAGCTCACTCGGTAGAGCATGAGACTCTTAATCCTAGGGTCGTAGGTTTGAGCCCTACGTTCCTGCATTACAGGGGCTTGGGCTAGGTGGCCCCTTCCAGCTCTACAGTTCTATTATTCTATGTCCCCAAAATATAATATAGGATAACAAACCTATCAGAAAGAAAAAAAAACACCAGGATTGTATCCAAGAGGCAATATAGGGGGGGGGGCTGTTTTTGACTAGAGAGGATTAAATAATTTTTCATAGCTGCCTGTCTGTGCAATAATGCCATGTAGTAATTGCCTTAAAGGTAAAGGTGAAGGACCCCTGACAGTTAAGTCCAGTCGCGAACGACTCTGGGGTTGCTGCGCTCATCTCGCTTTATTGGCTGAGGGAGCCAACGTTTGTTCGCAGTCAGTTTTTCTGGGTTAAGTGGCCAGCATGACTGAGCCACTTCTGGTGAAACCAGAGTAGCACATGGACACACCATTTACCTTCCCACTGGAGTGGTACCTATTTATCTACTTGCACTTTGACATGCTTTTAAACTGCTAGGTTGGCAGGAGCAGGGACTGAGCAACGGGAGCTCACCCCATCGCGGGGATTCGAACTGCCAACCTTCCAATCGGCAAGCCCAAGGCTCAGTGGTTTACACCACAGCACCACCAAATGAATTCAGACATTCATCCTGTGGTGTGCTTCAGAAGAACGTGTCCACCATTTTGCATGGTGGGTCTTGTTACAAATCTCGGCTTGGTACAAACTGGTGTGAACCAAAGTGAGGCTGCCCCAGTTCACAGGGTAACATCTGTCTGCTGAGTTATTTGAATTAAAGCCACACATTTCCCTGAAGAATCATTCCAAAAACAATGCTGATATATCCTGTATCCCCTACTACACCCTCAAGTTAATAAACAACCCATGATAGAGTTGAAAAAGGTGGCTCATGTCACAGAAGCCATAGTTTTGATATAGTGAAACTAGTAAAGCAATAAATTTCACATGATGTGGAAAGTGTGCAATGAAAGATTGATTTTTATAACCTCCTAAAATATGGGTTTAGAGACTGGGTATCACGCCTTCTCTCTCATATATATATATATATATATTTGTTTTCGTAGATTTTCACGGGTACAGGAATGCAGGTTTTGGTGTCCTCGGGTGTCTTCCCGTGTAAAGGTTGGGGTGTCTAGGCGACGTTTCGACGAGGTCTCATGAAGATGACGAGTGAGACCTCGTCGAAACGTCGCCTAGACACCCCAACCTTTACACGGGAAGACACCCGAGGACACCAAAACCTGCATATATATATATATATATATATATATATATATATATATATATATATATATTCTATCTTTCTCAGAATTTGTATTTTTTAAAAATTAAATATATATACTATTGACTCAATGTAAGTAGATTCTACATTCAGTATTTTTATTAAGAAAGCATATATTTCCTCTTATAGCTACCAGATTTTTATATTACAACAGTGTTAATTCAGAAAGACACTGAGAACTGAAATGTACACAATAAATGACAGCAGTTTTGATTGTAAAATTAATATTTTTCTTCCCCTGAATTATGTATTTCTTTTCTAGAGATTAAACTGGATTATGAAGATCTGAATATAATGTACATTGCACTGATGAATGCTGTGGAAATCTTTTTAATTTGCTGTATTTTAATATACTGTTTAATTTTATCAATAAATTAGTCTGTAAACACCTCAAAATGCTGGCTCAGCCTAATGACAAATACGGAAGAAAATACTCCAATTAACTGTGCTTGGTAAAATATGAATGGCGGCTTGAGAATATCAGCTCAATTTATAAATCGCTGAAACCAAAGCATTGGTAATGGTATGTTGGTTGACTGATCAATCCTGGCAGCAGTTTGTGAAGTGAGTGAAGTCTGGGGTATGGTGACAGTTTGAATCCACAGTCACAAAGCTCAACATCATATGAAGTGTTATTGGATAGCACCACCGAAGCCAAGAAATGGAAGAGGCGATGGCTGAATGCTCAAATACTCCCATGCAAAAGTCTCCCTGTTCATACAATGCTAGCTGGGAGAAAGGCTCTAGCATAGACTGCTCTCTGACATACTAGCTTTGATTATGCAAGGAATTTGCTAGCATTTGTTCTAGCTTTGCTGGGGTGCCAATACTCCAGTTGGTTGTGTCATTGGTGCTTACCAGAAGGTAAAAGGAGTGATATGGCAGAGAGGTTGGCAGAGTGCAAATGCACTGGCAAGAAAGACAGAATGACTGTGCTGGTGCACTCGCACTGCGCTGACCTCCCTGTCATTTCACTGACCCTCCACTGCCTTCTAGTAAGCAGCAACAACGCAACTGACTGGAGGTCAGCTGTGCCCTATGATGCTACTGATCCAAAGGCCCCCAGTCCTCCATGGAGGTATGATCCATAGACCCCTCACCTATATTTGCTTGGAGCTGGCATAGCAAAAGACACAGAGAGAGAGAGAGAGAGAGAGAGAGAGAGAGAGAGAGAGAGAGAGAGAGTTGACAGAACTGGCCCCCATCTCACATTTTGGCTAGAGTGAGCCAGCAAAGCCACATAAAGCCAAACTGGAGAAGAATGCAAGGGACATTTGCATTCTTTAAACACATTAAACTATGTGCACTTTCAACTGACCTGATCCAGTTTTAGTCATCTCCATGAGTATATTTTTTAAAATAATATTTCAATTCCACATTATCTCCATCACAGAACTCAAGGTGTTGTTGTTGTCATCATCAATTAATTAAATGTAAGAATCACCTAACCTCTAGGTGACTTACCATAAAAAATAATTTAAAAAATCCAGTATAGACAAACTATGGAATAAATGTATGGAATGTATGAAATATGTTCTAGCAAATGAACAGGCAAAAAGAACAGAAACCCTTCCTTTATCACGAGCGCAGTTACTATCAAACTAATCCAACACTTTGAGAAAACAAAGGTCTTAAACTGACACCCAAAGGATGTTAAGAGGGTACCAGCTGGGCCTCTTTAGGTGAACTGCATTCCACGACCCCCTTTCTTGTTGCCTTTGGAGGGGTCATGCAGAGATGGGTCTCCATGGATTATCTTATGGATCTTAGTGGAATCATCAAGAAAGAGATGCTCCTTCAGGTACTGGGATCCCAAGACAGAAGTGGCTCACATGGCCAGGGCTGTCTTAAGCATATGTGGTGCCAGAGTGCAAAGACCTGCCCAGCGCCCCCCAAGCTTGCCCAGTCCCAGGTGTGCAGGGGGGCAGAGCTGGCCAATCACCTCAGTGTCTTACTGGCTTGGTTGCCCCCGAACTCGTGGCGCAGAGCCGCCCACAGCAGAAGAGCCCACCGTGGCGCTCCGACTGATGGGTGGGCTGTTCTTCAGGCTCAACTCTTGGGCCCTGGACTCTCAGCATGGTGCCCCTGAGAGCCCGGCACCTGGGTGCCCTGCACCCCTAGCACCTATGGGTAAGACGACCCTGCACCTGGCAGTGCAGAGTCACACTGCTGCAGGCAGATTGCTATTGCTTACTGGGAGGGAGAGGGGGAGGAACAAGTCAGCAAGTAGGTTGGTAAGGTGCAAACACATCAGCGGGAGCACAGAATTGGCTCCATACATCAGGCTTTATGGGTCTGCAGCTTAAATTGGGCCCAGCCGTATACTGGCAGCCTTGGCAACCTCCTATTCTTAGGCTTGACATATAATCCCTTGCCTGCTTAGGTTCAGGATGCTTGCTGTGTCATGTGATTTTGGATTATACACTGGTACCCCACCCCCAATATGGCTGCAGGTGAAGTTCTGCAGTGCCCTCTATGTCAAAAGATGTGTCCAGTCAGTTCAGTGGTACTGAGACTTATATTATGGTGTGGATGGAAATAGTTTTCACATTTGCATCCATGTCAGTGGACCACTTGTGAGATGTTTGATGTGTAGATGTTTCCTTTTCTGGATTGGGGTCTCTGTTGTTGCTTTAATTATTCCTCCTGGAGTTGCAGAAAGGAGGGACGGTGGTTGGACTGAATTCTTACTAAGATGCTCCATCATCATCATCCTTCATTTATTTGTTTATTTTAAAATTCCCATTGGCTTTCTTGAAAACAAATGGCTAGACTAGAGATAAACCTACACTTTGAGTTGTGTTTACACTCCCACCGAGATAGATGACCAAGAAAAGGGTCATTAGCACTTATCAAGAATGCAAGCTTTTGTAGAAACCTTCACATCCAAAATTGCTCTTTTTTTCTGCTTCAGTGCTTAAACTGCACCACTGGCAAGAATAATCAAGGACAAGATAACCCCTTTTAATTAGTGTAATTAACTAGAATCTCTACAATGCTCATTTGGCTTATAATAACCAAGTAATTTAAAATTAGTCTTCTCCTATATAGAAGTTATAATTGCCCCCTACAGTTTCTTTTTCAGTAAAGTCAATCCATTAAGAAAAGAGCAGGGAGTGATCCCCATGTGGTACAAAAAGGCGAGGGGAAAAAGGAAAGGAGAAGAAAGTAAGGCTATGGAGTGTTGTGCCAGTGTACCAGTCATCAACCAAAAATATTAAGAAATAATCCCATGTCATAGCTCTTAAAATTGGTGATGTAATTCAAGAACTGTATCAGTGCATTTCAACCACATAATTTGGGATTAATTTGTATTTAAGGCTGCAATACAGCTTTGATATATAAAAACAGAAGAGCCCTGCTAGATCAGCCCACAGGCTGATCCAGTCCAGCATCCTGTTCTCACAGTGGACAACCAGATCCCTAAGGGAAGCCCGCAAACAGGGCACAAGGACAAGGGCCCTCTCCCCTCCTGTGGTTTCCAGCAACTGGTTTTCAGAAGCATCATTGTCATTTAGTCGTGTCCGACTCTTCGTGACCCCATGGACCAGAGCACGCCAGACACTCCTGTCTTCCACTGCCTCCCGCAGTTTGGTCAGACTCATGCTGGTAGCTTTTGAGAACACCATCCAACAATCTCATCCTCTGTCGTCCCCTTCTCCTTGTGCCCTCCATCTTTCCCACCATCAGGGTCTTTTCCAGGGAGTCTTCTCTTCTCATGAGGTGGCCAAAGTATTTGGAGCCTCAGCTTCACGATCTGTCCTTCCAGTGAGCACTCAGGGCTGATTTCCTTAAGAATGGATACATTTGATCTTCTTGCAGTCCATGGGACTCTCAAGAGTCTCCTCCAGCACCATAATTCAAAAGCATCAATTCTTCGGCGATCAGCCTTCTTTATGGTCCATCTCTCACTTCCATACATCACTACTGGGAAAACCATGGCTTTAACTATACGGACCTTTGTTGGCAAGGTGATGTCTCTGCTTTTTAAGATGCTGTCTAGGTTTGTCATTTCTCTTCTCCCAAGAAGCAGGCGTCTTTTAATTTCGTGACTGCTGTCACCATCTGCAGTGATCATGGAGCCCAAGAAAGTAAAATCTCTCACTGCTCCATTTCTTCCCCTTCTATTTGCCAGGAGGTGATGGGCCCAGTGGCCATGATCTTCGTTTTTTTGATGTTGAGCTTCAGACCATATTTTGAGCTCTCCTCTTTCACCCTCATTAAAAGGTTCTTTAATTCCTCCTCACTTTCTGCCATCAAGGTTGTGTCATCTTGATGGCAGAAAGTGAGGAGCATGGCTGCCTGCAATTGTGAAAGCAGAGCATAGCCCTCATGGCTAGCAGTCATTGATAGTCCTCTTCTCCATAAATTTGTCCAGTGCTCTCTATAAGTCATCTATGTTGGTGGCCATCACTGCCTCCTCTGGGGGTGAGTTCCATAGTTTCTTCTTTTTCTTCTTTGGCAGTCACTTGTAGCCGAGTAAGATTGTCTTTCATAAACACGGTTTTAGCAATAAGTCCGTAAGTGACTGTGGAAGCCAATTCTGGATCCACATGTCCTTCCACAGTGGGGACATTGGTTTCTGGGTGATGTGGATTTGTCAAGTGTGCCTTCCTCTTAGTTTGTTTCTCCCTTTCGTCCTGAGTTTGAGTGTCTTCAAAGCCCATGACACCTTTGGTAAAGGCTGTTCTCCAATTTGAGCGCTCAGCCGGTCAGTGTTTCCCAGTTGTTGCTGTTTATACTACATGTTTTTAGATTTCCCTTAAGAGTCTTTAAACCTCTTTTGTTGACCACCAGCATTACACTTTCCATTTTTAAGTTTGGAATAGAGTAGTTGCTTTGGAAGATGATAATCAGGCATCCGCATAACATGACCAGTACAACGAAGTTGATGTTGAAGGATCATTGGAGAACACTAGAGTTTAACGATGCGCTGTGTGAACAAGCATTTGTTCTGTAACCTTCCAATATTTAGCGTTGTTGGCTGTCTATGAGTTCTGGGGCTATAAGAGTGGGAGACAAACTTTTCACCATGCCAGGCACAATTTTATAAAAAAACATTATTTTCCATGTCACCATTTACTCTCCTTTTCTCTAAACTAAAGAGTCCCAAACGCTGCAAACTTTCCTCATGCAGGAGTTAACTCCACCCCCTTGATCATTTGAGTTGCCCATTTCAGAACCTTTTCAAACTCTGCAATATCTTTTTGAGGTCAGGCAACCAGAACCGTACACAGCACAGGAACTCTACCCCATTTGCACTGGGGTTGCATTCCCAGACACTGTGCATGTTGGCAGGACACGCATAAGCCCGCCCTGCCCCTCCCAGTTCCACCTTGCCCCCATCCTGCCCCCTTTCTGCCCCCTTCCAGGGCCAAAAAATTGTGTGTGCGAATGGGGAGTTGTCTTCATTCCAAATGTGGCCACACTATAGTGTCGTACAACAACAGTATGTCGGCATTATTTGTTGGGAGAAACATGCATAGGGTTGTGCCTCAGCGTGGTCCAGTTAGCAATTATGTCCTCTAAATTAGCTCTCCCCAACCTGGTGCCCAGACATACCCACCATCCCCAGTACATACATGATGGCTGTGGGTGATTAGAAGCATTGACCAAAGCATCTAGCAGCGGTTCTCAACCTGTGGGTCCCCAGATGTTATTGGACTACAACTCCCATCATCCCTGAGCTCTAGCCTTGCTAGCTAGGTGTGATGGGAGTTGTAGTTCAACAACATCTGGGGACCCACAGGTTGAGAAAGGCTGATCTAGAGTGTATTGGGTTAGGGAAAGATGATCTACAACTTGTTATCCTTGATGAACAAGAAAAAACAATTTACCCTTCACTTCAAGGTGTAGCATTGATGGACTGATTATGTCCATCCCATACATTTTTAATCTTTGGATAATACCAGTGCAGAGTGGACTCCAACCAATGGAAGTAGGAATTGGGAAGGATTGAGGTTCAGTGATAGAGAATCCATTGCATATAGAGTATCCCAGTTTCAATCCCTAGAAATTTCAGCTGAGCTGGGAAAGACCCTTGCCTGAAGTCCTAGAGAACGACTCCCAGTCAACATAGACACTACAGAGTCAGACAGACCAGTTGTCTGGCTTGGGACAAGGCTTGGTCCTAATGAGTCAAAAAGGATGTTATCAACCATCTGCAGAGTTATCAGATACCAGCATGTACCAGCAGTGGGAAAGCTCACTGATTCCCTGAGATCTCTGAATTTGAGCCAATGAAAGCATAGTTTCATTAAAACAGGGATGTGCAGAAGGTAGATCCATATCTAGCAGCAAATCCCTCTGCTGTAAGGTGGCCATGCCCAATTGTTTTAAAACAGTAACAACTAAGAAGCTCTATTTTCTCAATTAGGCTGATAAAATTAATTAGGGTTTGGGGGAAGAAGCAGGAGTGGACTGACAGTGGTTCTCCAAGATTTTAGACAAGGGTCTCCCCCAGGACCATTTGGAGAGGCTGCAGATTCAGCCTAGTTTAAAGCTTGGGAACATGCTGGAAGTTACAGTGTTCCTTAATTCTCAATGTACATTAAATTCACATTTCTCTGAATTTTACACTACGGTTCTCCAGCTGAGTAACGTGTACAAAAATGCATATACTAAAAAGTATTTCCATCAGCAAATATGTTTCATAGTCAGGAGTTCAGTGAGAATAATTTTAGCAGAAATGTTGTGCCGTGGGTGGGTAATGTAAAATGCTTTTTAAAAAAGAAAGTACTCATAACAGACTTCCAAAAAGCAAGGAATTCTTTATTTCAGCCAAGTCTCCACTGACTATCTGTTGGGTGAATCTTTAGATGCAACAGTAAGGGGGAGGGGGACCCTAAGAAATACATCATATTTGAACTGGGCCAGCATAAATCACTTTTTCATGATATACCATTCATAACTTGATTCATTGATTCATCTTTCAACGAGACAAGGTCAGTAGAAATAAAATGATTCAGTTTCTTGCCTGCTGGAGGAAGGAACTTAAACAACAAATTCATCTTCACATCTAACCTCATGGAATTTCACATACACATACAAGCTGAGTCTAGAAATAGACTTTGGAATAGATCTGGGCACTCTGTAATATTAGCAGGCACTGCAAAATAATGGCATGGGCTTGAAAATAAAGTGAGGAAATGACCTAAGCCAGCAGAACTTTGCTACCATATCATATCACATCATGCTAGAGCTCTGCAGCTAAACTTTTGGGCGATACTTTAACGCACACAAGTCTTTCACTACCGTCACTTAGCTACTAACCCAGTGGTGCTGTCAGGGCTAGGCTTTGTGCAGACCAACTTTTGTAGTATACAAAACAGTATGTATTGCCATCTAAATAAACGCTTGTCTTCCTTGACCATTAAATCTGAAGTCTGAAAGATCAGAACTTGGGGACGTCCAAAGAACCCGAATTTTGCAAATCTCAGAACAGAAAAAGGAAGAACTTTTTTAGAGTATATTGTTAAACTATGGAATTCAGTCCCATATGTTGTAGCGATTCCAACCAACTTAGATGGCTTGAACAGAGGATTCGATCAATTTATGAAGGATAAGACCATCAATTTCTACTATGCAGAATAGCTCTATATTATTACTGCCACTGTCTTCATTATCTCTCTGAATATCACTTGTTGGGAATCCCAGATGGGAAGAGTCAGCTTGTGGGCTTCCCATAGACATCTGGTTGGTCACTTTGAGGACAGGATGTTAGACTAGTTGGGTCTTTGACCAGATCCAATAAATTTCTTCTCATGCTCTTATCCAGTAGCACCATTGCCACAATCTAAGGATCGTTTGAGATCTCCTCTCTTGCTTTCTCTACCATTTTCGGTCAGAGGGGGTTTTGTGATGGGCCATTAGTCACTTTATTAACTTTGTCTTTCGGGTACCACGAGATGTGTGTGTGTGGGGGGGTGTTGCTGCAAAAGATGACCTCTCTGGAAACACATTGACTTTAAAGGGAACACACAGGGAAGGTAATTGATTTGTAACTATCTATTGATGGTCGTGATGTGTTGCTTGAAAAAGAAATGTACGGGCGGGGAATGAATAAAGATTTGTGCAAAATAAAACCAATGGGAGTGGAACAGAAAATACCAGTTGAAAATGCAAATGTCAGAATGGATTGATGTACATCCCTAGTCTCAGGGCAGAGCAGTCAGACACCGGTCTTGTGCATATCTCAACTTAATAAGCTGAGATATGTACATTCAAAGCAGGCCAGTATATCATGGTAGCACCTTTGCTAAATAATTTGGTACTGATGAAATGTGAACACTTCCAGCACTCAGTAACCTTTAAAACCTTTCATTTCTTTGGTCTGTAACTGTGCTCTAGGCAAAGACATAAAGAACTGGTTCAAAGGTTTCTAATGGTTATATAGAAAGAGCACACATCAGAGTCTTTTTTTCCTCTCTTTTTTTGGCCAAACAGACATACGGTGTTTTACAGGGAGACGATATTTCCCTGTAACAACTTAATGGTCACCCCAAAACCAAAGTAATCCCCCAAAAGAGGTCATTTCCTTTAATGTTGGGAAAGAGTGAGGGCACTTTAAGCATAATTAACATTGGATACAAGAAGATCAAACCTATCCATTCTTAAGGAAATCAGCCCTGAGTGCTTACTGGAAGGACAGATCCTGAAGCTGAGGCTCCAATACTTTGGCCACCTCATGAGAAGATAAGACTCCCTGGAAAAGACCCTGATGTTGGGAAGGATTGAGGGCACAAGGAGAAGGGGACAACAGAGGACGAGATGGTTGGACAGTGTTCTCGAAGCTACTAACATGAGTTTAACCAAAATGCGGGAGGCAGTGGAAGACAGGAGTGCCTGGCGTGGTCTGGTCCATGGGGTCACCAAGAGTTGGACACAACTGAATGACTAAACAACAACAACATTACATTACATTTCATTACATTACATCGGTTCTCTTTTCCCCAGTACAACTTATTCTGTGTAAAAAACATTTTCTAACAAATACAGTACCAGGACAAATATTAACATATGGGAGTTACAGTCTGCGGAGCCACAGGTCAAGCAAGCCTTGTATATACAATACAGAGCTAGGTGAAGAACTGGCCTGGCTCAGTAAAGAACTATTTCTTACGTTCCTGTGATGGTTCCCTGCCCCCCCCCCAACTCAGCCATGTTTTCTGCATCTAATTTAGAGCTTGTGTTTAATAATTGTTGTTTGTATCTGGTATGGCATGCTCAATAAAACTAACGCAGCAACCATCTGGCTGTTATTTCATTCTTTCTCTGTATGAAAGAGCTGTTCTGTTCTTCATTATCCAGCATGGAAAATTCCCCTGTACAAACAGCAGAAAGGATAACAATTGCTAGTAAATATTTGGTGCTAAATCCATGAGCTCCCCACCCCCTTCTCCCACAGGAAGAAGAAGAAGTGGAGTCATCGAAACTGCAACTAAATCACAATTTGGAACATGTGTGGATATGCTTCCTCAGGTGCTATATACGAGGCTAAAGGTAAAGGACCCCTGACAGTTAAGTCCAGTCACGAATGTTTCTGGGGTTGCGGCACTCATCTCGCTTTATTGGCTGAGGGAGCCGGTGTACAGCTTCCTGGTCATGTGGCCAGCATGACTAAGCCACTTCTGGTGAACCAGAGCAACGCATGGAAATGCTGTTTACCTTCCCGCTGCAGTGGTACCTATTTATCTACTTGCACTGCATGCTTTCGAACTGCTAGGTTGGCAGGAGCAGGGACCGAGCAACAGGAGCTCACCCTGTTGCAGGGATTCAAACAGGCAACCTTCCAATTGGCAAGACCTAGGCTCAGTGGTTTAGACCACAGCGCCACCCACGTCCCTACAGCGTCACCCACTGTATATATGTATACAGTGGTGCCTCACAAGACGAAATTAATTCGTTCCGCGAGTTTTTTCGTCTAGCGAATTTTTCGTCTTGCGAAGCACGGTGTCGGAAAAGTTTTGGGAAAGCTTCAAAAATCACCAAAAACCTCAAAAAAGGCTACCACACACGCTATGAGTTGCTCCTCGAAGTCAAGTCACAACTGTATTAATGGTGTTAAGAAAAAGGAAACAAACTTGCAAAAAACGCAAGACGCTTTCGTCTTGCGAAGCAAGCCCAAAGGGAAATTCGTCTTGCGAAGTAGCTCAAAAACCGCAAAACCCTTTCGTCTAGCAAGTTTTTCGTCTTGCGAGTCATTCGTCTTGCGGGGCACCACTGTATGAGGAGCTGTTGGCTAAATCAGGTGAATTTTAACAATAAACTGCTATATTCCTTAGGGGAAATGCAAAGCAATGTTCCGTTCCTAGATTTTCACTGGCTTGTGTCTGATGCAAAATTCACAGCAAATTTGGAGGGGGATTTTTTTCGGGTGGAGTGTAAGGAAGTGATCCTGTAGCAAAATCCACCATGATGAGCAGAGTTAGGATCCAATGGATCTCTGGCTGATGTGGGAAGTTAAGCGGAGGCAGACGTTGAGGAAGGTTTAGGAAAAGAAGTAACGACAATTGGGTATATTTACATTTTTCCCTGTACAAAACTAAAGCATTTATTGTTGAACATTCCACAAATATACCAAATAGTAACATATTATTTTCTATCCAGTAAATTATAAATGATACTCCAAAGAACTCCAATGTCAGCAAGGCTAGGGTGGTGGAGGTTTCTATAGTGGCAGGGTGAGTCCCTATGGACTTTCTACAAGGGTGGACATCACTTTTTGGATTTGGAAAGAGGAAGCCAAAATGTCATATGGCCCCTGGGATACCCTCCCAGTGACCATAGGATTTCAGGGTCAAAGCTGTTAAATCAGGAAGAATGTAAGTCGCTTGGTAAGACGAGAGTAAAGAGGCTAGAGCAGGGGTCAGCAAACTTTTTCAGCAGGGGGCCGGTCCACTGTCCCTCAGACCTTGTGGGGGGGCGAACTATTTTTTTTGGGGGGGTAATGAACGAATTCCTTTGCTCCACAAATAACCCAGAGATGCATTTTAAATAAAAGCACACATTTTACTCATGTAAAAACAAACTGATTCCCAGACCATCCGAGGGCTGGATTTAGAAGGCGATTGGGCTGGATCCGGCCCTGGGCCTTAGTTTGCCTACCCATGGGCTAGAGTAAAGAGATATTGTCAGGCTTCAGGCAATCAGCTTCCTCTCCTAGAAATGGTGGTCCTCCCAATTAAGGCTCACACTCCCTCTGTCCCTATTAATCTACTTCACTCCTATGTCTTGTGATCTGAGCTTGTACTCTCTGCACTTTCTGTTCTGAGACTTTCTGAGCTCTTCTTGACCTTGGGCTGAGCGGAGGAATGCTGTCCAGATACTGTGAATCTGTTAACCCTCTCTCTCCCAGAGTTTCTTCTCCTAGCTGTTCCCCATCCAGTATTTCCCAGCTTCTGCCTTCTGAACTATGCCCCTCTGCAAACCACTGTTCCAAATCTATACTGTCCTCCTGCTCCTCGGATGATTCAGGATCTGGAGCAGGAGGAGGGGGAGGGGAGGCTCCCACCATTCCTCCTCAGTGCAGCCTTCCTCTATGACAGATATTATTCCTGGCAACCTTGAAATTATTCGCTGTGGAGGTATGGATTTTTTTTAAAAAAAATTAATAATAATATGTTTTCATTTTATTTTCATTGCATCATTTTGTTGCTGTTTTCTTTGCTCTCCTGGGATCCTTTGGGATTAAAGGCAGGATAGAAATAATAATAATAATAATAATAATAATAATAATAATAATAATAATCATGATGATGTTAGTAAAATAGTTTTCCCCCCAATGCCTGAAAACAGTTCCCATCCCATCTCTCTCTCCCCCCAAAGCATCCTCTTTGTATATGTTTACAATTCATAGAAGATAAATTCTGCCACAGTGGGCCTATTTCATTACCACTATTCCTTGATGTACCATCATCTTGAAGGAGAGTGGGTGGGTGGAAATCCTCCAGGCTACACTCAGAAATATGTGTGCTAACATTGTCGTCCAATTATAACACATAGTGGGGTAGTAAGATTAAACAAAAAAGGAAATTAACTGTTCAATTAATTCACAAATCATCTGCACAGTCTTTTATTTAAAATGAATTTTATTACCGCCTCCTTCTGTGTTTAATTTCGTTGTAATAAATAGCCACCTCTCAAACACTGCGAAAGGAGAAATGTTTCAAGAAATGCAACACCAGTTGCTGGATCTATCAGAAGATACATGAGAAGGAAGGGCAGGGATTTAGAAGGGATAAAACCACAAACTATTGGTTGTGTCCAACAAAGTCATCCCATTTGCACAGTCCCTGCTGAACAGATTTATTGGGGTGGGGGGGTGGGGGGGTCACAAAGAAGGGAGAGGGAGGGGAAGTTCCATTCTGGATGCCCCTGCATCAACAGCTTAGATGCCACAAGTGAAAATGGTCCTGTCTTCAGTGACATGGTAGGATGCGGCTGTTAATGACTACTAACCATGATGGCTATGTTCTGCCCTGCACCAATAATAATAATAATAATAATAATAATAATAATAATAATAATAATAATAATAATTTATTTATTTATTATTTATACCCTGCCCATCTGGCTGGGTTTCACCAGCCACTCCAGGTGGCTTCCAACTGAATATTAAAAACAATACAGCATCAAACATTAAAAACTTCCCTAAAATGCCTTCAGTTGTCTTTTAAAAGTAAAATAGTTGCTTATTGCCTTGACATCTGCTGGGAGGGCGTTCCACAGGGCGGGTGCCACTACCGAGAAGGCCCTCTGCCTGGTTCCCTGTAACCTCACTTCTCGCAGAGAGGGAAACGCCAGAAGGCCCTCGGCGCTGGATCTCAGTGTCTGGGCTGAACGATGGGGGTGGAGACGCCCCTTCAGCTATACAGGTATATCATCTTAGTACAATGCTGAACTCCACTCGGAGTCATTATTTATAAATGTGCAAGTAGCAAATTTGGGCTGCTTGTTTGGCTGAGGAACCACATCAACAAATAAAAGACATAATTTGCAATTACCATGCAAACCTTAGTTATCTTTTCTCCTCTTTTTTGGAGATGCAAAAGTGGCCACCCAAAGCCGAATAAATAGCCCTAATGCATCCAGCCGGATGTTTTGTCCAGATTTAGTTCTTATTTCAATCTTCAATCGCAGGCGTAGTCAGTTCATTCCTTGGCTTCAATGAAACACAAGCCAGCCTTTTTTAATTTACGATTATCTAGCACTTTTTTTTTTAATAAATAGCAAATCCCTTTGAAATCCCTAAAGAATTAAAAACAGCCAGCGTGCCCCGTGCTTTATAAGAAACAAGTGACTAATAATAAAAAAAAGCTGTGCAATGAGCAGAATGGCAATTTCCTTATGGGGGGGCGGGCGGGTGCTTCCGTTTTCGGCAAGCAAGGCTCAGCGATGCCAACAGAGAATATAAATAAGGAAAATCAAATCCCTCCCAATGCACGAGAGGAAAGTTGGCCTTATCAGATAATGAACTGGCTTTTAGTGATGAGAATGGTAATAGTGCCATTAGCAATGCTGATAACACTGACAATAGCCGTTTGCTGGAGACTAAGGCTCGCTTGCTTCGCAGCCGGTAGGAAAAAAGGCAAATACATGGCAAATGTTGCCATGAACTGTTGAGCTTTTATTAAGGACCTGATTTTGAAGTAGCTGCTAGCAGCACCGTAACAGAGGAGGGACAGCTCAGTTCCAGCATAAGCGATGAGCACAAGGAATAATAATAATAATAATAATAATAATAATAATAATAATAATAATAATAATAATAATATTTATACTCCTCCTGTCCCTTGCTCTGGCAAACGGATGAAGTGATATAAATAAAAAATTGTCCAGTAGCACCTTAAAGGTAAAGGGACCCCTGACCATTAGGTCCAGTCGTGGCCAACTCTGGGGTTACGGCGCTCATCTCGCTCTATAGGCCGAGGGAGCCAGCATTTGTCCGCAGACAGCTTCCGGGTCATGAGACCAGCATGACTAAGCTGCTTCTGGCGAACCAGAGCAGTGCACGGAAACACTGTTTACTTTCCCGCCATAGTGGTACCTATTTATCTACTTGCACTTTGACGTGCTTTCGAACTGCTAGGTTGGCAGGAGCAGGGACTGAGCAATGGGAGCTCACCCCGTCGCGGGGATTCGAACCGCCAACCTTCTGATCAGCAAGTCCTAGGCTCTGTGGTTTAACCCACAGTGCCACCCACTAAGTTTGTTCTGGGTATAAGCTTTCATGTGCATGCACACTTCTTCAGATTTCGTACATGTACATTTAAGCTAATATCCAGAACAAACTTAGTTGGTCTCTAAGGTGCCACTGGACAATTTTTCAATTTTTAAAAATTTATTTCAGTTGCTTCAGACCAACGCATCCAGACCTACCTGGATGAAGTGATAGAGAGGCCTCCAAGCATTACTATTGTTTGTGACACATTGGTGATGGGGAAACCAGAAAATGAGGCTCACTTACTTTTCTGTTACTCATAGTGTAGGCAATCCTGTGGCAAGATCCACCGGGATGAGCAATTTAGGATGTAGCAGATCTCTGGGCTCAGCTGGTGTTGAACCCTCAACCCCAACTCAGGCAAAGATATGTCAGTATAACTTGTGCAGCCTAGCTCAGTTGGGGCTTCCTTGGTTCCTTCAGAGGGAGTACAACCCCATCCAGAACCGATGAACTCCCTAGGTCCGCCAACTTTCACTCTGGGATTTGAACCTTACATTTTGTGTTCTTGCTGCACCTCTACATTCTACACAGCAATCCATGAAACCATCCAAATCCTAAAGATCTTTTAAAAATTTTCATTCTCCAAAAAATCCTGCCCTTTGTTTTACAGATGGAAAATAGTGCTTCAATCTAATAAGGGAGGTAAAGGGATTGGGGAGCGGGGAGCGCTGTGGTCTAAACCACTGAGCCTCTTGGGCTTGCTGTTCAGAAGGTCGGAGGTTCAAATCTGCGTGATGGGATAAGCTCCCGTTGCTCTGTCCCAGCTCTTGCCAATGTTCGAAAGCATGCAGTGCAAGTAGATAAATAGGTACCTCTGTGGTGGGAAGGTAAACGGCATTTCCATGCGCTCTGGTTTCCGTCATGGCGTCCCGTTGTGCCAGAAGCAGTTTAGTCATGCTGGCCACATGACCTGGAAAGCTGTCTGAGGACAAACACTGACTCCCTCAGCCTGAAAGTGGAGATAGTTGCCTTTGACTGAACCCTCCAGGGGTCCTCTAACTTTACCTTCACCCTAACAAGGGAACATCTTAAAAATATGGCTCTATGTGCATGAATTATTGTACTCAGAATTTATGGTCCTGGAATGGAATTTGAAGTCAAATTCTAGTATCTTTCCTTGATGTCAAGGAACAAAATACCTCATTTCAATTTTATCATTTGCCTGTTTACATATTTAAATTGTGTCTAAGGGTCACAAGGCAGTTAACAGATAAGACAACAGAAGCAGCAATAACAATGTAATGGAGCACAGAGACATAGAAACACTGAGTCACACCACTGGTCCATCAAGGTCAGTGTTGTCTACACTGGCTGGCAGCAGCTCCTCAGAGTGCCAGACAGGAGGTCCTTCCCATTCCTACCTGGAGACACCAGAGATCAAACCTGGGACTTTCTGCATGCAAAGGAGATGCTCTGCCATTGAGCTATGGCCTTTAACAGCAGCAAACAAACAAACAAACAAACAAATAAGGCACCAACAATCAGATCTGCTCAAAAGCCTGGCACAATACCAAATGATTTTTATTTCGTTGTATCCTTTAAGGGTGTTTACACATTTTAAGCAGGGGTGGACAGATAATAAAAATAATAATACCTTTATTGTCAATGTACAACCCGTGTACAATGAAATTAACTGAGCCTCCCCCCCCCAAACACTCAGTCTCATTGCACTCTGTGTGCTTGTTGCGCAACACACCAACCCTGAAAGCCAGTTGCACTATATTATTTTCTGTTCAGCAGCCTAACAGCCCACTGTTTTTAAGCCTGTTGGTACGACTGATTATACTTCTATATCTCCTGCCTGAAGGTAGAAGATTAAAGAGGTGCTGGCCGGGGTGTGAATCGTCCCTGAGAAGTTTTCTCGCTCTCCTAAGGCATCGATCCCTTGCGATGTCATCCAGCGACTCAAGGGACAGCCCATGATATCTTGTGCTGTGTTCACCACCCTCTGTAAAGACTTTCTGTCCGTGGCTGTCAAGCCAACGTACCACACTGTGATACAATATGAGAGGACACTTTCTATTGTGGACCGGTAGAAGGAGGTCATCAATCGTTGTTTAACATTGTTCTTTCGCAAGACCCTGAGGAAATGGAGTCTCTGTTGGGCCTTCCTAACCACCTGAGTTATATTGTTTTTCCAGAGCAATCTATTTCTCGTCTGTATCACTTTCACATGTGTTCATTCATACATCTGCTCCATACTGGTTCTGCAATAATCTGCAAAATAGCAACAACTGCAAGAATGTTTTCATAAACATCTAAATCCATATTTCTAAATGCATTTTATCTATTAAAATTTTGCATATTTAATACATTAGAGCTGAGAATTCTGTTACAAAATTCAGAGAAATGCAAAAACTGAACCACTTGCCCTTTAGTCTATGAGGTGTGGATCAGGTCATTTTGTATGGAATTCATGGAGAACACATCCCTGGAATATCCCTAGTGTTTCCAAGGGACAACAAAGCCATTGAACTGGAGATAGTCATTCATCTATATTCCTTTTTTACCATTTCACTGACTTGCACTTAAGCAAATTGTACCAAGAGCCTGTTAGGTCTTAATAGCATTGTCTTCTCTACCGAGATTAGTTATTTATTAACTATGCTATGGTACCACCTTTGTAAATCATAATCTGTCATAATCTTGCCTCTAGCCTCAGTTATCAACAGATTTAACAGAGGCAGCTCTGTTGGTGTAAGGAACACTATTATCTGCTGACATTTACCTACCATCCTGCCACACAAAGATACAGCCCCATTAATTTATAATCTATGATACATAAAATATACATGCAAAGAATAAATGATGGGCTTTAAAGGCTGGCGTTATAATTTACAGGTGCTGCTAGGTTAATCAAAGCCAGAGTCTTTTATTATTATTATTTTCCATGACTTAAAAGTTCTTTGGGAAGAGCCCTTGATCATTCATAAACCAAAGAGTTAAGAGAAATGTCATAGCCCAGTCAGAGAACATTTCCAGTTAGGGCTGGGATGGAATCCTGTCTGAAATCCTGGAAAGCCAAGCAGTATGGATAGTACTGAGTTAGAGGAACCATCAGTCTTGCTCTGAATGTGTCATGTAATTCTACTCAGTATTGATCCAGAGTAGATTCCAATGTATAGTTAGTAGAGTAAAAACTTAAACAAGTTGTAGGATTTCCAAATAATAGACCAGAGGCAATTGTGTTTCATCCAGCAGGGCTTTACTGCTACTGAAGGCAAATGAGCACAATGGTCACAAATCCAATACAGTCAGGATTGGCACTGACCATAAGAAATCCAGTTGCAGCAGACCTAACGTAAACTTACAATCACTTATAATAAGTCTAAACCTTAACACTATACAGTGGTACCTTGGTTTAAGAGCAGCTTAGTTTGTGAACAACTTGGAATAAGAACGCTGCCAACCCGGAAGTAGGTGTTTTGGTTTGTGAATTTTGCCTTGGAAAGAGAACATGTTCCGCTTCCGGTTGAGTGTGTTCTGTTTGGAAATTGAGTCCCCCGCTGCTAATCAGAGGCTTCCCTTTGAGTCTGTCGGCTGTTGAGTCCCAAGCACCCACACAACACAGAGGTGATATTTGGAGCTTTCGTTGTTGCAATTTTTTTGCATTTTTGTTTTTGCAGCTTTTTCATTTTTTATTGTGACTTGTTCTTCCTTTTATGGGACTGACTTGCGACTATGGCTTGTGACTTCATTTTTGTGATTTGTTTTTGTGACTGTGTGGAACCTAGTTCAGCTGCTGGTTGATTGTGGGACTGCAAAAATGGATAAAAGCCCCCCATCCAAACAATGACTATCATCAGTGCATGTAAGGATTTTTTTTTTTAAATTTTGATCATCTACAATACTGTTTTATTTATTTTATAGTACAGTACATCGATTATTGCCTTCATTTTATGGATCAATGGTCTCGTTAGATAGTAAAATTCATGTTAAATTGCTGTTTTAGGGGTTGTTTGTCATCGTCTGGAACGGATTAATCCATTTTCCATTACTTTCTATGGGAAAGCACACCTTGGTTTAAGAACGCTTTGGTTTAAGAACGGACTTCCAGAACGGATTAAGGTAAATTTTTTTTGTAATTTTTTTTATTAAGTTTTAACAATGCACAATATAAAAGAAAAAATACAAAGACAAGAACAAAAGAAATATAAAAACACAAAATACATACTACAAAATACAACAATACAAACATTAAACACAAAAATACAAAAATGCATACATTAAAAAACTAATAGTAAAAAAGAAAAAGCACATATAGAAAAAACACAAAAATTCCCTCTTTCTTAATTTTATATCTTAAATTCACATATTTTCCTGGCTTCCTCACATCCCCCGTTCTTGTATCCCTTTTAAAAGTTGGTTCAGCAAATTCATAGCCCTTAGTTTATCTATTGTTGGTTTAATCTTAGATTTTATCTTGTTGCTAGAACCCCCACAATTCATTTCAATGTCATCAACATTCAAAAATTTTACAATGTTTCTGCAAATAGATTTTAAATTTTCCCCAATCTTCTTCCACTTGCTCTTCTCCCTGGTCTCGAATTCTGCCAGTCATCTCCGCAGAACGGATTAAGGTATACAGAACATGTATACAGAACACCACACCAGAAGGAGAAAGAGAAAGCCAGGCTCCTTCTGGCCTTACTTTTATAGTCAGTGTGACCTTGACAGAAAGAGATAACAGAACCAGTTTAAGCCAGCTGTACTCAGCTTCTCTGAAGGAATAACCTAAACAACATGAACCTTCTGCTTGCTTCTTTCACACAGAGAAGCTTCCAGAACCCTCTTGAATTAATTAGAACAGGAAATATCTCTACACATCAAATCAATACTTTCTGCACTAAGAAATGCAAACCAACAGAATGAACTAGGCTCCTACATTCTTAATTCAAAGCCTCAAGCCCGCCTAATGAACTGATAAGCCTGGTGCAGAACAATGGTTCACAAACATTCTCTCCCCTCATGGACCATCTGGTGGAAGGAAGGCAGATACGTACTTAGGATGATCCTACAGGCTTAACACCATGCATGGATAATTATTACTCATAAAATACAGAATCCATTGATTTCTTGAATGTGTGGATGTGTGGCACCATCCCCAATAGAACGTCTGTCATGTCATCCAAACTTCAACTTGATTTCCAGTTGAGACAATCCATTCAGTCATCTGCAAACTGTCATAGGTCAAGGAAACTGAAATCAATAGTTGAAAATCTCACAAGATTTTGGTGAGATCTCACGAGATCTTGCCTGAACCTGCTGCCACTGCTGCTTTGGGGGCACTGCCATGGAATCCAGGTAAAGGAGGTTTTGGTAACAGCTCGAGGGAACATATTACATTCCCATTTTGCCTCAGGCAGCAAAACAGGATGCGCTGCCCTTGGTTGCAGAAACTGTCCTGTTTAAAATGTCTCTTAAAAAAAACAAACCAGAAGTAGTTTACAGTATGTCCACACAAAGACTTAGAAAGTTGGTAGTGCTTCAGAAAGGAGAAGCATTAATTATGCAATAAAACAACCAGGAGGAAGTCCAGTACAGATGGAAATCATAGCTTGCATGCAAAGATGTAAAAGACCTACCGAGTGGTAAATCTGAAGAATATTTTTATTACCTTGCCTCTCCTGGGCACAAACAGCTTGCCTCCTTAGGACATCAAAGAATGAAAACATTAGAGAAGACCTTCTGGGGTCATCAAGTGTTAAACCCCTTTCAGCAGCAGGTGGCCTACCTAAACCACCTTTGTTGTAGAAAAGAAAAAACTCAGCCCTCGTCTCTAGTGATCAAGATCTTTGGAAACAGGACTGGAAGTGACCTTCAGAGACTTTCCCACTACTTTGCCTGCATCTTGCAAGACACATCTGAAGGAAGCGGAGATAAAGAATGCAAGATTTAATCCATCTTAATCTTGTTAAGGTAGCAGGTGACCCACTTCAACAGGGGCTGGTGGGTCTTGCCACATGGGCAGGCTGCCTTGTCTGACACGGCAAGTACACCTTTCCCAACTGCCACTGCACAAAATGTTCTGAATTTTATTAGCCTCCAGGCTCGATTCAAAATCCTGAACCTGTGGAGATCCATGATAGAGCTTCCTGTAAAAGAGATGTGTGGGTTGATTGTGAATACCCCAAAGAACCATTTGAACTTGACTGGCATTACAATTGATCGGGTCCTCCTTTAAAGAGGGCACGTATTGCTGTGAGATCTGGAAACCAAAACCCTGTGTTTGGGGTGGGTACGATTGTCAGCCACAACACCCAATTGGTAGGTCCCTTGTAGCCAGGTGCAATCTGGCCAATGGGACACAATCCAAATGGTTCGAGGGACCTATTTATACCCATGCACGTGACCCAGAGCTTCCTCTTTCGGCACGTGCATTCAGAACACCCACTCACCTCTCCCTACTTTTAGGGCTTTGCGCTTGACCTTGCTATGCCATCGTATGTCATCTGTCGTTGGGACAGGGGCACGGCAGGAATTTTCCCATTTGGCTGATTGGCTGTTGTCATTTGGGTTTCACCTGCTGCATAGCAAATCGTCACAACTTGTAAGGTTGCAGATAGGCTCTGGTTCAGGTGATAGGGATGGGAGAACGCTCTCACCATCCCTATGTGAAGGGTATTCTGTTAAAGGAATCCAGGGACTTGATTATTTGGTCAACCCCTGAGAGGGGGTTGTGGCCGTGCCTGAGTCCAGGGGGACATTTGGGTGGTGGAGATAGCCTGTTCCCGGCTTTCCGCTTATCCAGGTGTTCACCCTTGGCTGACCTATGCTGGAACCCTGGGTCAGCGCTCCCTGCATGGCGGGGAGCTAGTCAAAACAGAGCCTATTCAACCAGTCACTTTCTGTAATCAATAAAGTTGTGGCCTAAATCCTGCCAAAAACCGAAACCAAAAGTGTGAATTTATTTAGGGGGGAGGTTTTTGGGTCTGAACGCGCAATTTAAGAGAGTCATTACAACAGGCACCTGGAGAAATTCAAGGGGGAGCTTCATTCCTCTTATCTTGTTCTTGTTCCTTTGAACATCTCCCCTTAGATTTCTATTTTTCATCTAATTTGCACATGGAACAAGTCAAGCTCCTGTACATGGAATGATGGGTGCGGCAACTCATCCCTTGCCTCATTCGGACTGCTAACACCAACCCTGTGGAGTTTCACACCTGCTAATCTGGAAGTGCATTTCCTACTAGGGTAGCTGTGCCCAAATAGCAACAGAGAAACAAGGAACAGTCCTTCGTTTCCATTCAGAACAGTGATTTACATTACATTTCTAGCCATTTGGAACTTTTATTATCTAGTAAGAACACTCCATTTCCATCCCAAATTGTGATTTAAGATAATACATATAAAACACTAGCAGGTTAAGACCATTTAATTAGCACTAAAAATTGGAGACATTAAGCACTAAAAACGTCAAACTGCCTTTCCAGGTAGATGAGGGTAACTTGACTATTAAAATTATATATTCTGCACCCTGCACCTTAACAAGATTAAAATGGATTAAATCTTACATTCTTTATCTCTGCTCCCTTTATTGTGCATTTACATATATAAACAATTATGATGGCTGCCACAGCTGTAATAAAAATACTGTTTGTGAATGAAAGCCCAGAACTTCTCTGCAGAAAAAGGCAGCTACTGGAGATCCGAGGGCTGGGTTGGAGAAATATCTTCTATATTAATGAAGCTAATTTACATGGCAAACAGTTTTATTTTCTGTTTTCCTTTTGGAATTTCTTATCTCCGTCTTTCATTTGCAGAATAAACAGTCAGCCGTGAATTTGCATTCCCCTTCCCCGGTTTCCTGTGGAAGAGCAGCTTTATTTAAGGGCATTAAAGATCAAAGTGCTAACTTTTTCGTGGATTTCCTCTCTCTTCCCCCACCCCAAATGCTGATGCTCATATTTATATATAGAACAGAGATAAAAGGAACCTAGCACAGGTATATTATAAGGTTTGGAAAGGTGGGAGAAGAAGAACTAGTTTATGATCTCATGCCCAATTTCTTGGAAGGATGCCCAGTGTTTGAAACTCTTTCCTTTGAAGGAAATAATTTAACCAAGGATGTTGTTAGGCCTCCACTGCTAAGGATGGATTAAGTAAAAGCATGCAATAGTGGGCGGGTGGTTTCACGTTTCATTTTCATTTTTAAAGCCGCATTCATTTCATTTTATCTTCATTGATTTCAATTTTCCTTTCACCTTTATTTTTGTCCATTGATTTCAACAGAAAATGCCCCCTGTTTTTTGCTCTCTGCGTTGGCATTTTCCACCCAAGCATCAGGAAGTTTTACAGGGATTCAAACACTTCTGCAGTTCACAAGAACTGCTGAATTTCAGACTGTTTAGGCAAAGGGTCCCCATGTGAAACATGAAAGGGCTGCCCAACACCTCTTTAAAAGGAGAGAGTCCAGAGCCCTCAGATTCCTGTTCTGGCAAATTTGCAAGGCACTTTAAGGAACACTGCAGCTCTTCTGGTGTTATCAGTGTTGACTGAGATCAGAAGATCTTCAACCTGGTAATACACCCCAGTTGTGAACCGCTTTCAAGTTTAGGCTGGCACCGATTTTGCCTATCTTTTGACACCAACTGAAGACATTTCTCTTCTGCCAGACATTCTGAATAGGCTGTGTATGTTTCTGCACAATTGACACAGAATTTAGTTTAAGGGTATTGGCATAGTTTTGGCCACATTTTTGGCCACAACTGGCATGTTCTCTCCCTCCTGGTTGATTGTTCAGGCGCTTCAAAAGCTTTCTTCAGCCCAAACATTACAGCGACCAATGCTAACCGACACCAGCACACTTAGGGATCCGCAGAGTCTTCGCAGCTTGCGTGACAGACCTCAGCAAATCAGCATTTTGGCTAATCTGCTTTTTTTACATATTAACACACACGGAGCACTGCAACATGGCCCCCTCTCTCTCTAGCATCAGACAGCAAAGAGAGTGAACAAAGGACAATAGTCCGACTTCACTGAACACAGTAACACAAATATCCTGTCTCCGTCACTTCCCACTCTGTGGAGTCAAAACACATACCGTCATGTGATAGACAACGATCCCATGACTGCAATCACAGAGCAGGAATTCTAAAAAAAAAACATCCTGGGGGAGCATTGAACCAGGTTCAGACTCAAGCTCACCCCAAACGCTCCCAGGGGCTCTGGCGTGGCCCTATCCCCTGGAAGGGGATCGGACAAATGCAAGGCAAACCCCTAAATTCCTTTAATGGAATACCTTTTTGCACATTGAAGGGGTAGGAGTGACAACCTCCCCTCCTCTCCACATTGAACCAATGCCTAACCGCCAAACCTTACAAAGTTGTGAGGTTTGCTATGCAGCAGGCGAAACCCAAGTGGCACCAGCCAATCAGCCAAATGGGAAAGTTCCTACAGGGCCCCTGTCCCAAAAACAGATGACCCACAACAGCATAGCAAGGTCATAATGGACCCTAAATATTGGGAGGCTGGGTTGGTGATACGATGCGTGAGGCGAAAAGAGGAAGCTCAACGCAACGTGCAGCAGTACATATAGGCCCTCGGTTAAGGCATGAAACGATCCCATTGGCCAGAATTACCCCAGCAACTGAGGGACCACCTATCGGGTTGTTCTGGCTATCCAATCGCTCTCACCCACAACAGCAGTGAGGTCAGTATTGATGATCTCACCGCAATGGGTGCTCTCTGGGAGGAGGACACAATTTGTCATGTATATGGCAATATGGGACACTGAATGTAATACTTAACTATCTTTTCATTTCTGTGTTTATTGACTGCTGCATTTTAAATTGCCACGACGTGTCCCAAGACTTGAGGACTGTTGATTTTATATCATATTTTCGCATGGTAATGGTGCTGCTGTTGCAACCCACCTCAGATTAGGTCACAACATGCTAGTGGTTCCTAGCTCAACAAATGAAGACCAATGTGCACCTGTCCAGTCTCTCAGCTTGAAGATCTCCAGTGAGGGAGAGCCCTCTAGGTATTCGCTTCCAGTGTCATACTTCTCTTCCTATCAAAAGATTGCTCCTAATGTTTAGATGAAATCTATCCTCCTGTAACTTAAGCCGGTTCTCTCTCATCCAGCAGAGAACAGGTCTTGGACCTCTTCTAGGTGACGGGCCTTCTGGTACTTGAAGATTCATGTCCCACAGCTCAGTTTCCAATTCTCCAGCCTAAACATGGCTGAGTTCTTCCACCTTTTCCTCAGAGATTCCTTTGAAGGATTTCAACATTTCATTGCATACCTCTGAAACTGTTCCATACATATGATCCCATCAAAATTGCAGGGTGTTTTTTGTTGTTGTTGTTTTCATTCAGTTTGCAGATGTGCACCCGTTATGTGGTGGAGACAGAGAGAGAGAGAGAGAGAAATGGAAGGGAACTGAAGCAAGAGGCAGTGCCATGCACACAAACTACTTCACTATGGCTTCGGCCTAGGGCTGCAATTGAGCCTTGAAATGAAAACCATCAAAAACCGACGACTCCCCGCCTCCTCCGCTCAAAGTTTTGTCTACTTCTTCAGACTCAAGGACCTTCAGCAGAAAGTGCGTGGCTCATTTATCTTCTAATGTACATTGCATTTGCTAGTTTCTATCCGACGCTGGCAATGCAAATGGGCTCATGTGACCTCCCCCCTCCTCCTCCCCTCATTCTAGGATGTGAGCCCTTCTGGGGTGCATATTAGAAAGATGACCTCCTGCATATAAAAGATAAGTGAGTTAATAAAAATCTAAACTACATGAGAGGCAAGAGTAAATGGGGCATATAATTTTTTCATGAACTGGTCCCTTAAGTTTTGTCTTGCTCAAGCATCCTGGATTTTTCTACATATTTATGAAAACAGAAAGTCGCTGCCCTGATATACTTATGCGCAACCTGCTTAAGAGTTTCCTGTATGATTCCCTCTCTCAAAATGCCCAGTGTTGATTATCAGCATTAACACAAAAGGCAGAACAATAATCTGCTTTTGACTCTCTCCTTTCTCTGGCAAGCTTTGCTTAAGAAACTACTCAGCTTTGAAATGGTGTTTTGCTGTTTGCCCACATTTACTCGGAGCTGGTTTTGAGGCACCCATCAAGGATAGCAAGCAACAACAACAGCTACACTACTTAAAGGGGGGGGGGTGCATATTCTAATTGGCCTTCAGTGGAAGAGAGACTTAAAATACATTTGCTTGTGATCAGTCTGTACTATTTGGATTATGCAAATGCCTTGAAGAATGTGGCTTTGGATTATAGGATAGTCGTTGTAAAAAATGCATGCGCACACACAACCCCACAGCCTGATCCCTTGTTTATTGGTGGAAAGGTAGCTGTAATATTTTGAAATCTTGCCCATCTGTATTTTTGTATTAACCTCAGCATAGGATCTGTTCCAAGCCAAGCTTTATTTGCAGCACTTTGTGAGTGAAGGTAAACAGAATGATAACAAAATAAGAACTATGTTGGATCAAGCCAAAGACCAATCTAGTCTAGCATTTTGTTCTGTAGCATACCGATCCATAGGGGCTGGCTCCTAGGGGCCAAGGTAGTTCAGCCCCTCCCCAATATATATATTTTTGAGGGGGCCTGGGCCCCTCAATGTTCAGAGAACATCCCGGTAAAGGGACCCCTGACCATTAGGTCCAGTCGTGGCCGACTCTGGGGTTGTGGCACTCATCTCGCTTTGATGGCCAAGGGAGCTGGCTTTCAGCTTCCGGGTCATGTGGCAAACATGACTAAGCCGCTTCTGGCGAACCAGAGCAGCGCATGGAAACGCCGTTTACCTTCCCGCCATAGTGGTACCTATTTATCAACTTGCACTTTGACGTGCTTTCGAACTGCTAGGTTGGCAGGAGCAGGGACCAAGGAACGGGAGCTCACCCTGTCGTGGGGATTCAAACCACCAAACTTCTGATCGGCAAGTCCTAGGCTCTGTGATTTAACCCATAGCACCACCCGCATCACATTGCAGCCCTCCAATTGTCTGGAGACGCTGGCGTCTCTGTACGCATCAACCATCCTGATTTGTCCAGAAGATCCTGGAATTACAGAAGCCATCCTGGATTCTGAGTGGATCCTGGAATGAATGTCCTGTTTTCAGTTCTGTGTTCTTGTATGAGTCAGCTGGGTCCTGCAAGAGCTTGGCACTGAAAGATGGACATTTTTCATGTGAAAGAAGACAGCCTAACCAGAGCCCATGGAGGGGGCTGGCTCGCATGGGAACCCATCAAGGAAAGATGCATGTCCCAATTTTAATTGGCAGAATGTTTAATTGGCAGAAGGTATGCCATAGGAGCCAGTGAGATGTGTCTAGAAAGTCCACAAGGATAAGTACAATAGGACTCTCCCAACTCTTGATTCCCAGCAACTAGCATAAAGGAGCATGCTGCCTCCTATGAAGAAGGGAGAACATAGCCATCATATCTAGTAGCCACTGGGCAAGGTAGTTCTGTCCCTTCCATTGCTGCCCCCATTGCCCTCCAGATCTGGGAAGGCTGAATGCCTCTTTACGTTCTTTAGAATCCTGAAAGAGGCAGGTTTCAAAATTATGCAGGAAGCCTCAAGTCTCAAGTCTCCAGTTCCCCACTATAGACATTCACCCTCCAATTCATGAAGGGTAAATTAGAGGATTTTCCAGCTCTACCTGGCAATGCTACAGACTGAACTTGGGGCCATCTGCATGCAAAGCAAATGATCTACCACTGAGTGATTTTGGGCACTTGGGGTCCTTTCTGGGGCTGCCACCTGTTGTCCCATATTTCTGTGTAAAATGCTAAATCCTGTATTGATTCAATACAGGGCGCAATTTTTCCTGTATGTACAGCGATACCTCTGGTTGTGAACGGGATCCGTTCTGGAGACCCGTTCACAACATGAGCAGAACGCAACCCGTGTCTGTGTGTCCGCGGGTCGCAATTTGCTGCTTCTGCGCATGTGAGTGACGTCACTTTGTGCATCTGCGCATGCGTGAGCGGCGAAACCCAGAAGTAACCCTTTCCGGTACTTCCAGGTCGCCGCGGGATGCAACCTGAAAACACTCAACCTGAAGCAAACGTAACATGAGGTATGACTGTCTTTCTGCACTGCTCTTTCTCATTCTCTCTCTCTCACTCTCTGTGCCAAATTAGGAATCCTCTCCCCATGTGTTTGTGACAAATTCCAGTGGGGCCATCATGTTAGGCTGCAATAGATGGTAATGGATTGCTTTGAAATCATTTCAGCAGCAGCAGATGAAGAAAGAAAATTCAACTGCCCCGCCCTGCCCTGTATTTTGCCAGACAGAACAAAGGTGGCAACCCTAATCCCTTCCAACGCTGCAATTTTATGATTCTATGATATAATGCAGAAGAATCTGTGGCTCTCCAGATGCTATTGTATTCCATCTCCCATCAGCTCAATCCAGCATGGCCAATGGTCAGGGATGATGGGAGTCATAGTCCAGCAACATCTGGAGACACAGAGCTTCTGGAATAATTTGTCTATATGAGCAGAGCATTGTTGTAGTTTAAATTTATATCCCAGCCCCCCCTCCCCAAATGAGTCCAGGGTGGCAAACACAAACAAGTTAAAACAATGCAATTAAGAACAAAATAAATACGTATTTAAAAACATTTAGAAACAACACATAATAATTCCAAGACTGCCAGGAAAAGAATCTGCTTACATTCCTCCTAAAAAATTATAATGATGAAGGCAGACACACCTCGCCAGGGAGGGCAATCCGCAGACAGGGAACTACCACTGAGAAGGCCCTGCCATGGGTCATTGCCAACCAGGCAGCAGCCATAAAGTGCTGTACTTCTTGCCCTGGGGATCCTTGCTATATTCAGCCCCACCACCCAAATATCAGGTACATTGCTGAGGTACAATGACGAAACAATGTGCATGGTCTGGTTATTGGAACATGGGCATAGTATCAAAAAACAAGTGTTTTCGAAACTTAATAGCAACACTGATAACACTGTTTGCGCACTGTAAGGTTGCGACAACAAGATCCTCTTGATGTTTGCCTTTCTTCACACTGGTAAACTGCTAGCATATACATTGCTCCAGCACAACATCGCTCCTTTGCCATTCACCTTTCCAGGCCTCCATCTGAAAAGGATTTAATCTGTGTGGAGTACTAACAAACTGAAGCATGGTGAATTTATTCATTTAAGAGAATTATTCATTTAAATTTTTTGCCACTTAGCATTTAGGCTTATTTACTATTCATTTATTCTCCCCATTGATATTCATTTATTCATTTATCAAATATTCATTTAGATGGGTTTCGTCCTAACCACAGTAACTATAGGGACAAATTTGCAGCATTTTTTGTTCCTTAAGTAGGCTAATTCTTGGAAAGACTATAGAGGAAGGAGAGGACAGTTGGCTGTCAAGTCCATTTACCAACAAAATATTTCCCGGCCGTTCTCCCTCCCGGATATGTGCCAATACTTGAAAATGAGGGACTCCTCAATGTGTTAACTGTGCACACACAGTTAATGTGCATGACACCTTTAAATGATCTTGGACTGAGCTCAAACTCCTGAAGATTTTGGACCCAGAGCATAGTTTCTGGTGCTGACACGGGTCCCTGCCACCAGAACAAGGAAGAAGAACTCCAGTTTTACCACATTTCTGTAGCATTCCTGTAGACCTCTGTGTAGTTTTCTGCATATGAAGGCCACTGCCATCTTCTGAGCCAAGATTCCACCAATTTTACATAATACAGGCTTCAGGGGCCATCTAAATCTTGCTTGCCTTGGCCACAACAATAAATTTATCTGCTCACATCAAACCCATGGATGTTCCCTGACATTTGTTTACCTGTTGGATGCGATAAGATGAAGGTCCCTCAGGTGATGCAATGGGGCAGAGCATCTGGCTGTTAACCAGAAGGTTGCTGGTTTGATTTCTATTATCTCTTCATTGACATTGCAAAACATGTACAGTGGTACCTCGGGTTAAGTACTTAATTCATTCCGGAGGTCTGTTCTAAACCTGAAACTGTTCTTAACCTGAAGCACCACTTTAGCTAATGGGGCCTCCTGCTGCCGCCGCACCTCTGGAGCCCGATTTCTGTTCTTATCCTGAAGCAAAGTTCTTAACCTGAAGCACTATTTCTGGGTTAGCGGAGTGTGTAACCTGAAGTGTATGTAACCTGAAGCGTATGTAACCCGAGGTACCACTGTACCAGGAAAAAGAAAACATTAACCATGCCTTGCTAGCCTCCAGTTCCTGTATACAAATGTTACACCATCCTGAAATGTTGGGGATCACTCTGGAAACCCCATCTGAAGGACTGGAGGAAGTAAAACTTGCTGGTCTACCAGCAGAGCAGAGGTACAAACCACGGAGTCCCATCTGTGCTGCTGCTAGATGACAACTAAGGGAGGAGTTGTTTTTCTTAGCAGAGAGGATATTTAGATCCAGCAAGACAGTTCTTAATATCCAAATATTTTTTGGTGCCAAGGGAGTCTTCAAAACTGATTATTTCAACAAGGTCTCTCCATCAACTTTTCTCCATATTACCTTAAAGTCCACAATGCTTCACTTTACCCAACGGAAGATGTCCATTAGCTACCAAGCCAAGTTTAAGACTTTGGCTTACATTGGCTTACAACATCCTAAACACCTTGGGACCGGTGCCCCAAGAAAGAAAGAACGAACTACTTCTGTATAGTTCATCCCAATCACCACAATCTTCAGAGGCTGTTAATAACTCCAACACTCTTGCTCTAGTCATGGTTTCAATAAATAAAGAATAAACATCAATCATCTATCTATCTATATCTATCTATCTATCTATCTATCTATCTATCTATCTATCTATCTATCATCTATCATCTATCTATCATCTATCTATCATCTATCTATCATCTATCTATCTATCTATCTATCTATCTATCTATCTATCATCTATCTATCTATCATCTGTCTGTCTGTCTAGCTATCATCTATTTATATCTATCATCTATCTATCTATCTATCTATCTATCTATCTATCTATCCATCTATCTATCTATCATCTACCTATCTCTATCTCTATCTCTATCTCTATCTCTATCTATCTCTATCTCTATCTCTATCTCTATCTCTATCTCTATCTCTATCTCTATCTCTATCTCTATCTCTATCTCTATCTCTATCTCTATCTCTATCTCTATCTCTATCTCTATCTCTATCTCTATCTCTATCTCTATCTCTAGCTATCTCTAGCTCTCTCTAGCTCTCTCTAGCATCTATCTATCTATCTATCTATCTATCTATCTATCTATCTATCTATCATCTATCTATCTATCATCTATCTATTTCATTGTCTTGGCAGACAGCCACTTTCTTTTCTTCCCTTTCTACCACCCCCTACAGTTTTCATTCAGTCTATAAGCACTTTAGACTAGGGTCCTTTTCTTTGATCATTGTTGTTGTTTAGTCGTGTCCGACTCTTCGTGACCCCATGGGTCAGAGCACACCAGGCACTCCTGTCTTCTACTGCCTCCCACAGTTTGGTCAAACTTCGAGAATACTGTCCAACCATCTCGTCCTCTGTCGTCCCCTTCTCCTTGTGCCCACCATCTTTCCCAACATCAGGGTCTTTTCCAGGGAGCCTTCTCTTCTCATGAGGTGGCCAAAGTATTGGAGCCTCAGCTTCAGAATCTGTCCTTCCGGTGAGCTCTTTGATCATAGAATCATAGAATTGTAAAGTTGGAAGCGACTCTGAGGGCCATCTAGTCCAACCCCCTGCAATGCATGAATCTTAACGAAAGCATCCATGACAGATGGCCACCCAATCGCTGCTTAAAAACCTCCAGTGCGGGGGAGTCCACAAACCTCCGAGGGAATCTGTTCCGCTGTTGAACAGCTCTTATGTTCAAAAAGTTCTTCCTGATGTATAGTCAGAATCTCCTTTCTTGTAACTTGAAGTCAATGGTATGAGTCCTATCCTCAGGAGCAGGAAACAAACAAGCTTGCTCCATCTGCCATGTGAAAGCCCTTTAGATATTTCAAAAAAATACGGCTACTATATCTTCTCTCTGTCTTCGTACAAGAATACAGAGTAGTCATACAAATGTCTTGGAGATCTGGCATTCTATTCTTTCTCTCTCTCTTTTTAAGCCACAGTACATATTTAAGGATTCTCAATTTGAGGTTTATTGCTGCTTCTCAACAGGGTTACCATCTTCCACATGCCGTCAAAAGCCACCTATGATCCCTGATGGAGTTTCATTTAATTCGGCAGCAATATTATTCAGCTTTGTTATTGGGTTTTCTTTTAAACCCTGCTGGGATCCAGTGTCTTCTGCTACTCTATTTTCCCTTAAATATCTGAAGTGGAGATTTTTTATTATTGTTGTTGTTTAGTGATGACCTGCTGTGCAACATTTTTGATTACCTCTTTTTGACTTCAAGGTAATTGCTGTAGCCTCTCTCAATCTCAGAACAGCCTCTCTCCTTTAGATCATTAAACTGCGATGCTCTGTTTGTTGTTTCTATTCAGCAGTCCGGTTTTACCCTAGAGAACCTCCTGAAAAGGTGGGGGGAGGATGTCCATTGTGGGTCAGGGTGTGTGAGGATGGGTTCATTGTGGGGTGGGGTTCATTTTGAGGCAGGTTGGCTGCATATTGGGCTGTGAATTTCACAGTTTCACATACCGACTACCACGTTCGAACAATGCAAATATATAATGTGCACAAATTTGCATCATTTAATGCACATTGATTTAGGGGGCATTTCTGTCACAAGATCTGTTGGGCCACGTGGCTTAGGTTCCCATGGATGTCTGTCTCAAACCATGTCTATCTGTCATCCAGTCCTAATTGTAATTATTTCTCTCTGTCATTGTAATTTTGTGTTATGCGCTGTTATTGTGTCTGGCGTTCCCAAATGTCTTTCTTGTCGTGTCTGTTCTTCTTATGAACTACTTTGGGTGTTTATTTCTGACAGAAACGTAGAGCAGAAAGCAATGATTTAGAATTATTAGTACTGATGGGCAACTTGCAGTCCTTTGCATCTAGGTGTTTTGCTTAAGCAGCTGTTATGAATATGGGCTCAACAAATTGATCAGTGGAGCCCCAATTGCTTCATCCTGTTTGCTTTCTCCCTAGATAGAGCTTTATCCTGGCAGCATTTTTATTATTATTGCTGTTTCATACTCATTTCACAAATACAGTGGTGCCTCGCAAGACGAAAAGAATCCGTTCTGTGATTCTCTTCGTCTAGCGGTTTTTTCGTCTTGCGAAGCAAGCCCATTGACGGATTAGCGGATTAGCACTATTAGCACTATTAGCGGCTTTTGTCGGCTTTTAGCGGCTTATCTGCTGATCGGATCAGCTGATAAGCGGCTTAGCGGCTTAGAAAAAGGGTGGAAGGGGGAAAAACCAGCAGGAACTCACAAGACATTGTTGTCTTGCGAAGCAAGCCCATAGGAAATTTGTTTTGCGAAGCACCTCCAAAACGGAAAACCCTTTCGTCTAGTGGGTTTTCCGTCTTGCGAGGCATTCGTCTTGCGGGCCACCACTGTATTCTAAAAAACAACAAAGCCCCTTCCGAGCTCGAGAGGAGGGGGGTTGCGGGCCACCCCCTCCCACATACGCGGGGGCTAGTTTTAGCCCCCGCGAGAAGAGGGAATCCCCGGGCGTGTCTGTGACCTGGCCCACCAATCGGCGGGCAAGGGAGGCGTGGCCTAAACCCTTTTAAGGCCGGCATGCCCGGGGACCACCCTCTTTGCCCCATTCCAGCTGCCCAGTTTTCCCATCCCATCCACCCTTTAGGCTTAGCTAGCTCTGACCTTGCTATGGACTCTGGTTGGTCACCACAAGGGGCCTGGTAGGAATTTTTCCAACTTGGCGCACTTCCAGCCTTTTGGATTTTTCGCCTACCTCATAGCAAACGTCACAACTTCCGCGGTATTGGCGGTTAGGCATTGGCAGGGGTAATTGTTATGCAAATGAAGGGGGAAGGAAGCACCATCACCTTCCCCCAATGAAAAGGGTAGTCCGGTAGAAGACTCCGGGGGGCGTTGCCCTGTCCGAAACCTAGGGAGGTGAGGGCCCCCGGCACGCCCCCGAGCGGTGACACCCATGGGATCCTAGTTGGCGTACTTCAACAGGACTTCCACGGCTTGTGGACAACCCTTCCCAGTCTCCATGCCGGGTAGTCGATAGCAGCCAATGCCTAAGGCCAATACCTTCCAATTCCTGTAATCAATAAAGTTGTGGCCTTTTTATGCCCAATAACCTTAAATAATATGTCCAGTGTCTTCATTTCCCTTGGGGGAGGGGACTCGCCACGCAACCAAGAAGGACAAAGGAGGAGCCATTTATATTTTATTCAATTGCCTGTGACTGGATTTCTTTTAAAGGTATTGACAGTGCCTTAAATAGTCAACCCAAGAGTCAGCAGTCCTCTCCCCTTTATCACTTGTAAATGCCCTGGGATTTATTGAGTACACCCATCTGACTTAGGTTACACCCATTCTCTCTTGTCCCATGGTGCATAGAAGGTGTTGCAGGAGCTGGAGACTGTGCACAGGCCCGTAATTGAGGCCTAATTACATGGTATCTCTCCAACTCACAAACGGAGATCACTTGCATGAATTAAACCTATGGTCTCCCAGGCCTCTGTGTTTGTTGTTGTTTAGTCATTTAGTCGTGACTGACTCTTCGTGACCCCATGGACCAGAGCACACCAGGCACTCCTGTCTTCCACTGCCTCCCGCAGTTTGGTCAGACTCATGTTTGTAGCTTCAAGAATGCTGTCCAACCATCTCGTCCTCTGTCGTCCCCTTCTCCCTGTGCCCTCAATCTTTCCCAACACCAGGGTCTTTTCCAGGGAGTCTTCTCTTCTCATGAGGTGGTGGCCAAAGTATTGGAACCTCAGCTTCATGATCTGTCCTTCCAGTGAGCACTCAGGGCTGATTTCCTTAAGAATTGAGAGGTTTGATCTTCTTGCAGTCCATGGGACTCTCAAGAGTCTCCTCCAGCACCATAATTCAAAAGCATCAATTCTTCGGCGATCAGCCTTCTTTATGGTCCAGCTCTCACTTCCATACATCACTACTGGGAAAACCATGGCTTTAACTATACGGACCTTTGTTGGTAAGGTGATGGCCTCTGTGTAGACCATCTTATTTCAGTGCCTTGTACACAGCACAAGAAGACGGTTCTCAGTGCCTTGCCCCTCTCCACTCCCCTCTTCTTTGAAATAAGTGCTGGCAATCACAGTGTTGGGAAGCTAGGAGAGCAACTTTGCCTCACCTGTACCACCTCAACAGCCACTACTGATATATCCCCACATTCATATTCCTCTAAACCCTAACCCTAACTGTAACCCTACCATAATGCAACCCTAACCATAACTGTAGCCGTAATCCTACCATATCACAACCCTAACCCTATTCCAACTCTAACCCTAACCCCTACCCCTACCCCAACCCACTAGCACACTAGCACACTAACCTAAACCTAGGTTTAAGGCCGGGTTAGAGTAGGGTAGGGTTAGGGCTTAGGGTTTAGGGATATGGTAGGGTAGGGTTAGGAAGCGTGCTCTTGGACTCTGATAATGCCTCTTGCTTGTCGGGATGGAGGTCAGAGAGGGGTGTGTGAGCCAGCCTCTGGCACAAAAGTAAGATTCGCATTAATTGCTCCTCCAACTCTTGCCTCTGTCCCTGCTCATTACTGGCCCCTGGAATTAAAAAAAAAAAAAGAATGTGGCCCTTGTTCTGAAATGTTGAATCGACCACCTATTTCTTGTCAAAAAGCAATGGGAGAAAAACCTGTCTGGGTGGAGAAATTTGGCAGAGCTTCGCTTCCTCCTCTTTCAGTAGGCCTCTTATTCATTAAAGTACAATTTCCCCACGTATGTTAAGTTTTTATTTATGTAAATGATCCTATTGAAATCCCTGGGCTTATTTACATAAATAAGGACGCAGGGACCAAGCCTCTGGAGAGCAATATGCCCAACAGGGTTATTTAGAAGCGAGTACAATGTGTTTCTCAGTAACCCAACTTGCATTTCAATGGGCCACAGGAACCCTTGGGAAGCCTTTTAAAATGTGTTTTCTATTAAAACTCCTTCCTCGAACTTTGCCAGATTATTTAATTTTGGATCTTGAGGCTAAGAGGTTATTATTACCTGTGATGAACACTGTGTACAAGTTGAAACAGCTTGGCTCCCCCAGTTATTTCACACATTAAGGCTCTGTAATTGATTTGATGTTAGTCGTGCACACTTGATTTGGTTTAATAAGCTGTGCTGACTTGTAGGGCATTATTACGAATTAGAACTGGATAGATATACACATGCCTCTTCCTACTTAACACTCGGTTCCCTTGAGAGGCAGCCTTATTGCCTTCCTCACTTGTCCTCTCTAAACTCTGTGCACACTTCTTATCTGGGTTCACATTGGAGGTGAACCTGCATCCCCATTAGATCTACATGCAGTGTGTGCAGGGGGAAGACTGTACAGAAATAACTCCCTTTCCGGACTGGACTTCTTGCCTTGTACTACTTTACCACTGTAATGTGGTTTGTTTTCCTATTCTGCCACAGAGATTGGCTCAGCTCAGACAAAGCAGGAAAGCATGGTTTCCTGATGTGTAAATGAACCCCATGTGTCCCCCCTTCCTTCTCTTTTGTAACAATGAAGAAGAGTTCAGAGCCAATCACTTTTAAATGAACCATAGTTCTCCATAATGCACAAAAAACAGGGAACTGTGTTTTCCTTAAAATAGAAATCCAGGAGGAACTCCAAGTCTCCCTATTTTCCAGGGACAGTCTTGGATTTACAGAAGCCACCCCAGTTTCTGATTTGATCCCAGAATGTCCTGCTTTTTCTTAGCAGGATGTCCCTATTTTCATTGGAGAAATGTTGGAAGGTATGGAGTTATCCAACCCCCAAGCCAAAGTAACTATACATACAGAAAAGTAACTATACATACAGCCTCTAGAAGCCATCTGAAGGCAGCCTTGTATAGGAAAGTTTTTTTAATGTTTAATGTATTATGTTTTTATATTTGTTGGAAGCTGCCCAGAATGGTTGGTGCAGCCCAATCAGATGGGTGGATATAAAGAATATCATCATCATCATATAGGATATCCCTGTTTCCATCAGAGAAATGCTGGAGGGTATGTTAGTTCGCTCTTGAGAGTCCCATGGACTGCAAGAAGATCAAACGTATCCATTCTGAAGGAAATCAGCCCTGAGTGCTCACTGGAAGGACAGATCCTGAAGCTGAGGCTCCAATACTTTGGCCACCTCATGAGAAGAGAAGACTCCCTGGAAAAGACCCTGATGTTGGGAAAGATGGAGGGCACAGGGAGAAGGGGATGACAGAGGGCGAGATGGTTGGATAGTGTTCTCGAAGCTACCAGCATGAGTTTTCACAAACTGCGGGAGGCAGTGGAAGACAGAAGTGCCTGGCGTGCTCTGGTCCATGGGGTCACGAAGAGTCGGACACGACTAAACGACTAAACAACAACAACAAATGTTAGTTCGCTCTAGATTTTGAAGGAGCTCCAGTTGGCTATTGTTCAGAGGGCTAACATTTTGCTTAGGGTAGCAAAATGTCTTGCGCCAGCCCTTTCTCAAGTCAAGAAACCACCATTTTATATCTGTCACAGCACACTGTGGCATATCTGATGTGCTGATGAACACTGAGGAAAGTTTCCAGTGGTGGCTCCCCCAACCAGCCGCCCAGCATCCGGGTCCCAATACTGGCATCAGTACTGGTGGATTATACTGGGACACTGGCTCCCAGTCAGTAGTCCTAGGGTGCTGGGGCCTCAGGCAACAGCCTGTTCAGCTTCCTGGATCACAGGTTTTCTAGGCTCAGACTAGATGGAACTTGCTCTGACCCAGCAAAGCAATTCTCATGCTTTTACTATCTTAATCACACTTATTTATGGACCAAGAAAAAGACATCAGCATAGGACAGTCTGTCAAGAGCAAAAAAAAAGAAGGGGGGAGAGAGATTATATGTTTGAGTGAGAAAATATGCTCCTAAAGGGTGTTCTGATTCTGAATATAAATTAAATTGCGAGACATGCAAAGACATGCAGAAATTCTGCTGATGCAAATTCTATATGGATCGTATTGCCTTGAAGACTCAGAGTGTGCTAATAACTTCCTGAAAGCTGTGAATCCCAAATTATGCCGGATTGTGTCACGGCATTCCTAGTGTCACTGAGGTTTGTTCTCTTTTGATAGGCAATGCAGAGACAAAACAAAACAGAGCATCTGCCGAGGCAGAAATGAGCTTGCCCTCTAAAATACGCTTTTGTGTATATTAACAGGAGATTTCTTGGAATATTCTCCTGAACTGCAAATATTTGATCCTGAACATAATAGGCATTCAGTACATTTTCAATAGCAGCCAGCATGCCTGAAAAAATTGTCTCACTCCTTATATACCCAACTGATCACTGCATTCTAAAGGAGAGGGCCTCCTGCAGATACCAGCTTATCAGGAAGCCCATTGCACACAATGTTGGATAACAATAGCATTAGTAGTAGTAATAATAGCAACAGCAATAGTAAAAAGAATAATTTGACCAGTATCTTGCATGTAGCAAACAACATCTGAGAGGAGTTGGTAGGTGATGTGCTAAACATCAAGATTTCCTGGTTTATTTTAAACTACTTCTGCTCTCAAAAAGAGCAATGTTCTGACTAAACAAGCCAGTAGCTCTTAGCCTTAGTTCTGTGCCAAATATATGGGGATATTGAAACTGGCTTACTGCACATATGTGTGACTTTAATGTCCTGAGGCAGGTTGCAACAATCAGAACACAAACAAAGTATATAATACAGTAACTGTGTATAGGGCTGTAAGGTATGTTATGATTTTTTGTGGGATTTTGATTATTTGGGATATGAATGAAAATACATGTTGCAGAACTGGGCCAGACAAGGAATCTCTGGGTTGGCTTGTGCAAACCAGCCTGGCCAAGCAGATGTGTTAACATGGCAAAAGAAGTTGATGGCCCATCTAAGAGGAATCCTTGTACCTGGGCCAAGATGATTATCTCTCTGTGTGTGAGGTTGCAGGAAAAGTTGTGCTGGGAAGAAGGAAGAGAACAAAGGGAAAGATCCATCTCTTGGCATCGAGTTGGGAGAGATGCCTTTGACTCCAGTGCTGCACTGATGTGGAATACAAGCCCCTCTTGAAATGGCCTTGCTGTAAGATCTCGGCTTTCTCCATGCAGACGGAAGGTGTAAATATATGAATAAATCATCTTTCTTAAAGCTATGGCAGTCTCCATTGTGTCCTCAATTCTCCAAAGGAGCACCCCTATAATCTTTTTTTTAAATAGATATTTATTGAGATTTTCAAAGATTATATATACACACAAACAAAACACAGACAAAAAACAAGTATAATTTCAATCCCTTATTTTCTTATACCTTAGTTCGCTGACCTCCTCCTACCTCCCCTTTCTGTATTCTAATTTCCAATTATTTATTCAGCAAGTCCTCTCTCCTATAATATTGCTACCGCTCAGATATACACTATTAAACATATATCCCCCTTCTTCCCAAAGGATCCTATATATATTGTTTAGGAAGCAATGAATGAGAATTGTTTTGAATGTTCTAAAGCACTATATTTAAGATGTTTCCTCCTGATCCTGCTAATGTATCCTCTGAAGCTGTTCCATACCAAAGAAGCAACGTGCTTTTCAGCGATATTAAGAAGACATTTGTAATTATTTATTTCTGTTGATACTCATAAGCATCACTTTGTTGTAGACTTTTGTTTTAGGTGTTTATAATCACCGGGCACCACTGTCTTTTCTCAATCAATTCTGCTCAGTGCATACCCAGAATGGAACACCGGCCCATCTTCTTAATGTCATGTACTACATAAATAGTGTGAGATTTGTAGTCTCCCAAATCCTTTATCAGCTGGTAGCACAATTCTTTGGAAATCCTTTCCCTGGCTTACGGTAACACACTACTTTTATGATGAAGCCATTCAGGGCTTTACTAACAGCTTTGAGGTGAGAGAGAAGCCCTGAATACAGTACAAGAATTGGAAATGTAACGGCTATGGATTAAATCTGTCCTCTAGGAAAAAAAGAGAGATCACTGTGCAGGGATGAAGCAGGCACGAATGAAAGGAGAAATGATTTTGTGTCAAAATAATCGTGTCCCCAAGTGATGGGGTTTACCCTTGCCAAGCCGTAGCAGCCTGGGCAGCAGACGATGATGAACTGGTATAAATTCTCAAGAGTCGCCGATGCTCTTCCACATCACCTCAATGAAAAAGAGACTAGTTGCCAATAGAAATGGAAACAAATATGTCTGAAATGACAGGAACTGTAATTAAAGCCACATTCACGGCGTACATTTAAAGTACTTTTAAAAGCCATGGCCTCCCCAAAATAATTCTTTGTGCTGTTGTTTTGTTAAGAGTGGTGAGAGGAAGTGTACAAATTTAACAGGGCTTTGTTTGTTTGTTTTGTTGCTGTTTTGTTAATGTTGTTAATGTTGTTTTATAGATAGGAATGCTGTCGTACTTTGTGAATCCTATAATATGATTTTTGGTGTAACTCTGATGCTTATCTTATCTTTTAGTTGTTTTGTTAATAGTGTTACATAGATGGTAATTGCTTTATTTGGGATTGTTTTACTAATGATTTGTTAAGTATTCTATATGATTTATGCTGTATTTGTTATGCTCCATTATGTTATTTTTATCTTTTGTTTGTAAGCCACTTTGAGATTTATTTGAATAAAAAGTGGCATAGAAACAGGTAAAGGTAAAGGGACCCCTGACCATTAGGTCCAGTCATGACCGACTCTGGGGTTGCGGCGTTCATCTCGCTTTATTGGCTGAGGGAGCCGGCGTACAGCTTCCGGGTCATGTAGCCAGCATGACTAAGCCACTTCTGGCAAACCAGAGCAGCACACGGAAATGCTGTTTACCTTCCCGCCGGAGTGGTACCTATTTATCTACTTGCACTCTGACGTGCTTTCGAACTGCTAGGTTGGCAGGAGCAGGGACCGAGCAATGAGAGCTCACCCCGTCGCGGGGATTCGAACCACTGACCTTCTGTTTGGCAAGTCCTAGGCTCTGAGGTTCAACCCTTAGCGCCACCCACGGCCCTTTTGGCATAGAAATAGAACAACAATAAAAAGAGTGCTGAGACCCCACTATTCCCCTCGCATAACTACAATTCCCAGAATAGTTTAACAGTCAACCCCTCTTCACAGGAAAATAATACTTTGTCGTAGGAATAGGAACCCCCAACCATCACAGCAAACTACAGCTCCCAGAAGCCTTTGAGGGAAGCCATGGCTGTAGTATCATAGGGCTTTAAATGTATTGTGGGAATGTGACCTACAAATTAGCACCTGAGATTGCATTTTTCCTCCTCACTCCCAGTCCAAACTGATTGTCATAGACTGGGAGCCTGTGGGCAAGGACTGTCACCTCACTGATACTTGCAGGCTGCTTGGGGAACCTTTGCCAGCTGATAAAAATGCCAGTACTGGTGATAATTGGCAGTATCCAATGTTGTTGTTGTTTAGTCGTTTAGTCGTGTCTGACTCTTCGTGACCCCATGGACCAGAGCATTCCAGGCACTCCTGTCTTCCACTGCTTCCAGCAGTTTGGTCAGACTCATGTTTGTAGCTTCGAGAACACTGTCCAACCATCTCGTCCTCTGTCGCCCCCTTCTCCTTGTGCCCTCAATCCTTCCCAACATCAGGGTCTTTTCCAGGGAGTCTTCTCTTCTCATGAGGTGGCCAAAGTACTGGAGCCTCAGCTTCAGGATCTGTCCTTCCAGTGAGCACTCAGGGCTGATTTCCTTAAGAATGGATAGGTTTGATCTTCTTGTATCCAATGTTAATTATGCTTAAAGTAGACTCAGGGTAGACACTGCCCCCTATCCACTGGGAGGAGTGTGAAGAATTTGCAAGCTGTCCATAAATCTGGGTCTTGAGGAATCATGCTATGTGATCTGAAACCAACCTCGCCCATCCTAAATGATACCCCGGGTCATATGGCTGGAACACAACAGCAGGCACTTAAAATCATATTCCAAGCAATAAATTGCCATCTTTCTCAACAGTGACTATGCACCAGTAAACTGTTATAGAATAACTAGATTCTATCATGTTGAATATACATTTAATGACCTCAGAAATGCATTTTAGTGAATGGGCCAATAGACCAAAGAAGGCTCAGAACTCATTCCATCTATTATGTCAATGCATATTTAGGGAGCTTGAAAAATGCAGATTATCGACTCTATTATTGATGCAAAGAAGCCATTAAAGCCTATCAGGTAATTAAATACCCTCCCATAAAGAGCCTACCTACTATATGCAATCTAAATTTATAGACATGATCAAAATTAATGACATCTCTAGAGCCATTATATCAGCTTTCAGGCACCATTTTATTGTTGTATTTTTATTTATTTCCTTCCATTTTCATACTGGAGTAATAAGAAAGTCAGGGATCTTGCAGTACAAAACAAATCATCTACATTCTGATTGCAAGGTTTTTAATGGTCACCATAAAATGGCCAGGTTCACTCCCACTCCCAATCTTTTTGTATCTAAAAAGAAATGAAGTATGATTGGCTTTCTCAGCACAATGTAGCAATTTTTGCAATTATAGTAATAATTCTACCCTGATCGCAGGGGGGTGGGGGAGAAATCTAGCCAAATAGGGTGGTCCTTCATCATACTTTGCAGAGACAGTCCTCTGAATGACCTGAAAGCCCCAAACATCTGAAAGAACGTCTCCTTCCCTACTGACCCTCTCAGGTGCTGAGATCTACAGAAGGGTCCCTCTTGGTCAGACATCCCCAAACTCGGCCCTCCAGCTGTTTTGGGACTACAGTTCCCATCATCCCTGACCACTGGTCCTGTTAGCTAGGGATGATGGGAGTTGTAGTCCCAAAACAGCTGGAGGGCTGAGTTCGGGGATGCCTGCTCTTGGTACCTACACCTCCAGGAGCTTGAGGGGTGGATGGGATGGGTCAGGAAAAGACATTCTCTGTGACGGCCCCCCAACCTGTGGAACATGCTCCGTACAAATTTGCATCTTGTTGTTGCTGTTTAGTCGTTTAGTCGTGTCCAACTCTTCGTGACCCCATGGACCAGAGCACGCCAGGTGCTCCTGTCTTCCACTGCCTCCCGCAGTTTGGTCAGACTCATGTTTGTAGCTTCGAGAACACTGTCCAACCATCTCGTCCTCTGTCGTCCCCTTCTCCTTGTGCCCTCTATCTTTCCCAACATCTGGGTCTTTTCCAGGGAGTCTTCTCTTCTCATTTGCATCTAGAACCTTCATTATACTGCTTCCAGAGGATGCAGAAGACAAATGCCTTCACCCTGGATTTTGACACTTGAGGTGTATATTTTTAAGGGCCAACATTGATGTTGAAATCCAGCATTGCCTGTGCTCTGAGAGTGCAGCTTTCTCCCGACTGAAGTGCAGAGTGTTTGAGGACCAGGACATTCGCAGGGAAACCAAAATGCTTGTTTACAAGGCTATTGTACTACCAACCTTACTATATGCTTGTAAAACATGGACCACTTATAAACACCATCTCCAACTCCTCGAAAGATTCCATCAACGACGTCTCCGAAAATTTTTACACATCACTTGGGAAGACAGGCAAACTAATACCAGCATACTGGAAGAAGCAAAGATCACCAGTGTTAAAGCAATGATTCCTCAACATCAACTTCGTTGGACTGGTCATGTTGTGTGGATGCCTGATGATCATCTTCTTAAGCAACTACTCTATTCCGAACTTAAAAATGGAAAGCGTAATGCTGGTGGTCAACAAAAGAGGTTTAAAGACTGTCTCAAGGCATTTAAAAAAAATAATAGTATAAACACCATCAATTGGGAAAAACTTGCCTGTGAGCGCTCCAATTGGAGAACAGCCTTTCCCAAAGGTGTCATGGGCTTTAAAGACACTTGAGCTCAGGACGCAAGGGAGTAACGTACTAAGAGGAAGGCATGCTTGGCAAATCCACACCATGATCAACTCCCACCTGGAAACCAATGTCCCCACTGTGGAAGGACGTGTGGATCCAGAATTGGCCTCCACGATCACTTACGGACTCATTGTTAAAATTGTGTTTATGGAAGACAATCTGCTATGAGTGATAGCCAAAGAAGAAGATATTTTTAATAATAATAATAATAATAATAATATAATAATAATAATAATTTATACCCCGCCCATCTGGCTGAGTTTCCCCAGCCACTCTGGGTGGCTCCCAATCAAATGTTAAAAACAGTACAGCAATTTTAAGACTCACCTTATCTTTTATTATTGTAGATGGTTTTAAACTGGTTTTTAATGTTGTGTTTAATGCTGTGTAACCTGCCCTGGGACCTTAGTTTGAAGGGCAGGTAGATGTTTGATGCTCAGAACCCATGTGCAGATTCACCAGCTGTTCTGCATCCAGTGTGAATCCTGGCCTCGATCCAGCACAGCATTAAATGAGCTTAAGTGCTATTGAGATCAATGGGACTTTGGCATGCTTAACTACATGCTGCAATGGAGCCAATGTTGCGAATTCTTTCTGTTGATTGTCCTTTTACGAGTTGCATTCATATGCAAAAAGGCAGCTATATAATTTTGGCTTAGGTGGCTGATTTTTACAGTGTGTGCTAAGTCAGTGGCAAAAAAGAAAAGAAAAAGAAAAGAGGTATTATTTGCAAACCCTAGCATGGTTGAAAATAAAAGCTTGAAAATATTGGACCACATAGCAACAGGGTGTTTTGTACATTCTCTGCAATATCTACTGCCTTGACTCACCCCATCACATTATGACAGTGGGAACAGCTGTTTGCAAAGAAACTCAAGAAAAGTGAATTAATGCAGATAAGATAGATCTATAAATCAAAATGAGCTCCAAATTCCCCCACATTCATTTATATCTTTTGTTTCTCTGCAAAAGGGTGATAGATTTCAGTGCCAACTTTCTTTAATGCATTTCTAACTTGATTGAATTCTGCAAAGGCAATCAGTTTCCTATTAAAAACAAGTGGGACCTGCGACAAAATGTGTGGAGTCCTCTTGTTTATGGTTTCAAGTCACCAGCCACACCCATTTCTAGGGCACTCCATTCCATTTCCTTCCCCTCCATCTTCTGTCTCTTAATTCCATCTCAATGGTTAGTCAACATTCCATGGCAACTGAGCAAATAGGTCTAACTCATTGGATTGTTTGAGGGTGTCAGTACATTTCTGAGCACAATTCCAAGTGTTGGTGCTGACCTTTAAAGCCCTAAACGGCCTCGGTCCTGTATATCTGAAGAAGCGTCTCCACCCCCATTGTTCTACCTGGACACTGAGGTCCAACGCTGAGGGCCTTCTGGCAATTCCCTCATTGTGGCAATTCCCTCATTGTGAGAAGTGAAGTTACAGGGAACAAGGCAGAGGGCCTTCTCAGTTGTGGCGCCCACCCTGTGGAACGCCCTCCCTTCAGGTGTTAAGGAAATAAACAACTATCTGACTTTTAGAAGACATCTGAAGGCAGCCCTGTTTAGGGATGTTTTTAATGTTTGATGTTTTATTGCATTTTTAATATTTTGTTGGAAGCTGCCCAGAGTGGCTTGGGAAACTCAGCCAAATGGGACATGCAAGAGAGGTGGTCAACCATTGAACTATGGCTTCTCTCCAACTTTGCACTTCTTTAATTCAAAGGCAAATGCCTGAACACATTGTTTGGCATTTGCTTGATGTCTATGCTTCTGAACACCAGTTGCAGGAACCTGCAAGGGAAGAAGAAGAAGAAGAAGAAGAAGAAGAAGAAGAAGAAGAAGAAGAAGAAGAAGAAGAACAAGAAGAAGAAGAGTAGTTTGGATTTGATATCCCGCTTTATCACTACCCTAAGGAATCTCAAAGCGGCTAACAATCTTCTTTCCCTTCCTCCCCCAAAACAAACACTCTGTGAGGTGAGTGAGGCTGAGAGACTTCAGAGAAGTGTGACTGGCCCAAGGTCACCCAGCAGCTGCATGTGGAGGAGCGGGGAATCGAACCCGGTTCACCAGATTACGAGTCCACCGCTCTAACCACTACACCACACTGGCTCACAAGAAAATGCTCTTGTGCTCAGGTTCTGCTTGTGGGTTTCCCATTGGGGCATCTGGTTGGCGCTGGACTAGATGGGCATTGGCCTGACCCAGCAGGCTAGTCCTACATTCTTATCCCACAATCCCGAAGTCTGCCCTTCTCCGCTTTAGCCAATAAGTGGGTGGCTTGATGGGGAAGATGAAAAGCTCAGATTGGGAACCTCTCCCATCAAAAAGTTTCTTTGCAGGATGCCGACGTGGTAAACGCAACAATGGAAGTGGGTTTACCCTCTGCAGAATTCATGGCATGAGGAGGATAATAAGGCCCTCCAAGGCAATAATTGCTTCACTGTAGGGTGCTTCTGCATCTCAAATTGCTTGGCATCTGGGCATTAAATCATCCGTGCTCCTGGTGGTTAATGCTGCTAGCTAAGCAGGCAGACAGTCAAGGAGCATTGTTAATCTTACCCAGCACGATTCTGGTGTGTTTGCAGTGAGGGTTCAGCTTATTATCATCAGGATTCATTATCCAAACCAAATATCAAAATAGATTGTATGCGATGATGCTTTCATAGAGTCCATCTGCCTTTGTTCGGCAGCAAAGTCGTTCAGTGTGCCTTTTTATCAACAGGCTTCGTTCTGTATTCTCCCCTCAATGCGATGGAAGCCCCCATGCGAGGGTTATTCAGCAACCCAGAAGTTGCCTTATTAATTTCACAGTCTGGGCATGCTAGGATCGGCTGGTGTTGTTCCTAACTACATTTTACGCTAAATGGAATGAATGTTGTAAATAAAGGAGAGCTGAGTGGCTTAAAAGGCGAATGTCACGCTGACGAGTGACAAGCAGGAAGATTCCACAAAATCATGGCAGTTTATACACCTAGATGCGATTTCAATTCTAAAGCATCAAAGATTATATAGGGTGTTCCTATATTGCTATGCAGTCACAAACACACCTAAAAAAAGGAATGTCACTTGTTTTGTGTGAGTGAACTCATATTGTGATTTCTGATGGTGTACCTGTCCACTGCCCTAGAAAAAAATGGACATCTGATTTTTTCTCACACGAGGACAGTGGCCAAAATGGCCGCTGCAATCTCACATGATTTTGGGTTTCACTTATTCAGGCCTGACACCCTAAAATGCATGGCTTTAGGTGCTGTGCCTGAAAAAAGCACTCTTTGGGGCCCCCGGGATCTTATGTGGGTCACATGATTCACGAGGAATGGCAGACCTGGAAAATGAAAGGTATGTGATGAGCGTATGTAGTAAGTGTAGAAAAATGCATTTAATAAAGAGATGGATCTAGGCTGGTCCCTGTTGTTGCTCTAGTTGTGTTGGGCCGTCTTCACCTTCACAGTGGTCATTTTTGACAGTCAACTGGGTGAATGGCCTTCTTTCTCCCCATCATAATCTTTTGACAATGCTGAATCGCTCTGGGTGTACCCAGTTTGATGTGGGGTGATCTAGGGCCGCCACAATCCACAATCCACAGTCCACACAATCCAATTCCCAGATTGACTGCAATCAACTTGATTCAATTCAGGATCCAGGATTCAGCCAGAACTGGCACACAGCCCTAACATTTAGATATTCACAAAACGAACTTGCGGTTATCAACATTTGGGTTCCTGGAGTTCAAATTATCTAGAAAAACAAAATACATATATACCTAGGTATTACCAAAATGGATACCTACTGTTTCACTAAAGGACTTTCGACTTTGTGCTCTCATTTACCAAAGATGCGCTGAGCCAGCAGCAGTGCTTGTCATTCTCAACGGTGCCATGCATCAAAATATTATGTTACGTATTGTATTGAGTGGGGTCAGTAGCACCTTTGGCACCTTTGGTTTCTCCTAGGTAGGTGCCTAAACAATACTTATAAGTTTAAGTGAGGTGGTGTTGTATACTTAAGTATTGTATTGTAAAGTAATGTATTGTAAATAAATGAGCAAATAAAAAAGTTTGTTTCTTTTCCCTCCCTTCTTTCGTAAGCAAGAGATAAGGCGTAAGCGTGGTATCTGACATAAGCACAATAAAAGTTAATTTGGGGGCGCTGGGTGGATCTCTGTATGGCCTCTGAATACCAGTCACTGGGAGGCAACAGAAGACAATTCTGTGTATTGAAGATTTCCCAGAGACACCCGACTGGTTGCCCTTGGAAGCAGAATATGCCGGTGTCATCCATCCAGACTCATATTAAGCTCTTTTGACCTACCAGTGCCATTCCAGTTCCACAACTGACTTGCCACACTCACAAACCTGAGGCTATTGTCCATCTGCCCAAACTTGTGAGTTTCTTGCCTTGCCCACAAAGATGTGATTCATTTCTTCACAGGAGGGCAGTGCAAGGGCCAGCTGAGGTCGGGGACTCACCTTTGAAATAACTTCCAATTTTATATATATATGAAACAACAACAACCCATATTGGTCTAAAGCCATTAATCAATAAGCAAGGATACCAGGTGAAAACATATGGTCTTTGATATTTAATAAATGGATTAACAGAGCCGACCACTTAATATTCAGCTTCTGCCTTAGGAGTATAAATTAATAAGCATTAGGTCCTATCTAATGAGGAATTTCCCTTTTAAAACCTGCATGAATTATCAAAAAGAGCCTTGGCAGGATTTCAAAGACATTTTCTGACCTTCTCGTATTCTGGCCTGCATGAATTTTTAACAAGATGCTATATATCTTGAAAGTCTATTACAATTCATCTGCGTCTATTTCCCCATGCCCCTCCCCCAAGCCCCCTCCTGATCTTTAATCAGACCACTGAAGCAGGGAAAGGAAACATATCTAAAACAGCAAGGGAATATTTAATTTATGCAAATGAAGTTTAAAAAAGAGTCCTTATGCAAGTTAATAAAACCTCACACACCGCTTTTAAATATTAATAGCAGCCGGCGAGAGCCTTTATTTATTGTGACATATTCATTTAGATTCATTTGGGGAGTTTTTTTGTTTTTGATAGTATCAACAACGTAAAGCGGTCCAAAGATCAGTTCGGAAATTCATATTTTGCAGCATATGACATGCAGCGGGGACAATTAAAGGCACATGGCCAGGACTCCATTACGGTACTGGAATGTTATATTCTGAAGTTGTATAAAGGAGAGAGCTGGGCTGATTCCGGGTAGTGTTTAATGGCAGGAGACGGTTCTGGGATGCAACAATCTTCTTGAGAGGCAAGCAGCTACGTGAGGAACTTGTGGGATTTTCTTCGGATTGGACAGATTGACAGATTGTTTTAAAAACAGGTCATCCTGCCTTTCTATTGAGTCCATTGTGTCAACGGGTTCTTTCTAGAATTAACTTAGATGCATTCACACAAGAGTTCTTTCCATTCCCATAACTTCCCCCAACTGTTAAGTTGTTGTTGTTTAGGGAAGCTTTTAATGTTTAATAGGTTATTAAGATCAGATCATGAAGCTGAGGCTCCAATACTTTGGCCACCTCATGAAAAGAGAAGACTCCCTGGAAAAGACCCTGATGTTGGGAAAGATGGGGGGCACAAGGAGAAGGGGACGACAGAGGACGAGATGGTTGGACAGTGTTCTCGAAGCTACCAGCATGAGTTTGACCAAACTGCGGAAGGCAGTGGAAGACAGGAGTGCCTGGCGTGCTCTGGTCCATGGGGTCACGAAGAGTCGGACACGACTAAATGACTAAACAACAACAACAAGGTTATTGTATTTTAATATTCTGTTGGAAGCCACCCAGAGTGGCTGGGGAAACCCAGTGAGATGGGTGGGGTATAAATAATAAATTATTATTAATTGTTGTTGTTGTTGTTGTTGTTGTTGTTTATTGAATTTATATACTGCTTTATACCTGGAGGTCTCAGGGCAGTTCACAGAAAAGTTCCACATTACATCTGAGCTTCCGCATGGTGTAAGAGTCACTTCTGGGACTATTGTGGAATAGAGCACACATTTAGCTCTCATTTTCATATTATTTGCAGACAAATTATTTCTGGAAGCAAATAACATGGGAACGAGCACTAAACCTGCCCTGTATTCCACTATAGTTCCAGAAATGGCCTATAATATCACGTGAAAATTCAAATACAATGTGGAATTTAACAGCTGAGGACAAGAACGGAATGAACTGCAATGTGAATGCAGCCTTGATGTTCAACACAGGGTGGAAATTAATCCTAAAGCAGTATCAAAGAATTGTAGAATTGGGAGGGATCTCACGGGTAATCTAGTCCAACCCCCTGCAATGCAGGAATTTTGCCCACAGCTGTTACTGGGCGGTCTTGAACCACGAACCTTTGGGTTAACAGGCAGGCACACTGACCCATTGCACCACAGGCTCCCAAGTTGTTCACTCATATGTATGTCAACTTATTTAATGAAAGCTCTACACAACTTTACATATTATTACCATGTTGCTCCTTTTCCCTTAGGGCACTCGTATACCTCCAAAAGAGGCGTACGTTCCATTTTAGTAAACCGATTATTAGAAAAGGATTGTCTGGAGCCAGCTGATCAATAAAGGCTGCAGACACTAATAGCATTTCTATGCTACTGAGTGTTTCGCAAGCGCTTTCCCCTTGGAATTAATCTCAGCATCCCAACAATATTCATGGACCCTGATGAAAATCCACAGCAATCTATCGATCGCCCTGTGAAATGGATCCAGTAATTATTAAATGGAGAAATGTGGTGAGCTCTTGGCACATTCAGCGTCCTACTGGGCTCTTTCAAAGTGCAGCTTTCTATTTTAATCCCCTGGAATTAAAATAGGTAATTTAAAACCATTGTAATAGAAGTGCAGATAAAACGTAGGCCACAGATTAGAAAAGGTATGGCAGTCCCAAGGGGATGGTTAACAAGCAGTGTTAAAGAAGCTGTAAAAGGCAGGGAGGCATCCTTAAAGAAAAAGCAGACGTCTTGCCCAAAGAAAGAAAATAAACAGGGGTATAACCTATGGCAAAATAAATGTAAATTGACAAGGAGGCAAGCAAAAGAAGGAGAACTTGAGTAGCATCTTTTGAAACCCATTAGCAACATTTTGAAAAGTCTTCCAATACTCAAAAACAGGAAATCGGCTAAGCTAGTGGTTGGGCCTCTGGAGAACAAAACTGTGGAAATATAACTGAGGGGAAGATTGCAAAAGAAGCTTATTTGTTCTTACTTATTTTATACTGCTTTATAACTGACGTTCTCTAAGTGGTTCACAATAAAATAAAACAAAAAACAGCAGCAACGCACTCAATAAAAAACAACAAAGCCCACTTTTAACTCTCCAAAAGTAAACATGACAGGAGTTGAAATTGTAGTCCTTTTGGTTTAAAACCGACTCAGTAAAAAAGCTTTTTGAGATAGAGAATTTATTACTTTCTTCCTAATGTTTAATAGCACAATCAAGTGAGTCTCTCTGGGCAGTGAGTTTCAGTAGAAGTCTGGCATTACTAAGAAGGCTCTAAATCAGTCTTCCCCCACCTGGCTCCCTTCAGATATTTTGGACTACAACTCCCATCTACCCCATGCAGCTGTTAGGATCGTCCTACTCGTGTGTAGGACCCTGGCAGAGACACATACCCGACTGGCATGTTCTCTCCCTCCTGGTAGGTCGTTTGGGAGCTTCAAAAGCTTTCTACAGCCCGAACATCACAGCAACTGATACCAAAAGGCATTAGCACGCTTAGGGATCCTGCAGAGTATTTGCAGTTTGTGTAACAAACTCAGTAGCACAGCATTTTGGCTAATCTACGTTTATTTACATATAATAAACTTGGAGCATTCTGACTTAGCTCCTTCCTCTTTCTCATCAGACAGCAAAGAGAAAGAAACAAAGGACAATAGTCCTACGTTCCGGAACACAGTAATACAAAACATCCTGCCTCCGTCACTTCCCACACTGTGGAATGAAAACATACACCGTCATGTGATAAACAACAATCCCATAACTGCAAACACGGAGCAAGAATCCTAACAGCAGCATGGGGTGGATGGCTGTAGTCTAAAATTTCTGGAGGGCATCAGTTGGGGAAAGAATCCCATAACTGCAAGCACGGAGCAAGAATCCTAACAGCAGCATGGGGTGGATGGCTGTAGTCTAAGATTTCTGGAGGGCATCAGTTGGGGAAAGAATCCCATAACTGCAAGCACGGAGCAAGAATCCTAACAGCAGCATGGGGTGGATGGCTGTAGTCTAAGATTTCTGGAGGGCATCAGTTGGGGAAAGCTGCTCCTTGCTAATTAGCTACCCCCTGCATTTCAGATGGAAGGGCAGTCATGAAAGATCCTGCTTGGACCTTCTCAATTCACAAGAGGGACTATGTGAGAGGAGGAATCACTTTGCATAAAATTGGACCCAAGCTGTGTAGGTCTTAATTAAAAATCAAAGCCAGAACCTTGAAATGAACTTGAGTGGAAACCCACCAGTAGCCAAAGTAGAGTTGATTTAGTACAGGTATTATGCACCGTTTTGGCTGCTGCATTTAGGTCTAATTAAAGCTTCCAAACCATCTTCGGTGCATATGCAATGTCCTACATGAAAGTGATATCTAAGCAAGAAAATAATCATATCTGAATGTGACAATGTTCCCAATGGAGACTGTAATCAATCCCTCCCAACCTTGTTTTCCCTGCTCCATCATGTCCCTCATTGATTGTATAATTGAACAGTTTCTCAGCAAACAAAGGCCAAACATACTCATAAGCTTGTCATTGGGGGTGGGTAATGGGAGAGGGTGATTGCTTTGCCCTAACCAGGTAAGGAGAAATAGTTGGTGCTTGTAGCAGGCCCCAACAGAGGCCCTGCGGCAGAGGTGTAGGCCCTGGCCCAGTCACTGCCGGGGTGCTGAAGCACCAAAGGCAAGGCAGAGGCCGGCGGTGGCAGCAGGTGGGCAGAGGCTGGGTACCCACAGATATTTTTTTGTGGGTGTCCAGGCCCCCAGGGCACCCTGGAGTTGGTGCCCCAGACCCTAACACTCCAGCAGCAGCACCCACTCCATTAAGATGTGTGTCACTAGAACAATATATTCACACAAGATCCACCCTAACCACAGGAGAAGACATTATGGAGAGCGGTTTGTGGGTCTCATGATGAACATAAGAATAATCACAGGATGTTGAGCTTTGGAGTGAGAGAGTTAAGCCCAAATCCATCCTTAATCACATGGCCCCTCCAGGGAGGTCACGATATCTCGCTCTAATTATCAGGAGAACTGTAAAGTATTTCACATACTGATTGTTCATCACTGCACAGTATGTGGAGCTACTTTTAGATATGCATATCTTCAGAAGGAAGGTGTCGGGCTATCTTTAAGTCAGTCTGTTCAGTTCTGGTTTCAAAATACGTCATTTCATATTTTCTCAGCAATACCAAGAGTCAAAGGAGCTCCCCTCCCCACAGCTCCAACTGCCATCCTGGATTGCCATTTCCTATAGCATTAAATAAAGGTGCTTTGGCAGAGTCCCCCTGAGTGATGCATGAGCTCATCAAAGCAGTTCATCCTTGTAGCCCAAGGCTCTGCGTTGAGCATAATTAGGGTTGGGTGAATCTGTCAATTTTGGTTTCTCTGAGTTGCTCATTTATCCAATCTTAGGTTCAGTACCAGTTCCACATCAGTTTCTGATGTATGTATATAGGTGTATAGGTATGTGTGTGTGTGTGTGTGTGTGTGTGTGTGTGTGTGTGGTCCTTATGAAAATGCAACAGCGTTCTACTGTGAATTTCTCCCAATATACACATATTTGTATGCAATTCTGTTTAATACACACACTTTCCCCAAGCAGTTTCCCCTAAAGTAATGTATTTTGTACGTTGTTGTTGTTTTTACTAACATTTAGATGCACAATGCATATTATTTATTTAGATGCACAATTTACTCTAGCATATGCAATATTTTTGCACATTACTTGGTTGGCAAGCTGCCTTTCGGAATTCAGAGAAGTGTAAATTCCTTAACAAACAAACAATTAATTCAATATTGAAATGCTGTAAGCCGATTTGAATCCCATCTTGGGGGGAAATGTGATATATAAATACATTAAGTAAATACAACAACAACAACAACAACAACAACAACAACAACAACAACAACAACAACAACAGTACTAAGGGGAAGGGAGGGAGGGACAATGTAGTTGCAGCTGCTGGTTGCAGGTCTTATTGCACTCCAAGTAGCCTCAGAAGCTTGGCCTAAATATAGTTCAGAGGGGAGAGGTCTTCTCCCCAGACTAGATGCCCTTCAGATGACCTAGATGACCTTCATCTTTTCTCCAGAGAAGGCTAAGAGCAGCAAAATCAAAATTGATGGGGAAGGCAATGGTGGTAAGAATTCTTCTCCAGCTTCCTGAAGTTTCAAATGCTGGTGCTGTTCTCACAGGATGGCTTTGCTACCATTCACATTTTGGAAAATATGAATGAGGTAGGCTCACCTTTGAATGCAAACTGAATCAAATTTCCCACCTATCTCTAGCCATGTGCAAACTCAAAGAAGTGGTTACTCCTTATACTGTCGAGATTCTGCCCAAACCTGAATGGAGCAACAGTTGCTAACTCGGACCACCAATCCTGAGCCACAGTTGCCACAGCAAACAGCAAATTCCAGCGAGATTTCACATGCAGCTTTGTGATTTAAAATACCTATGGAGGTATTTTGATAAAAGCCACAGGGATATGAAAGGAAACAAATACGAGAAGTCCACAGAATGGCGTCTCTCTTTCTCTCTCCTCATTCCATTGCTCGATAGTTCAACAACGGTTGCTGATCAATCAACGTGTAATGCTTTACAGAACCTTTGTTTGGCAAGCACACAAGTTTGGGCATTCTTTGAAGGCTTCTTCCATTTTGATTGATTTTACATTTTTGCAATTTCCAGAAATGACGGGCATTGAGCATCTTCGCCTGATTCGCATTGATTAACATGGGTGGAATTGCAGGAAATCAGGGCAATTACTGCTTTAGTGACTGTGGGGGTGGCATGCCCCCCCAAAAAAGAAAACATTGTTATCATAAACTGTTGAAATACAGGTTGACAATGGCCCATGGCTAAGCAGGCAGGACAAATACATAAAATCATTCCTGCTATTACAGTCTGGTACTTTAGTAGAGTTAGAAATGGTTGATCATACAAAGTTCATTACTTCAGTCATTTCTCATTTTAAGTACTGGGCACATCAGGAGCTGCTTCTACCTCAAGCATTCTAGAATGAATCAGTTTTGAATAACAGGACCTTAATCCTGGAAAGCACTAGCAGAGGAAGATTGGAGCCTTCACACCAGGGTTGTGGAACTTCCAGGCTTCTCTGTCTTGGCCTTGAAACTCTCCCCAGTGGTAGGGTTGACATATGTCCATTTCTCCCCAGACATGTCTGGGATTCCAATAGCAAAATTACCAGCCGGGTGAATTTTTTAAAAATTGGCAAAATGTCCAGGTTTTTGCAAAGAGAACCAGGAAGTGGGCGATTTCCAGGGGAACAAGCTCAACATTTTTGTGTGTGTCCGGATTTTTACTTCTTGAAATATGGCAACCTTACCCGGTGGTGGGCATGCGAGAAAGCCAAGTTCCTGGGAAATAGTAGTAGTAGTAGTAGTAGTAGTAGTAGTAGTAGTAGTAATAATAATAATAATAATAATAATAATAATAATAATAATTTATTATTTATAACCCGCCCATCTGGCTGGGTTTCCCCAGCCACTCTGGGCAGCTTCCAACAAAAGATTAAAATACAATAATTAATCGAATATTAAAAGCTTCCCTAAACAAAATGGGAAAATAAAATGTTCAAACTGGTAATTCTCCCCCTCTAACCACCCCCCCCAAACCTTTGGCTTTTCTTTTAGGGATAATGGGAGTTGTTGTCCCACACAACCTTTGATTTATTGTGTGGCTGGCTTCTTTGGCATATTGCATCCTGCCCTGTCCTCTTATGAATGAAGAGTGAGCCATAAATTTGTTTTAATAATTAGAATCTGAATGAACACTGTAGCGGAAAGAATGCTGGGCTAAAATGGCAGGGCTGAAATGTTACTTCCTGATGGATGGATATTTACCTATTTTGTGTAGAACTCTAAACCAGTAGTGTGGCATAATGGTTAGAGTGTTTGACTAGGACCTGGGAGAGCAGGGTTTGAATCTCTACTCAGCCATGAAGCTCACTGGGTGACCTTGGGCCAGTCAGAAGAAGAAGAGTTTGGATTTGATATCCCGCCTTTCACTCCCTTTAAGGAGTCTCAAAGCGGCTAACATTCTCCTTTCCCCTTCCTCCCCCACAACAAACACTCTGTGAGGTGAGTGGGGCTGAGAGACTTCAGAGAAGTGTGACTGGCCCAAGGTCACCCAGCAGCTGCATGTGGAGGAGCGGAGACGCGAACCCGGTTCCCCAGATTACGAGACTACCGCTCTTAACCACTACACCACACTGGCACACTGGCACCATCATTTAGCCTAACCTACTTCACAGGGTTGTTTGTGAGGATGAAATGGGGAGGAAGAGACCCACGCGCAGCACCATGAGCTCCTTGGAAGATAAAGGGTGTATTTAAATGTAATAAATAAATAATTTCACAATGAAAGACTGCTGAAGTGGTGTACAATGAGATAAAATAACAAAAGTTTACAGACTCCGGGAAGAAAAAGCAATGAAACTATTTATGCAATTGTGCAACTAATATTCCATGAAACGACTGAGCCACATTTCAGGGAAAGCCTTCTTAAACACACACCAAAAAGTCTTCCATAGCTGCCTAGTGAAAATAATAACACTCAAAGCAACAGCACCTGGAAACACTCAATGACACTCATTTGCGACAGGCCCTGTGACAAGTGACAGGCCTTGCAAGAGAACTTCTGTTGTTGCACGGCAAGGTGGTAGTGTTCCCCTGCAAAAAAGAAGCTAGTGAAAGAATTACTGCAATAAGTTGACAACAACTCCTGCCCCCCTTGCCCCAACAACATAAACACCCAAAGTTACAACTCGGCAGGAGAATTTTGAGGCAAAAGAGGGAAAGAAAGGGAGAGAAAGATGTGATGGAAAGCAGCTGGAAGAGAAGGGAGAAGGAGAAAAAAGAGAGAGTGCTATCTAATCATCTGGCTTTATGACTTCCCCAGTGGAAAGCCAGCTCTCTCCCTCAAAGAAATAGATTTGAAGGAAATTCTGTACTCTAACTTTGCTTTGTTGTACCCTGCAGCCTATGGGAGTACTCCTTAGTTTGGCTAAGTTCCTGGAAGCTTGAGGAAAAAAATCACTTGCACCATCAATCTCTCTCAAGGACATCCTTAATCAGATGTACTCAGGAAGTATAAGCTGCATTCTCTGGAGCTTTGTAGTGAATTCTCAGGTAAGACAAGCAGCCCGTTCCCCTCACTGGTTAACAGCATCTCTTCTGTTTGAAAGCATATCGACAAATTCCAGGTGATATTCAAAGGTGCTTTGATAAATACATTTCTTGAATTTCCTCTGCTACTAGCACCATTTTGTTACTTGTGTGTTTGTGTGTAAGAAACTTTGGGGAACCACTTCTTCCAAACTGGAGAAAGGTTCCATGCCATTTGCCTTTTTAGGTTTATTCATGATGAATTTTTATTATAAACAGTTAGGCTCCAAATTAGGCTCCTTTTCCTGCTGTCTCCTGTTAGCAAGCATCACTACAGGGAGTGTGCTTGATTTTGTGTATTCCTTTCTTGCAATATATTATATATCAGGCTGTTTTTTAAGACATACTGGATGACACTGTGACAGGATGGTGCAGGAAGCTTTGTTGCCCTATATACAAGACCCCCCTGCCTTTGCCAGTTCCAAGGACAAAAGCCTACCAGGTCCCATCTGCACTACACCTTTAAAACTTTATTATACCATTATAAACAGTCATGGCTTCCCCTAAAGACTTCTGGGAACTGTAGTTGTTTAAGGGTACTGAGAGTGGGTAAGAGACCCCTAGTCCCTGTTGATATTTCCATTGCAGCTTAAGGAACAGGCATGTGGACTTGTTGTGTGTCACATGTCTGTTTACATTCCAGCACAGTATGCTGGGAATTTCCGTTTGTGCATAGCTTTTGCTTTTAGCTGTTCTCTCTGAGATGACATGAGAGAGAGATGACATGTTTCTTTGTCCTGATTTATGTTTAATAAATCTGTAGCTATAGTATGACTTCACAAGCCTCACACCTATTCTGTGTGTGCAGTGCACTCTGCTAATAGTATGCCCTAGCTTCTCAAGTCCGGGTTGCTGATTTACATCAGAGCACGGGCGATGGATGGAGACAGCACAGCTGGGGCTTATCAGCTGGCCTCCCGGCCCTCTGCATGTCGACAGTCCCTTCACAGAGCTACAGTTTCCAGAGTTCCAGAGGAAGAGGGACTGGTTGCTAAACCACTCTGGGAATTGTAGGTTTGTAAGGAGAATAGGCATCTCCTAACCACTCTCAGCACCCATAACAATCAATGCCTCTTCCCAGCTTCTGAAATTGCACCAGGCATGTGCACAGCACACCGAACAATATGGCGTATAAGGACATTTTGGAAATCATAAGGGTTAGGAACTCATAGCCAATACCACCTTTGGTTAGGTTTTCCTCGCACTCTGGAGGAATTGCAGCTGAAGTAGAAGCTGGCTTGCTTTATGTTCCAAACGGAGCCGTCACTAGTGGATCTGAGTGAATGAGAGCCAATCAGTTCATGGTCTTTTCACAGTATTTAAATTACTTTACATTGATACAGTTTATCGGTTTAGGATATGGGGATTCCGGCAGAATCAGTCGTGGCTCTCAGTGGTATTCATGATTCAGCAATTTCACTGGGATTGCCTTCAGAAACCTCAAGCACCACTCCCCTTCTGCTTTGGTCTTCCTCTTCATTTATGTATTTCCTCTGGGTGCTGTATTTTGCAGGAATGATCTTTGCTATTACCTGTATGCTGGCACTAGCTAGGCATTATTTATCAGCAGCTCTGACTTTTCCTATATTAAACTGTTTCTAGTCAGGCCCAGCTCTTACCAGTTATTGAACTTTGGATGCTGGCTAATGCTTGACACGTTCCTCAAATAAAGCAGAATTAATTTTGGTTAGTCTGTAGACTCGCCCCCCCCCCATAGGTAGAGAAAGTTGTCTTTTCCCATCAGCCCATTAACTCCTTTTCATAGTTGACCCTGAGCTTCCCATTGATAGTCGTGTCATCTCTGCCGAGAGGCTTACTCTGTCTTTTAATATTAGAAGCTCACCAGAGCCACCCATTAGGGAATAATATTCACGATTTATGCTTTTTATAAACCCCTGACTGGGTTGTTGTAAAGCAAACAGCAGATACTCCACACCAATTTCAAGCTGTAGATCAGTCAGCCGCTAAAGTGCTCAACTAGCATTTGCTACAGTAAACACCACAGGTCTGACATTATGGCTGATATCAACGGTTTTAAAGACATGGTTGGTTAGGTTCCGTGAGGTAAAACGTGGCCTAGAGGAAAAGATGCTAGATTTGAGTAAAAGAAAAAAGAAAAAGAGATTCCCCGATCAATTGTCAATTTAGCAGGTGTTTTTAGATAAACCCATTTCATTTACGACCAAGGCATGGTGAGAAACATTACATGTTTCTTGAGTACTAATATGTCTGTACTGAATCATCTGGTAGGTGGATTTTGGTTAAACTCAAACTCTGGCTGATCAAATGACTGGATCGGGATGTAAGTTCCCTCCCCATCAGATTGGCTTTAGTGACCTTGGGGGCATAATTTTGAGGTTAGGCAAATCAAACTCTTCTCGGTCCATTGTCACATGTATTCACTCATAGGCCATTTATTTAAGGGCAAAAGAAAGTAACTGCAAATGGAGGAAAAATTCATCAATTGCTTATCATATGTGAACTGAAAGTGACAACGACGAATACAGACCCACTGCACTAGTTTCCTTTCCAGATCTGGGGAAATTAAGCAAAAAGTGGCAATTTCAGCTCCCTTTTCTGTTGAAATTCCGCAACTTCCCTACTGATTAGATCTTTACTAATGTCAGAAATGTCTAAAATAAATATAATCAGAGACCACGTTTGCTTCCATTTTGAATGGGTAGGGTGGAATTTGCACTAGAATCTCAAAAAATTGGATATGAGGACAGAGGAAACTGCAAATATATAATAAGCAGCCACTCTGGGTGGTAACTCTGGTCCATCTTGTCCAGTGATGTCTACACTGACAGGCAGAAGCCCTCCGGGATTTCAGACAGGGATCTCTCTCCTGGTCCTACCTGGAATGGCCAGAGATTGAACCAGGGACCTTCTGCTGTTAGCCAATCAGGTTACTGATAACCAATTATTGATTATATTGCTTTTGTGAATTCTCATAATTTTTCAGCTGGAGTGCCTATTGCATTTAAAAAGAGATGTTATACAGTAGCTGGATTCCATTAATATTCCTTTAGTATCCACCCAAGAGAACTCTGACAGAAAATTTCTTCTTAATGCTACTTTCACTCTTATATTGATTAATTCAACTCTTATAAGCAATACATCACTTTAAAGCACATCTCTTGTTCTAATAATCTAGTACCCTAAGCAAAAGCAATGACAAACCTAGACAGCATCTTAAAAAGCAGAGACATCACTGTGCCAACAAAGGTCCGTATATTTAAAGCTATGGTTTTGCCAGTAGCGATGTATGGAAGTGAGAGCTGGACCATAAAGAAGCTGGACCATAAAGAAGAATCGATGCTTTTGAATTAAGGTGCTGGAGGAGACTCTTGAGAGTCCCATGGACTGCAAGAAGATCAAACCTATCCATTCTTAAGGAAATCAGCCCTGAGTGCTCACTGGAAGGACAGATCCTGAGGCTCCAATACTTTGGCCACCTCATGAGAAGAGAAGACTCCCTGGAAAAGACCCTGATGTTGGGAAAGACTGAGGGCACAAGGAGAAGGGGACGACAGAGGACGAGATGGTTGGACAGTGTTCTCAAAGCTACCAACACGAGTTTGACCAAACTGCAGGAGGCAGTGGAAGACAGGAGTGCCTGGCGTGCTCTGGTCCATGGAGTCACAAAGAGTCGGACATGACTAAACGACTAAACAACAACACCCTAAGCATGTAGTTGGTATACTACCCCAACAACACCATGAACCTTGCTTATTGGCCAGGACCAGTTAGTAGGTAATAATCTTAGCAAGCCAGAAGATACTGTGTTCAGATGAGATGGGGGCCCTTTTTCAAAAGTATGTGGTGGTTTCCCAAACACTGACTTTTGTTGGGAAACTGAGGTCAGATACACACACGGCAGAAGTTTCCCTCAGTTCTGGTCACCACACAGAGGCATTTTAAGGTCCGAAAGAGTTTACTGCTGGAGAAGATCAGGCTTCAGTAATACAGTTCTGGACACTGATACATAGATACAGCTTGTAGGCTTAGCAGATACGGATACAGATATATACAAGTAGGAAGTATTTCTGCTGCCCCAGCAATTCACAACATAACAGTCTCTGACTCACTTCACAAGTATCATTGATTGACTGACGAGCTGATATGCCTTAATCACTTATATAGAGAGCACTGGGCTGTCGCCATAGCAACTGGCTTGGCTGACTGTGCACTTGTTGGCTTATCACATAAGTGAGGTGATTTGTGCCCATGAAAGAAATTAACCCCTTCCTCCATGTCCAGTTCCTCCAACAGCCTTTTATGTGTCTTAAAATCCCCCCATCGGGGTGGATCCCACCTTATGTGAACATTATGCTGTGTTAAAGGTTTGTGCTCAACTCGTGTCACCCTTTTATGCCCTACCTTTGGTGCTAGGCTGCTTGTTCGCCATCACCTTTCTCCATATCCCTTCAATATGAATCCTTAACATGTTTCCTGTTTCTACTGTCTCTGCTCAGGACTCAATGCTGCACTCAGCCTGCTAATTCCACTATTAGCTCTTCAATATGTTCTGCTTCACTTAACCTAACCTAACCTATCTTAGCTATTGCACCATCTAAATTCCCCTCTTCTGCATTCATATAATTCTGTATTCCTTAGCTTAACCTATTTTCTTAGCTCAGCTTAGCAGCATTTCTCTCATTTTTATGAAAGTTCTTCCCTATAGCTGGTGTTATACCCATCTTATTTACTTAAGAGTTCCTATCAAAGGATTTCCGGGGTTCTTTCTTTCAAAGTTCCTCCTAAATGTATCACTACATGCAGAGCAGATGCTCTCCTATTGGGCCATGGACCTTCGCCCACAGCTGATAAAGTTCCTAAACTTCATGACTCTACAGCTTTGAACTTGTATTCTTTGACAGGGTGAGCAAAGGAGTTCCTTGAGAGCCTGAGCTGCCCCATTCATCTCAGTGGCAGGCTATCTCTGCAGCCTGCCTGTGAAGGTTTTAAATTATATAAATGGCCCCACTGCTAATCGTTTTTTGTAGGCACTTCTAGCTGATGTACTCTGGGCATGGAAGTTGGACTCCTTTGAAGGAAATTGATTTTAAACACATTTTAAGAGAAATCTGGTATTTAAAGAGAGAGGACGATCTCTTAGACCCAGCTGAGACGTTACAGGGATGAGTTTCAAACACAGCATGGCAAGCCTTTGGAATCCACACTCCATCCTTTTGCATCACATGAGAAGGAACGGTGCTTAAATCTTCCTATTGCAGTGTGGAACAAACCACAGATTCTGATAATGTCTGAATAAGGAAACAGTCGCTTCTTCAAACAACAATTATTTATTACAAACCAGGGTCTGAAACAAGAGTTATATCCTATTTTATGCAAACCTCCTAGACAGGCTTCCATGGTTACATGGTAAATAGATTCTGTTAAATAAACAATAAATCCTAATTTCTTATAACTGACTATCACAATGGTTTCTTCCCAGTATGTCTGGCTTGGAAATTGCTGTGAGTAGAGAATAGTGGAGGAATTGATTCCTTTCATGTTTCGGTACAAACCCACCTAATTGGTCATTCTCAAACCATTAAAGAAAGCAAAACACAGCTGTTTACCCTTCAAAGCTTGCACTACTTTGAATTGAGGAGATGCTATTTCTCTGAATGAAAAGTGTGCCCAGAAACGCATATACTAGTGAAAACAATTTGCAAAACTAGATTTTATGAAGAAAAATTCCTTGCCAAAAAAATGTGTGTGTTAGGGGAAATTTGCATGGAAATGCATGTGCAGAAATGATACAGAAATGGGGCAAACAAAACTTCAGGTTGGAAGAATGAGAAATGGAGAAAAATCAAAACTGTTTGATATGTCTATCCTTCACTGAACCCGGAAGTGATGGAAAACATTGCAAAAAGTGTGCTGACAAGCTCAGCACAGAACAGGACAGAACTTATACCAGCAGTGTCAAAGTGCACAGGAGCTGGGAACAGAACCCCCGTATGAAATGTTGTCTACTATATTTCACATACCCTCCAACGTTCCACTGACCCAAACTGGGAAACTTGTTTTTTGGTCCCCAGCTTTCATGGGAGGTAGCTGATTTGTGTGAGAACGTGAGACCCCAAAATGAGTGTCTTTTGGTCCGGCATGAACTAGCTGACTCGCACCAGAGCGCCGGACCAAAAAAAAAAAGGGGGGGGATTTTCCAGGATCCAATCAGAAGCTGATGCAGCTTCTGTAATTATGGGATGTCCCACTCAAATCGGGATAGTTGAAGGGTATGACTTCATTGACTTCAAATGTCTGCCGTTGCCTCTACACATAGTGCAACCTTCATATTCCTTCAGAAATAAACCCCACTCTGTTCACCAGACATTTGCCTGGGCATTAGCACCATTTTGCTGAAGAAATCATATTTTTTTATTTTTAAAAAATGACAAAATGTAAAAAGAGGAACGGCAATATGTACATGTTTCCCCATAGAAACTTGTAAACTCCAGTTGAGGTGATCACAACATTATTTCTGTGAGACTGAATTGCATTAATGGAAGGCAGAAGAAAATACACTTTGCACATGTTCAGGCGCAATCATCTTATTCCTTGACAAGTCCCACTGAAGTCAGAAAAACTTACTTCTGGATGAAAATTGCATCAGATCTAGCTGTAGCAGAAGGAAAAGGAGTGTGTGGAAGGAATGAAAAACACAAAATTAAAAGAGGGAGAGAATGATGACAAAGGTTTGAGCAGTAAGAGAGGAAAGGGGAAGAGGGGGAAACAAGAAGAAAAAAAGGCATTAACAAAAACTAAACTAACACAAAGTAAAGGTTGCAGCGCAGTGTGCAATCCTCTGCACGCTTTAAGGAGGGGGATTTGCATTATGATCTACAATATGACTTCCCTTAGATCACGAACAATGCTGGGAGCCTTGAGAAACCACATTTCCCTTATTTCTCATCAGTTCTGGGCAACTATTGGACATGTTGAGAGATGCCAGGTACCTGGGCAAAATGAGAGCCACAGGTTGTATTTGGATCACCAAATGAATGAATGAACAAGTAATTTGCTTAATCATTTCCATCCGCATAACATGGGTTTTCTGGTTACAGAACACTGGCTTTAATAGGCTGCTGTAGTATTTGTGACATTCCAAGAGTCCCAAATGGAAGGAAAACACACTGAGCTATTTTGTTCTCCATTCTATTTTAAATTAATTTAATTTCCTGAAGGAGTAGGGGACCATCACAGGTACGGGCATCTGCAAATTCCTTTGCCCATCACCTTTTAATATGTGTGATACCTTTCCACTTTTCTTCATATGGGGATTTCAAGCTTGATTTGATTTATAATATTTCACTGCAAGATCCATGCTTAACCAGGGATTTTATGCTGCTAGAAATCAATGGAAATGAAAGTTTAATTTTATAAGAAGATTACACCTTCTGTTCTTGGAAATATTTATGTATGTATATTAAAATATGCTTTGGGCGATATTCATCTGTCATATGGGGAGATCAAACTGATGCTCTAGAGTAAATTAACCTTGTTGAGCTTGGTTTTTCCTTAGCCGCTGGACAGAAGAGAATGTTTGCTTAACTCAGTTGACACACTGAGCTTACTACTACTGTCTAAGTTGATTATTTGGTTCAGTTCTGATCATTAGAGTCTAAGCATCTGGGTTCCCCAGTTTGCAAAATGAAACAAACTCTGCCGCCAAAGAGGCTTAGGATGTGTTAGCAGGCTGTTTATCTTTTCAAAAAGAGCTTGTGTGTGTGTGTAGCAGAGGGACAGAGGACCCTGCCTTGCACTGGATCAGGACATTGGTCCATCTAGGTATTCATTCTCTACATTGACAGGCAGAAGATTTCTAGGGCTTCAGATAGGAGATGTCCCCAGCCATACCTGGAGATGACATGGATTGAACATTTCACCTTCTGCATGCATATCACAGAAGCAAAAAATTGTAGAGTTGGAAGGGACCACTAGGGTCATCTAGTCCAACTCTCTGCAATGCTGGAATTTTTTGCCCAACATGGGGCTCGAACACACAAACTTTAGGTTAAGAGTTCCACACTCTACTTTCCAGATGCTCTACAGCTGAACTACAACTCTTCCCTTTGAAAACAAAAGGAAAAGTAGAGTGAAACACCAATTGAGCTGAATTCTATTAACCAGGGGTCGGCAATGTTTACCTTGCCTGGGCCAGTTCACTCCAGTGGAGATCCCTCTGTGGGCTGGATCACACGCATGTGAGTGCCCGCACCTGTGATTTCTGGCATCTGCATCTGCGCAGACACGATTTCTGACGCTGCAGAAGTGAGTCCCTGCACCGCACTGCACCAGTTTAGCACAGTGCGTGGGGACTCGCCAAGAAGGCAGCTTGGTTTGGGGGCAGCTTGTGGGCCAGTTGAATGGGCTGCTTGTGGCCCATGGGCTTTAGGTTGCCGACCCCTGCACTGTGCGCCATCTTCCCACAATATTTGCACTAGTACAGTGGCAACCTATCCAAAAGGTAAGCGCTGTGCTGAGCTTGCACACGATGTCTATGAGAATCTCCAATGTAAATCCACTTCTGAATGCATGCTGCTACTTGTTCACAAATTAATGTATCTGTTCTAAGCATGACTACATTTGGAGCACTTTGATGTGCTTTCGAACTGCTAGGTTGGCAGGAGCAGGGACCGAGCAACGGGAGCTCACCCCGTCGCGGGGATTCGAACTGCCGACCTTCTGATCAGCAAGTCCTAGGCTCTGTGGTTTAACCCACAGTGGCACCCGCGTCTCTTATAAAGGCTTAATACACAAGAACAAATAATCATGAATTCACAATAAAAAGGATGTTGGCCCTTAGCTGATCTAAAAGTGCAGTATCGTTTTCCCTGCAAGGTGTCTTGCTTGGCTGCATCGACTGTTATCTGAAAAGGGTGTCTATCAAAAGCCAGAACAAAGCGGCTGGGATCATCTCTCTTCGAAAGTGCAGCCTGTGACTAAAGCATCCCCGTTTATGAGTCCATGAATCTATACCCATCCCCCCAAGCCCATCTCTTTTGTGTTATTTACGAGGTGGCATTGGCATTTGAAACAAGATAAGGTTAAATGGGCAAATCGCTTCTCCATGCTGGGGGAAGGAAAGGGGGGGGGAAGGAACTCTCCCAGGTTCTAGACTACTCGCTTGCGCATGATAATGAAATTGGGTTCACTTCATCAAGACGTGACTATTAATTCTGCACCGGCAAAGGTCTTAAAGTCAACGCTCTCAATGAATTTTTGCCAGCGAGTCTCAGGTGAATGGCAGCACTTCAGCGATAAGTGAGCCTGTTGTCAGTGTGAAAACAGAACCTCCCTAGCACCACTGTGGCATGTAATTTTCTTTGTGGGGAGGGGAGCCACACTGCAATATGTCATTTACTGCTCTTCCAGCATCTGCATATGTGGCTAAGACGTACAGTGGGGCAGAACAGATTGACAGACCTCTCTGTCCTTTCGGCTGAGAAGCAAGCGCTCACTGCAGCTCCCCTCAAGGAAATAAGCTGCAGACTAGAAAACAACAGACGGCACTAAGTTTTACTGCCTGCCCCCAAATTACAATATTAAATTATGTGTTAAAAAGGTATTAGCAGCACAGTCTTCTGGAAGAACCAGCCTTGCATCCAGCTTGAATTAGCATATAGATGAACAGAAGTTTCAGATGAAGTGAAGCTCAGATGAGTTTCCTACCTTTAATATTTCTTGCCTTGAAAGAAGCTGCCATCAAAATAACCAGCTTATGTGGAGTGTTTTGTGCCCTTCCGTTCCCGTGGCAGCATCAGGGAGAGTTTTAGCAACTAATGCAGAGGAGGGATTTGTAGGTCTCACGAGAGAAGCGAAAGGATCTCGCCACAGTTTGGTGACTTGTCTGTGTGAGGAAAAAGAAAAGAAAGAAATTAAGATGATCTTGTAGCTGACTGCTTCTGAAGCTGGAAGACGTGAAAATATATGATGGGTTAGCCAAAGTGGTGCCCTCCGTATGTTGTGGACTATAACTCCCAATATCCTTGACAAATGGAGATGTTGTCCATAACAACAGAAGCAAGAGTGGTTAACCTTTGGCCCTCTAGATTTTGCTGAACTTCAACTTCCATCAGCCCTAGCAAGCATGGCCAATGATCAGGGATGATGCTCATATGGAGGGCAATGCTGCCCCACATTTGATCTAGCAGATGCTACACATAATAAGAATCAGGAAGGAAGAACTTTCTGGCAGTAAGAGCTGTTTGACCATGGAATGGACTCTTTCAGAAGGCGGTGGACTCTCCTTCCTTGGAGGTTTTTAAGCGGAGGTTGGATGGCCATCTCTCATGAATGCTTCAGTTGAGATCCTACATTGCAGGGGGTTGGACCCGATGACCCTTGGGGACCCTTCCAACTCTACAATTTTATTATTTTGTTCTGCAGTAGGGCTAGGGGACCTATATCACTCCAAAGGTTGTTGGACTCCAACAACTCCCAGCAATTCCAGCAATCAAAGCCAGTAGTCAGGGATGATGGGAGTTACAAACTGTTGTTGTTGTTTTTTGATCAAATAAACAATAAAGATTTTATGAAATAAAGAAAGTTTATGACACAAAGTGGGCAAAACATAGGATACTTCAGATTACAATGCTATTTCACTTCAGTTCTTTCTCAGTTGTTGCACAGCTGTTGCCGCTTAATACTTTGGTTTTTAAACAAGGTGGTACTTCCTGCCAGTTACATACCCCTTAGACAACCCTACTCCTGAGGTACTCCAAGTAACAGACCCAAGGGATCTCCACACCACTCTCAACTGGTTTGGGAGTCTCCTTTTTTTGTAGAAGAATCTCTTCCCTCCTGACTGGAATGAGTCCTAAGTAGACTATATTCTACTTCTCCTGGCTCAGCCTCAGCCTCCCAGTTAATTACTGGCCTAATTACTCTTACAGGACACCACACACTGTCCTTCACATTAAGCTCAGAGACTCCTTTCTCTAGCTTGTGATATATTCGGGGCAGCCGCCGAGACCACATAACACTGGTCTTGAAAGACCTACATTGGCTCCCAGTGTGTTTCCGAGCACAATTCAAAGTGCTGGTGTTGACCTTTAAAGCCCTAAACGGCCTCGGCCCAGTATACCTGAAGGAGCGTCTCCACCCCCATCATTCTGCCTGGACGCTGAGGTCCAGCGCCGAGGGCCTTCTGGCGGTTCCCTCATTGTGAGAAGCAAAGCTACAGGGAACCAGGCAGAGGGCCTTTTCGGTAGTGGCGCCCGCCCTGTGGAACGCCCTCCCATCAGATGTCAAAACGATAAACAACTACCTGACATTCAGAAGACATCTTAAGGCAGCCCTGTTCAGGGAAGTTTTTAATGTATGATATTTTAGTATTTTTTGGTTTCTATGGAAGCCGCCCAGAGTGGCTGGGGAAACCCAGCCAGATGGGCGGGGTACAAATAATAAATTATTATTATTATTATTATTATTATTATTATTATTATTATTCCTCAGAGTAGATGTTTCTACCCAGAACCAACTCTTTCTCCTCTCACTCCTGATCTCCTGTTACAGGGAGTTACATACTGAGAACATCTGAAAGGATACAGGTTCACCATCCCTGTGCAGTGTTGGACTTCGGGCTCTCAAATTTCAGTGCTAAAATTTGGTGCCCCCAGCTTCTCACACCCTGTTCTACAGCATGGTTGTGGTGTCTCCTGTAGCGTAGTGCAACGGCACCAGTTGCACTACCCTAAAACCACCTCCACCATGTGCTATAGACTCACTGAACATAAGAAGAGTCTTGGGATGGTGGAGGAGCTATCACATGTCCCTACTGGGACATCAGATCCCAAATTCTCTGGTATGAAACTGACAAACAAAAGTAGAAATGTCCCACATACCACAGAGGTGGAGCTAGCTGCTCTGATACCCAGAGCGGCACAAATGCTGTGCACACGGGGGCGGGGCTAGCCACCTGCAGGGGCGGGGCGAGCATCCCGGGGGGGGGGCAGACGGCGATGTCACCCCCCTCAGGGATGACACCCTGCACATTTATGTCCTTTGCTGAATGCACACTGAATGCAAACATATTTGGCACATAAATTGCGGAGCTGCTCTAATGGCTGAAGGATAAGCTATGTACTAGTCTAGGCCCTGTGACTAGATTGGATTGAAAATCTAAATAAATGAATGAAGTGGAAGACTAATTGAAAATTAGGTCTTATCCGAACTCCCCAAAGTCGATAAGAAGCTAACCCGTTCTGAATGCTTCCTTCCTTTGAGACGGTTGTGGCTTATTAAGGTTGCCTGAAAGTTATAATACTTTCCCACTGCAGTTATAATTCTATGCATCCAAATCCTATTATGGAAGTGCAAGACTAAATCAATCTTTTGATCAATTAAATTCCCCCAAGATCACTGGAAAAGACACTCGCTCACTCACCTACTCCCGGACATGCAACACAAACAAAAAGATGTTTCAAAGCTGGTGCTAATTCAATGGAAATTAAAACCAAAGGCCTTGGCTCACTGGTTTCAGGCAGCGCCCCGGACAAACGCTGGCATGCTTTATCTTCCAGGCTGCTGAAACGTGGAATGCAATTTCACACACAAAACCACATTGGCTAGAAGTCACGAGAAGCCACGACAGCAGAAAAGATGGCAAGGAGCAGTGGAAAGGAAACCATGCCAAGGCGTAGCATCCAGCCAAATGATCCTTGAAGCACCAGTCATTTTCGATAGCCACCATTGCTGAATGAATACCTGAAATGGTAGGTTTGGCAAGTGGTAGCAGAAAGTGTTACCATTTGTTTATTCTTTTGGTATTTACAATAATGGGGATGATTGCACCACAGATCATAGTTAGTGCGCCAAGGTTGAAATATGACCTGCTTGACCTCTCTACTGAGGCGTTCCCAAAGTAAAGGAAGGATTGAACTCTGATTAATAAGAATACACACAGAGGCTTGAACCAGCAAGACTCTGGGAAGGGTGCCTATAATAATCTCTCTGTCTCTCCACCCTCCAGCCCAGGTCATTTTATTCACAAAAGAACTTTTTACAGAGTGTTCATAAGAACCAATCAGATTCTTCTGAGCATTTCAACAAACTCCACGTGGGGATAAACTACCAGAACTAATTAAGCACACATATTTCTGGGGTAAACAAAGAACAGAACTACAAAGGAGTGCATTTGGCAACCCCGGAGGTGATAAACAAGCAATATACATGATAAGAAGGATGGCCAGAAAGACAGCAATCATTATCACCTTCAGGTGAGATCTGTTTCCTGGCCCTAAGATTAACATCCTAAGATTAACATATCAGAAAAGCTACATCAAAGAAACATGCCCACTATCTTTATGGCCCAGGATGCCTGCCTGGCGAAGCAACTGGGCTGTGTACGTGACTTGTCAAGCAAGAGAAATGGACAGTAGAGGAAATGTCCAGAGATGCAGAGGGTTGTGGGATTTGATCAGAAATTATTGTCAATGTATCAAACCCAGTCAACACAATGCATTCATCGTGGACACAACGACTTGATGCATATTTTATAATTCCTCATAGTAATCCCACCTGACCCCACACTCTGGATATTTGCACTCCTACACTCTACCCGTCCCTCAGGCCTTTTCCTGGGCCATATCCCCTTCATAACCATACCTACTTTGCCGGAAGCCCTATTTCATACTCTCCTTAAGTGTTTTCCCCTTCCTGGAATATGTCCTTGGAGTCTGAAAATGCCTGCTGGTTGCGTGCTGAGGTCCCCCAAAACCCCTACCCAATAACTCACACATCACACATAATTTTTGTTTAAGGTTTTTGGCATAATTTTGGCCACAACTTTATTATCATACAATTGAGAGTGATTGCTTAGGCACTGGTTATGACTAGCTGTCCCCCCCCCCCGCCTTGGGGGGACAGCACCGACTCCCTAGTCAGTCCCGGAGGAACAAGGTCAGAGTCAGCTGGAGCTGCGACACAGGCCCTCAGCTACTCCGCGCATGTTCCTTGAAGCTTACGCGGCCCGCACCCTGCCGTCAGGGTTTGGACGAAGGGGATGGTAAGCTTCAGAATTACTTTAACGGAATACCCGTCAGCAGCAGCATTGGAGGGGCAGGCACAGCCAATCCATACCCCTCCACCAACCAATTTTAACCAATGCCTAACCGCTAACCTTACAAGTTGTGATGATTTGCTAACCAGTAGGCAAAACCCAAAAGGCACGCACTAATCAGCCAATTGGAAAAATTCCTACTGGGCCCCCGCACCAATGCGAACGACCCCATTACAGGCAGAGCAAGGTCAAAGCGCAAGCCCAACAAGGGAGGGCGGGCGGGAGATCCGGTGTCCACAGCGAAAGAGAAAGAGAAAGCTGTGGACCTTGCTTATATATAACCACTGATCCCACCCCTAAATTGGCAACATCAATTTTACCCCAGTAACAACATCCTCCAATCTGCTCCAGGCCCCATGAACTCTATACTGCCTGGCAACTAGATGGGGTTTTGTTCGGCCCCATCCGCAACACGTGCTCTCTTTTAGTGAGAACACGCTTTGCCTGAATGGAGGATAGTGTGTGTGTGTGTGCGTGTGTGTGTGTGTGTGTAGAAGCCAACCTCCTGAGCAGAAGTAAAGGTTTCCATTTGTTTGCCACCACTGCTGTTTGGCCTCCCAGAAGGTTGCCCAGATTGGAACGCAGCCCTCACTCTGCAAACAAACAAAAATGGTTCCCCCACCTGGTTATAGTGAATTGGATGACATCATCACGGTCTGTAGCCAATCATGTTTGGCTATGTCATGATTACACTGAGGTCAAGTGAAACCCATTTAGAGTGGGGTGAAGAGAAGACAATGCAGATGGATGGGAAACAGGAAATAGGAAAAGGGGAGGGGTGTTTCATGACACTGCCGACAATGTGCATGAAAAACATAGTTGTTTTGACTCAGGCCGTTATTATTATTGCTACTATTATATAACGTCTTCACTGTAAAGTTGGCTTGTCTAAGTGTGTTTGAAGCAGGGGGAAAACAAAGGAGTTGTGGAAGGAAATGGCAAGCAGGAAGAGCTGGCTGATAGCTCAGTTGGTTAGAGCTTGGTGTTGATAACGCCAAGGTTGCAAGTTCGATCCCCGTATGGGTCGACTGCATATTCCTGCACTGCAAGGGGTTCGACTAGATGATCCTCAGGGTCCCTTCCAACTCAACAAATCTATGATTCTATGCTTTTGGGGGTCAACCAGCAGAGATCTCTCCCTGCAGAAAAGCCTCTGAAGCAGTGGCAGAGCCACTCCTAAACTTCCCGGAGTGATGGTGCATCAGGAGGCAGACCGAGATGCTCACAGCCAGGAGGCTGAGTGCTCAGTTGCAGAAGATGACTCCTTGTGAATAAAGAGCTATTCAGGAGTTGGGCCCCTCACATGTGGAGAAACCTCTAGGGTGGGGTTGTGGCAGCTCCAGTGGTGGAGGAAAGGGGCAGGGGGTGGTTCAACCCAGGTGCCATCTCTGAGGGGGGTGACAAGAAGCCCCCCCCCCGTGGAGGGCTCTCACCCCCACCCCTGGGCGTGGCACCACAAGCTGCCGCCATTGCGCTGCCGCAGCCACGTGCAGGGGATCCTCCGCTTGCGACTGCACCCTCTGCTGCCATCCATATGGCACTTGAGCATGTGCACCATACGTATGGTGCATGCGTGGCACAGCTCGAGTGCTGTGCAGATGACGGTGGGATCCCTCCACCGCCGCTGCAACCGTGAGCAGATGATCCCTTCGCTGCCGCTGCAGCTGCGAGCAAAGGATCCTGCCACCATCTGTATGGTGCGCGCGCATAAGCGGTACGTAGTGGCATGCACGCATGTGTGGTGTGTAGCAGCGTGCGGACATGTGCAGTACACAGCAGCGCGCATGTGCTGCCAAGCAGTTTGCCCTGCTCCCCGCACCAGCTGCCAGTTCTCCTTCCTTCGCCCCTGGGCACCTCTGCCTTAAAAGCCTCAATGTGAGGGTGGGAGAGCTGCTGGAACAATGTCTTGCCATCACGCTGTGTCTTAATAATAATAATAATAATAATAATATAATAATAATAATAATAATAATAATAATAATAATAATAATAATTTTTATTTATACCCCGCCCTCCCCAGCCAAGGCCAGGCTCAGGGCGGCTAACAAGCAATAATAAAAACAAGTTGAATGAATACAACTTAAAAAACAAGATTAAAATACAACATGAAATTATTGAAACATTAAAATGCAGCCTCATCACAGGAGGAGAAAAGAAAAAGAAAGAGGGGGAGGGAATCAAATTGGCTCCAAGCCAAAGGCCAGGCGGAACAACTCTGTCTTACAGGCCCTGCGGAAAGAAATCAGATCCTGCAGGGCCCTGGTCTCATGAGGCAGAGCGTTCCACCAGAGTTGAAAAGGCCCTGTCTCTGGTTGAAGCTAATCTAACTTCCTTAGGACCCAGGACCACTAGGGTGTTGCTATTTATGGACCTTAAGGTCCTCCATGGGGCATACCGGGAGAGGCGGTCCCATAGGTACGAGGGTCCTAGGCCATGAAGGGCTTTAAAGGTCAAAACCAGCACCTTAAATCTGACCCTGTACTCCACCGGGAGCCAGTGCAGCTGGAAAAGCACTGGGTGAATATGCTCCCATGGCAGAGACCCCGTGAGGAGCCTCGCTGCAGCATTCTGCACCCGCTGGAGTTTCTGGGACAGCTTCAAGGGCAGCCCCACGAAGAGCGAATTACAGTAGTCAAGCCTGGAGGTGACTGTTGCATGGATCACTGTGGCCAGGTCGGGGCGGGAAAGGTAAGGGACCAACTGTTTGATGCGGCGAAAGTGGAAAAATGTCGCCTTGGCTGTTGCTGTAACCTGTGCCTCCATGGAAAGGGTCTGATCTTCTGGCGTCTGAGCCAGACCTAGTAGGGCTACCATACCTTTAAAAAAAAAGGGGGGGGAAAGGCGTCTGAGCCTGATCTTCTGCTTACCCTGGATTCCCCCTTGACTTTCCTCTAGGCCTGAGCCCTTGTTAGCACTACTGCATGCTCAAAACTGGAGCTTTGATGGGCCTTGGATGAGGCTGCTGTCTGTACCCAGGATAGCTTTGGTCCCCTGCAACCTGTGACCTTTGAAACTCCCAGTGACCCGAGCAAGTGGAGAGATGACTACTTTTGGTAGCAGATGCAGAGGTGAGAGGCACTAACATGTGAAAAGGGATAGGAGACGGGTCTGCTTAGACTTTCTTGCGCTGCTATTAATACTTCTTAAAAATTCCTAGAAGGCCTTGTCGAGAGGGTTCTGAACCTCCTTAAAGCCTGCTTACATGAAGGTAATTTTTGCAACTAGCTCACAAGTCAAAGATTTGACATACTGAAGTGTTTTGAGGCTTTGAGATCTAATGGTGGGCTTGAATTATAACAGCTTGCTACATCCGTGTAGCCTCATGCCAAGAAGAGGTGGACCTGTTGAATTTTTGCCTACTGTGAGGTTGTCAAAGACACCGGAGACCTGCCAGAATCCAAGGTGACTGTGCCAAAGCGCAGTTATACACAGCTAAATGAGCTCTTTTTATTCAAACAAAATTTCAGTTTGATGGCCAGGTTTGGAGGGTTAAATGCCTCTTTGTTTGCCTGCACACAGGAGAAACATCTAGTAATTAAATACACATTGCCCAGACAAAAGTGTTAATTGCAAACAGCTTCTTTGACTGAGAATCTGGAAAGAAAGCCTTTTTGGCTATCTCCTGAAGAGATGCTTGTGTAATTATCATCAATCAGACCTTGGCTATTACGGAGGGTCCTTTGTGAATCACAAAAGAAATATTGAGGCAGGCACAATGATAAAAGACCCCTGCTTTGCTAATTGCTAGTACACAGTCTAAGCAGGTTTGATCTACTTGGAATAAAGGCTTTTGACTTCACGTAGCTTCACCCAGCCAATCGAATGCTACAGACCTTGGCAGGAGTAGATATGCATCCTCTCTGCTCTGCACCCTAGGCAGGGCTACCAGACCTTTAAAAAAACAAAAAAAACACCCATTGCAAATATTAGTGTTGTTGTTGTTTAGTCGTTTAGTCATATCCGACTCTTTGTGACCCCATGGACCTCAGCAAGCCAGGCACTTCTGTCTTCCACTGCCTCCCACAGTTTAGTCAAATTCATGCTGGTAGCTTTGAGAACACTATCCAACCATTTTGTCCTCTGTCATCCCCTTCTCCTTGTGCCCTCCATCTTTCCCAACATCAGGGTCTTTTCCAGAGAGTCTTCTCTTCTCATGAGGTGGCCAAAGTATTGGAGCCTCAGCTTCATGATCTGTCCTTCCAGTGAGCACTCAGGGCTGATTTCCTTCAGAATGGAGAGGTTTGATCTTCTTGCAGTACATGGGACTCTCAACGGTCTCCTCCAGCACCATAATTCAAAAGCATCTATTCCTCGGCAATCAGCCTTCTTGATGGTCCAGCTCTCACTTCCATACATCACTACTGGGAAAACCATGGCTTTAACTATACGGACCTTTGTTGACAAGGAGACGTCTCTGCTTTTTAAGATGCTGTCTAGGTTTAGACAGCATCTTAAACAAATATAACAGCAAATATTAGTACTTTGACTAAAATAAAGGATTGTCTACAGAGCATGAACATAGGAAATAATGCATTATATTCCATTCTATGGCCCTGCTTGTTGCTTGCTGAAAATGCAATGCTTGACTTCTGAAATTTGGAAAGTGTGCTCAATGCCTTTTTCCCCCTTTCATATATGGAAGTGCTTCCTATGGAGCCTCTTGATGGGATTTCACAATGCCGTAAAATGTATGTAGAACCACACAATATGTAAAAACAATTTCAAATCCAATGCAGATAATGAGTTGTGTATTCCCCCCCCAAAAAACTCCATTTACAAAGCTTGTTAAAAAAGGAACGTCTTCAATAGGAGCTGAAAAGATAGCAGAGATGGTGCGTATCAGGTATGCAATGAGAAGGAGTTCCAAAGGGTAGATGCCACCATGCCCCAGTTCCAACATTGTGTGGAATGAACTTGATGAGATGGTACCTGCAGGTAACCCTTTGCTGCAGAGTGCAGGGGTCAGTTGGTTATATATGGGAGTTGCTCCTTTGGGTGTCCTGATCCCTGATCCCAAGCTGTATAGAGCTTTGCATATCAGTACATACACCTAGAGAACTGAGGCCAGTAGCTAATTTGGCCCACTCCAAAACTCCCTAATATTTCATGATTTTTAATATTTTGTGATTCTTTTCTTTGCTTCAAAAGTTATTCATTGTGTTTTTGTAACTTGCCCTGGGGTCTTATGGTAGGGTTACCAGACGTCCCCGGATTTGAAAATCTGTCCCTGGACAAATTCCGTCCCCGGAATGTTCCCAGATTTGCAAATCTGTCCCCAGGAAATGTGGCAGCGGCAGCCTCAGCAGCCCGGAGCCAGCCTGGTAGCCCAGTTGGCTCTGCCTGGCTTCAGGAGCTGCTCACTGCTTACTGCCACCGCCACTGCCAAAGGGGAACCAGGGACGTCCGGCAGTACAGATCTCCTGCCCCCTTCCCCCTTTGTTGTGACAGATCAGGGGAGGCTTGGGAGTCGCAGGAGGCGGCCATTGCCCAGGAGGGGTGCAAGGCATGCAGTTTCTCTGCCAGGCAAGGTGCAAAGCCCTTCTTTCACACCCTGTGAAACATAAATGAGCAGAGTTTTTAAAAAAACTGGGCAACGGTCACCCACCCGTGCCTCCTGAGCCTCCCCCGATCAGTCAAAACAAAGAGGGAAGAGGGCAGGAGATTGGGGGAGGCTCAGGAATCATGGGCAGGTGGCCGTTGTCCAGTTTTTTAAATGTTTCACAGGGTGCAAAAGAAGGGCTTTGCACCTTTATACAATATGCATGTGTGCTTGGGCCCAGGGTCTTTTGCCTCACCATCCCCACTACTGACTCCCTGTTGCTACTCAGTCCCTGGATTCATTGGAAAAAAATCTGGTAACCATATCTTATGGTGGAAAGGTGGGGAATAGATCAGTGCTCCAACATTTGGGTGTGGGGAATGCATTTAAAGTGGGGAAAGCTAGAGGCGCATGAAACCACACATGGTATGTAGAAAGTGGATATGGCTCTCTCATAATATGAAATGGTCTTCCAACGAAGCTGAACGATGGGGGGTTCCAGGTGAGATTTTTAAAGGTACTTCTTCACACAGCAGCGTGTAGTTAAACTATGGGATTTGCTCCTGCAAGATGTTGTGGAGGCCACCAACTAAATTCATAGAGGATAGGGCTATCACTATTGGCCAAGATGGCTATATGCTATCTTCCGGATTAGAGGATCATTGCACAGTGGAGTTGCATGACAACAAGGCAGAACACTAAGTGTACAGCCCAGAAATGGAAACAAGACGAGATGCCGACGAAAGGAGAATGGCAAACAAAATTAACGGACTATGCAGAATTGGACAAAATGACAGGAAGGATTCGAAACATGCGGGACCAGAGATTCACAGAAGATTGGAAGAAATATACGAATTATTTGAAGAGCAAATGTAACCAACAAATTACACTAGTAGGACTACAAGAAGCTGTGTAAGGAAAAATGTATGAAACATTGCAAATTACAGAAAGAACGGGGATATTAGCTATGAATTAAATGTAATTGAAGAAGTGGGAAATGTGTATTTAGAGATTAGATTGGAAAATTCTCTGATGAGATTGATGGAAGTCAAAAAAATTGTCTAAGATATATAGAGAGAGAGTGTCTGAGAAAGAGTTCAGGAAAAGGGAGAGCCAAATAGTGGTAGGTACCAACCAGATTTCCAGAGGGAATCTTGTTTTATCACCTCTCCCTCTGATGCAAGCAGAAGCAATGGACAAATGGAGTTGGGATCACCTGAGTTATTGCTCTCTTGCCTGCAGACCATCTGCAGATAACTCCCATCTTCTTCTTCTTCCTCCTTCTCTTCTTCTTCATTGGAGCTGTTTCAATCATAAAACCAGAAACAATGCCTATGCAGAAGGGAAAGAAACTTTCTTTTTAAAAAAGAAAAGACTTGCAAGCCCAGGGCTTTTGAAATTCTTCAGACCCCCTACTTTCCAATGTAGCCTTTAAAGTCTCTGTGGATTCTGGATGCTGCACTGCTGAAACGTCAAAGGCTCCTGATTTTTTAAGACAAATGAACTGTGCAGTCAACCTTAAAAAGCCAGGTCACTGTCACCCCTGATAATTGTTGACATTTTTAAAAAATTCAGTTGGACAACAACGATTTGAGTGGAAGCTGGTACGATTGTTCAAGGGAAACTTCATGTTTTGATTCGACAACGGGTGAATTATTTAATGGCTCCCTTCAAAGCCTTGCCCTGAGGGTTATGCTGATATAATTGTACTTGGTGCATTACCAGGAATGAAAAATGCTGAAAGGTGAGTGGTAGGCTTCTTTCCCTCCCCGCCCCATTAACTTTGTTTCGCAATTCCAGACAAATAGGTGATACAGTTTACCAGTGAGCATCTAGGTAAAGGTAAAGGGACCCCTGACCATTAGGTCCAGGGGTGGCCGACTCTGGGGTTGCGGCGCTCATCTCACTTTATTGGCCGAGGGAGCCGGCGTACAGTTTCCGGGTCATGTGGCCATCATGACTAAGCCGCTTCTGGTGAACCAGAGCAGCGCACGGAAACGCCGTTTACTTTCCCGCTGGAGCGGTACCTATTTATCTACTTGCATTTTGACGTGCTTTCGAACTGCTAGGTTGGCAGGAGCAGGGACCAAGCAACAGGAGCTCACCCCGTCGTGGGGATTCGAACCGCGATCTTCTGATCAGCAAGTCCTAGGCTCTGTGGTTTAACCCACAGTGCCACCTGCGTCCCTTAGTGAGCATCTAGGCACACTTAAATGCATTCCACTAAAACCCTTTATTTGGAGTGGGAGAGACATAGAGAGGAACGTGTGGGGAAATGTTTCAAGTATAATGAGGACATTCTATACAAGATCTCAAAGTAGCTGTTTTACTACAAAGGAATTTCAGAAATAGACTGGAAAGAGAAGCTGCTGAATTGCAACTCATTACCAAACGTAAAACCATGGAGAGACCTGGTCTGAACAGAGACATTGGATTCTTATCTCATTATACATGACTAAGCCATTTTTCACCTTCTCACCCCTTGCCTTTTCCTGTAAGACCTATTGCAGTCATTAAGAGTCATCAACAGGCTCATCTCAGCTATCTGCCAATCACCCATTCCCACCACCCTTCTGAGTAATACCCCTCCCCACCTTCTCACTATATAGAAGGATCTGGCAACTTCTGTTTCAGTGTATCTGAAGAAGTGTGCATGCACACGAAAGCTCATACCAAGAACTAACTTAGTTGGTCTTTAAGGTGCTACTGGAAGGAATTTTTTTTTTTTTACTATGGCAGACCAACACGGCTACCTATCTGTAACTGAGACATGCCGCTTTTGGTTACATTGAAGTGAGGACATTTATGATAAGCAGAGGCATCTTCACGATGGTGCATAGGTCTCTTGAGGAAATTCTCTAACCTAGCAACTAACATCATCCCTCACTCATTTCTCAGCAATTTCCACAGAGACTGCAGTATTCCAATAGTTCAGCCAACTGTTTGAGGATACTGGTCTAACTCATTGGAAATCCACGTTTTTGAGAAGAATCTCACCATATGTGGAGTTGAAGAACCTGAGATGGGATTGCAGGGCCTTGCCATTGTCCCTGCTGAGAGATAACCATCCATTCCTCAAGCACCATCTATCTGCAGCCATTCCATCAATGGATTCAAGTTACAAGAAAGGAGATTCTGACTAAACATCAAGAAGAACTTTCTGATGGGAAGAGCTATTCAACAGTGGAATAGACTCCCTTGGGAGGTTGTGATCTCTCCTTCCTTGGAGGTTTTAAAGCAGTGGTTGGATGGTCATCTATCATGGATGCTTTAGTTCAGATCCCTGCAATGCAGAGGATTGGACTAGATGACCCTCAGGATCCCTTCCAACACTACAATCCTATTATTCTGTGATCATGTAAGGTGGGATTGTAGAGCCTCTCTCTTGGCTCCGCTGAGAGACCAACACATTTTTACTCCTCCTCTCCCAATTATCCAATTCCTCCGAGTCATTATAGCTACGAATAAGTACCTGCACTTACTTTTTTCCTCCACCCTCCGGACACTTGTAAGCCTAAAAGCAGGGACAGTCTTAGCACTGGCATTTGTAAGCCACATTGAAACTCTTTTTCAGCTGATGAGTAGGATTTTTTTTTTAATGATTTAAATACATAATTGATAAATACGTGGAATTTAGTAACCCTACCAAAACACATCAACCCAAACACTGTTGAGAACTGAAGGGGGCGGTTCTGAATAATAATTATTATTAGTATTAATAATATACATAAGTAAAGGTAAAGGGACCCTTGACCATTAGGTCCAGTACATACAATTAAACATAATCCCTCTGCACGAATTACATATTGGGCTCAGACCATGCAGTCATGGGTTCTAATTCTGCCTCAGTCATAGAAGTCAGCATACCCATTGAGCCAATCACCCATCTCCTACTACCCTCCTGAGAAAAACCCCACCTCACCCTCCCACTATATATAAGGGTCTGGTGACTTCTGCTTCAGTGATCGGAAATGTGCATGCACATGAAAGCTTATACCTAGAACAAATTTAGTTGGTCTCTAAGGTGCTAATAGACTATTTATTTATTTATTTATTTATTTATTTATTTATTTATTTTTCTTTTTATAGAAGTCAGCAGTTGTAGTCAATCATTCTGAGCAGGAAAATCTTCTGGTCTGGACATACCGCTAATATTTATTCACTTTTTAGGTATTTCACTTTTATAACTTTGCATTTTTGCGTTAACTCATTCTGGGACCTCAGAGTGAAGGGTAATCAGTTTAATAAACAAATAACTAATATTAATTTTCTGTAATTCCCAGTGTTGCTTTGGGCAACTTTCATCATGTACTGTTATCTTCTCTGCCATGCCATGCCAGGTTCTCTTCAGCTAGCAAAGAGGGAGCGTTTGAGAAACACGAGTATCAGGTCGTAATTGATCCATTTCTGTGTTCAGTATGATTGCTTGAATCAATGTCTTGCTTTTTTTTTTTGCTTGCTTTTTTTTTTTTTTTTGCAAAGCACAATTTATCTCCCACTGTAATTCATAACTGTTGCTTTTATTTCCTTAGCATCAGCAGATTGCTTAACCTTGAGGTTAGCTTCTGTGAGATTGCCGGTATCTAATGCGTAAATGCGGGATTTTGGAATGCAGAGTCTGTGCTTGCAGTGGGCTACCTTCCAGATTACATTATATTTCTGAAGAGATCAAGCAGAGTGTTCGAAGCCGTTTGAGAGACACACCATGCTCCAGAAAAGATTAGGAATTTCAGGATCTGAGGCATCAAAAGAAATAGTAGCATTATGAGCATGGGCTTCTGTTAGGCGGAATACAGGCTAATGGCTTAGGATGATTAGGGAAATGTCTCTTAATGGGAGCCAATGACTAGAAAATAGCTGGAGATTTCTTCAGAATATTCTGATGAGAGAGAGCCAACCATTTTACACCGCCTCCAGTTAAAAGGAAGGGATGGGGTGAATTAGGCATGAAAAGATCCGTCAACTTTGGTTCCACTTAGTTTTTTGGTTTTCAGGTATTAAAATCAGTTCTCCAGATTTCCACAGAAGTTTGCATTTTAAGAAATCCTCATGAAAATTTGCCATCCTTTTAGGGCAAATTTATCCTAATGCACACGTTTTTATATCCCACTTTGGCTAATGCACACATTCTTTCAAACAGTTTCCCCTGATACATTTTTATATTATTTTCACCCTCTCTTATACTTATTGTTTGCCTGAAGAGCTGCATTGCAAAATTCAGAGAAGCCCAACTTTTAGAAGGATAATTGTTCTTTGGTTTGCCTACTGGTTCAAGAAGTGCAAAATAGGTAGTTTCTCATTAAAATACAAACAAAACAGATTTTCTGCCCCATCCCAAGTGTTTGTGTAAAGTTACAGGAGTAAAGTTACAGTAGAAGTAGTTTTGGAACAGAGGGAAAGGCATGCCCTGTACACACACACACACACACACACACACACACACACAAACACACACACCTGCCTGGGTCATACCATTGTGTGAGCAGGGGGAGTGAGGATCATCTTCATAGCTGTCAATGTTTCCCTTTTTTAAAGGGAAATTCCCTTATTCTGAATAGGATTCCTCGCAAGAAAAGGGGAAAGTTGATAGCTATGATCATCTTGGCCTCTCCCATACATCTGCATTGCTATTCCTGCTCTCTGCTACAATTCAGAATCCTAAGAGATCAGACTTCTGGTTTGTCTGAGATAACTGTTCACATAAAGCAGATTTCCCCACTGCAGAGAATTACCCCTGCCTGACACATCTGGGTGGGGAGACACTATAGGAATGAGGGTGCCTGAGGCTCGTTTTGCACTCTACATTTAAAGGGGTACTGTCCCAATTTACACAGTCATGGCTTCCCCCAAAGAACTGGGAACTGTCGTTTGTTAAGGGAGCTGAGAGCTGCTAGCCAACCCCTCTTCCCCTCAAAGAACTAAAGTTGTCATTACGGTTTAACAATCAACCCCTCTTCTCTCTGTGAACTGTAGTTCTGTGAGAGGAATGGGGATCTCCTGATAGCTCCCAGGATCCTTGAGAAACTACAGTTCACCTTCATTATTCCTGCTTGGCAAGGGGGTTGGACTAGATGACCATTGGGGTCCCATCTCTACAATTCTATGGTTCTATTATTCACCTCAGCTTGACAGTGCTGTAATGTGCAGGCGTTCCGAAGGCCTGTGGAGCTGGTGCACACTTCCCTTTGTCCCACAATTTCTTCCATTTCTCCTGGTATTTCTGGACATGGGCCTAAAAGGGTCATCTTTTGTCCTGCCACTTTCCCTGGGGAAGTCCACAGTTTACTGCTGAATTGACAAACAACAATCCACAGTAAAAGCCACTTCCAGCCTTTGGAGGAGGTAGAATTGTGGGCTTCACGGTCCCACCACACGTGCAGCAGCTGGAACCCAGCCCCTGCACGATTGGGGGGATTCCCAGTCATGTGACCTCCTGGCCAGCCAATCGGCTGGCTCTGGGGGTGTGACCTGCCTTATTTATTTATTTTTAAAATAATATTTATTAATTTTCCAACCGTTTAAACACAACAAAACAGAAAAACAAAACAAAAACCAATACAGCAATACAATACAATACAAAAACACTACAAAACACTAACACATAAGAATAACAAAACAAGACACAAACCATTTAAAACACAGAACAATTTCAATATCTTATCTTTCATTCCCTTATTTCCACGACCTCCTCACACCTCCCTTTTTGTATTCCACTTCTGTTAATTGTTTCAGCAATTCCTTTCCATCTTCCTCTGTTTTCTATCCTATAATTATCTTAACACATTCTAACCTTATTTTTCCCTTTAATACTCTGTTAATCTGTTTATACTGGATTCCTTATAGCATTTCTACTAAAGCCATATAACTTCATTCCAACATTTTTCTAACATTCATTATTTTTACAGTATTTCTATAAATAGTCTTAAACTTTTTCCAGTCTTCTTCCACCGACTCTTCTCCCTGGTCTCGGATTTCTGCCAGTCATTTCCGCCAATTCCATATAGTCCATCAACTTCATCTGCCATTCTTCCTGAGTAGATAAATCTTGTGTCTTCCAATACTTCACAATGAGTATTCTTGCTGCTATTGTTGCATATGTGAAAAAAGTTCTATCCTTTAACACCAATTGGCCGACCATGCCCTGGAGAAAGGCCTCTGGTTTCTTCAAAAGGGTATATTTAAATACCTTTTTCATTTTGTTATGAATAATCTCCCAAAGTGTCTTAATCCTTGGGCATGTCCACCAAAGGTGAACTCTAATCCAGTGTTTCCCAACCTTTTTTGGGCAAAGGCACACTTGTTTCATGAAAAAAATCTCGAGGCACACCACCATTACAGCCCCGTGACGTCAGCGCGCAGCGTCACGCCGGGAGGGACGCACGAAAGTGTAAGTTTCAATTTTTTCCCCTCCCCCTTGCCTTCCTTCTGTGCCAACCGCCAAAAAGCCAAGAAAAAAGCCAAGACTTTAGGGCAGCAGGTCGACACGGAAGAAGCTCCTACCTAAGGACAGGTGCGACGGCCGTGTCCTCTTCTGCCACACTTGGCAGCCCTGCCTCACGGTCGTGACTCCCACCCTGATTTCTCCCCGCAGGTCGAGCGGCACAGGCAGCCCAATGTGTCCAGCCCAGACACAAGCCCCCCTTCCCCACTCTAGATCCTGAATGTGACCAAGTGCTCTGGACTCCCGAGCAGGGTGGGAAAGAGGACTCGCATCTGGTAGCCTCCGGGCTCCTCGCCTGCTCGAGGGATGGCATTGCCGGCAAGCTGCCGGCCGTTGCCATCGCCGCCCCCTCATGCGAGTGGACCTGCCCGGAGTGGTGGGCCGGGGGAGGCTCGCTCTCTGTGGGGATGTGGCCCGCACGCGCGGCCCCGCTTCCTCCTGCCCAGGGCTGAGCTCCTTACCCGCGATCTCGGTCTCGCGCACGCGGATCCCACTTATTCCGAAGCTCGCGCCATTAGCCGGGGCTCTCACACCGTGCCAGGGCGAGGCGGCGTGGCCCACTGACGTTATCGCGGCTCGCCGCCGCCCTCAACTTCCCTGTTCCCTCCCCTCCCTCGGGTCGCCATGGTTACCGAGGACTGCAAGCTGCTCGGGCGAGCGTGGGGCATTAAGTGGGAGAAGGAAAATTAAAATTAAAACTCGCCTGAAGGCCGCCTCTCCGGATATGAAGCTATCTTTCGATTTTTTTAATTTTTCCCGCGGCACACCAGGCAACATCTCGCGGCACACTAGTGTGCCGCGGAACAGTGGTTGGGAAACACTGCTCTAATCCTCAAATTTGTCTGTTTTTCTTTAAGTTCAGTCATAGCAAGCGTCAACTTATGTTCATCAAATTGCCTATGTAGGGCTGGGGCTCTCTTTCTCTTTCTCTCCAGTTGTGTTACTTTACATTCAGCAGCAACGGCTTTTCCCCTGGCTTCCTCCGCAGTTTGCCGTATCAAAGTAGGTTCCTGTATCAATTTCTGGGTGGTTTCTGTATTGGTATTATTTATACTTTCTGTATTTAAGTTAATTTTAGTAATTGAAACACCCACTTTCGCATTTATCATGTCCATTTTTCTGTTAAGCTGATCCAGTGAGTCATTTATCTTATATAATGCAGCCACTAAAGCCTCTTCTGTCGACATTCCTCTTGGTTTTAAATATACTGGTACAAAGGCAGCGACAGAAGGAGCAGGGAAGCCTGATGATGGACTTCTCCTGGATTGTTGCCAAGTCCTCCCAGATCTTAATGTTCTGTCAGCAGTTGACTGGTCTGTTTTTCCTCTTCCATTTACCATAACACTTAAAAGATTCAAGGTCAGTCCCAGAGTCTCACGGTTTTTAACTTGCAGCTGGAAATTCCCCTAGCCCAGCTCTTGTAAAGCAACCAGTTTCAAAGGCTTCCACTAGGGGGAAACAGTTTCTATTTGTAATAGTCAATAGTATCCTCTTTTAAACAATCCAAAATTAGTTTCAATTTTCAGTTACTTTTACTCCTTTTTAAAGCAGCCGGAGACAGTAGAAACAATGTATTTCTCTTGTTTAGCTAGCTGTCAATGAATGTTCTAAACACTGTCAATGAACATCCCAAAAGACGTCAGTCCTGCTAGCAGCCCGTTTCCAGGGTCAGAGCGGCGGTATTTTAAATCTCTTCGCTCTCTCCCACAGGCATACTCAGTCCGCAACTTCCCCCTCTCTTCTCCTGCCTCCAAGAGGGGGTTTAATGTTCTTTGCCGATGGAAATTTAATCTTTTACAAAAGGCTTTCCAAGACTCCAGCTTGCAACTTCATTGCCTCAATCTATTTACAAAAGGGGAAGGTGGACTTCCTGTTTTGAACCTCCCCGTTACGGTACCAAATTAAACTTTTAGAAATCCAATTCTTCCGCTTCAGCTCTACTCACGGGTAATTACTTTAAAGTCAAATTGTCCACAGGAAAAGGTCACCGCTCTCCAGCAACAGCTATGCGGCTTCGCTCCATGGAAGAAGCAGATGATTCGATGCACCACGCCGCTCACCCCACGTCGCTCCAGACCCCCAAAAACTGGGGTTCCCCGCGAGTGGGGGAGGCACAAAAGGTGCCTGCCGAATCCCACGCTCACAAGCTTCTCCCGCCTGTGATTTTAATGGGTCTCCACCTTGTGGCCTGCCTTATTTAAAGCAGGACGTGGCCGGGGATCTCCCTCTTTGCCGCCTGCCAGCTGTTCCTGCTTTTCCCACCCTCCCACCCTACAAGGTTTTCGTTCCTTGACCTTGCTATGGAGCTTGGTTGGTCAGCGTTGAGGGGCCTGGTAGGAATTTTTCCACTTGGCAAATTGGCACCAGCCACTTGGTTTTCGCCTATCTCGTTGCAAATTGTCACAACCTTCTTGGTATTGGCGGTTAGGCATTGGGATAGTTCTGTAGATGGAAGAGGGGGGTAGCACCATCACCTGCCCCGCATATTGAAGGGTAGTCCGATAAAGGATTCCGGGGGATGTGGCCCTGTCCAAAGCATGGGGAGGTGAGGGTCTAAGGCACGCACCCTAGCGGTGACCCCAGGGAAGTTCCTAGTTTATGTGCATCAGCAGGACTCCCCTACTGTTAACCCTTCCCGGACTTCAAGGAGATGGGCTGAAGTCGGATATAGTTGGTTAGGACCAATGCCTAAGCCAATGCTGCTCATCACCTGTAACCAATAAAGTTGTGGCCTTATTTAGCCCATTAACCTTAATAATTGTGTCATATGTCATTATTTCCACTGGGGCGGGGGAGTCGCCACGCAACCCTATTGACATTTGTTCCATTTCAGCCCTAAGACAGCTTGCTCCTTTATTCATTTCAATTATGAATCGCTTCCCACAAAAAACATCAACAATACATATACACACCCTAGTTTCAAGTCCAACACAGAAGCATACAGGGATTAAAAAAAAAGATCTCTACTTTAAAGGCTTGCGGAAAAAGGAATGTATTCAATAGGCACTGAAAAGATAATCGAGAGGGGGCCTGTCTGATATGTAAAGAAGAATGTAGAGGCAGAGGAAATGAGAAGAGGGAGAGGGCAGGTCCTACAAACAGTGCCATGCAGAAGGAGACAGAGGAGAATCTTGCATGTCTTCAACACATGCCCATTGCCAGACTCAATTCTGCACAGCCAGCGACATTTCAAACATGAAAGCAGGACCATTTGAAGGCTGCTAAATCCCTCCAGCCCTCCCTCTCCCTTCTTTGCACAGAGCTGGTGTTCCTTGCCTGCTATGTGCTGAACTCATTCGCTCAGCAACCGCATGTCTTGCTCTGGTGTCTAGAGCAGGATGTGTTAGTAAACCGATGAGAACAGTTTACCCGTAAAGGATCTGGTTATGCAAAATATCTGCAGCTCAGAGATATTCTTAAAATGCAAAAGATTTAACAGGGAGACAGACTGCAGCTGTGGAGAGAAGGGGCTGTTCCAGCCTAATCTCTCAGAGCAAGGAAGCTCCTTTCCCTCTCAAGTGTTGTTCCCACTATTTATTTGATAATGTGCCCCTTATATTTGTGCAGTAATTCACTCCTTTGAATTTCCAACCTGCAAATGCCCATACACAGCGGTGGTAGTGGTATGTGTTGCTCGGGGAATATTAATTGCTTGGTGACTATATAAATATTATCATGATAATCATCACCACCACCAATAATAATACAGATATACAGTGATACCTTTGATTGCGGATGGGATCTGTTCCAGAGGTCCGATTGGATCCCAAGGTTTCCACAACCTGAGGCCTGCTTCTGTGCATGCGCAGACTGCTTCTGTCCATGCACAGAAATGGCCTACCGCTTCTGCGCATGCGCGCGTGGCAAAACCTGGTAAAATACTTCCTGGTTTGCCACTTGTGCATCCTGAAGTTTACGTAACCAGAGGGTTATGTAAATGGAGGTACGGCTGTGTATCATAAGACTCCAGCTGCCCTGAAAATGTCAGAAAACCATTCCGCCATCACAGTTTCTCACTGTGCCATGCAGAGTCCCGAAATCTGCAAGAGCAGGAAAGGGCATGGGTAGGAGAAGGTGGCAGCCCGGCCCCTCATGTTGGCTCAACGGGACCTGCTCTCCTCAGCTCCACCAGCTGGTACCGTTCAACACATCCAACTACCAGTGATGGTGGCAGCAGAAGTGGCCTAAGGGGGCCTGGCTTGTGCGGGCACACAGAGGCCCCTCATCAGTCATAGCCACTGACCATAGAGACTACACTGCTGGCACCGAAGTGCAGCCTTGTAAACATCTGGCACAAGTGCCTCCTTTGACGCTCAAGGCGGGCTGATGGAAGCCGCGTGGTTTTACCATATGTTGTCTAAGGCTCCCGCATATAACCAAGATGTTTTGTTGGTGAAGTATTGTCGCATACTCCTCTTGGCAACAGCTATTGTGGCAGCTCACACAGCCCTGCCCTTTCCCCATATTCCATCCACAGTGCACATAAATATAGGGGTAGTGGCTGGGGACATTGCGGTGGAATCAAATGTCCTTATTTTCATCTGAGGAATGTTGAGGAGGCATGATTCCTCTCAGTTTGGGGCTCAAAATGGTATTATTTAAAGGACCCCTGGACAGTTAAGTCCAGTCAAAGGCAATTATGCATTTGCGGCACTCATCTCGCTTTCAGGCCGAGGGAGCCGGTACTTGTCCACAGACAGTTTTCCGGGTCATGTGGCCAGCAGGACTAAACTACTGGTGTATGGAGGACCGTGATGGAAACCAGAACACACAGGAACACCATTTACCTTCCCGCTGCAGCAGTACCTATTTGTCTACTTGTACTGGCGTGCTTTTGAACTGCTAGGATGGCAGGAGCTGGGACAGAGCAACGGGAGCTCACCCAGTCGCAGGGAGTCGAACCACTGACCTTCTGATTGGCAAGCCCAAGAGGCTCAGTGGTTTAGACCACAGCGCCACCTAGGAGAGGGGCAACCAACTTGGTTCCCTCCAGATTAGGCCTGTGTGTGCACAAACATCCACAAACGTCCACACACACACACACACACACACACAGAGAGAGAGAGAGAGAGAGAGAGAGAGAACATCCTTTACATGGGCTGTGCTGACCGAGGGACCACAGTGGACCTTTCCCCCAAAGCAATCTGTGGGTGGGGCTAATGTTTGATTATGGTTTTTAACCCCTAATCAAGCATATGGTTTTCTCACTCTGTTTCCAAGAAATGTTCCGTGCATTATCAAGTATAAGCATGAGGAGGCAATTCGTGTAGAGACTGAAGCATTTCAGAATATATTTGCTTTCCTAAGCAGTTGCCTTCAATAGCATGCAGCGTGTTGTGTGTGTGATTTTATTTTATTTTTAAGTCCAAGACACTTTTCTTTTCAATTGCTCATGATGGTTAATCAGCAGATCAAGAGACAGTCTTCATCTCTAATTGGAGCACAACAGAAAACATAATGTAAAAAGGATAATCGGTGCAGGGACAGGCAATCATCTTATGTTTATTCCCCCAAAAGCTGCATTATATGGCAATGTTTACCGCACATTTCCATTCAGTGTCACATATACTCATTTCTAGTGTGTCTCTTATCCTGAGCTCTAATAATTAGCTTGCATGTAATTAAAAGCTGAATAAGGAAAAGGCAGTCTTGTTCAGATTATGCCAGGTTGTCACTGTCCCTTCTTCATTCTCCGCAGGAAACAGATATTCCTTTTTTCTGTTCAAATTAATCCACAGGCGCTTATTTACATTCCAAAGTGGAGTCAGATTTATTGCCCTAAATGCTAATTCTTCATTTCCTGTTTATTCAGGAGTCATGCAGCGGGGAAAACAACAACCTCCTGTTGGGAATTGAAGTCTCTATTCCTGAACATATTTCTATATACATACTAGCCAGTGTCATCTGCAGACTGTATGCTCATCATTTGATATAGAATCCTATTCTCCACTTTGATATAAATCTGATTTTGACTGGAAAGAGTTGATTGGGCAACCCTTGAGCAACTGCCAGGACGTCTTCTTTCCCCCACTGTTTCATTCATTTATTTTCTTTTAGAAAAGCATGTTTTGGAGATGGAAATTCCAACTCAAGCAAAATAACCAAAACACCAATACTAGAGGATACAAGTGGAACCTGCAACATAGAATCATAGAATTGTAGAGTTGGAATGGATACTGAGGATCATCTAGTCCAGGGTTTCCCAACCTTGGGTCTCCAGCTGTTTTTAGACTATAACTCCCATCATCCCTAGCTGGCAGGACCAGTGGTCAGGGATAATGGGAGTTGTAGTCCAAAAACAACTGGAGACGCTAGGTTGGGAAACACTGATCTAGTCCAATCCCAATCCCAGGCATATACAGCTGTTCCATAGGGGGATCGAACCTGCAACCTTGGTGTTATCAGACCACATTTTAGCCAACTGAGCTATACAGACTGACAACATGTTGCAGTGTTGTCTAGTCTCTAGCCAGGATATGAAATTCCTTTCTCCCTCCCTCCCATTTTTCTCTCATTCCCACTCCCAGCAAACAGCATGCTCAGTAGTCAATGGGCTGATTTGGAGGGCCTCCCTCTCCCTTTTCCTTTTGCAAACATTGATGTTTCCCCAATTCTGCTGACATATTGGTGGCATACGCAACGGCACTCAAAACTTGGAAACAGATCTGTGCGCAGCAAGCTTTCCCAAGCTATTCAGTGAAATGCTATCAATTTGCATCAAGAACGGTAATAATTTTGGGGAGAAAACAGTTCCCTACAATTTATCACACTTGTTAATTGCTTGCGGGCTATTTTTCAAGCAAATATTCTTAAAGCAAATCTGAAATCCCCCAGTTCTCAAACCCACACATTTTCAGGAAACACAGTTGTGAAGTTGGAAGGGATGCAAGAACTTGATGTAGTTTGCTCAATAATGCAATATTCTTACAGAAGTTGGATCAAATTGTTTGGCAGGATATCTGTGCTGCAGAATTAAGAGTCGCCATATGTCAAATTTTGAACACAGTATTGTGTTTCAGATCTCGTTATAAACTTCCTGATCTATTGCTTTCCCCCATAATTCAATTATAACCTTAGGGGTGGGGGGGATTCATCAAGGTGGCTCCTGATTTCTCAATGAGAGCCATAGCCACTGTTATGGGTGTGTGTACATGCCATTGAGCAGGATGCATCAGATTACAGAATATTTAAAAACCTATCTGAAAACTCACTGGAGAGCAGTATGACTACCACCACTTGAATTGTCTATAAACCAAAATATTTTGGAAGGGAATTACTGATTGTTCATAAATCAATGGGCAACTGATGCCCCAATGGGTACAGTGGTACCTCGGGTTACATACGGTTCAGGTTACATACACTTCAGGTTACAGACTCCGCTAACCCAGAAATAGTGCTTCAGGTTAAGAACTTTGTTTCAGGTTGAGAACAGAAATCATGGTCTGGCAGCGCGGCAGCAGCAGGAGACCCCATTTGCTAAAGTGGTGCTTCAGGTTAAGAACAGTTTCAGGTTAAGTACGGACCTCCAGAACGAATTAAGTACTTAACCTGAGGTACCACTGTATCAGAAACAACTTTATATGGCTCTGAACTGACAACATGTTAGATGGGGCCTGCTCAGAAGGGTCCCACTGATCCCACCCTAACACTAACTGAAAATGGCTTCCTCAGTCACAGACAATAATGCCTAGGTCTGTGAAGCCATTCATCATTTTAATTTTATTGAAATGACCCAGAGTTTTGCTATATCAGATGGAAGAATCAATGAGGGAAGTGGCTCCCCCAGATCTTGCCACTATAAGTCCATGGCCCAGGGGTCAGGTGGATAGAAGGAAAAAACACCTCTCTCCATATGAACTTACCTGGACCCTGTGACCATCATCTGAGGCCCTTCTTGGTGTGCCTCCTCCACAAGAGGAACAGAGGGCGGCAATACAAGAACGGGGCCTTCTCTGCAGTGGCTCCCTGCGGATGGAATGCTCTCCCCAGGGATGTTTGGCTGCCATCTTTATTGTACACCTTTAGACGCCAAGTGAAAATATTCCTCTTCAACCAGGCCTTGGGCTGATCGACATCTTGTACCCTTTTAAATGTGTTGTGGGAAGGGGGATTTTTGGTTCGTTTCATTCTTAGGTATTTGTCTTAGGTATTTTGTGTTTTTATTTTGTGATTTTATGTTGTGAACCATCCTGAGATCTAATAGCAGCAGCAGCAGCAACAACAACAGAAACAACAAACCCCTAGAAGCGTATTTGGGCACCAGTCTGTAGATGCTGAGCTCTGGAATGTAATATTTCTCTTTTGGGGTTTGTATGTAGCATTCCCAACTGCACACATCCTTCACAATTGTGACGTTCCCACAGCTAGGTGTTTCCATCTTTATTTTGGAACCAAACCACCTATGACTATAAGGGTCTCCATTTGTATGAGAAAATACACTTCCAGTCCCTAGGTAACTCCTAGGAAAATATAAGGCCTTCCTCCAAGGATTGGTTGGTTATTTTTATTAGGTAAAAGGTAAAGGTACCCCTGCCCGTACGGGCCAGTTGTGTCCGACTCTGGGGTTGCGTGCCCATCTCGCTTAAGAGGCCGGGGGCCAGCGCTGTCCGAAGACACTTCTGGGTCACGTGGCCAGTGTGACAAGCTGCATCTGGCGAGCCAGTGCAGCACACGGAAACACCGTTTACCTTCCCGCTAGTAAGCGGTCCCTATTTATCTACTTGCACCCGGGGGTGCTTTCGAACTGCTAGGTTGGCAGCCGCTGGAACCGAGCAACGGGAGCGCACATCGCCGCGGGGATTCGAACCGCCGACCTGACGATCGGAAAGTCCTAGGCGCTGAGGTTTTATCCACAGTGCCACCCATGTCCCTTATTTTTATTAGAACCCCTCCAAACAGTGTTTTCTTTTTCTTGAAAAAGAGGTGCAAGAACTCCCAAAGTTGTTGAGGTAAGTTCTGGTGAGTTCTGGCTGAGCAAAAGCCTTGCCTCCAAAAATAAGCTAGTTCAAACCACTGTTTTACTGGCACATTTTATAACATTGGAATGAGAAAATATGGCTTATGAAATATCTATAATAAGGGACAGGAAATTATATTATAGCAATTGACTGGGATACAATCAAATCTTCTTCTTTTTTAACAATCCCATGTGGCTTTATGTATTTTTCTAGTCTATTTTAAGCCGTGTACCTGCTGTTAGGAGCAAGGCTTCTAATCAAAATGGGGCTCTGTTTTATTCAGACCTTGAAGACCAAATAGGTAGTGTTAATTGGCTTTATGTCTGACCTGCTTGAACAATTCACAATCAGCCATTCCTTTGAAACATTAGCATTATTTGACCAGGTGGGGAGCATGTCAGATTCCCAAAGGCGTATAGCTTAAACAATTCCCATCGTATATTTTCTAAAAAGCAAAAGTGGAGTGTGATCATACCATTAAATTATGGGAGTATAAAGAATGCCTTACTGGAACTTAGAATATTTGTGGCCTTTTCCTGATACTGAATATGCCTAATGTCCAATTGGGAGGGGACAAAAAGCAATGACCCAAAGTGACTTTTGTGTATAGTTCTACCTGCAAAGCTAAGCTGGTCAAAAGCACTGTCCTAAAGCAAATGTATTCTTGCTAAGGGGGAGAAACAAATTAACAAATATGAGGGATTGGGCAGGAGTCCTGATGTTCTTCCACCAGGACATAATGTTGGCAGTGCAGAAATGGGCAAGAAACTAGGCATCCGAGTTGTACCAACCACTCTATAAATCGGATGTGGTGAAGCAGGGTAGTATATTGGTTAGAACGTTGCATTGGGACCTGGGAGACCAGAATTCAAATCCCCACTCAGCCTTGAAGCTCTTTGGGGGGACCTTGGACCAGGCACTGACTCTTGTGAGGATAAAATGGGGAGATGGGAAATCATGTGTGCCACTTTGAGCTCCTTGCAGGAAAGATGGAGTAGCAGTCAATCAGGCAAAACAGTGAAGAATAAACATTTGGTTTTCTGGCTATTGCTGAAATACAACTCCCATCAGTCCCAACAAGCATTGCGCCAATGGCCAAGGATGATGGGAGTTGTAGTCCAACAGCATCTGCAGGGCTCAAAGTTCCTCACTCCTGCTATACACGTTATGGGAAAGATAGGTGAAAGGGGACAATGAAGAGAAAAGGCTGGAAGTCCGTATGGGAAGAACTAACAAGAGCCGAGGCAAGGTAGGTTTTCTGGGGACTGGGTGGTAGAGGGATTACAGAACTAAAAGATAGATTTATTGAGTGGGGAAATGGGCATCTTGGATGCTTCAATCTCTGTGATGAGTTAGCCCTCCCAAAGCCAAAGAGATGATGATGATGATGATGATAGTAGTAGTAGTAGTAGTAGTAGTAGTAGTAGTAGTAATAATAATAATAATAATAATAATAATAATAATAATAATAATAATAATAATACCCCGCCCATCTGGCTGGGTTTCCCCAGCCACTCTGGGCAGCTACCAACAGAATATTAAAAGCACACTAAAACATCAAACATAAAGAACTTCCCCAAACAGGGCTGCCGTCAGATGTCTTCCAAAAGTCAGATAGTTGTTTATTTCCTTGACATCTGATGAGAGGGTGTTCCACAGGGAAGGCGCCACTACCGAGAAGGCCCTCTGCCTTCTCTTGAGGATTGCAGGGACACTTGATAGGCTCTGAGCATCTTGCAAGAAAGCTAAACATTTATTCCCTACGATTTCTCCAAAGAGCTCAGAGCAGATTATATATGGCTCCCAGGAGTTTTCCCCTCAAGACAGCATACAGGATCAAACTCGCTTAAGTTTAGCAGCAGAATGGAGAGTTTGTCAAATCAAGAAGTGAAACATAGACCCCCTTCTGTTCAGACTAGCCTTCCCAATTATGAGCCCAGCCAAAACACCCCTACAAAGTTCTTAAAATATGATAGTCAATGTGGAAGTCTTGAGAGGTGATTTTTATGTTGTCGTGTCCCCCCAGTCTGCATATGTGGTTTTAATGGTGGTTTAATTTTTAATTTAATGTGGTTTAATTTTAATGGTGTCTGAGATGATATCTGCATGTTTTATATGAATCCTTGTTAAAAAAAAGAGTCTTTTTCTGATTTATTTATCCATTCATTTCTACAAACACACACACACACCCAATAGACCACAGGACAGTTTACAGTGTCAAATGCAAATTACAACACTCCATAAAATATAACTTTTCCATTATTATTTTTTAGTAAACAACCTGGGCTAGTTTCTTCACACATTCACATACACGACTCTCTATTGAGAGAGGCAATAGGCATGATCAGAGATCAAGGATGCATTTAACCCAGGAAAATAAGCTCAAGGAGGATGTGAAACAGGGTAAGTAGTGGGTTCAGCTGGGGTGTGTGTGTGGCATGAACAGGGTCCCAAGAGCTAGAGTTGCATTGAGACACCTGGACCTAAGGTTCCCAACCTCTGTTCCAGAGGCAGCCCTTCAGTCAACTCATTGTTGAAAATCCGAGACAGCCGTGATTGATAGACCAAGGGTAAAACTTCAGCAGAAGCCTGAAGTAAGAGATTATAGACCTGACTGAAAATTGCAGTCACAGTATTCAGTGCCTAGTTAATGATGAGTGTTACCGTATTTCTCGCTCCATAAGACGCACCAGACCATAAGACGCACCTAGTTTTTGGAGGAGGGAAACAAGGAAAAAAATATTCTGAATTTCAGAAGCCAGAACAACAAGAGAGATTGCTGCGCAGCAAAAGCAGCGATCCCTCTTGCTGTTCTGGCTTCTAGGATAGCTACGCAGCCTGCATTCGCTCCATAAGATGCACACACATTTCCTCTTACTTTTTAGGAGGGAAAAACTGAGTCTTATAGAGCAAAAAATAAGGTAATTGGAGAAGAGGACTATGTGGAAATTGGCTCATGTTTGGATATGGGGCAGATCTGAACCTCTCACAATGACAGAAACCCTGTGTTGTGTTTTATATACTACTTAAAGCGCCAAGGACCTAATAGTTTATACATCCTTATATAAAGCAACTGTTACGCTGTGAAATTAACCACCTAAAGTTAGTTAAGTAACCAGGGGTAAAAACATCACCATCTGTTTCTATGAATATCGATTGAGAACAAAATGGATCATACTCTGTTTTTAAATTTATCTTTGGATATCTGTACTGTTTAGCCCTGTGCATAATCATAGCTACTGTTGGGTACGGTGGAGGAAAGAAAATCAGGGGAATTGAGATGGGGTAGCCAAGGAAATGAGAAATAGGTCGCAGCAGGGGAAACTGAAGCATGAGATACCCTTAAAAAAAAGGAATATGGCATTCTTCACAGTGAACATGATGGGATTGGCGGTAAGAAGAAAGTTTCAAAGGTTTTTGTGTTCTTTTGTGTTTGTTTTTGCTGTGGAGCTTGGTTCAATTGGAAACATGGTTTTGTTGAATCAAAGCACCATTGTCACCATTGTCCCCCTCCACAACCCCCACTAGTCCCAGTATTGCCAATCGCCGAGGTGATGAGAGTTGTGGTTCAGCAACATCAAGAAGGCACCATCTTTAGCTGTGATTCCTGCACTTCAGGGGGTCAGACTAGATGACACTATGGGTACCTTCCAGCTCTACAATTAATTCTATGATTCTGTGGCTATCCCTGACTTGGATTTTCCTGTGTTCTTACTGAACAGGCACCTCTGGGACATTTTTGCCCTTGTTTTTATTTTGCATTTAATCATTTCTACAGTATATCTCGATTGTATTTGTACAATAACGCAGCATTTGTTGTTGCCTCTGTGTCTGCTTGCTTAAATATTTATAATTTGGTCATGAATATTGGTCACGAAGAGCCTTTCATCTTGGTACAATTGCATGTAAAATGACATCTTTGCTGTGCTTTGTTAGCTAGACCATTTAAATCCTTTGGGATAATGGGCCTTTCAACACCAATCTATTTTTAGTACCGCAGTGTGTGAAAGAAAATCAAGTGGGGGGGGATCTTGGCATATTAATTAACAGGTACAGTCGTACCTCCTTTTGAATCTGGGATCCATTCCAGAGCCCCGGATGCTCAATGAAAGGGACGCTCGACAAAGTGCTGCTCTGCGCATGCGCGAAGCGCGATTTAGCACTTCTGTGCGTGAGTGGCAAACCCGGAAGTAACCCTTCCAGTACTTTTGCCACGGACGTTTGACGAAATGGACCCTAAATGGGGTGGACTCAAAACGAAGTACGATTGTATATTCAATCTTGGCCAGCAATGATTTTGATAATGGACTTTCTTATTTTAAGCATACCTTCTAATACTTAAGGAAGTTGAGGCTGAGAGATACTGAGCTGGACCCAACTAAGTCCTGCTCAGAGTAGACCCTCTGAAAACAATGTGAGTTAGTCACGTTCACTGAGTCCAATAGGTCTAAGTATGCCTTAGCAGTATTCAACCCAGTGACTTTGCCCAAGGACTTGTCAGGGGAGAAGAGAAGTCTTCATTCCATATCTTCAATATATTAATTTTTGTGTTGTATCCACTTAAGCACACACTGACAAAATATATATTTGCATATCTGGACTGTTTTGCTGCTTTCAAGAGAGCTGGTGTTTCCTATTCCTATAAATAGAACAGTGGCTCAAAAATACTATTCGCCATTATTATTCATAGTAGTATTTTTTAAGGGTTTCACATAGCCTCCCCAACCCAACCAGGGGAATGTCTGACCCAGATCATTTTAGGGGACAGGACTAATGCTCAATTAGGGTTTCAAAAACCTAAATCAACGTAAGGGCAGGGGAAGAAGAAGATGCCATCTCTCTCCTACCAGTCTACTGGTTTCTGCTTCGCCAACACATTCCTGCAGGAAATACACTTGTGAAGCAGACCCTACAGCCAGCAGGGTTGAATTCCCTGTGCAATCCTGCTCCACACTGCTTTGAAAGAATGTTCCCTGCAAGGAATGCATTTGCCAAGAAGGACCCTGTTGTCATCAGGGTTGAATGCTCTTGAGCAGAGGCCTCAATCCTGCTGGGGTTTACTTGGTGTGCTCCCTGTACGGAACACGCTGGTGAATTAGAGCCATGCAGCCAGTAAGACTGAACCCTCTGCACACCAGCTGCTGCATTTAAATGCTCACATTTGTTTTCCTACTGGGAAAAGGTTCCCTACTGGGAACAGGTGTATACTGCCAAAATGCAGTGCAGGGCTTGGAGGTTCTCTTGCAAACAGCCCTTTCTATTCCTCCTGCTTGGACTACTGCAATGCTCTCTACGTGGGGCTACCTTTGAAGGTGACCTGGAAACTACAACTAATCTGGAATGCGGCAGCTAGACTGATGACTGGGAGTGGCTGCTGAGACCATATAACACCAGACCTGCATTGGCTCCCAGTATGTTTCTGAGCACAGTTCAAAGTGTTGGTGCTGACCTTTAAAGCCCTAAATGGCCTCAGCCCAGTATACCTGAAGGAGCGTCTCTATCCCCGTCGTTCAGCCCGGAAACTGAGGTCTAGTTCTGAGGGCCTTCTGGCGGTTCCCTCCCTGAGAGAAGTGAGGTTACAAGGAACCAGGAAGAGGGCCTTCTCAGTAGTGGCACCCACCCTGTGGAACTCCCTTCCATCGGATGTCAAGGAAATAAACAACTACCTGACTTTTAGAAGACATCTGAAGGCAGCCCTGTTTAGGGAAATTTTAAATGTTTGATGTTTATTTGCATTATTATTATTATTATTATTATTATTATTATTATTATTCTGTTGGGAGCCACCCAGAGTGGCTGGGGGAACTCAGTCAGATGGCTGGGGTATAAATAATACATTATTATTATTGTTGTTGTTGTTGTTGTTGTTGTTGTTGTTGTTGTTGTTGTTGTTGTTGTTATTGTTATTGTTGCTATTATTCCCACCCAATGCTTCACCCACTGACATCTTCAGGTCACCCCAGGTGTCCGGTGGCTGTCTCCACCCAACTCTGTCAAAATATGTATCCCCCTGAATCAATTTAGTTTGGATTTCGGCTGAAACCAGTGCACAGCCTTCTTCTTCTTCTTCTTCTTCTTCTTCTTCTTCTTCTTCTTCTTCTTCTTCGTCACCATCCACAATGATCTTCTACCATACTTCCAGTGAGGTCAGGGTTCTATGCATGGATGGGGATTACCCCACATTATCCTCAAAATAAAACAGTGAGGTGGGTCAAGGCCAGACAACGTACCTGCTGCCAGGAGCTCATCCTACACTCCCTCTCTAGCATCAGACAGCAAAGAGAGTACACAAAGGACACTTCCCACTATGTGGAGTCAAAACATACACTGTCATGTGATAAGACAACAATCCCATGACTGCAATCATGGAGCTGGAATTCTAACACTTGCCCCAGTGGCACCTAATGAATTTCTTGGACGAATGGGGATTTCTACTCTGGTGTCTCTGGACAAAGTCCGCCATGCTAACCACTACACCGTGCTGGTTCTCCTAAAGCAAAACAAGATGGCACAGATATAAAATTGAATCGACTCGCAGCACATCCATTCTGATATGTTGCATAGTGCATGCTGGCTCTTGAGGAAAAGGGATAGGGACACCAAGTGCTTTAACTGGAGTGATTGCACTTTTCCTAGCACTTAAAGAAGAAGAAGAAGAAGCGAAAAGCCATTTTAAAAGGTAAGCCATCAGAAGATACGGCAAAGGAGAAGATAACAACATTTCATCATTAGTCTAATCAAGGTAGCAATCTAGTTCCATGGGGTGAGCCTGATTACTAAGGTGATGAAAGAACGGTGGTGGTGTCCATGAAGCAATTGTCCCTGGACTGGGAATTATTTAATTATGTCCTATAGCTAATCAGTGTATGTGAGAGGGCTAAGCCATAAAGTGTTTTGTGTTGGGAGGGGCATTTTTCACCGAAGATATCTTGGGGTGAATTGCATTGCTCCTTGCATGTGCTTTTAGGGTGTTGTTGTTTTTTTTTAAAAAAAAAAGAAATACTGTGAAGAGGGCTAAAAATATTCACTCATACAGAGCGAAGGCAAGAAGAGAGCCCTCACTCTGAGGTAGCTTTATGACATCATCATTTAGCTAAATGTGCCCCCCTCTCCCTACTACTGGCTAGTGTAGCTTTTTAAAAAGAAAACTCTGGTACTTAGAGACTTAGGAAAGTTAAACAGGAAAAAGATTTTATTTTACAGCAAAACTGGTAAAACAAAAGATGTGTTCTTGAAAAGAAACAGTAAACATAAATATATCATAAATTCAGTGTATGTCATAGGCTTCTAAACAAGATGGCCAATGTACAGTTTATATTCACTTCATTTCCTTAAGCTAGTTACAGAGGTGTTACAGCTTAGGTTTCACACTTGGGTTTTGAAACAAGTTAGTACTTTCTGTCAGTTCCCCAACCGTCTATAAATCTCACTCCTGAGGCTCCTCTTTTAATATACCAGACCAGGGCATCACCACACCCCTCTTAACTGGTTTGGGATTATTCTTCTCTCTCCAGAAGATCTTTCCCCTTCTTAATGAATTGAGATCAAATTAGAACATTCCCTCACAACTCTACTTCTCCTTTCTCAAATTCAGCTTCCAAGGTCTCACTTAGCTGTTATAGTATTGCAAAAGGCACCATCCACTGTCTTTAAACCTAATCCACCAGCTCAGAGACTTCCTTCTCTGGCTGTAGGGTGAATTACATACAGCTAAGAGGCTATACTCTTATCCAGCTTAACGCCAGGAACCCCACTCTCCATTGCTTCACCCCACCCATCCCATACTTCTGTTAGAATTCCTGCTCCATAATGGCAGTCATGGGATTTTTGTCTATCACATGATGGTGTATGTTTTGACTCCACAGAGTGGGAAGTGACGGAAACAGTATGTTAGTGTTATTGTGTTCCGTGAAGTGGGACTATTGTCCTTTGTTCGTTCTCTTTGCTGTCTGATGCTAGAGAGAGAGGGAGCCATGTTGCAGTGCTCCGTGTGTGTTTATATGTAAATAAAGTAGATTAGCCAAAATGCTGAGTTGCTGAGGTCTGTCACGCAAGCTGCGAAGACTCTGCGGATCCCTAAGTATGCCGATCTCTGTTGGCATTGGCCGTTGTGATGTTCGGGCAGAAGAAAGCTTTTGAAGCTCCCGAACGATCGACCAGGAAGGAGGGAACATGCTAGTCGGGCATGTGTCTCTACCAAGGTCCTACTCAAGTGTAGGACAAGCTCCTGACAACTCCACCCCCCTCTGACTAGCTGTACCCACAGCCAATCAGAGTGAGTCTCCAGCCCTGCACTCCAAGAGCTACACCAATCTGATGGAATTCTGTGGCACTGCATCGCTCTGGGCTGCCTAGATAGGTTGTGTGATGGTGTCATCCCTGATTGGCTGGGACCATGTCATAATGGAGCAATGTGCTTCCATATCTTAAACAGCACCAAGAGCAAAACAGTGCCCTGTGGCACCCCTCAGCACAACTACCAGGAGGTGGACACATAAACCCAGCCTCATAAGTAGAGGTGTGACCACTGTAACACATAGCTACCTGTCCCAACACCTGGAGACCTAGTCCATATTGAAAACCAGCCATAGAACAAGCATTTGGAAATTCCTGTGCATGCCTCAGAGTATGCTAGGCCCACACCAAAGGCTTTTGTGGACCCCCGGATTAGCACTTAGTTGCAGACACTCTCCACTCGAGTCAATTTCTTCCTGTCACCCAGTGAACATCAATAATATAATTTTCAGCATGATTACTAATTGATCTGCAAGCTGTGAAATTAATTCATTTGAACCAGGGATTCAAAATTTCAGATGATTAAAACAAAACAAAAAAAGACCAAAGCCAAAAAGCGCTTTATGGAATGATTGATTATAAGCAGTAGCAACTCTAACAACAGAGACGTTGGAATTAGTTGTCCTAATTCAGAGAGGGGGCTTTATTTGTTTTTGTGCTGTGCTATTGCGTTTGAAGCTATTAAATGACATTTACACTCTGTTATTTATTTTTTAAAACAGCTTTTTGGGGTGCTTTGACCCACTAAGCAAGTATGTTACCCAGCAGGTGTTAAGGAAAAGCGAGACTAATCATTACCATTTTGACTGTTCAAGGAGCCATTTCAGAAAATGACCCCTTAAAAGGTAGAGAAACTTGAATAGGCAAGGGCTTTGCTCCATTAATGATTCCACCCCCTTATTGCTTTCTTCGGTGGTGGGAGATTCTTACTAGAGATGGGCTTTGGCTTTTTAGCATGGTTACAGTATTTTTCGCTCCATAAGACACACTTTTTTCCTCCTAAAAAGTAAGGGGAAATCTCTGTGTTTCTTATGGAGCGAATGCGTGGTCCCTGGAGCCAAATTCACCATCAGATCACATAGCATGTCCATGGCTATAGCCTGCGCCAAAAAAAATCACACATCCACTGTTTTGTGGGGCTGCAATGGCGCAAAAACCTGGTTACAAAGGACAGATCCACATGGATTCTCAGGATTTTTGCATTGGGCTACCCCAAACTCACTGTCAATTCACATATCACATCTGTGGCCACAAAAATCATACAGCCACTGTTTCGTTCAGGATATTTATTTTCTTGTTTTCCTCCTGTAAAAACTAGGTGCGTCTTATGGTCAGGTGCGAGGAGGCTGGTCTGTTAAGGCAAATTCACAGAAACACAGATTTGTAGAGTTGGGGGGGAACCATGGGGGTCATCTAGTCCAACCCCCTGCAATGCAGGAATCTTTCACCCAACATGGGATTTGAACCCACGACCTTGATGTTAAGAGTTTCATGCTCTACCGACTGAGCTGTCCCTCAGGATGGATCAGTGCTCCACCCTCTGTCTGCCCTCAGCCAACCACCACTTGCTTGCCTTCTTCCAACCAGTCAGGGGTTGCATTTGCTCGTCATTGGTTCTGGCTGCACCATGTTATTGGTCTCCTTGCCTTCTGCCCTACCAATGGGCAGCAGGTGCCACTGGTCAGTTTCTAAAAGGAGTGGTGATGGATAAGTCCCCTGCTCACCTGTCTCATTTTGGAAACCTCCTTCCCCCTTCCTTGACTTTGTCAGAGAACTTTCAGATCTTTCTGAGAAAGCTCAGTAAACACCAAGCTCAGGGCATATTTCCAACCCTGCCAGTCCCCTGCTCTTCCTAGGAAATGCATTGAAGTGGAGGTGGCGGTGGCAGCATAAGAATGCCAAATTATAAATCCATAGAACCCAGGCAGGAATGACCGCTCCCCACATTAAATGGGGGGCGCCCTTTGCGTGGTCGCGCACAGCCCCCGGAACCCTGACCATTAGGTCAAGTCGTGACAGACTTTGGGGTTGCGGCGCTCATCTCGCTTTATTGGCCGAGGGAGCCGGCGTACAGCTTCTGGTCATGTGGCCAGCATGACCAAGTCGCTTCTGGCGAACCAGAGCAGCGCACGGAAACGCCATTTAGCTTCCTGTCAGAGCGGTTCCTATTTATCTACTTGCACTTTGACGTTCATTTGACCTGCTAGGTGGGCAGGAGCAGGGACCGAGCAACGGGAGCTCACCTCGTCATGGGGATTCGAACCGCCGACCTTCTGATTGGCAAGTCCTAGGCTTTGTGGTTTAACGCACAGCGCCACCGCGTCCTGCCCTAGAACCCTATGTGGCACCATAAGCAGAGGCTTGGCTTCACCTTCCCCAGGTGGGATACCTGAAGGTCTCCGCCTACCTCAGCCAGTTGCCCTGGGGAGGTGTTGCCAAGGTAATCAGGCCAGGTAGGGGGAGGGACCACCCTGCCCACACAATACGGGGAGGATCTCACCTGGGAATTGTCCGTTGGCTCCAGAGCTTCTCCTGCCCCTCCCACTTAACTGAGTTAAGACTTCTTTATGACCCCGGGATTCCCCAGGTCACGCGGGGCTACAGCCAGCCCCGCGAGGGTGTGAATGGGGCGTGAGCCCGCAACCCCCCCTCCTCCGGATGTCAGGAGTGGCTTTCTCCACAAGTACGTGGGCACTGCTACATCAGGGTCGCTGTTGAAGGGCCAGAAAGGAATTCCCTGCATTGGAAGGTTTGCCTTTCCCCGTAGCAAAACGTCACAACTTTGGTGGTATCAGGCCTTGGGCAGAATCCTTTAGTCTATCATCTCTAAATGGGGGTGGGCATGTAGCAGTGACCCACACACACCCTTCTCTTTGATGTGGCGATACCAGGGTTCCCCATTAAAGGGGTTGTTTTGAGGGGAGGCTTTGGCCGTACGCCTATAGGTTGTCATTGCTCTCCCCTGCGGCGACGGCATAATGGGGGCGGGCTCTCTCTGCTTGAACATATGTTCTCCAGAGCCAGCCCACCCCCCACCCCACATTGGATAACCCTAATGTTTTCCAGATCCCTGGAGGGGGACTGGGAAGGATAAATGCCCAATGCCTGAGCCAAGGTCTCACATCTGAAACATAATAAAGTTGTGGCCAATTTTAATCCCATGCCACGTTGTCTTGAGTCGTTATTCCACACGGGGCCGCTCAGGGTTTGGGGGATTCCAGCTGTCCATGCAAACGACACTTCTGGTCATCGGGACTGTTGTAAGAGAGGTCTGCAAGAGAATCTATACTGCCAATCCATCCATTATTGCAAAGGTTCGGTAGAGGGGCAAAACTGGCAGAGAGGGACAGGTGGCCATTGAAAGGTAGAAATCAGGAGCTGGGCCAAAGGGGCTGAAGGTCAAGGACGAAGGAAAGAAGGAAGGGGTCGCAATATTCGTCATCTCATCACCAAAGTGGCAGTAAGTAAGGGGAAACTCAAAGGCTTAGTGTGCACCAGAGTTCCTGGGGCAACATGTTAGTGATTCCTGCCCTATAGTCCTGCCCTATGGTGATGCTGAGGAACAATCGAGAGCTGGAAGGCCGGCCAGCTGCCACAGCAGCTCACAGATTGAGGCACTACAAGAGCCGAACGGAATGCTACATTCTTCAACCTTGAGTCCCCATATGTTTGTTCGACTACAATCCCTATCATGCTGAACACTGGCTAAGTTGGCTGTGGATAATGGGAGTTGTAGTCCAACAACACCTGGGGGGCCAAGGCTGAAGAGCATGCTGTGATTCCCTATTGAGATACAACGACTCCCTGCTCAAGCTCAGAGGTATTCTTCTCAATGTGCGTTTAACATCCGCTAGATATTTTTACAACATGGATATTTATTTTTGAAGTAAGCATCTTTTTCTTTACTTGGAAGTTCTGCCTTCGAAACCGTGCCACGTGCCTGAACAGTTTTCTTCACTTTTCAGTCCACACTGGGGTTTATGCAGATGCAATCTTTATTTTACTGCCACTAAACACTAGAGAGAAGGATTTAGAGAGATATCTGCCTTTACCTCCTTGCCCTGCTGCTGTGTGTTTTGCTGCATATTACGATAATAAAGGATATAGTCCATTTTCGGGTGTTTTGTTCCAGCCTCATTACCTTACATATTCCTGATATTGAATTTCATAAAGCATCCACCGGCAGACTCCTAGTTGATCAAATCATGAATTTTATCGCCCTCTCCTTTCATAATGATTCAACTTTCCACTCTCATCTTCCCTTAATGAAAAAAAATGCCACCACCAGCTGGGGATGCATTCCAATCTTCTTCTACCCCTTTTTTTCTCTGCTGCTAATGTGGTCTCTATTTTCATGGCTGTTGAACATTATAAGAATTTTTTAACTTAACTCTCACGGCATCAGGAGGGAAAGGATTGCTGCCTCCACTTCACAGATGGGGGCGGGGGGCAAATTTGCTGACGATTCCCTAGAAAAAGGTCTCTGTCAAATGTTTCAAAAGTAGGGGGTGGAATTGGGCCCCAAGTTTGTAGAATACCTAAAGCAGTGTAACATTTAAAAGACACTTACAGTACATGTTCCTTTTACAAAATATGTATCCTAGAAAAGGGAAGATCACAACTAGGAAAACAAAACAACAATTCACACAATTATGTTGTTGTTGTTTAGTCGTTTAGTCGTGTCCGACTCTTCGAGACCCAATGGACCAGAGCACACCAGGCACTCCTGTCTTCCACTGCCTCCCGCAGTTTGGTCAAACTCATATTGGTAGATTCGAGAACACTGTCCAACCATCTCATCCTCTGTTGTCCCCTTCTCCTTGTGCCCTCCATCTTTCCCAACATCAGGGTCTTTTCCAGGGAGTCTTCTCTTCTCATGAGGTGGCCAAAGTATTGGAGTCTCAGCTTCAGGATCTGTCCTTCCAGTGAGCACTCAGGGCTGATTTCCTTCAGAATGGATAGGTTTGATCTTCTTGCAGTCCATGGGACTCTCAAGAGTCTCCTCCAGCACCATAATTCAAAAGCATCAATTCTTTGGCGATCAACCTTCTTTATGGCCCAGCTCTCACTTCCATACACCACTACTGGGAAAACCAGAGCTTTAACTATAGGGACCTTTGTTGGCAAGGTGATGTCTTTGCTTTTTAAGATGCTGTCTAGGTTTGTCATTGCTTTTATCGCAAGAAGCAGGTGTCTTTTAATTTCGTGGCTGCTGTCACCATCTGCACTGATCATGGAGCCCAAGAAAGTAAAATCTCTCACTGCCTCCATTTCTTCCCCTTCTATTTGCCAGGAGGTGATGGGACCAGTGGCCATGATCTTTGTTTTTTTGATGTTGAGCTTCAAACCATATTTGAAGCTCAACATCAAAAAAACAAAGATCATGGCCACTGGTCCCATAAAACAAATGCAAACTGTCTTAAAGTAGCCAGATAATGCAGGGATCCAGAAATTATTTCCACCTGTCAATATCATGTGTTGTAAAGAGCTTGAAAGCACTGAAGCAGGAACAGGCAACTTAAGCAAAATATTACTAAAAACATCAACAACACATCCATATAAAAATGTCACATGAATGAAAAGTTACTAATATGTATTCGTATGATACTGCTTTAAACAATCATGGCTTCCCCCAAAAGAATTATGTAGTTTGTTAAGGGTGCTGAGAGTTGTTAATAGAATGTCTGAAAAGTTTGAATTACTACATTTCATTATGTGACAGATTTCTGGGGCAGAAGGCAGAGAAGCCAACAGTTAGGTGGAGTCAGAGACAATGAGAGGCAGAGCCAACTACAGTGGTACCTCTGGTTGCAAATGGGATCCGTTCTGGAGGTCCATTTGCAACATGAAAAGCCCCCAACCTGAAGTGCTGTATCTGTGAAGGTGTGCGGCACGATTTGGCGCTTGTGCGCATGCTCGAAGCACAATTTAGCGCTTATGCGCATGTGCGAGCGGCGAAACCCGGAAGTAACCCTTTCCGGTACTTCCGGGTCACCGTGGGATGCAACCTGAAAAAACATAACATGAAGCAAATGTAACATGAGGTATGACTGTAATTCTATTTTTGTCCCCATACTCCACCCTGCTGAGATCTACGAGAGCAACACTGAGACTTAAGGTGCAAGAAGTAAACGGACAAAGCCCCCCTCTAGACTGGTTGGAATTTAGAAGGGATGTGGGCTTTGGAAGAATCAAGTCTGAGGTTGGTGGGTCTATGGACAAAACTTTGCTGGCTATAGCCCCCCACGAGTTTATCGTGTCTATGTAGAATAAGCCAAAGAAACATTTTCCCCTCCAGTGGAATCTGCATGCGTAGGTTAGGGCCGACAAATTCACTGGGACATCCTTCCGAGTAAATATGCATAGGATCCGGCCTCATATCAATTGCCTATGTATTTCAGACATGCCACTGTATGCGTCTGTGTGATATAGCGGTTGCCATGGTAGGTACAGATTTTTCTATTAACCAGGAGGGTGAATAGACTCGTAAAACTCAGGCAACTGTTTAGCAAATGAATTTCAAATGAGAAATGTCTCGATTTGACCCTGATAAATAGAAATCTAATATTTTCATAAAAGTGCCATAAAATCTCCTCCTGGAATATAGATCAACAATCCTTTTTATTAAAAAAAAAAAAGTGTTGACGCCTGTCCAAATCTAAGAAAATGTATGATTTCTGGTATTCCCTTCATCTGAGGAGACAATCTGGGGGAATGTATCACACTGCTAAAAATATGGATAAGGAGGCGGAAGACTACAGCAATACCATTCGTAATTACGCAGGCGAGGCTGTTCAGGTTATAACATCCTCATTAGATTTAGACCTCTGACATCAGGCAGAATGTCTGAAAAGTTTAAATTACTACATTTTATTATGTGACAGATTTACATGCCGAGTTTTTAATAGCTGGCTTTCGCTGCTGCCCTGCACCATTTGCTCTGGAGTCATTTGGGCTCTACAAGGAGTGCCTACTTTATATGCATCCCAACAGTCTCATGCGTCCATCCCATTGGTTGCTGTGAGATGGAAATGTTTGTCACTCTGCATGGCCAGAGGGGTTACTGGGAACTGGAGGTTCTTAGGCAGAGCACAATGAGCACTCACACTTTACACGGTGGGGGCCCTTTGCGGGATCACATGAGGTGCTACAGTTCCCAGGGAACTTACTGGCAAACAGGGACTGGCCTGCCTCTCAGTGTTATTATTATGAAGATTCACGCCGAGCCTCAATAATCAACTTTCATTGCTGGGAGGTGGGGCCAGTCCCATTTATATATAGGGGGTGGAGCGGACAGTAGCCAGGCAGTTGGCTCTGGAGATTCACCCACCCTACCCTCCCTTAGTTTAATGTTTTCTTGTTTGCAGGTTAACTTTTTCTTCCTGTTTAGCGGGCACTGCTATGGTCTTTGACTGGTTGCTGTTGAAGGACCAGGAAGAAATTTTTATATGTATGTGTTTTTTGTAATACAGTGGTACCTCGGGATGTGAACAGGATCCATTCCGGAGCCCCGTTCGTATTCCGAACAGAACGTAAGACGCGACAGCGCATCTGTGCCTGCACGGGTCACGTTTCACTGCTTCCGCGCATGCGTGTGATGTCATTTTGACTGTCTGCGCATGTGTGAGCAGCGAAACCCGGAAGTAACAAGCTCCGTTACTTCCGGGTCGCCGCGGAGTGCAACCCGAAAGCGCTCAACCTGAAGCGTATTTATCCTGAGGTATGGCTGTATTTTTTTAAGTTGCCTGTTTCTGCTTCAGTGCTTTCAAGCTCTTTACAACACATGATATTGATAGGTGGGAATAATTTCTGGATCCCTGCATTATCTGGCAATCGTCAGTCAGGAGTCAGGAGTCAGCTCTGCCTGCTAAACAGCAGCCTGAAAGGGGAGAGGGCAGAATGACTCCACCTGCAGCTGATCAGCCTTCTCAGAGGAGAAGGCCCTGATGAGAACTCATTGGCACAAAAGAGAACCAGTTGGCTCTGCGTACCCTCCAACATTTCTCCGATGAAGATGGGGACATCTCATTCCATAATGATAATTTTGCTATTAATACCCCACACATCTTACTGGGTTTCCCAGCCATTCTGGGCAGCTTCCAACATATATAAAAACATTCAAAAAATAAAAAAAAAACCCTCATCCCTATACAGGATTGCCTTGAGGCAGCTGGCGGGTTGGATAACTCCATACCCTCCAACATTTCTCCCATGAAAATAAGGATGTCCTAAGGAAAAGCAGGACATTCCGGGATCAAATCATAAACGGGGACAGCTTCTCCATATCAGAGACGTCCCTGGAAAATAGGGACACTTGGAGGGTCTGGCTCTGGCCTTCTTAAACAGAGGTCTCATTAGGGTGAATAGTAGCAGCAGATCCTGATGTAGATTTTTGCTCACCCCTTCTTCAGGATTAAGTGTAAAGGTGAAAAAATGGTAAATGACCCCGTGGATGGTTAAGCCCAGTCAAAGGCGGCTGTGGGGTTGTGGTACTCACCTTACTTTCAGGCCAAGGGAGCCAGTGTTTATCCACAGTGTTTGTTCTGGGTCATGTGGCCGGCATGACTGAACTGCTTCTGGTGCAACGGGACACCGTGACAGAAGCCAGAGTGCACGGAAATGCCGTTTACCTTCCCACCATAGTGGCACCTATTTATCCACTTCAACTGGCATGCTTTTGGACTGCTGGGTTGGCGGGAGCTGGGCCGGAGCGGCAGGAGCTCACCCTGTCGTGGGGATTCAAACCGCCTACGTGGTTTAGTGGTTAAGAGCGGTAGACTAGTAATCTGGTGAACTGGGTTCGCGTCTCCGCTCCTCCACATGCAGCTGCTGGGTGACCTTGGGCCAGTCACACTTCTTTGAAGTCTCTCAGCCCCACTCACCTCACAGAGTGTTTGTTGTGGGGGAGGAAGGGAAAGGAGAATGTTAGCCGCTTTGAGACTCCTTCGAGTAGTGATAAAGTGGGATATCAAATCCAAACTCCTCTTCTCTTCACTGCTAGGGAAGAATACGCCATTTTGTGGTTTGCCTCAGGTACCAAAATGTCTTGGAGTGGCTTTACCAGGATGCTAAAACATGCAACCACAGTGACTGTTGTAACTAGTTTATATTATCATCAACAATGTTATTTTTATAAAAGGAATAATCAGGAAACTTCCTGGTTGGGCATTCGAAATGCTTATTGCTTAGCATGTTTCTTGAATGTTAGATTTTTTGTCTGTGTTGAATGCATTCAGGTATCCTGCGTTTTATGGATTGCAAGATAATTGTACACAGCGCTAATAAACCTTGCATTGAATTGAAGCTTCTCTATTTCATTTCCCCCAACAGGCCTTAATTGTAATGGGTGTGCCTTTCTTCAGGGTGAAATAGTAATCTTATAAATGAAGGTTACGTTGGCAAATTGGTTACAACAGGTGCTAGAAATCTCCATCTTTCCATCTTAATCAGTTAGCCGTCTCCTGTGCTGTAGACAGTTGCTTTGGGGAAATTAACAATATTGCTTTCTACAAGCCAAGGCATATTCCTCTGTCATTCATTCACTTATTTCTGGGTTAGCACAAAATTAAAAGTGTATTTTACAGGGGAAACTCAATTACCAAAGCCCCGGCAGGAACAAGTAGTAGTAAATAAACTAAATATGAAGCAAGTGTAAAGTGATGCTTCAAAAAAATAAAATAAAATAACTGCAGAGCAAATATACTGTGATTTTTAAACCCCTCACCCCCAGATTACATGGGGGAAAGCTCTTCAGTGTTCTCCATCCCCAGATGAGGACCAGATAGCATAACATCACATTTTGGTTAAAATCTGCACATTGTGATGTGTATGGATGGGAATGTGCCTGAGGCCTCATCAAAGGCTCAGGTTGTTAATCATGTCGGAGGGCAATTCCGGAAGATGAGCTTTATCAGCTCGGTCGTAATGGAGATGCTGACACAATGATCCCTTCGGCGCCCCACCCCCCATTTCCCAGACTTGTCAACCTTTTCCCAAGCCTCTGCGGGGGTCACCCTCCTCCTGCGGGGGCTTGGGAAGGAAGCTGCATGCCCGCCAGCCATATAGTTGGTGGGGCGCAGCTTCCATCCTAAGCTTCTGCGGGGATCGCGCTCCTCCAGCGGAGGCTTGGGAGGCAAGCTGCATGCCCACCAACCATATGGTTGACGGGGTGCAGCTGGCGGGCATGCAAGAGGGAAAGGGGAGGCCACCGGCAAAGCCACGCAACTCCCCCACTTGCTGGGGTGCCCCAGAGAGGCCAGCACCCTGGCGCAAAGCACCAGTAAACCCCATGGGAAAGACGGCTCTGCAGACCAGTGTAAACAGACTACACTGATTCTCAGACCGATCAGGGAATGCCAGAGGTAGAACCTGGGCTTTGCAGCATGAGAGCTCCCTTATCTGCCTAAAGTTGTGATCTGCCACCTCGCTCCAGAGACCTTTACATTCCTGGTTTTAACAAGAGGCTCAGCAGCTGTACGTTCTCCCATCCATAACCCCTTCTAGCATCCTCCTTGCTCCCTGCTGGGTGAATCACACAGCTGTAGTCCTGCTAACCGAAGCAGGTAAGAAAGAAAAACAGAAGAAAGGGCTGGAGGAGAACATGTGGCAGGTAAGCCTCGCTGGCTGCCAAATCTCCTCTTTCATCAGACAGCTTAAACGTTGGGACTTGATAGTGATGCTCGAAAAACTTATCGCCTTTCCAAATTTGAATCTAAATTGGTCTACGCTTTCCAGATGTATGCACAGATCAGAACTTCCGCTGTTCACCACCTTTAACACTTCATGAATGTTGCAGTGCGGTTCTCAGCTGAAAAAGAAAAAAAGAGAAAAGATAATAGTACGTGGTGCATATTTTGAGAGAAAATAGGTCTAAAGGTCTTCTTTAAAATGCATATTTAGATTCACAGAATCATGTGAAAATAGGACAGTGGCATGAGCCAGAAATGGACAGATTTCTCTATCCCTACAACCTATCTAGCCCCAAACCTCTTTAGCTTTTGTACGGCTTAAGAGCTTGGCTCCGATATTTTAAAGACCAGCCTTGCACCTGTGTAGGTCTTGCGTCCTACACAATGGCAACCGTGCCCTAAACAGTCATCTGTTACTGTCGCCCAACTCCTGTGCTTCCCTCCCCCACCCCAAAGAGCTGGGGTCTGAGAAATCTTGAGAGCCATCTGTACACAGCAGTAAACATAAATCAATCCGGATCTCAGCTAGCTACTTAACTTGTTTGAGTACGCCATCCACGCACCAACTTTCCTGGAACTGTCAGCGGAACAGATGGATGAAGCTGCCCCGTCTGCCAGCTTGGAGACTGTCCCGTGCAGGAACAAGGCAGGTAACGCACTTTGATTTGCCTCGCCGATACAGAGCACTTTAGAAAGGATTTACAAATGTTAAGACAAAGTTTATCTGACTTAACACCTCGAACCTCAGGCTGCTGGTGATCACAAGACAGTCTGCAAGAGGAATGAATGCCACTTGCTTTAATGGGAGAACGTTCTCCTCTCTTACGCAGCTTCTTGGGGATAAACAGATGTCCTTTAAAACTACCACAGCTGGTCACCTAACCTTTTTTATGTCATAGGCACCATGCGTCTAAGCTGCCCTCCACCATTCATTCGTTCGTTTGCTTGCTTCTTTATTTATTTGGGAATTCTGGCCACAAGAATTCTGCAGGCTTGGTATTTGCCTCACTTACTCTGACAACTCCTGCAGAGAGGCCATACATAATGGCTGTTCCCAGGCTATAGCAGATTATAAAATTAAGGAGTCACAAAGGAAAATGTGGAAATGCCATTAAAAATAAGCTAGATGTTATTGACTGGGATAGTGATTCCAGCAAACCACGGATCATGCAGCATAGAGGAGAGGAACCTTGGGGGAGGGGGGCAAGGGATGCCTTGCCCCAATAGAAGATTTTTGGGGACTGCACACTACCAGTGCATAGGTAAGATCACTCTTAACATGCAAGCATATTCACATGAACACACAGAGAGAGTCACCTGCAACCACACACCAGTTTCCTTTTATTTACACCTATTTAAATTTGCATAATAAACCCATTCATCATCCTATCATTATCTTAAACAGACTTCCCAACTTATCTTTCATTGGCATCCTATTTCATATTCTTTGGTTTGCTACATCTCCTTATGCTTTTCATATATATTTTTCATTCTTTCTGATCCAACACCATTTCCCCAAGGAAGCAGGCCTTTTTTTTAACCAAGTAACTCTGTTCAGTTTTCACTCTCAACTTCTCTCTCTCTCACTCACTCCCCCTCCCCAATATGTGTGTGTGTTTTAAAGTTCTTCTGATTGTGGAAAAGCAGAAAATACCTCAACAGCTGAACAGCCCTGCTGAAATTCCTAAATGCAAACGGCATCCCTAAAATTGTACCTATGCAGTTGCAAAATTCATGGACATGCTTTGCATATTTGCAAGAAACACAAGTCCACCTCTCTGTGGTGACATGCCCCTTTCTCATAATAATTCCTTTTGGTAGAGTTGCTTTTTTTAATGGATCTTCTCTGTAGGTACCCGTATAAATATAGGCACCATCATCATTGTCATTATTTTGTACCTGCTTGGGAACTGCTCTCACCACTCTAAATCCAGGGCTGGTGGATGGGGACTCTGAGGACAAGATAAAATCCAGCTGTTGGCTATATCTGACCTGCAGGTTGAGAATTGACTCTTGAGAGTCCCATGGACTGCAAGAAGATCAAACCTATCCATTCTTAAGGAAATCAGCCCTGAGTGCTCACTGGAAGGACAGAGCCTGAAGCTGAGGCTCCAATACTTTGGCCGCCTCATGAGAAGAGAAGACTCCCTGGAAAAAAACCCTGATGTTGGGAAAGATGGAGGGCACAAGGAGAAGGGGACAATAGAGGATGAGATGGCTGAACAGTGTTCTCGAAGCTACGAACATGAGTTTGACCAAACTGCGGGAGGCAGTGGAAGACAGGATGCCTGGCGTGCTCTGGTCCATGGGGTCACGAAGAGTTGGACACGACTAAACGACTAAACAACAACAACAACACAGTGAGTGTGATCATATCAGGGTGCTACAGAGTCAATCAGATTTGGCTGCATTATGATGCCAACTGAGTTCTGAGTTGGCCCTGAGTGAGGCCAATGTTTCCTGCACTGTATTTCATTTCTTCTGAATGGGTAGGGCCATTGGCTTACTTTGGACATTATGTGCACCCCGCCCTCCTGAAAAATAATAATCACAGCGTCGTGTACATAAAATAAACAGTTCTCAACTTTCCAAGGAAACATTTAATTAATGCTGGAGGCAAATGGCTTTTGCTAATTGAAAAAGAACCAAGCATAACATGTGTCTGCTTAAATAATTATATTTATGAGAAAGGAGAGGGAAGCAGAGGTGCTGTTGGGCAGTCAGTAATAAAAAGGACAATGTCACGGTGGACCCCGATTCGTTCTGTCACAGGGAATAACTTAAACCATGGGTAGGCAAACTAAGGCCTGGGGACTGGATCCGGCCCAATCACCTTCTAAATCTGGCACGCGGACAGTCCGGGTATCAGTGTGTTTTTACATGAGTAGAATGTACCCCTTTATTTAAAATGTATCTCTGGGTTATTTGTGGGGCATAGGAATTCATTCATCCCCCCCCCCAAAAAAATAGTCCAGCCCCCCACAAGGTCTGAGGGACAGTGGACCGGCCCCCTGCTGAAAAAGTTTGCTGACCCCTGATGACATACACCTTGCAGATTTAACATATAGAATAAGAGAACAAGAAGAACACACATTTAAAGAAGATTGGAAAATGTTTATTGAATACATGGGTGAAAATTGTGTACATCTGAAAACACTGGTAACTTTAAGATGAATTCAACAGTGCAAATAAGTTTTGATGAATGTAATACTGGAAAACTGAATAGTTTGGGTTATGTAAAATATGCAGGGATGTTTGATATACAAATCGAACCATTGAAGGGAAGTCGTCGAATTAAGATTGTTTAAAAGAATATTTAAAAATGTAAATTAGAAAATTAATACAAATTATTATAAAAAAAGAAAAAGTTGGATGGTATGTGCCATGGGAGAGCCCTCTTGTTCTCCCTGGTTTTCCACAACCATCTCATTGGCCACTATGAGAACAGGATTCTGGAACTAGATAGGACATTGGCCTGATCCTGCACGCTACTCTTCTGTAAGGATTGAACCTGAGACCTTCTGCAAGCAAAGAAGCTTCCTATTAGCGAAGAAAGTTCTGTTGCTCACACTCCAGCCTTTTCTTTATTATTTTGCTCAGCGCCTTTTCTAAAGGACAAAAGGAAGTGGCCATCTCTCTCTCTCCCCCCGCCCTCCCACTGTGTATGACAAAACCAGAGACAGTGGTATGTTTAACGCTGAGCGCAGTCCTCTGCCAATCTCTGAAATGTCAGTGCCTGGGCAGCCTGCTGGGCTCTGCGCGGAGTCATGGTGCCAAGTCTGCTAATAAAAAAGAATAAAGGTTAATGAAGGCATTGGGTTATTTATTAGCTGGAATGAAACCGCCTGCTTTTTATCTGTATTGTTTGTTCAAGGCAGAAGGTCTCGCCTTTGATTTTTAACACTATTTTATCCTTCTGTAGCATTTGGGGCTCTGTTACTAGCTAAGACTTAATGTTCTTTCATATATATATATATATATATATATATATATATATATATATATATATCCCCCATCCCCACAAGATGCATGGATTGATTATGGTGGGTCACCTTGAGAGATGATACTTCACAAGCCACAATGACTCTAGCAGAGAGAAGAAGGAGGTGGGTTGTTGTTTTGGCTCAGGCTACCTGCCAGTATATTGGGAAAGGCAGCCAGGCTGACTGGCCCAGGACTGGTTCTCACATTCCACTTTCTTCAAAACAAGAGCATCTTGGCAGTCAGAGCACAGCAGCACGGTATGGAAGTTGCAAAGTACAAATAGAGGTTGTGATGGCACATTTCTGCTGCACATTTGCCCATGCTCTCTTTCATACACTTTCATACACTTTGAAGTGTGTGTGTGTCTGTGTGGTGTGTGTGTGTGGCTTTTTCAGTCTGCGGACAACCTTCTGCAAGCCATGGGTCAAGGGAGGCAAAAATAGGCATGGTGGCTGCAGCAATGGGCATTACTTTTATCATTGTCCAGTAGGCTATATTCCTTGCCAAAGTTTCTGTGTGCACACTCCTACCTCCTTATTCCCACCCAGGTAAGCAAGATGCAATATCATGTTTCCAGGACAAATTCCAGCAAGGTAAAAGCTCTTGAGCAGAATGTGCAGCAGGGTCAGTGAGGGGCGTGGCTTGAAGAGGCAGGTGTAATGCGGTGTGTGTCCTGAGGTCCAGAGAGGAAGGCATAGAGCATGGGTAGGCAAACTAAGGCCCAGGGGCCAGATCCTGCCCAATCGCCTTCTCAATCTGGCCCATGGACGGTCCGAGAATCACCATGTTTTTACATGAGTAGAATGTGTCCTTCTATTTAAAATGCATCTCTGGGTTATTTGTGGGCCCGGCCTGGTATTTTTACATGAGTAGAATGTGTGCTTTTATTTAAAATGCATCTCTGAGCTATTTGTGGGGCATAGTAATTCGTTCATCCCCCCCCAAAAAAAAATATACGGCCCCCCGCAAGGTCTGAGGGACAGTGGACAGGCCCCCTGCTGAAAAAGTTTGCTGACCCCTGGCATAGAGGGTTGTGTTTGGCCTGAGGTTTCCCCGCCACAACCTGGCAGTGTTCTGGTCCTCATGAAGTGTTTTGACCCTTTCCCAGTATAACTTTGCTCAGGAAAGGCTATGGTCCAGCACCAAAGGTAGCTCTGTGCTCAGATAGTGTTGTTGTTGTTGTTGTTGTTGTTGTTGTTGTTGTTGTTGTTTATACCTCGCCCATCTGGGTGGCTTCCAGCAAAATATTAAAATACAATAATTCATCAAATATTAAAAGCTTCCCTAAACATGCTTCTGCTTGTCCCATGCCTAGAAAGCATGAGTCTGAGAAGTTTTCCGCTTGACCCACTGCTTGACCCACATCCTATGCCCTTTTAAAATGTGGCTCTTTTTTGGGGGGGTGTAATTGGGTTGTGGTTTTATTTTGATTATATATATTGTGGTTTTTATTTATCTTTTCTGTGAACCACCCTGATGCCTTCAGGTATAGGGCGGTGTATAAATTCAAGAAACAACAACCACAACAACTTTCTACGAATGGGTCCATGCGGTTTTCTCATTGGCTTGTGCAACGGTGCAACGGCACTTTTCCCCCTGGTGCCATTGGGCCTGCCCTCACTTAAATATAGTGCACCCACCTCACAGAACACCAATTCCACGAATTCCTACAAACTACTCCAGGTTATCTTGTGGGGGACTTGTGTGAGGGATAACTTAATAATTTGGAGTCTCAGGCAGGATTTGATCAAATAAACACAAATGATTTTATTAAATAAAGAAAGTTTATGACACAAAGTGAGTAAAACATAAGATACTTCAGATTATAATGTTATTTCACTTCAGTTCTTTCTCAGTTGTTGCACAGCTGTTGCCGCTTAATACTTTGGTTTTTAAACAAGGTAGTACTTCCTGCCAGTTACACACCCCTTAGACAACCTTACTCCTGAGATACTCCAAGTAACAGACCCAAGGGATCTCCACACCTCCCTTAACTGTTTTGGGAGTCTCCTCTTTCTGTAAAAGAATCTCTCCCCTCCTGACTGGAACGAGTCCTAAGTAGACTGTATTCTTACAGCTTCTACTTCACCTGGCTCAGCCTCACCTTCCCAATTAATTCCTGGCCTAATTACTCTTACAGGACACCACACACTGTCCTTCACACTAAACTCAGAGACTCCTTTCTGTAGCTTTTGATATATTCCTCAGAGTGGATGTTTCTACCCAGAACCAACTCTCTCTCTTCTCACTCCCTATCCCCTAACCTATTCTCCCAACCTCTATCCCAACCTAAAAAAAAAAATCCTCTCCTTTTCAACCCCCTCTCCTGGAACCCTGACCAATTGGAGGCTGCCATTCACTGACCGTTTGCTGGCAAGGAAAAACACTTGGGGACCCAACCTGCCCAGCAAAACAAACTTTTCTGTCACAGCTTGCTCCTTTCCCAGGGAAAACCTGCTCTCTCTAAATTGGAACAAACAGCAATCCACGGAAAACCTGATCGCTGTTTGCTCCGAATAAGTGCTAAAGAACAGCTTTCCCTGGAAGGAGTGTGGATAAACCCAAAGAGTAACAGGAAAAGTCGAATTACCGTATTTTTCACCCTATAGGATGCACTTTTCCCCCTCCAAAAATGAAGGGGAAATGTGTGTGCGTCCTATGGGGCAAATACAGGCTTTCACTGAAGCCTGGAGAGCCCCACCGCCAGCCTCACAAGCTCGGGGGACAGCGGGGAGGCAGAACGCCGCCATCCCGCTGTCCCCCAACTTTGTTAGAAGGCTGGCGGGGGGGAAGCCTGCTCCTCCCCGTCGCCAGCCCCACAAACTCGGGGGACAGTGGGAGAGGCGCAGCGCGCCTTTCCCGCTGTCCCCTGACTTGGTTAGAAGGCTGGCGGGGGGGGGGAGAAGCCTGCTCCTCCCCGTCGCCAGCCCCACACATTCAGGGGACAGCGGGAGAGGTGCAGTGCGCCATCCCGCTGTCTCCCGACCTGGTTTGGAGGCTGGCGGAGGGCTTCCCCCTCCCCCAGCCGCACAAGCTCCCAGAGCGATGCTGAAGCTGCCCGCAGCTTCGGCATTGCTCTGGGTCCCGTTCTGAGGGCTGGGGTCGGGGGAAGCTTGGGCTTCCCCCACCCCAGCCCCGCGCCTGGGGGGGAAAAATAATTTTCCCCCTTTATTCCCCTCCCCAATCTAGGTGCGTCCTATGGGCCGGTGCGTCCTATAGGACGAAAAATACAGTAATCCTCAGAGCAGAGGGTACTATATTGGTCCTGAGCGATGAGTTTGTAGTCACTAAGGTACTTTAAAGCCAAATGCAGTGTGTACATATTGTAACATAAAAGAATAAAGAATAATAAAAAGAATTTTGGATTTCTAATCACCAAACTGGGAATTTATCAAAGTCTAGTTCCACTCCCACTTTCTTTCCATTGAACTTTAAACACTAAAACCTGGATGTACTCCAGCTGCCTCTAAGAACGTTTTTCTACATCAAAATCCATCTCAAGGAGAATAGGGACAATGAAAGATGTGATCTAGAGGCTGATACAAATATAATATAGTGTGTGCAAGATAATGTTGCGGAGACTCAGGGGATACAGTAAAGGTTTTGAGAGATGTATCAGTGAGATATTTCTGCAAAGACTCAGAAGAGATAACAGAAAATGAAAGGATAATCTGATATCAAACTGTAGAAAAGTGCAGTAAGAAACTGCATTGTGAGGAACTGGATTGAGGAGATTGAGGAGCAAAAGTTAGAGAGACTGCCTGGACATGCCCTCCTACCACATTTGTTTCACGTAAGTTTTGTTTTGTTTATTAGATTTCTTATATGCCTGTTGCTTAAAAAACAAAAAAATAAGACAACTTACATCAGCTTAAAATATACAAGGCAATAATACGAAACAATGTGAATGTCATAGCAGCATCACCAAACCATCCTGGTAGACAACACGTCAGAGGTAATCAAATATAAAAGGTATAAAAACAACCACCACATCCCATCAAATGAGCATATTAACCCAGCACTGAAGAAGAAGAGTTTGGATTTTATATCCCGCTTTATCACTACCTGAAGAAGTCTCAAAGCAGCTAACATTCTCCTTTCCCCTCCTCCCCCACAACAAACACTCTGTGAGGTGAGTGAGACTGAGAGAGAAGAGACTTCAGAGAAGTGTGACTAGCCCAAGATCACCCAGCAGCTGCATGTGGAGGAGCAGGGAAGCGAACCCGGTTCACCAGATTACAAGTCCACCACTACACCACACTGGTGGCATAGTGGGTGCCAGGCAGTACTTCCTGGGGACAGCCTTCCACATATGAAAGGCCGTTACTGAAAAGGTCCTCTTCTCTGTCACCACCCTCTGAACATTCCTTGGGAGGTGACGCTGTGGTTGAATGTTGTTGTTGTTTAGTCATTTAGTCGTGTCCGACTCTTCATGACCCCATGGACCAGAGCACGCCAGGCACTCCTGTCTTCCACTGCCTCCCGCAGTTTGCTCAGACTCATGTTTGTAGCTTCGAGAACACTGTCCAACCATGTGGTTGAATATTCGTTGACTATTCTGGTGCAACGTTCAGGGAAGGGCTGCAGCTCAGGGGGAAAGCATCGTTTTGCATGCAGAAGGTCAGAGTTCAATCTTGGGTATCTCCAGGTAGAGTGGCAATTATTCCTTCTCTGGAACCCTGCCGATCCCCTGCCAGTTGGCTAATACTGAGCTAGGTAGACTAATGGTCTCAGTATAAGGCAGCTTCCTACATAGGAAAAACACACTTATTTATTAAAGTTGTATACTGCCTTTCATTTGAAACACCAAGGTGGTTTACAGAGCAAGAAAACAACAGCAACATCAACAACAACAATATATAGCAATAAAAGCCACTGAGTCTGCTTATACCAAAGCAGACGCACTGAAATTAATGAACCTAACTCCTGTATGTTAATTTCAATAGGTCTTTGTTTTTTTTAAGTAAGACTAATATGTTAATCAGCAATGCTACAACATCACTTTCAATTGCAGTAGCTAGAGATGTCAGGAGCCAGTGTTGACAATCTTGAAAAATGTGAATTAAAAATTATGTTTTTCAATTGCTGGCTGAATCACCCAGCAAGAGGTGCCTAGATGATCTCCTGAGGGAGATCATTTTGTTTTTGATTGTTCCAATACAAAATATACTTTTAGATTTCTTCTCCCCTACCCACCACCCAATGCAAATTAATGTGGGAACAAGATGGAATGCAGTAATGAGTGTGAATTCCACGTGTCTTCTTTCTTGTGATCACTTGTAGCCAGGTAAGATTGTCTTCCATGAATATGGTCTTAACAGTGTGTCCATATGTGACTGTGGAGGCCAATTCTGGATCCACACGTCCTTTCACAGCGGGGACATAGGTTTCCAGGTGGGAGTTGATCATGGTGAGGGTTTGCCAAATGTGCCTTTCTCTTAGCTGGCTTCTCCCTTTCGCCCTGAGTTCGGGTTTCTTCAAAGTCCATGATGCCTTTGGTATAAGCTATTCTCCACCTGGAGCACTTGCAGACCAGTGTTTCCCAATTTTCTGTGCTTATACTGCATTTTTTAAATATATATTTGCCTTGAGAGGATCTTTAAACCATGTGAAAGTGGCTTGGACCAGAAAGATCTGATTTGCAGCTACACTGTTTTTCATTGGTATCAGAGACAGGGCAGGTGTGTCATATGGGGTAGGAAGAGAGGCATACTTACTCCTGCCTTTGCTCCTCCTCTGCATGAGTAAAGGAGCAAACAGTGGAGCAGACAGTGGATTGAGTTTTCTGAATTCTGTGCACTCCCTCAGCTAAACTTTACTCTCTCCTTCTACACCACATGTTTTTATTTTTCCTTTGTGTTAACATTCATGCACACAAAGTCAATACCCCACAGAAACAGAATGTTCTGCCACTGGTGTATATATAAAAATGACTGATGTAATTCTTCGTTGCAGCAGATAAGTTACTAACTTCAAGTTCGTGTTAGCTCAAACATTCATTGATCACCAAATCGAGATGACAATACAGCACCACTAGCAGCCCGGAATGGATTGTGCTTTTATAACCCCAGACTCAATAATCATTTCCTGCTTTTACAGGCATGGCAGATAATTATTTGCACAGGAGTTAGCAGATACCATGGGTGGCTAACTTCAAGAAGAAATATTAACTCTTGCCAGGGTATAAGACTTTTGGTTGCCATATCTTGGAAATCCAAAATACCAGGAGATGGGAAGGTTCTGGAAGTGGGTCTCTCTCAGTCAGGGAAAAGACCCACAGCTGATCCAACAGGCATCAAGGGGACATAGCCCAGAGTCTTTGGGCTGGTCTAGGATTGGAGGTGTCAGGGACTGGACTGATGAGGAATGGGTGGAGACCACCGCCCACTCCTCCAGCACTTCCCGGAGAAGAGGGAGACAGTATAGATTTACAACAGTGGTTTGCAGAAGGTCACAGTTCAGAGGCTGGTGTCACGGTCTGATTCACGGGCAATTGAAGTCCTGGCAGGGGACATCAGGACCGGGGTCAAGATGGCAGGGTGGGAGCAGGAACAGGGGTCCAGAAGCCAGGAGTCAAGAAGCCAAGGGTCCGGAAGCAAGGAGGCACAAAGTCAGGGATCCAATGATCAAGAAGCAAGGAGTCAAGGATCAGGAAGCGAGAAGCCAAACACAGCAAGGGAGCGTGTTGCTGTGGCAAAGAGCTGAAGGGAAATGCTGACCTTATATTCCTTCCCAGCTCTTGCCACCAGGTGCTGTGAGTTACCAATTGACCTCACCTGTGAGCCCGTGCCTTGCTTGTTCAGAACAAATTTAGGACTTTGCGGGACTGGGGCCTTTCTATTGGTCACAGGGCCTGGCTCCTGCATGCACACCTGACAGCTGGAGAGAGGAGAAGCTGGGATATATTGGGTGAGGAGTAGGAAGAAGAAGCAAAAAGGGCGAGACAGCTGACACAGTGTCTTTAGAAAGCATTGCAGACTCCCCTTCTCCCAGAACCCGGCGAGCATGGAAAGTAGGAGAATAGAAAGCTCAGAGGCAGAAAGCACAGATCAGCCAAAGTAGGGATGATGTATAATAGGAGAGACAGAGGGGGTGGGGCTTTACTTGGAGCAACGCCATTACTGCAAGAGAGGCACTTTTCAAAGTCCTAATGGGCACCAATTGCCAGTGTCTGAGGGGAAAGCAAAATGGCTTGAAGAAGGAACTCATATCCGAAAGGCGTCATTTATTTATGTTATTTAAAAAAATTCCACAAAATAAAAGGCCTTGGGGGAGCCAAGGGAGACCACTAGGCTGCCCATATTTGTGACCACTAAGCCAAGCCTCTTAAACTTTATTGGAGACCACTTTCAGAAGTCAGTATAAGACAGACCTTACACACCTGTCCCAAATATCAAATGGAACTATATTTTGGTAACCATCATTTTTTGTAGAGAGAACATCACAGCTCCCTCAAGTCCATCTCAAGAAACTCAGAACCTTTTCTGCTTTAGATTCAACATGGATTTCCCCCTTTTTGTTTAGTTGTCAAAATTAGATCTCATTAGAATTTGGAGAGAGTTTGGAAGGCAATCCCTTCCCCGTCCACCCATCAGTTCTCCTATTTCCAAATGGCTGGTAACTCCAAATTGTGTTGCGTTGTGTTGCTTTATTGTACAGCTTTCACATTGCCGATGACAATATGAAGGTTACAGTTGTTATTGCTTCAGTTTCCAGCAGCGAAAGGAAGATCAGTCACTATTATACTCAAACAGGAAATTGTATATAATGATAATTATTAGATATAGTTTTCTGAACACAGTAACTAAACTACAGCAAGCACCCAATAATAGCTATTAAAAGAGCTTCCCCAACACTCTCATTTTCCTTTTTTATTTTTATTTTGGATGGTCAGACCTAATAAAGCTTTGTGCTTGAGTTCAGATAAATGCCCTTGATCCTAATCCCTAGAAAAGTCAATGCCTCAGGTTTTCCCAGAAGACCTCGCAATGGTTTTGCCACTCAAACCCATTTCTTGTGCTAGGCCTTAGCCTTGAGAAATACAAAACAATATCAATACAATGCAAAATAATCAATGCAAAATACAAAATAATTCTAAGCATGGAAAGACCCCTTCAACATTAACTATATCTCGACACCACGTGTAAGGTCCCACCAGACTAGGGTGGGAATTTGGTGTGCATTCTGCAACAGTTACAGATAGGTAGCCGTGTTGGTCTGCCATAGTCAAAATAAAAAAATTCCTTCCAGTAGCACCTTAAAGACCAACTAAGTTAGTTCTTGGTATGAGCTTTCGTGTGCATGCGTATCTGAAGAAGTGTGCATGCACATGAAAGCTCATACCAAGAACTAACTTAGTTGGTCTTTAAGGTGCTACTGGAAGGAATTTTTTTATTCTGCAACAGGTCATTGATGCAACAATAACTTATTAGCAGTGGATTTATACTGGACCGCCCACATATTCTGCTTTGTTACTTGTTATGTGATCCTTCCCCATAAATATCATTGCATTATTGCTATCTGAAGGACTCTCTTGCACTGTGGGGCAACAAAAGAGGAACAAAGAACCTTGGAAGGTATGAGGTATATAAAGTTGCAGGATTTCAGCTGCAAGCTGTAGTGAATGCCTGATTAGGAATGAACCAGTATGTCTATCCCAGAACCTTTGCAGTACAACTACCCTGATACCATTTGCTTTTGCTTTATTGTGTATTTTTATTTATTTATTTGGATTTTTCCTGTTGTGAACTGCCCTGTAATCTTTGGCTAAAGGGCAGTATTCAAATTTCAACAACAACAACAACAACCAGTCCCAATGGGCACCAGCCAGCCATGCATAGCACGACACAACAACTGATTTCATCTTGTCCCTCTCTTGTCCTCTATCTCTCTTAATACTACGCTCTTTATTGGCTTACTAATGTAGGCGGCCATTTTTTTTTAAAAAAAAGAACGATTTGGCTTTCCCTCAAAATGATGGATAATCTCACTGGGAAAGTTTGACAATGACAGACAGATACATCGCATGTGAAGAGGTAATAGGAAAAGCAGAGGCGTTGATCGACAATGTGATGGATAAGCCCTTAAAAGCTTATCCAGATTAACGCAAGAATCTCACACTCTCTTAAGCGGTATACCATCTTCCCTACATGTGTTATGTTGTCCTACATCCAGCTGAAAATTTTCTCAAGACTCTGACCTTGGGGGAAAACCGCTCCGGCATTATAAGAAATCAGATGACAGATAGAGGGTTGTTTTCACAAATGTAAGTATTTATTTCAGGGTTTCAGAGTTTCTTAGGTCAAAATTGGGATGGGCAATATCTCTTGATACCAGCTTTTCTCCATTCCTCTTTTTCCTAGACTTAAATTCAGTTCTCCGCATTCTCACATCTGTTTGCATTTTTTAAAAGTCCTCACAAAAAATCATCAGCGTTTTAGTGTGCACATCTTCTAATGTGTGCATTTTTGCATGCACTCTCCTCCTATATAATGTATGTATGTGCACTGGTTTTCACCAATGCATGCATTCTTATGCACACTTTCTCCTAACATACGTACACATTTTGCATTGGAGAAATATATCACAAAATTCAGAGAAGTGCAAATTTCAAAGGATGACTGCGGTCTGGCTCTTGCATTGTTTTGGGAACAGCATTAGAATGAAAGTTCACATTAGAATGAAAGTTAATACCGAGCATAGCAGAAGCATGGCAAATTAGTTCAGACTTCTCCCTTCAAACGTGGTTGGGAAAAAGCTCTGCATGCCGCCACCTCTGAAAAGCTACTCATTAAGAGTATTAAGAGGCAAAACTAGACCAACAGATTATGCAGACGCATAGCGGCTAATTTTGGCATATATCAAGGAACAGATTCATGATTGGCAGATTCCCACTAAGTTTGAATTTATTTGGTATTGATCATGTATGGCTATCCATTTCTACCCACCTCCCACTCTTTTGTCAAGCATATTCATATTTTGAGCTGACATTATTACATAGTGTTTCTTCACCAGTCATATGTCCCAGTTAATGTATGTTGTCTGCTGAAATGATGAATGCAATGTTGTCTTGGGGTTGATGGTTGGGTTCCATTGAGATTTGATTCGATCATTCAATAAAGCTTAAAAATAAAATAAAAATGTGAATTTTTTTTTCAGCTGATCAATTCTCATGAGGATTTTTAAAATTTTAAAAAACCCACAAAATGCTGCAGAAATGTGCAGAACTTAATCTGAGACTGGAAAAAAAGAAAAGAAATGGAGAGAAGCAAGCAGATACCTTCGCTCCTAGTTCAGACAAAATCTGTATTTATGCTCTTCCACACAGGTCGTGGTTCCATATTCTGCATGAGGAACCTTCATATATTTGAAGACTGCTATTGTCACACATTCTCTTAGTTTCTGATTAATTCTTTGAAAATGGTGTGTGTGTCTGTGTGTGTGTGTGAAAGTAGCAGCCACACAACATATATCAACACAACAACCCCCTATAGCTGCTGAAATCACTGAAATGAACCTACTTTTTATCTTCCATTTTCCGCCAAACCATAGCAGGATGTCAAAAGAATAGTTGTTTATTTGAGAAGCTTGTAAGTGAGCTTTAGATTAATGTGAGCAAACTGTTTTGTAAAGGCTGGTCAGGAAGAGGAAATAAATAAAAAAATCTTTCACGGGATGGCCCACTATTCAAACATAAGAGAAATAGTGAGATGTTTTTCAATTATCTACTGCATGGTATTTTACGTTTTTTTAAATAGAGAAGGGCCCAGTTCTCACAATTTGTAATAATCCTTTCAGGTTTTGGATTCCCACCCCCACCCCCCAACCTTCTCACCAGAATCCTATAATTTTATAAACTTTGTAAAATGTGGACATTTTAAAGGAGAGGCCCATTAGCGGTTAAGGACAACAGACCTGCCTGTTACTCTTTATTTTGATAAAAGACAACAACCAAACATCATCTGGGCACTGACGCCCATAAAAAGACACATTTCACAACAGGGGACTGCTAATAATGCTACAACTGCTTTCAGTGCAAGCATTACTTATCTTGCCAACTGCCAATTTGCGGTATGTATTTTCTTATGACTACCACCCACAAAACTTTACCTATAATTTCTCTCTGCATTTGCTTCCAAAATAGGACACAGGATGGCAGTTGCCAGCATCATTTATTTTAATTGAAAGAATGGGAGGGGAAAACTTTTTATATATCGTTGCCAAATAACACCAGGATAGACGTGTGTGTTCTGTGTGTGTGTGTGTGTGTGTGTGTGTGTGTGCGTGCACACGCACACGCTTGAGAGAGAGAGAGAGAGAGAGAGAGAGAGGTGAAGCTGAATCACCACCACCAACTCCATTCATTTGAATATCAAATAAACATCAGCCTTCCAACCTTGCTTCCTCTTTCCCACAACCTTTAAAGCACTGTTTCCTAAACTTGGGTCTCCAGCTGGTCTCCACTGGTCCTGCCAAATAACACCAGGATGATGGGAGTTGTAGTACAAAAACAGCTTGAGACCCAAGTTTGGGAAACACTGCAAAGGGTCTTTGTTGCTGGTTATTTGGCAAGAACAGGAATGTTTTATACAGTGCTTTTTCTGGGGGGTACGCAAGGGTACGCATACCCCTAAACATTTTGTGAATCTAAGTCTGGCCTCACTGAGGGGCAGTATTTCAATATGAGTTGGAAAATGAGAGTAGCTCTAAACATTTTTTAAGAAAAAAGCACTGGTTTTATAGATATTGGAGAAGGCTCTAGTCTTCAATAGGAGCCTTCTGCTAGAATCGGCGAGACCCCAGTGTTAATTCTGTTAACGGACTCATAATTGAAAAGGCTCCTTAAACCTTCACCTTAATGTCAAAAATGACATTGATTCCCTGACACTGGGCAATGGGAGTGAGTTGCTGAGTGGCATAAATGGAGAAATCTGGCAATAGGTTATACAGGAAATCCAAGGTGATGGCAACTTTTCCAGAGATCTTCTTTCCAGGGCAAAACAGGGGACTGATAAAGCCTTGCCCTTGAGGAATCCAGTCTCAGCAATTCTGCAGTATCCACCCACTTCTCAGGGGCACAGGCAGCACATTAGATGTTTGCTTTCCGACAAATGGTTGGCTGGGGATTAACTGTGTTATGGGCATGGCTGGTGGCAATTTCTGAGACTAAGATCTGTAGGAGAAAGATTATTAAGGAGGAGTTTGGAAGGTGTCAATTGGGCGTGGGGACGGGAGCAGTTATTTTGTTCCCTCACTAATGATGGCTGGATATGTGGAATTTTTATTCAGCTTTTGTATTTGCATTTTATTTGTAATGCCTTTTGAATGTTTAAGATGACATATTTGGGTGTTATTTTGCCCATAATTCTGGTTTTAATGTGGATCTTAATTTGATTTTTCATTTGCAATGTTTTATTTTGATGTCTTATAATGTTCTATTTAATGTTTTAATAAAGGTCATAAAGAGATTTATTTTTTGAAAATGCAAAACGGTACAGAAATGTACTGTCTTCACTGCACCTAATCCTACATGTTTAATTTCGTCATTGTGGCACAGTACCAAATTTTATTGTATTTCTTTATAATCGTGTTGGTTTTTTATCTATAAGAATAAATATATAACAGAGTATCCCTCCAACCTCATAAAAGGTATCTGGTTGTACATTAACATAAATAGTTCTTATTGAGCCATACAAATTATCCATATGTCCAGCATATAATGTCCTAGGAACAAAACAAAAGTTTATCCATCACAGAAAGTCATTTCAAAGGAAAAACAAGCCATACTGAACAGGACAGCCATATCTGCTAATATGGTTTGGAACATTGGTTTTCATTTGTGTATTAAACAAATGTCCAGCATATTGCATATATTTTGTCTGATTTTTCTGTTCCATTTCCTCTGCCACCTAATTTTATCTCAGTCTTTGTCTGTGTTGAATTTGAAATTGTTGCCATTTATAGAATTCCTTTTTTTATTGTCTTTATAAGTAAAATTGTTTCGTATGTATGGAATTGTTTTTAATTGTTTTTATTGTGAACTTACTTCAAGATATTTTATGGGAAACAATTCGTAAGTGGTCTCAAATAAACAAACTAACTTAATTCTCATTCTTTTGGGATTTTCGCAGTACAACATTTAGTTGCTTATTAATGTTTTAGCAGCAGTTAACAAAACCCCAACTCGATTCTGATGTTCTGATCTTACATCTTTTTTTTAGATATCCCTAAAGAATTTGTATACAATATCCAACTATTTCTTGTATGTAACTTTCTCAGTAACTTTATCCCCAAAGCTCTTAATTTTCTCACCCGTCCACCAGACACAATTTTCTCCCTAGCTTTCCAGCATGCTCCACTAACCTCCACATATAGCTTTGCTAAATATTTTGGAGTTGGTTACCTGCTATATAAAATCTTATAAAAGTTGTATTTTCTATGTATGCAAGATGACTGAGCTACATTGGTAGTAAACATTATTTTTATCCACATTTCACCTGAAACATTAATTTTTAACCTTTCACCTCTCCCCCAAATTCTTTTAAAAATCATTTCCTTTGTTGTCTGCATTAGATTTCAGAATTTGGGATATGTGAGATAACAAACGTCCCCCCCTCCACCTTGTGTAATTATTTCTTCAAATTATTTCTTCAGTTCAGGTCTTATTATACCTTATTACTTTTTTATTTTTTGTATTATTATTTTATAAATTTTATTCATTTTTCTTTTTCATTCATTACATACATATCAAATTCTTAACAATTACTATGTATTCCTCCGTCCCTCCCCTCCTAGGCTTCTCCCAACTTCCACTTCTAGTTCTTTTCTCCAAAGCAACTTTGCTACCTCCTAACAGCAACTTTGCTACCTCCTAACAGAAAAATAACATAACATCAAACCTAAAAACATAAAAATAAAAGTAAATACACCATATCATTTCTCTATCTTCTACACATTTTCTAATACTTATAGTGAGAATGTTTATTTAAATCCTGCCATCAAGTCTATCGGCTTTCTTTGTTTCTGCAAGTATAATATGAATGGTTCCCATTCTTTTTCACTGTTGTCTTTTTCTCTTAGTCTGTCTGTCATTTTTGCCAGTTCTGCATAGTTCATCAACTGCTCTTGCCACTGTTCTTTAGTTGGTATTTCTCCAGTCTTCCAACTTTGTTCAATCAACATTCTTGCTGCTGTAGTGGCATACATAAATAAAGTCCTCTTTTCTTTCGGTATGTCTTGGCCTAAAATACCTAGTAAGAAAGCTTCTGGTTTTTTTTTTACAAAAGTTATTTTCAATATTTTCTTCAGTTCATTATCTATCATTTCCCAATAGGCTTTTACCTTTTTACAAACCCACCACATATGATAAAACGTACCTTCTGTTTCACATCTCCAACACTCTTTCTTTTCATTTTTATACATTTTTGCCAATTTGAGCGGTGATAGATACCATCTATACATCTTATTACTTTTTTAAATGAGAAAACACCTTAGTTGAAATACTGTTATGGTCTTTTTGTAGGCTTTCTGGACACTTCCGGCATGTCACTTCTGCAAACTGAAGTCCTGGCTTCTACTAAACACATACCCTGTAAGTGTCCTGGGGGGAAATAGGACATCCTGCTTTTTCTCACGAGAAGATGGCAGCCATTTTGGGCAATGTGATTTCATGCCACAATTTCCCCCCCCCCCAAAAAAAGCACTTTTTCAGCACCACAATCTTACACCGTGCACCAAAATGCCTGCTTTAGGGAGCTGTACCACAAAAAGCACTTTTTAAAAAAATAATATTTATTAAAGTTTCACAAATCATAAAAAGTTCCAACATTTAAACATAGGAAAAGCTACAAAAATATAAAAATACAAAAAACAAAATACATAAAAAATACACAATAGGAAACAGTTTACAAAAGAAGAGAAAAAAGAAGAAGAAAGAAAGAAAGAAAGAAAGAAAGAAAGAAAGAAAGAGGAACAAAAAGAAGAGCCAAAAAAGCAAAACAGGAAATAGATTAGTAATTTCAGATCTTATACTTCCTTCACTAGTTTCTTGATCTCCTCACACCTCCCATTTTGTATTCCCGTTCAAATATTAAATTCAGCAAATCCTTACCCTCTGGCATTTATCCTCACTCAAGATGTTAGCCTATTATAGATATCAATTTTCCAATCATCAATCCCTATTTACATTTTCTTAGAAATCTTTTTACCAATACCACTTATTTTCCATCAAACATCATTTTAACCTTCCTTAATTTTACAGTACTTCTGTAAGTAGTCCTTAAATTTTTTCCAGTCTTCCTCCACCGACTCTTCTCCCTGGTCGCGAATTCTGCCAGTCATTTCTGCCAGTTCCATATAGTCCATCACTTTCTTCTGCCATTCTTCCAGTGTGGGTAGCTCCTGTGTCTTCCAATACTTCGCGATGAGTAGTCTTGCTGCTGTGGTTGCATACATAAAGAAAGTTCTATCCTTCTTTGGCACCAATTGGCCGACTATGCCCAGGAGAAAGGCCTCTGGTTTCTTCAGGAAAGTATATTTAAATACCTTTTTCAGTTCATTATATATCATTTCCCAGAAAGCCTTAATCCTTGGGCACGTCCACCAAAGGTGAAAGAATGTACCCTCAGTTTCTTTACATTTCCAACATTTATTTTCGGGCAAATGATAGATTTTTGCAAGCTTGACTGGTGTCATGTACCACCTGTATACCATTTTCATAATATTCTCTCTTAAGGCATTACATGCCGTAAATTTCATACCTGTGGTCCACAACTGTTCCCAGTCAGCAAACATAATGTTATGTCCAACATCCTGTGCTCATTTGATCATAGCAGATTTTACCGTTTCATCCTGAGTATTCCATTTTAACGGCAAGTTATACATTCTTGAAAGTATCTTAGTATTGGGATCTAGCAATTCTGTTTCCAACTTTGATTTTTCCACCTGGAAGCCAATTTTTTAATCTAAGTTGTATACCTCTCTTATTTGGTAATAATGAAGCCAATCTCGCACTCTGTCCTTTAATTTCTCAAAACTCTGCAATTTCAATTTGTCTCCTTCTTGCTCTAGAATCTCCCAATATTTTGGCCACTTGGCCTCCATACTGAGCCTTTTTTGAGCTTTTGCCTCCATTGGTGACAGCCACCTTGGGGTTTTATTTTCACACAAAAAGCACTTTTTAAAGGGGAAATCACTATGTGAAATCTCATGTACCCACAGCGCCAAAATGGCTGCCATCGTCTCATGAGAAAAAAACAGGAAGGTAGTGTGGGAAGTTGTCCGTGGATAGAAACTGACAAAGGACTTCAATATAAGGGTAACCCTTTTATTAGCGCGTTTGCAAAAGCGGACCCTCCGTACCCGTGGATACGAAGAGCCCCGATCGGGCATAAGCACAGCAGTTTTATCCCTAGCTGCCGCCCCTCTTTTGGAGGCTTGGCTTACAATCTATCTACCAGAATTCAGCACATTCCTAATACATTGTTCAATCTACTCTATTCATTTTTACTCCCTTTTCAGTGTGGGCATCACCCTTTGGCTCGCCCTTTCTGGCGTACGCGACTGTGTTATCTTGTATACATGTCTAGCTCTCAAGGCTGAGTTTGAGGCACGTCTTTTCTGTATGCTTTCATTGTTTCCCAATCTCACAATCCCCCCTCTCTTTTGTACCTTGCCTCAAACTCACGCAACAATTCCCAATGGTCTTGTTCTTCATCATCAGTGGGGATGAGTTTGTATCTCATCGCCATTAACTGAGTGGTTACGTGTCACTGGGCTAACAGGGAGAGTGAGTTGTTGATTGCTTTCATAAAGATGGGCAACACACAGGGAATCAACACACATCCAGCGGCTATTAATCCAATTAGTGCTACGATGGCTTGTAACCCTGGCAATTTCGGGAACCATGAGCCAAACAATTCCCTGAAATTAAGGCCTTCCCATGTTTGTACCGGCACGTGCGCTATTTTTATCATTCGGTTGGCTATGTCTTTTACTACCTTCCCACTATCATCTATCTCGATACAGCAGTTAGTCAAATTAAATTTCCCACAAACCCCGCCCTCTTTCGCTAATAAATAATCGAGCGCTAATCTGTTCTGCATAATATAGGTGCGGCTTTTTGCACTTTCCTTAGCAAGTTTTGTCAAAGCGGCAGCGGTTTCATTAGTTATAATTTCTACTACAGCTTGCAAGCGAATAATACGATTTAAGAGATAAATTGGGTCCCTTCCAAAAGACCCCGCCGTCCCATCATTAGCCCAGGTTGCAGGGCCGTAATACTGGATTATTCTTTCTGGGGGCCACTCACTATCTTTCCATGTCCCTATGTGAATCGCCCCTTTTCTCCTGGGCCCTAGTTCCTCATATACGGGCATACCCAACTTGGCTTTCGTCTCTAGGGGGAGCAGAAAGAAACTTGGTCGCAGAGTGGCCAACACACAGGACCCCACCCAATCTAAAGGCAGTTTATTATATGCATATTCTCCGCAAGCCCAATAGAATCCGTCTGGAGTTGTCCATTCTCTTGAGGTGTCCTGGGGGTCCCTGAGAAACGTCATGTTAGTCATATTGGCTAGTGCTGATGGCCATTCCCTGGAAATGTTATCTGAGCTCCACCATTGTTTATTATTCCATTGTCCTACACAAGGAGTATCCCCCACCTTTGTACCTTCCCCTTCTGCCGATACATTCCTCACAAAACACTCCACTCCTACCAAACTGTTTGATATGCGCCACACTTCATTACCTGGATGCTGATATGAATAATTCTTTTCGTTCCTCTGAACTTCCGTGTAATTTACCTCGTGAGCTACCCAGGGCCACTGATCTCCCATGTTAGTCCCTCCACATACAAAACAATTCCTCACAGTCAATTCTTTAGCGATGGTCTCGGCCAGGCTTAAAAACATGTTATGAGCCTTTGGAGGCAGGAGTAGAGTGTTCAATTGCTGTATCTCTTCTTCAAAACTCTTGTATACCGTTATAGGCCGTTTACTTACTCTTGTGGTGTGGATCTGAACTATCAGATATCCATAGGGGTCCTTTCCAGTACCATCGATCCCCAATCCGAAATGTATATACTTGGGGGTAGTGGAAGATAACTCCTCGGCCCACAAACATATAGGGTTACATTTCCCTGAACCACAGGCCGTTGAAGCCGCCCCCCGTGTAATGTTTATCCCCTCTGGTCCTTTATATGAGGGTGCTTCTTCCACCCCTCCAGTATACCAGTAATTGATTATGGGGGTGGCCCCTACGTTAGAACCCGTAAACTGTTGAAACAAATACTTATTCTCTTGGAGATAAGACCTCTCCCAGTCTAATGACCCACAGGTAACTCCATCCTGGTCGTTAGGCCCTTGTCCTTTGATGATAGCAGTACACGCATCGAAACAAACATGTATCTTCTCCGTGCCCCTAGTAGAGTTGTGGGCTATATATCCTTGCCTGTTTTGTGCTAGGGAAAACATACGTACCCTCTCACTCGCTTTATTTGCTGTTCCCCCTTTATATCCATATACATATATGCTGGAGGTAATAGGTCCCACTGCTAGAGGTTCATAACACTCAATTTTATTTTCTTTGGTTCTGCACCTGAAATACTGTGTCTGATTATAGACACATGGGTCTAACGCCTCTCTACACTCTGGGGCAACGTTGTAATACATCAGAGTCCTTGTAATTCTACTCCCAGTTTTAGTGACCTGAATACATTCTGCGCATGACGATGTTTCTGAGGAGCCCCAAACCACACCGGCCATTAGAAGGCCCAACAGGAATCCCTTCAACCAACTTATTTTCATATTATGTCTCCTCCAACTCCTTGAGGGCTTGAACCACTGTGGGGGTCGGAACCAGACTACAATATGCAATTTCCCCTCCTCTCTCAACCGTGCAGTATTGGAGTATAATGTCCGTTATGCACACGAGATTGCACTCCTCTGTGCAATGGACGCAGCAGACACACCCTTCACAGTGAGAACAGCAACAGCATTCAAAAAGACACTTGCAGGTACAGAATAGACACATTGGGGTTAGCGTTTGGATTCCTTCCGGTTCCTGGTTCCCTGATTGGTAAGCGTCACCTTCAGCGGGTCATCGGGATCAACAATTACCCTCCAGTCCTGTGGGGCTTTCTTGACCCTGTGATAATGAGTCCACCCGTGCTCTCTGGTCCTCACCGCCGACTCGGTGATAAGCAATACCTGGAACGGACCTTCCCAAGCAGGGTGCAATTTCTCCGCTTTCCACGCTTTTATCAGGACCCGGTCCCCGGGCTGGAATGTATGCTGATGTTCTAGGAGAGGAGGACGCTGGACCAAAACACCACGTCTATGGAGAGATAACAAAGACTGGGAGAGTGACTGTAAATATTTTCTTAGGAACAGATCCCTAAATTCTACGAGAGGCTGTCCCAGCTGGGCCAGGTAGGGTCTCCCTGTCATCAATTCAAAAGGAGAAACTCCCAGGTCCTTTCTCGGTGCCACCCGCATTCTTAATAAAGCCAGTGGAAGGTTCTTTGTCCAGGGCAACCCATTCTCCAGATATAGTTTAGTCAAGTGCTTTTTAATCTCTGCGTTCGCCCTCTCTACCTTGCCACTACTTTCAGGGTGCCACGGTGTGTGCAGGTCCCACTTAATTCCCAAGGCTGCCATCACTTCCTGTAAAATCCTTTGAGTGAAGTGGGTGCCTCTATCCGAGTCGATGGTCTCAATTACACCGTACCGGGGGACTATATGTTCTAAGATGGCTTTAGTCACCACTTGTGCCGTTGCCTTCCTGCTAGGGAAGGCTTCCACCCACCCTGTAAGATGATCTTTAAATACCAGCAAATATTTCTGCCCCCCTCTCTCTGGTAGTTCTGTGAAGTCCACCTGTATCCTCTGGAACGGCCAGACTGTGAGGGGTCTTCCCCCTTTTTCAGTTTTCTTTGCTCTGGTCTTATTTACTTTCTGACAAATTAAACATTTCCAAGCTATCGAATGAGCCATGGGCCACATGTCCTTGCTCCAATACAGGGGTTTTACCATATTAATCATCGCCTCCGTCCCGAAGTGCCCACTTTCATGTACCTTTTCTAAGATCCCCATCATCGTAGCTTTAGGTATTGCCATTTGCCCGGTTGGGGTCTCCCAATCACCATTCCTATGTTCCCATCCCTCCTTTCTCATGTAGTCTAATTCTTGAGAGGTAAAAACCAGGTCTCCTGTGTCTTCTTTAATCAGGACCGGTACCTTCAAACTATATTGCTGGGTTAGTGTGGCGCTAGGGGTATCCCTGGCGGCTTCTTTCGCCCTCAAATCAGCCCACCTATTTCCCACTTCCGCGGGGCTCATTCCCCTGGTGTGAGCCGGGACGTGGACTACTGCCACCTTTTCTGGTTCCGTGAGGGCGTCTAGTAATCTTTCTAGTAATGCCATGTGCTCGATTTGTTTTCCATCCGCCTTAATGTACCCTCTGTCTCTCCAAGTTCTACCAAAGGTATGTACCACCCCCCATGCGTAGCGAGAGTCTGTCCATATAGTCACCTCTAGGCCTCTAGCTAACTCAAGGGCTCGTGTCAGAGCCATGATTTCACATTTCTGAGCCGACCAAGTCGCCGGCAAAGCCCCACTCTCAAGCACCTCCCCGTCCTCCTTAACTACAGCGTATCCTGACTTTCTTTTCCCCTCTTCAACATAACTAGAACCATCAGTGTACCACCTTTCCCCCCCCACCAGGGGCATTTCTGACAGATCCTCCCGGACCTTGGACATTAATTGTATAGTACCCATACAGTCATGTTCATCTGGCTCCCACTCTTTTCTCTCTCCGATCAGAAACTCAGCTGGGTTTAAATTTCGGTCAGTGCCCAAGGTGATGTTGGGGCTTGTTCGTAATATGGTTTCATATTTCACCAAACGACCATCCGTCATCCATGTGGAGGCCACCCCAGTCATTATGGTGGATATCTGGTGGGGGCTATGAACTATCAGCGCTCCTCCAAAAGTTAATTTTCTACTCTCCACCACCAATACAGCCGCTGCCGCCACCACCTGGATGCAAGTGGGCCACGCCCGCACTACTGGTTCCAGGGTTTTGCTAAGGTATGCGACCGGCTGATACCGCCCCCCTCTCTTTTGGGCCAAAACCCCTACCGCGGTCTGGGAACTGATCGTTACATACAAATGAAACGGTTGCTGGAGATTAGGCAGTGCTAAGACTGGGGCCCCGACCAGTGTTCGTTTTATTTCTTCCCATCTTAATTCATCCTCTGGCTTCCACGTTACTTTTTCGTCCCCAATAAGCTTTTGGTTCAAAAATTGAACCAATTTTGCATATTGGTCTATCCATAATCTACAATACCCCAGCAACCCTAACATCCTCCTTATATCTGTTTTGTTTCTTGGGGGTTGTAGTTCCAAAATTCCCTTAACTCTTTCTGGGTCTAGCTTCCTTGTTCCCCCTTCCAACCAGTGCCCTAAGTACTTTACTTTCTTTTGGACGAACTGCAGTTTTTCCTTCGATACTTTCACTCCTAGCTTTCCCAACCAGTTTAACAATCTTATAGAATCCTGTTTCACTTCCTTTTCCTTTTCCCCAATTATCAGCAAATCATCAACATATACCAACAAGAGGTTGGGGCCAGTGGTAGTAAAGTCCGCCAACTTCTCCCCTATCGCTTGCCTGAAAAGGAGTGGGCTTTCTGTATACCCCTGGGGCAAAACTGTCCATCTGTACTGTTGTTTCCTGCCTGTGTTCGCATTCTCCCATTCAAAAGCAAACAAATCTCGGCTTTCAGCATCCAGGGGACAAGTCCAGAATGCATCCTTCAAGTCAATAACCGTGTACCATCGGGTAGTGGGTGGGATACGGCTTAACAACGTGTAAGGGTCTGGCACTACTGGAAACCGGGGTACCACTATATTGTTTATATTTCTCAAATCCTCAACCATTCTATATTTCCCATCCTTCTTTTGCACTGCTAAAATAGGGGAGTTAAAAGGTGACATGGTGGGTTCTAGCAGTCCCTGCTCCAGAAGCCCATCCACTACGGGCTGTAACCCTACCCTTCCTTTCTTTGTCATGGGATACTGGGGGGTCCACGACTGGGTAATCCCGGGTCTCACTGTGATCTTGATTGGGGCTATTTCTAGCCTCCCCACCGTCTTCCCATCTGCCCACACTGTTGGGTCTATTTGCTCCTCGTCTTCTATCTGTAAGGGATACATGGGGGTTCCTAAGTCTAAATCCAGCAACTGAAACCCCAGTCCTACCATCAGATCTCGTCCTAATAAATTTATTCCTGATTCGGGAATAAACAATAAGGACCCCTTTGCCATTCGGCTTCCCCTCATTATAGTAGTTTCTTCTAATTGTACAACTTCTTTTGCTTTTCCGCTCACTCCTACCACTTTCAAGTTTGACATGGTCTTGCGCACCCCGGGAATAGATATGCATACAGAAGACCGGGTCGCTCCGGAGTCGACCAAAAAGACCACTGATTTCTTAGAGGGCCCCACGCACAAATTCACCAGTGGCTCATTCCGGGCCCCTTGGAGCGAGCCGGAGGTTCCCTATTCGTCATACAAACTAAACAACTCAGCCGCTCCAGTATCCTCCTCCGCTCCTTTTTGCCTGGGCGCCTGGTTCCCCCTTCTAACTTCTTCCCTCTCAGGTAATTTAGCCCTTGGAGTTCGGCATTCCCGGGCGAAATGGCCGGGTTTGTTGCACCGATAGCAAATGATACCGGGGCCTGAGGTATTTCCTCCCCTTCCCCGCCCCCTTCCCTGATATGCCGTTCCCCTCTGCCCTCTAGTGGCCTCAACCTCCTGCTGTTTCTTGATTTCCCATGTTTTCTGTAAAGTAGCTGCCATCATCTGACATTTTTGTTTACTTTTTACCGCTTCCCTATTAACATATACCTGTTGTGCTGTCCTTACTAGATCTATGATCACGGCGTCCTGCCAGGTCATCTTCTGCAACTTTTTCTGAATGTCGGGCCATGCCTTTGTCACAAATTGCATCTTTAGGAGGCTATCAAAGGCAGGTGTATCCGGCGCCACTCCCGAGTACTTAGTCAGATGGTCCCTAATCCTCTGTATAAAGTCGCCCGGCGACTCCTCTTTCATCTGATTAACTTCAAAAGCCTTAGTCAAGTTGGTACTTTGAGGCACGGCATGCTTGATACCTTCCAATATCATTTCCTTCAAATCTTTCAAATGTGTCCGGTGCGCCTCATCATTTATATCCCAATTCGGATCCCCTATGGGGAACTTAGTCTCCGCGGGGACCGCCTGTTGCTGCCCTGCACCGACGGGCGGTGGAGCCGCCACTCTCTGTAATTCCTTAGTCTCCCAATACTGCATGGCTGCCCTCCTAATCATTGCTTTTTCTTCTGGGGTGAATAGATGGCCCAGAATGTACATCAGTTCAGTATATGTATATATGTGTGGTCCCATCCACATTTGTAGGAGGTTCGCGACCTCCTGACTATTCTCATGCATTTTAGGTAAGGTCTGCTTCAGTTCTCTGAGTTCCGATGGCTTTATGGGACTAACCACATATACCATAACCGGGTGGCCTGCATTATCAATGCCCCCTGGGGTTTCCCGGAGGGGGAAACTCTGAACTGGGGATTCATTCGGATCCCGAGACTGGACGAACTTCCAACCTTTCTCCTTCCTATAACTCCGAAATGTCTCAGACCCAGGGGAAGCGTGAGACGTCTTTCCAGGGAGGGGGAAATTATACACGTCCCTTTTCAGTTGTTGTACTTCCCTGTGCAACGCATAATATGGCGGCGGCGAGGCGGCTGTATCGCTCAGTCCTCCCTCTGGAGTCTCAATTTCCTCAATGGCGGGGGAAGAGGAGTTCTTTTCCCTTTCGGGCCTGCCTCCTGTCGGTGAGTTTATTATAGCGGGGGGCGTTACCGGACTAGGTGGCCGTTGTATGGCCGGAGGAGCAGAGGGGACGGGATGTGTTTCCTCGTCCGACTCCTCCTCCTTCTTTTTCATTAGAAACTGCCTAGTTGGGGGTGGGTCGGGTCCAAAAAATTGAACGTGAAACCACACCTCCAGGTAAGGCTTCTCCTTATCTTTCTTATTAGCTATCAAATAGTTTCGCAATTGAGTCATCCAGTATTTATCTGTCTCCCCCTCAGGATCCCAGTTGTACATGGCGTCTGGCCCTATCGGGTACTTTGGCCAGACCACCCTGCAAAAATTGATCATGGTGACCTTTATGAGGTTACCGGTGAACTTTTTCAAATAGTCCTCGTCCCATTGGATCAATACTTGACCCAGCGGACTGTTAGGGTCAATTGGGCCCTTGTCCTTTGAATCCTTCTGTCGTTTACTCTGACCCTTACCCATGGTTTACAATGTCTCCAATTTCACTCACTCACACAATCACACGGAATCGCCTGGCCGCTTCCCTCGCGGGAGAGACGGAACCGCAAGCTAATCCTCCCGTCAGGGCCGAAACCCTGATCCACACTCACGCGTCCGTATGGAGCCTCTCTTTCATCCAAGAGACGAGTCTCTCACCCCCGTCCCACAGCACAGTTTACAAAGTTCTCATGTCTACTCACCCAATACAGTCCAGCGTCGCTTCTCGCAACTAGTGAACAGGCGGGCGTCCCCGCTGGGTGCTCGCGGTCCCGGACCGCCAAAAATGAGACCTAGTTCTCTCTCTCTATCCCCCTATATCAAGTCCTGTCTTTTAGCCCTCGCGAACCGTCACGGGTGGACTCCGGCTCGGGTCACTCCGAAAAGACGGAGGGGCGCCTACCCGGATTCCGAGATCCCCCCGAGCAGCCCGTCGAGAGCCCCACGTTGGGCGCCAAAAGTTGTGGGAAGTTGTCCGTGGATAGAAACTGACAAAGGACTTCAATATAAGGGTAACCCTTTTATTAGCGCGTTTGCAAAAGCGGACCCTCCGTACCCGTGGATACGAAGAGCCCCGATCGGGCATAAGCACAGCAGTTTTATCCCTAGCTGCCGCCCCTCTTTTGGAGGCTTGGCTTACAATCTATCTACCAGAATTCAGCACATTCCTAATACATTGTTCAATCTACTCTATTCATTTTTACTCCCTTTTCAGTGTGGGCATCACCCTTTGGCTCGCCCTTTCTGGCGTACGCGACTGTGTTATCTTGTATACATGTCTAGCTCTCAAGGCTGAGTTTGAGGCACGTCTTTTCTGTATGCTTTCATTGTTTCCCAATCTCACAGTAGCATCCTGGAGGATGGCATCCCAGTTTTTCCCTTCGATGTGTTGGAGGGTATGCAAACAGTGTATAGGATTAGGCTCCATTGGCTAGTCTTTTATCACACACTGTAGGCCAACAATGGGGAAACTGTGACTTGTCAAACATTGTTGGACTACAACTCCCATCATCCCCAACCACTGGCCATTTTGGCTGGGCTAATAGTAGTTGGAGTGAAACATCATCTGGAAGACTGCAGAATATTATGGATTCTTAAGTCAAAACTCATAAAAGAAGGAAATAAAACCTAAAATAGTTTTTTTTAAAATAAGAAAAGCAATGAACAGACTCTCCAACACTTTCCCTAAATAACTAGGAAGTCTGTTTTATCCTTTTAAAATATTCTCACTAGGGACATTATTATGATGGCTTTATTGTTCTTTCACACACACACATTCCACATTAATCCTGCATGCTTTAAAGAAGAATCCGAGGTGTGACTGGAATTCTAAATGAAATATCTATTTATATACTTTTTAACTGCTAGGTAGATTTCTCAAACACAGACAGAGGGTATTTTGTCATTTGCGTATGAAAATTAATTCATAAATCTTTTTAATATTTACAGCTGCCCTGGCAGAGCTTATAAAAAAAATTTGACTTTCCTTATGGAACTATCTGATCTCATATTCATGACACAGGAGAGACAAATGTAAATGGCAAGACAACTTCATCTTTTTTAGTGCAAAAGAAATGCTGCTTTTTTTCCTTCATAACTTTTCCTTGTAGATTTTGTTTTCTCATTTCATAACTGCTTTAACAAAAGGACTGTGCCATCAATTTTACAACACTGCATTATTCATGCCAACCATAGTCAAAGCAAAACGGCAGAGAAAAAGAAACAAAAATAGGGGACTGTCGAGATGAAAGCTAGAAGTCTCGTGGCCTTGTTTTGACCTGGTAAATACATGGTCTAGGAATTTGTCTAAGTTTTACAAAATCCAGAGTGCCTCAACAGGTTATCTGCTGCCAGAAGTCCCCAAAGTTCAGGTCCTCATCCTCTTAAGGACAGAAGACTTTGCCCCGGGCTTTTGCAAAGAAGGATTTGGCCAAGTGCACACTAAGGCTGTAGCTTGGTAGCTTGCTTTGCAGGCAGAAGGGCCCAGGTTTAATCCCTAACATCTCCAATATGGAAGCCTTGGGGTCCCTTCAAACGCTACAATTCTCTGAGACTGTGATTCTATGAAGCAGAACGTATGGACCTACAATAGGCTTCAGCCTGTTCCGATCTTAAGGCCACATCTCTAAGGTAAAGGTAAAGGGACCCCTGACCATTAGGTCCAGTCGTGGCCGACTCTGGGGTTGCGGTGCTCATCTCGCTTTATTGGCCGAGGGAGCTGGCGTACAGCTTCTTGGTCATGTGGCCAGCATGACTAAGCCGCTTCTGGCGAACCAGAACAGCACACGGAAACGCTGTTTACCTTCCAGCCGGAGTGGTACCTATTTATCTACTTGCACTTTGATGTGCTTTCGAACTGCTAGGTTGGCAGGAGCAGGGACTGAGCAATGGGAGCTCACCCCATTGCGGGGATTCAAACTGCCGACCTTCTGATCAGCAAGTCCTAGGGTCTGTGGTTTAACCCACAGCACCACCCGCGTCCCTGCCATATCTCTATTTGAGTGTAAAAAAAGGAAGTTAGTATTAAGGTAGGAGAGGAGGTGAAAGAATGAAGAATTGACTCCAGCAATGCTGTTTTTCCTGCATAGCTACTTTCTTGTGGTTTCTTATTAGCGAGGTTGTGACAACTTTGCCATCCCTGTAAGAAGCAGAACTCATTGCCTACTTCAGGGTCGAGGGTAGCAGAGGTATGTATGCAAATCCCATCTAACAAATGGCTAGGCTTTGCTAGCGGGATTTAGGTTACAGAAAGCTTTTTCAACAAAAGGAGCACAGCATTGAATTCATGTCTGCTTGGCATTGATCACTGCTATCGCCAAGCCTGATCTGGTACCTGATTTCGATACAGACACACCTGATCAACTGAGAGATAGAAGCAGTGGAGACTAATTAGACAGATAGCTGCATGCTGATTGTTTTCTTTTTATGTGTAAATGGAATGTTGGAAGCTTCTTAAACTGTGCCAGACCACTGGCACCCTTAGCTCACCATTGTCTTCACTAACTGGCAGTGTTCTGTCCATCAAAAGAAGGACCCCATCAGTATCTATGGAACTCCAGCAGGGACTCATTAGACCTGCTCTTTTTATTTTATGCTTTTGCTGTTTTCTTGGGAGTGCAACTAATGGAGAATGAATAGTCAGGCATCCAAAAGGTTGCATTTGGCTTGATGAGATGTTCCTTTTGTTTACCCACCTTTTGATGCAGAAGGATGCCTATGGATTTGTTTGCTTGTTGTTAAAGCCTGCTCAGTCCTCACTGGACAGTTTCAGGGTTTCCCCTGCTTTCCCCTGCCTAGAGATGTTTTGCGCTTCTACAAAGTTCACACAAGCTTTCGATCGGGGGTAGCTTGGTGGGTAGAATCTCTCCGATAAAGTCCCAGGCTTACCAGAAAGGAGGAAGTGAAGGACCAGGTAGCAGGGAGATTGGTGCAGTGCAAACACCTAGCATGTCTTTTACACTTCACTGTGTCCTCTTCCTCCCAGTAAGGAACAGTGACCCATCTGCCAGGAAGCTGGCATAGTGGCTCTCCCTCACCCGGTGATCCATTTCTGCTTCTGATACCATCCTCTTGTTCATGATTGGTCCCTCATTGGCTACTTAAGCAACATCACCCCCAGCCTGAATACTGGAAATGGAGGGGATGATTCTTCAAAGCCTCGGGTCTTTCAGAACTGCATAGGATCTCCTCTAGTGCAGTAGAGCAGTAGCAGACTGGCAGTATAAGGGATTGAATGGGAACCTTCCACATGCAAAACATGTACTCTGCAGTGATTCCTATAATCATTAAGGTGTTCCCTGTTGCTTTTTAATGTGAGAAATATCACACATATCCTCATCCTCATCCTTTTAAAGGTGAGCCACCTTTATTCCTGCATCCCACTATTTTTTTCCCTCCAGTTCATAGTTTTTCATGGCTTGTGGAAAGCTTTCAATTCTCACCCCCCCCCCCAAAAAAAATGCTCTTTGCTACATTTGAATAAGTACTGTCACATGTTGTAAGGGCTCATCCACACTTCTGCTTGTCCCACCTCTTGGCTCCAGGGGAAACCTACTCTTTACAGCTGATTCGAAACAAACATAAACCAGATTTCCCACAGATGATTGCTCCAATTTAGTGGTAGAGACCAGGTTTTCCCAGGGAAAGCAGCAGATCCAATGGAAAACTGATAGGCAAGTGGAAAACCTCTTAGACCTGTGTTTTCTAACCCTAAGTCCACCCAGTGCATCCAGATGTGCTGATCCTCCAGATGCAATTGGAGAAGAATGCAAACAGTGGTGGATTAGAGTCAGGATGTGCTGTTCCATAGCAGCCACCCCACCCCAAGTGCCCATATCTGTAAGTGTTTCAATCACCATACAATGCCCTAATATCTGCATGCCATCACAAGGCAGCACAATTTATAATCAGGGATGAATGAATTTTCCCTAACAATTAATAGGAGGGGAAGAGGGAGAGGATCAGAGGGGAACAATCGGATGGGTGCTGTTTTTTCTATATACACCACATGCAAAGAAGTCACGTTTGTAACAAAAATATGCACCAACAATACTTTATTATCTGTAGCATCTCCCTGTAAGAGATCATTCAATACAGTTTCACAATAGATAATTAACAAAACATAACAGCATACACATCAATATGAAAGCATGGGGACGGGCTTGCTCTGCACTCAGAAGGCCTCTGGTTCTATCACTGGCATCACCCGGTAAGACTGGGAAGCTCAGAGAAACCATGGTCTGAAACCTTGGATGGCTGCTGTTGTAATTCAGTGTAGACCATACTAAGCTACATTGACCCAATGGCAACTTGCTATGTTCCTAGTCCATGTGAGTGGACTGATCAGAAGGGGCCATCACCTCGGCAGTCCAGCAGCTCCACCCATGCCTTGGTCCTACAGTTTCATACCCTCTAACATTCCACTGATAAAAATTGGGGCACATGTCTTTGGGTGCCATGGGAGCTGCTGACTCATGCATGAGCACAGAACCACCACAAGCGCCAGCAGCAAGCGCCGCCTCACCCTCTTCCTCAAGCTCAGCTGCAGCAGCGCTGGAGGTGGGAAACAGGAAATTCCAGGATTGAATCAGAAGCCAGGATGGCCTCTGTAATTCCAGGATGTCCCAACAAAATCGGGACACTTGAAGAGTATGCAGTTCAGAACTAGTCAAAATAAAAAAAAATTCCTTCCAGTAGCACCTTAAAGACCAACTAAGTTAGTTCTTGGTATGAGCTTTCGTGTGCATGCACACTTCTTCAGATTTTTTTTAAAAATCTGTGCCAACTACTTGGCGGAGATCACTGATCCCACCCTTCGGAGAGCTTTCACTATGGCACGGTTTCAAACATTGCCAACTGCATATCTGACCGGTAGATTCACAAAAACCCCAGTAGAACATCGTTTATGCCCTTGCCTTATGAAAATTAAAGAGGATCTTGCACATTACCTCCTCTATTGCCCCATCTATTCGGGCCTTAGAGACGCATTGCTGCAAATTATACCCGACTCTATAACCAATCCTGAAGATAGAGTAAAATTTTTGTTAGTCGATGCAAACCCACGTATTACCCATGTGGTAGCGGTTTTTGTGATGAAGGCCATGAAAGCCAGGGAAAGATTTATGGATGACAATGTAAAGACCCCTTCATCGTCTGTTTAACTCGTTGCTTGTTTTCCCTCTCTTTCTATTTTGTGGGATGAAGGTCTTGTTGGCATAGTATGTACTGAATTTTAATATTTTTAACTATTGTTGTGTTGATGTTTGTGTACAGGCATGGTCCTCACAATAAACGGATTTGTTGTTGTATTTTTTTATTTTTTTATTTTTTTTTATTTTGACTATGGCAGACCAACACAGCTACCTATCTGTAACCAGAACTAGTCAGATGGTGCTGAGTAGCTATTATTTGGATGCTTCCCATCACTAGAACAAAAAGGGTATGTGCAATGCATCTCCCGCCCTGGGAATTCTGCTTTGTGACTTTTCTTTTTAAAGCATCCATATTGTAAATTGTATTTTATGGTCCATGTGAACCATTCGGAGTACTTGGTTGGATAAGCGGCATATTAACACAATAAATAAATTATGGGTTTAAAAGGAACATTCGTCTTTGCCACTGTCAGGGAACTGCCATCAGTGCCGGAGGGAGAGAGCAAAAGCCAGAGGGATTCCAGAGAGCATCCAAGGATCGGGAGAAGCAGCCCATCTTCTGGGGAAGAGAATCAGCGTAGCACCAGTGGAGAAGGGGGGCAGATGGGGGAAGTGGCGAGGCGGTCCCATGACTCCTTGCCTGGGACCAGCGGGGAGAGTAGGGGTCCTCCGTTGCCCACGCCCTCCTTGCGCAGAAGGCTTTCGCACAGAGAGGGTAGGCGGAGACTAGGCGTCAAGGAGCTTCTTTGCTGGAAGAAGTTTAAGAAACACCCACTGACGGATTCTGCCAGCGACTGAGTCAGCCACGGGTGAGTGGCGCCCGGACAGATAAAGTTTACTTAGGCAGCCAGGCCAGGTGTTCGCACCCAGCCAGGGAGATAGTTGCCTGCTTACGCACGAGCAACCCCTTAGAAACCTTTACAGCCACCTTTTGAAAGATACAATATGTTTTAGGCAGCTACCTGAAAACCGAATAAGTTGCTTGCTGGGCCTCTTTGGGCAGAGCATTTCCCCACTATGATGGTGTAAAAGGTGAAAAGGTATAAAACTGAGCTCACCACCCACCCCATCAAGCCATCATCTAAACCCTGTGACTCTCCATGGAGCCTTTGAAAGGAGAAAACAGGCCTGAGCAACTCTAGAACTAAACCCAAAGCAATTGTCACTAATTCAACCCTGGCTGATTTATTTTATTTTATTTTGGAGTGGGAGGAGAGTTCGGTCACAACGGATCACTTCTGAAAATGCCACGCTATGAATGTCAGCGAACATTTTCCAGCCCAGTTACGACTGGAGAACTGACATAACACATTTCCATTAGTTCCAAGAATTTCCCCTCTCTTCCCCTGTACTTACGAAGCACCAAATTAATCTTCATCAGTGCTTATTCCTCCTATTGTTTGTTTTAGTCCCGTTCTTTATTTTGCAGAAAATATTTGTTCTTTCCCCCATATTATTTATTTGGCTTTGCTGGCTGTCTCATTTGCTATTTATCTTATTTCCATTTCTTATTACTGGCAATACAGGCACTCTTTTCCCACCCCAGAGTGCTGTCCTGGAACCATATTCATTTTATTCTCCCTGTTCTTAAATTCCTCCGTGTTAATCATTTATCAGCCCCTTGCAGACAGGGAGAGGGGAAACCGGGCAGATTCCCTTCGAAAAATAAATTACTACGTGGCTTCACTTTGATCACTACAGTAAGTTAGGGAAGCATCATTGCACCCATTATGCTGCCTTCGCATCACATCCCTTTCCGTTAGTGAACCAAACAAGTAAACCAGCTCAAAATAGGCCATCCCTCATACATCTGTTAGAGCTAAGAAGATTTAGCTCTGTGCACACAAATGCGGTTGCTTGGCAATTCCCATATGCACCAACCTCATCTTGTCCAGGGTCAATGTTCATTTCAGGATGTAATTTGAAGTTTTTTCTGCTTGGGCTTCTTGCCATCTTTTCAGAAAACAGTCGTGGAAGGAAGCCCTCCTGGTTGGATTCATTGCTGAAGTGAAGCACATCAAAAACTGTTGCTTAATAGCTGAGCCCAGACTCCAGTTTTTTGTGGTCAAAATTTCCTGGGGTGCCGGCACCCAGCAATGTCTTACGGGGGCAGGAATGCTGATTCGCATGGATCTCACCTCCCTGCAGGAGCTTCCCCACCCATTGCAGTAGAAGGAGTAAGATAGCTAATGTGTTGCCTTCCAGCTGCTATCAGGGCTGGCCCACTCACGAGGCAAGGTGAGACGACTGCCTTGGGCAGCAGGATCCATGGGGGCAGCAGAATAGGCCTTCCAGGAATGCACCACCTGCTGCTGCTACTGCCATGCAGCATCAATATCAATCAAATTCAAAAATTCAGGGGCCATTTGGGGGGGGGGGACCCAGTCAGTAGACATCAAATGATCACTAGGGCTAACTGGCCAAGTTGGTCCTACTACGGCCAGCAAGGAGACCAGGGAAGAATTTAAATGTGGGGTCCCAGATAGGGTTTCTTCATAGAAGAGGAGAGGGGGAAAGGGAAAGGGAATAGTGGATCAGGCTAATTCAGATTGAAGCCAAGCGGAATAGCTCTGTCTTACAGGCCCTGTGGAAGGAGATCAAGTCCTGCAGGGCCCTAGTCTCGTGGGACAGAGCATTTCACTAGGTCGGAGCCATCACTGAAAAAGCCCTGGCCCTGATGGAGGATAGGCTGACTTCCTTAGGGCCTGGGACCTTTAAGCTATTATTATTCATGGACCTTATATAAAGTGCTTTATCTTCGCCAATGCAGCTGAGTCCCCTGTCACCTCTCCAGCTTCTGACACCTCCTCCTCCCAGTCTAATCCTTCCTCTCTCTCTGACCGCTCATTGTTGTCCCACCATCAGTCCCTGGACTCCGAGCCTTCCTCCCTTGGGGGTTCCCCAGCTGGTACCTCCCACTATTCCTCTGTGTCCAGCCAGTTCATGACACATGCAAAGTGCCTTCTATCACTGAGTTACATCCCTTCCTGAATACATGGTCTGACTGGGTATAAGGAAGCTACCTGCATACCTAACTATAACTTACTGTATTTTTCGCTCCATAAGACACACCTGACCATAAGACACACTAGCTTTTAGAGGAGAAAAGGGGGAAAGCCTCATTTGGGAGGGGATCAGCTCACAGTTGTGCAGTTTCTTTAGGAAAGGAAAGGGAGCCGTTTCTACAGTTTCCAGACAGATAATCTAATCAGCCGGTCATATGTCGCTGGGGAAACAAATGGCCTCTGTCTGCAGGACATTCAACAATGGAGGCCTGGGCAAGGGGCCGGGGCCGGAAAGGGACCCAGCGATCAACCACACATTCGCTCCATAAGACACACAGACATTTCCCCTTACTTTTTAGGAGGAAAAAAGTGTGCCTTATGGAGCGAAAAATACGGTAGTTGCACCACAAAATCTTTCTTCAAGTGCCTGCTCACACTCCCTCCTTCCGTATGGCTCTGGCATTTGGCAGATGGGGAGGGCTTTGCAGATAGGAGGCACTCTTCAACCATCATGAAAACAAAGGCGAAATGAGGCAAATTGTATCAGCTCATCTCTTTTCCTCCAACTGCCTCTTACGCTGCAATCGCTCCATTTCCCAGTTGCATGCCGGGAGATAACTAACAAGACAAATGGGATGATGTTAGCTGTCTTATTCCTGATACTGTCTGATGCTAGCCTGCATTGTTCAAATTAATTAATGCCACATCATTATCTTTAGATGGCAGGCAGATGTTGGGGTTATGCTTGTTGTGAACCTTGAACACTTCTACTTCACAGATCAAGAGCAGTTGCTTTATAACAGAGAAATCAAGGTCTAGGCCTACTGGCAGCGATTTGGTTTTGTAATTATCTTAGTAATAGGCCTCCGTTATTATGCAGCGAAGGTCCTCTTTCCTCTGCTGATGGGTCATGGCAAACCCGTGGGATCCATATATGGTCCAGTCCTAATTTCTCCCCTGTAAATGACTTGCCATCTGTCAGCCGTTCAAGTTCACCTATTGCCATTCCAGAAACACCAATAAATTAATTGCAGACTTGCAGGTTCAACTAAGATCATAAAATTGATTTAGGCTGTGATTTTTTTTGTCGTCCCCTCACCATCACAAAAAAAAGAGAGGCGAAGCTGAGCTGCTAAAAATAATCAAGCATATTTGTCCAGGAAATGAAGTTCAGAACATTTTATATTGGTTTGCAATCGAGGTGGGTTCTATTTTGATAAAAAGTCAGATTTAATGGGTAAATCTGATGCCCATCCAATTTGCAGAATCTAAATCCTTCTGCTATCTTTCCTTTTGCTGAGTGAAGTTGGAGACGCCTGGAGAATGCGTGTGGAAGTCGTTTACAGCGGTATCTTGTTGTTTTCTGTATTTGGGTTGCTCTCAGTGGGTGACACAGTCCTGGTGTTCTTGCTAGTTTTTGCAGGACCCATGAGATGCAGGGTCAGGGTGTTATGCACTGAAGTTCTCACCCTGGTCCAGCAGGGGGATACTGTAGATAGTTTTCACTCAGGTCTGCATATGCAAATAAGGAATTGAAAGTGATGTTCAGTGATTGGATAGTTACAGAAAGTTGTTACTGTTGCTTTGTAGTTGAGCTCTATATGAGCAGGTTGGCTGAACCCTTCAGCTCAGTTCTGTTCTGGGCCTGTGAATAAACAAGAACTGTTTAAGGAATCGCTGTGTCGCCTGATATGTTCACCCACAACTTAATACAAGGGTTCTTGCATATGTGAATATTGATATGCTACTGGGGGTGCATTTCCAGACCACAATGTAAGTGGCACAATAAACAGCATTGCCTCCGACAGCCATAGCAGCAGTAATATTCGTTGTGCTCAAACTAAAAGGCTCTCAATCGATTTGGTGAGTTGTTATATGTAGGAATTGGGGTGAAAGGGAGCCTCTTCCATAATCAATTCAAGAGATACAGCTTTTCAGAGAAGAGATCAAAGCTTTGCAGCCCACCGTGCTGGGTGGAAGGTTGAGGAACTGCCTCTCCAGGAAATCTACTCTTATGCACAATAACCGTGCAGAGTACGTCTTATTCAAAGGCAGAATAGGGACAAATAGATACAGGGAGAAATCCTATGCACAAGAAGCAGGCCAGTACGTTTCCGAGCACAATTCAAAGTGTTGGTGCTGACCTTTAAAGCCCTAAACGGCCTCGGCCCTGTATACCTGAAGGAGCATCTCCACCCCCATCGTTCAGCCGAGACAACGAGCTCCAGCTCTGAGGGCCTTTTGGCAGTTCCCTCACTGTGAGAAGTGAGGTTACAGGGAACCAGGCAGAGGGCTTTCTCGGTGGTGGCGCCCGCCATGTGTAACGCCCTCCCATCAGATGTCAAGGAAATAAACAACTACCTGACTTTTAGAAGACATCTGATGGCAGCCCTGTTTAGGGAAGTTTTTAATGTTTGAGGTTTTATCGTGTTTTTAATATTCTGTTGGGAGCTGCCCAGAGTGGCTAGGGAAACCCAGCCAGATGGGAGGGGTATTATTATTATTATTATTATTATTATTATTATTATTATTATTATCATCATTATCATCATCATCATCATCATCATCATCATCATCATTATTATCGTGGTACCTTGGGTTAAGAACTTAATTTGTTCTGGAGGTCCATTCTTAACCTGAAACTGTTCTTAACCTGAGTTACCACTTTAGCTAATGGGGCCTCCCGCTGCCGCCGTGCCACTGCCGTGCGATTTCTGTTCTTATCCTGAAGCAAAGTTCTTAACACACGGGGGGGGTGTGTGTCTGCAATGAATTTACAACATTTACCACAAAGCCAGCACTTTCCTTCTTTCGTCCCATCCCTCAGTGATGTTTACTTAGCGGGCTACGCTGCTAATATAGAATTGAAAAGTTAACAAAAACTGATAATATCATTACTTGCTCTTTCTGTGCTAAAATGGCCTCACTGTAATTGGCACTGTTTTGCACAAAATTACCATATAAATTATGCCACTGAATTCTGCAACTGAAATAACAGTCGTTTGCCACAAACGGCAAATCTCAGTTAATTATTGATAGTCTAATAAACAAGGCATTCCAATCCATCGTATTATTCATTATTAATACATTAACAAGAAGGCTTAGTTTGCATTTGTTACGGCGGGATCAGTTATGATTAACTTTTATGAAATGAGTGGACAGTGCAAGTCTTCCTAGGGCATTTAGTTAGCACCTTCTGCTTGCTAATATGAACAGGGATCAATCTTACTGTTGATTCACGGAAATGCGCTCATCACAGCAACCTGTGACAACAAGCTTTGGGCAGCCATCTTGCATCCAACGGGGACATGTGGAGGGCATGTTGAGAAACTCTGTGTGCTTGGCAGCTCACCAGCAGACCACAAAGTGCTCATTTCCCTCTGCTAATCAAAATGGGCAAACACTCAGCACACTTCCAATCCATTCTAGTTATCAACCACTTGTTTTGCACCAGGGTGAGGAAATTAAAGCATCATTTTGCAATTTGGAGGCTACATAAGCGAGGTGGTGTATTATTTGGCCATTCAATAACCCATTAGTATTGCATACTTTTTGATATGCACACACACACACACATCTGGCAATTAACCCACCAGTTAATTCCATCTCAGTATCTTAGCAAAGGAAAGAGCTTTTCCTTTTCTTTCTAAAGATTTCATTTGAGTAGATTTCAATAACTCATTGAAGCAGAACTGTATAAAATGAGAATGTCTTGTCAAAATAACTGCAGTCAGGGCCGTATTTGTGAGATACTTATTGCCCTGACAAGTTCAAGGAACCAAGTCAGATTCCTGACAAGGCAAGATACTTGATTTGACTCCAATGAATGACAAATCAATAGGCTTTTTAATCAGGATTTTAGGGCACACGTTAAAGATGGATCACTTAGCAATGAAATAAAAATATCCAGGGCACCAAGATCCTGAGAACTGTACCATGTTGAAAGTATTATTCAAACACAGACTTGGTTTAAGGTTTTTGGAGCACAAATATACGGGGAGCTGGCAATCTTGATTGCCAGTGGAGAACCAAAAGAAAGACGATGATGATCCAAAATTTGTCTGTCCCAATTGCAATGATTAACAGAATTAATCAACAATGTAACTCATCTACAAAATTTGGATCGAGATCAGGACATTTGTTTGTCACACATGATAGCCTAGCTTCATTATTAATAGTTTGCATTATAATTGTTTCACCATTTACAACATTGTATTGTACTAATTACATACTTTTGCAATAGTTTGGGCATGTCCAATAGGCAAGCAAGCACTGTTAAGCCTCAGTGCTTTCAATGAGATGGATTTAAGAATAGAGGATGGCACTTTCATTGAAGTCAATGGGTCTTAAACATCCTTACCTCATGCTTACAAGGCAAGATACTTGATTTGACTCCAATGGCTCATAGTCATTTTAAAAAATGCCGTGGGGGTCTTGGTGCTATATTGAGAGCTTATTGCCACATCAGACAATTAGGACAGTTGCATATAAAATGGGATTTTGGGGGAGGGGAGGGGGCAGAAAAGCTGTTCTTTAAAAAGAAATCACATAACTTGGATAAAGAAAATGTTCCATCATATAACTCTGAAAGAAAGGCAGAAAGACACACAGCAAATATTTGCATTCATCCTGAGGCTCCAGAAATATTAATTGTATTCCTTGTCAGGATTGCAAGAGGATAAGCAAACTGCAATCTATCACTTCTTTGGACATTTCATGTTGTCATTTGCTTTACCTGTTCATGGGGAATGTCTGAGCATTCTTATGCCATGTCAGAGAGGAGAGGCTTACAGCCTAGGCTTTGAACACACTGAGGGGATCATTTGTTTTCCCATAAATCTATTTCCCCCTTTATTTTTATTTTATTTTAGGAAGGATTAGTTGATTGCTAGACTCCGGAAAGTTACCTAGTGTATTCCGGTTGCTGAATCCATAAAATAAGAATCACAGGAGAGCAAACACCTTGCAAACACGGAGAGCAATGGGTAAGGGCATTCTAACAAACTGGAATATAAATAAATATGAACTAAATAATTCAGGCAGTCGTGTAGCTATTTACTTTCTACTGCCAGATGAGAGCTTTTTTAATCTCTTGAGTGACAAAATCAAAAGAACAGCAGTGGTTTAAAAAGAGGATTGCCAGGGAGAGGGGGACCCACACCAAATGTATATTTGAACATAGACCCTTTTTGTTTTAAGGAGTAACATATTCAGATGATAGATGAATATGGGCAATATACTCTGTTTGATCAAAACTACCCTTTTTAAAATGAGAACATTTTCCGGAGGCGGCGCGAAACGGTAATGGCGGTCCTCTTTAGTGTCTAAAGAGGGGCTCCGCAGGAAAGGATCGTTCGCTACGGCACAGCGACGATCCATTAAGAAAAACCACGAGCAGAGTGAGCTCGTGGCCGTGGGACTCGGCGGGCACCAGGAGCGACCCCCGAAACGAAGAAGGGACCCCGTAAGGGGTTCCGGAAGCGAGGAGGGGAAGCGGTGCTGAGAGTTCATCGCTCTTTCTGCGGGAGCGAAGCCGCGCGGCTGCTGCCGATGAGCGCCGACCTTTCTTCCTTAACTATTGGATACTAAAGCACCTACTCGTGAGTAAGCGACACTCTATATTGGATTTACAAATTCAGAAATTCGGCTGAAAGCGGGAGACGAAAAAGAGGAAGTCCGTCTTCCGACAATGCTTACAGATCAAAGGCAAAGGAACTGACAGCTGGAGCAGCAGAAAAAGAGCTTTTAAAGTGGAAATATTATGCGTCTGACAGAACTGGAGTCCGAAAGGAAAGGAAAGTTTATCTTTAATCTATCCTATGTGTTGAAATAACTTGGGAACCTTCTCCTTTGGTGGACTTTAAAGTTTTAAACCCAGCCTCGGGACGGCGGGGGAAAAGAATGCCTTTTGCGGATACAATTTAAAAAACAGAATCAGATACATAGAGGCAATTTTGGACTACATAACTAAGCAACTGTATCTTGCACCTAGGGAGATGACTTTTGTGGCAACTTGGGAAGGCTCTGCTAGTGGAAAAAAGTTTTAAGGATTGTTGTTAAATTACTCAGCAGCAGGAACTTTAATGGCGACCAAACTTTTTTCCTTCTTTCCTGAACTTCAACTGTACTCCCTCTAACTGTACTCCCTCTAGTGGAGACTGGGATTTACAATTTCCTGGGAACTAACTTTGTTTTGACTCTCTGCTGTTGTTATCTACACTGAAGCCTGTTCTTCCCATGGAACACTTGACAGTCTGACCTTGACTCATAGACAGGTGGGGAATGAGTGGCCAACCGAAAACAAGGTCTGCAAAAGCGAAAGCAGCGAAAGCCCAACTTGTGCAAACAACATTAACTTCTCAGGCACGCAGATCTTCAGTTCCTGCTTTACTGAAGGGAATTGCTCCTCCAACAGTAGCTGAATTGAAGGGAACTGAACCTTCAACAACAGCTGAACTAAAGGAAGCTGAACAACCAGCAACAGAGGATATGGCTGCAGGTGGATCCGATGCACTTTTGAAAGAAATGCTACAACAGTTTGCAATTTTAAACAAGAAGGTTGATGACCAAACAGCAAAAATTGACTTAGCCACATCCTCTATCACAAAGCTGTCTGAACAAGTGACACAGCACTCACAAACAATTGGGAATCTGAAGGACGCTACTTCTGAGAATCGGAAATTGGCTGAAGCTGCGAACGAAAAAGCTGACACAGCGATTCAAAAAGTGGATGAATTGAAGGGAGAGGTAAGGCCACTACATAAACATATTGGTGACCAGCAGGCCTATCTGTCTATGGTGGAATTGAGAAATCGGGAAAATAATTTGAGATTACGCTCTATCCCAGAGATTGAAAAAGAAGACTTGACTGGATTTTTGACAGTAGAATTCTCCAAATTCTGGGGTATAAAGGAAGACAAGATTTTAAAATAACAACGGCATTCAGATTGGGAAGTGTCACCAGGAAGGACAGACCTAGAGACTGCCTGATCATTCTAAGGAACAAACAGGAGAGAGACAAAATACTTGACCTTCATTTCAACAAACCACTTGGGATCCAGGACAGAAGAGCGGAAATTTACAAGGATATACCAAAACAACTTCTGGATCTCAGAGCTAACTATACTGACTTAGCAAGACTTTTGAGAGGTAACGGGATACCGTATAGGTGGGAGTTTCCACAAGGCCTATCATTTAAATACAAAGGAAAGAAGGTCAGAATTAAGACAATAGAGGACAACCAGAAGTTCCTGCAAGACAACGGAGAGGACCTTCAGAAGGGAACAGCAGTCCCTTGGCCTCCGCCACAGCCTGGATTGGAACCAACACCATCTCCCTCGGATTTGGACAAAAAAGAGGACACCCCATAAAGAGCAACAACAGATTGATACAGGATGTCTCTGCAGCTGTACAGTTGGAACATTAATGGCGCAAATTCTCCGGAAAAACGAAAAAGGATTTTTCATATTTTGAAAAAAGAAAATTTGGACATAATTTGTTTGCAAGAAACGCATGTGACTAGGCTCCATCGGAAAGTACTAATCAACAAAAGACTAGGCCAAGAATTTATCTCTTCAGACAAAGTCAAAAAGAGAGGCCTGGTGATCTACGCAAAGGAGAACCTAGCACCGAAATTTTTGTTTAAAGATGAGCAAGGAAGAATTTTGGCAATTGAAATACAATCTCAAGGAGAAAAAGTTTTGATATTAGGAATTTATGCACCAAACGAGGGGAAAGCAGAATTTTACAAGAAGCTACATGAGACATTACTGGACTATCTGGACTACTCGAACATCATTATGATGGGAGATATGAATGGGGTAGTCTCTACTTTGATGGATAAGTCACAAAGTCAAAATTTAACTAAATACAAAGACTTACTTGAAAGTAAAACTCCGAGGTGGCTATCACCAGTGGAGGCCAAGGCGTGGAAAAAACCCAATATGGAGGTCGGCTGGCCGAAATATTGGGAATTAGTAGAAAAAATTGGTGATAATTGGAGGTTGCGGAGCTTTGAAGATATAAAGGATAAGGTGCAGGATTGGTTTCATTATGCCCAAATTAATGAGGTTGTTAAGTTGGACAAAAAAACAGGATTCCAGGTGGAAAAATCGAAACTTGAGACAGAGTTGTTAGAACCTAAGACTAAGGTATTATCGAGAATGTATAACTTGCTGCTTAGGTGGAATACACAGGATGAGACAGTTAAATCAGCCATGATAAAGTGGGCTCAAGACATTGGTTACAATATCATGTTTGAAGACTGGGAAAGGTTATGGACCACCGGTATGAAATTCACGGCATGTAATGCCTTGAAAGAAAACATTATGAAAATTGTATACAGGTGGTACATGACCCCAGTCAAGCTTGCTAAGATATACCATTTGTCTGATAATAAATGTTGGAAGTGTAAGGAGGCTGAAGGAACATTCTTTCACCTTTGGTGGACTTGCCCAAGAGTGAAGGCCTTCTGGGAAATGATCTACAACGAGTTAAAAAAGGTGTTTAAGTACACCATTCCTAAAAAACCGGAGGCCTTCCTATTGGGTATTGTCGGTCAAAAGGTGTTAAAGAAGGATAGAACGTTTTTTATGTACGCTACTACAGCAGCAAGAATTCTGATCGCCAAACACTGGAAGATCCAAGATCTTCCCACGCTGGAAGAGTGGCAAACGCAACTGATTGACTATATGGAGTTGGCCGAAATGACCGCCAGAATCCGAGACCTGGGAGAAGAAGCCATGGAGGAGGATTGGAAAAAATTTAAGAACTATTTGCAAAAACATTATAAGTTACATGAATTATAAATGACGCATAATTTAAATTTCTAGCCCCAGCAATAAGAGTGCAATACCTATGAAATTGGATAATATTATTGAAAGAATCAAGTTTAAATGTTAAAAATGCTAATATGGTAAGTTTTTAGAGTAAATGGACAATAAGGGATTTAAACTTAAATTGCAATTGAAAGTACAAAGAAACACACGAAACAAGGTTACAATTTGCTGACAAATTTATTGTTAAGAATGCATTGTGCGGGAGATGTGGGGAAGTTCGTTGGAATGTGGAAATAAGTTGTTGGAAGGACATGATTTTCTTTACTATTTTTTCTGTTTTCTTTTTCTTTTCTTGTTCTATGTCTGAAAAAAATGCAATAAAAATTATTTAAAAAAATAAAAAATAAAATGAGAACATTGACTCAGGAGATGCTGGATCCCAACATGTAATGCTTTTGCTCCCGAGGAGTTGAAAAGCCAAGGTTGTTTTTGTTGTTGTCGTTTTGAGGGATTGGGGGGGGGGGGGCAAGAGAGGACAAGGCAGAGTAGGGTGAGTTCTCCTTGTCCACTTGGAATGGGAGGTGAATAAGCAGTAATGGCAAAAGGAGAAGAGGAAAAGTGTAGGGCAAAGAGCCTCCTGGAATTGACAGTGGACATCCTACTGGGGCACTGGTGTTGAACAGTGCCCAGTGAGGCTGACTCCTACCTATCACACCCTCTGATGTTAACCCAACAGATGGTTGTCCAGAATCAGCCCCTTTCAGCATGCATTGGAATTCAGACTCCCTGATGTCCCAGGGTGCTCACTAGAAGGACAGATCCTGAAGCTGAGGCTCCAATACTTTGGCCACCTCATGAGAAAAGAAGACTCCCTGGAAAAGACCCTGATGTTGGGAAAGATTGAGGGCACAAGTAGAAGGGGGAGACAGAGGACGAGATGGTTGGACAGTGTTCTCGAAGCTACCAGCATGAGTTTGACCAAACTGCGGGAGGCAGTGGAAGACAGGAGTGCCTGGTGTGCTCTGGTCCATGGGGTCACGACTAAATGACTAAACAACAACAACACAACAATCTCCCTGGACCAAGCCATCATCAGTGGGGTACCAGGAAAAAAATGGGAGTGGGACAGGCACAAAAGAGGCAAAATACATTTCTACATTGGCGAGCTGCATCCTACATGTTAAGATTTCGGAAAGGAAGATAACAATCTATGGAGGGCACAATGTTGAATGTCACTGCTCTAAATCATGCAGGAAGTTAGACAAGTCCAGGAGTCTCACCCCTGCAGAACTTTGCCCTTCAGCTCATGATGGGCTGCAAACAAGGGAGAAGTGATGAGAAGGTGAACAGGAGTCCAGTAATGAGGGGCGGCCTCCTGGTTTGGCAGGCTTCTTGCCTCCGAGCTCTCGTCTGGTACCAGCCATGACCATTATGCATAGTATATGGCTTTCCAAAGAATTCTGGATGCTTTATTTATGGAATTTCATGTCAGGGGACGCCTTTCATTTTTAGTGGTTTGGAACTGGCATTTCAAACTCTCTTCTTTTTCCTTTTCGAGCTCGAGGTGGAAGATGAGTCAGAGGTCGAGAGGTGGGATTGACAAAACACAAGGCTCAGCAGCTGTCTTGCGAAGTAATGCTAAGCGGCATTGACTTCAACACCATGAAACATTTATTATTAGCTAAATAGTTAATGAGCACGACAGGTTTGTATGGAACATAGCAGTCTATTTGCCCAAAAGCTCAAGCTTAAAGATGCTTAAGATGCACAAACAAACAATAGACAACAAACTTGTGACTCCTGTATGCAAACATGAGTTTGAACACTAAAGAAATCCCTTCGGTGTTGAGGACATGGCTCCTTCTCCCTTGTTTACGTGCCCAGGCAGAAAGAAGGTCAGCTTGAACTACGAGTTACGACTGCAGCAGACAACTAGAAAATCAAAGAAATATAGAAGCCATTGGGAGGAATCTACCAAAACAGGAAAGACTGTTTTTCTAGGACAGAGGTAGCCAATCTATACCTCAGTGGACGTCAGTAGACTGAAAGGAGATAGAACACCCAGCTTCAAATATTTACAGGGCTGTTATAAAGAAGAGGGAGCAAGCTTGTTTATGACGGTAAGAGCTATTTGACAGTGGAATGGTCTCCCTCAGAGGGTGATGGACTCTCTTTCATTGGAGATGCTCAGAGGGTGATGCTTATCTTCCATGAACACTCGAGTTGGGTTCCATCCAACTCTACAACTCTATGATTCTATTATTCCTGACCATTGGCCATGTTGGATAGGGCAGGATGACAGCTGGATTCCAATAACATCTTAGGTAGTGATAGACGAAACCATCTTTCTCCAACCCATGTCCCTTGCCCATGAGTAGACCGCCAAGCTTGTTCCTTCCCAAGTCTATGCAGATTTGCATTAAGAGAAATTCATTTTAAAAACATTTAAAACTGCCGCACTTTCAACAGATTGAAATAGTTTTGGAAGCACTTTCCAAGGTAAGTGGGACGCGGGTGGCGCTGTTGGGACATGGGTGGCACTGTGGGTTAAACCACAGAGCCTAGGACTTGATTTTGTAGTTTATTATATATGGCAGTGGGACGCGGGTGGCGCTGTGGGTTAAACCACAGAGCCTAGGACTTGCCAATCAGAAGGTCGCTGGTTCGAATCCCCGCGATGGGGTGAGCTCCCGTTGCTCTGTCCCAGCTCCTGCCAACCTAGCAGTTTGAAAGCACGTCAGAGTGCAAGTAGATAAATAGGTACAGCTCCAGTGGGAAGGTAAACGGTGTTTCCATGCACTGCTCTGGTTCGCCAGAAGTGGCTTAGTCATGCCGGCCACATGACCCAGAAGCTGTACGCCGGCTCTCTCGGCCAATAAAGCGAGATGAGCGCCGCAACCCCAGAGTCGTCCATGACTGGACCTAATGGTCAGGGGTACCTTTACCTTTACCAAGGTAGTCTAAGGGCTTATTCCCAGGTTCTTTTTTCTTTCTTCTAAATCATTTCTAGCAGCTTGCAGCAGCAACTTGAAAGTGTGACACTTGCTGGAAACTATTGAAAACCAAGTCCTGCGAAGTGTAAGGCCCCTTCCCCTGCCCTTGAACTGGGTGTCATGTACCTGTAAGGCCACCAGGAACATTGTATAGTAAAAAAAAATATGGCTGTCCCAATAGGTACATAGGGCCACCATCATTTCCTCTATACAGTTACCCAGGAAGGGATGGCATATCACTTCCAGATGCTTCCTCCCCTCCCTTGTTCACATTAAACTATAGTTTGTTTTAAACTATGGTTTAATGTGATGTGAAAATTAGGTCATTAGAACCAAGCAAAAGCACTCTAGGAGAGTGTCTTAGGAGCAGAGAGAGAGGTTTGGCTTAGTGAGAGGTGAGGAGTGGGGAGAGAAGAGTGGGGAGCTGCATTTGGCTCCCTGAGCTTAGGGGTTTGCCCCCTGTCCTGTGTCCCATGCCCCCAAACTGGACTGTGAACTAGTGAGCTCTATCTGAGTGTTATTCCTTTGGTTTGCTCAGCCAAAATTGATGCTTCAGGAAAGTTCCAAGCTTAGTCAGGTCTCCTGGATATATCAAGTTTTTAGATCATGGTGTTGTTTTTCCCCTGATATGGCTGTACGTATCATATCGCTCCTCAGGGACCAGATCCTATTGGCCATCCACGGCAGAAGCAAATAATAATGAAAGAGTTATCCAACCCATCCACCATCTTGTGGCATTCAAGACGGATTCTCTAGAGCTGAAAACATGAGCTGAATAAAACTTGTGTTAAAGCTGTCTTTGTAACCATGCAGGAGAAGGATATTCTTTCAGCTTCGGTGCGATGAGACCATTGTTCTTATGTACACTTAATTGTCAACATAATTGTTTAAACAGAAGCCCCTGTGAGTCATTTGTGTGTCTAAACTATCACCTTGATTCTGACATTTGGAAAAGGTAAACAACCGTTTATGACAATCATGTCGAACAGTTTGGTATACCTTATAAGAGGGAGTTTGGGGTTTGGGGACTTCGTTAGCACATCATACCAGGCTGTTAAATCTGCCGTGATCCTGTCAAAGTCACCAGCTCGATTAGCAAAATGAGCTGGTTAATGCAGTCATCCCATATGCTGCACGTAGCTTTGGTCTGTCATGTTGAAAGACAGTTCCCCTTGCCAGTAAACACACACACCTCTCATCATAAAATAAATCATCCCAAATGCCATTGGTTGTGTGCTCAGGTATGTGTCTGATGGTGCTGAATGCAAATGACCCCAAGCCAACCCATAGTCAAGCACCCCAGAATCATCTTACAGGAAATGCATAGACAACCAAACTAAGGTAGTCCTCAGTCCTATTTTTCTAGAAAAAGGGGTGCCAAAGCTTACAATGAACTCCTTCCTCATTCTCTTAGAATGGCAATGGCTGCCACCTGAGAGGAACTGAGTTCCGGTGAGTTCCAGCTGAAGAAAAGCCCTGCTTGTCCCTATCTGAGCCAACAAGGGCATCTTCTGAGGCAAATATTTCTTCTGGAAGCATAATCTTGCTCACTAGAGATGCTGGAGACTGAAATATGGCTTTCTGAATGCAAGTGATGTGCTCTGCCACTCTCAGCATAGCCCCTCCTCCCCACATGCCAATGCCGCGCTACATACCTGAACAGGTAACAATAACAAGCCTATGATGCACAACAGCGCAGTGTGCAGCTGACTGGTCAAAATAACTATTTCAGTGAAGTGGAAAATGTATTCCTCTTACTTTTAAGATTCAGTAAATTTTTCCTCAAAGATTATTATGGGTCACAAATTTCCTACGAGGTTCTGGAAATGGGGTTTAATGTATCCCCCTAGGGCTTTTGTTTGATGCCCTAATCTCTTGATGCCAGGATAATAATGGGAAGCATGGCCTTTGTGGGTGGGTATTATAGAGAGCGTGAGATAGAGGAAGCTCAATAAATTTCACTGAATTGGTTCTTTGGCAACCATGTACCATTTCCCCCAAGATGACCTATAAGCCCTGAAAGTGGCAATGCAGATCAGCTTGGAAGTGGGTTTGGCATGTCTCCATTGGCGTTAAAAGGATTAAAAAGGTGATGAATTGCTCCATGGGAGGTTTCCCTACCTGGGCATGTCAGGAAGCCTGACAACCTCTGTGCGATATTTGCAGGCTTGTTTCACCTAGCGATGCTGCAACTGGGGGGAGGGGAGTGGGATGGGGTGGGAAGGCAACAAAAAAAAATATGTATCAGTCCCACCATATTTTTGATTGATGATGCCCCATTCGTTCGCTTTCAGGCCTGATTGCGATGTCATAAAAAAGGAGAAAATGCTGGCATGGAAACCATCTGATAATCATATCTGAAAAAGCAAAGAAATATCCCAGTGCTTCCTGTATGATTTTGCTTACCAGGCGTTTCACAGATTTAGAGATGAAGCTTCGACGCACAGAAATTAGATGGGCACTTTGTCATTCCACAGTAGTCTTTATTCAAGGATCTCAAACAGCTTGAGCAGCGGTAAATCAAGCTTTAGACAGAGCAGCACCATCCTGGTCTTCTTCTATAGCTTCTCTCCAGAGACCAAGGAATTCAGAAAGACTGAAATCTCTGTAACTAGAGTTGATCCCACACTGAGTCTTTTAGTGCTGCTGAGGCACTAAATCAGGCATTCCTCATCTGATAAAGTCATGGAGAGATTGGGAGGGGAAAGGTGGTTCTGGCAAGCCCTACCCTCTCCAACCATCACTTTCCCTTTGAGCTGAAGGGCAGAGTTTTCCAGGGATGAGTCTCCTAGGCCTGCCCAACTCCCTGCGTGATTGAGAGCAGCAACAGCCAACACGGTGCCTCCAGCTGTAACTCCCAGTATCCCTGACCATTGGCCAAGCTGGATGAGGTTAATGGGAGTTGGAGTCCATCAACATCTGAATGACAACATGTTGGCTACTCCTGGTTATGCAGGGTCCTAAACTCAGAAAAGCTTCCCTGAGTGCAGGAGGTTTGGCCTTCAAATCACAGACTGTTGTAAGCAAGGGGAAGATGATGCCAGAGCTGTCACCATGCTCTCCCTCATGTAATTTTAACTGAGTGAGGAAAAGGAACATCTGGATAGACTGATTGTTTCCCCTCAGATAGCCAACCACTGCATTAAAACAGGGGCTCCACACAGCATTTAATATAGTGCCATGTAAACAAGTACAGTGGTACCACGGGTTACATTTGCTTCAGGTTACATACGCTTCAGGTTACAGACTGCGCTAAACCAGAAATAGTGCTTCAGGTTAAGAACTTTGCTTCAGGATAAGAACAGAAATCGGGCTCCGGCAGCGCGGCGGCAGCAGCAGGCCCCATTAGCTAAAGTGATGCTTCAGGTTAAGAACAGTTTCAGGTTAAGAACGGACCTCCAGAACGAATTAAGTACTTAACCCGAGGTACCACTGTACTGTCCTTCCCCGTGGCTGAGACCTTTCTAGAATGCCTACTCACAAGTTAAGCCTCGTTCAGCAAAGATCCCTGGCCAACGTCAAATAAAAGTTAAATGCTTGCCAGTTCAGCCATTTTGTCGCTTCCTGATCATCCCAAGTGAGGGATTGGCACATTAACTTCCCTTTGAACATCCTCCCTGTGAATAATTGCCCCATGTGGCTTTGTTTTCCCATGAAGGGGCTATTAATTCAAGAGTCTCTCTCGTTTTTTTAATTTTTAAATGAGTAATATACCGGTAGCTATTGAAAAATATTGCTGGCCAAAGTCCCATCAGAGCAACACTGCATTATTGTTGTTGTTGTTGTTGTTGTTGTTAAAATCAGTCAGCCACCACAGCAACTGAATGCCCCCTCCTTGCCCCACTTCACTGCCTGTGAATGGACTAGCAAAATCCAGCTTTTAAATCTTAAAATAATAATAATCTCATTAACTGGGGCACCTCAGTGCTTGTTGTTTTTGTAAAATCAAGTAAACATTTGAGCCCAAAAATGTTGCCCCTCCAGGAAACGACAGAAGGAGGGGAAAGAGGGGTTAGTTACCTGTGCCCAAAATCTGTTTCAATACTCCTTTTTCTCAGTCTCTCTCTCTGTCCCTTTGAAAGAATCTGCCAACTGTCAGGCTATAAACCATCCCAAGAATACACGTTGTCTTTTCAAGAATGAAACCTCCTTAGCAAAATCCACCAGGTAGAAATCTTCAAATGACCTCTAAGGCTGACAAATCATCTGAGAGGAAGAGAGGGGCAATACAATGAGAGCTGCCTGCTGTTTCTTGTGCCGAAGTCAGAAGAAAATGCCAAGTGAGGAAGAATACTAACTCTCTGAGACTATTTAAAATTCCAGCAGGACGACTCTGCCTGCATTCCAATTTCCTCCCATAAATGCACACACAAAAAAGCATCTGAATGTCAGAAAATCACCACATGCAACCAGATTCTTTGACAAGCGGCAATTTATTTAGACTGCCCTCCAGAAGTTGAAAAGCTATTCTTCTTTCCAAATGTTGCTACGGCTCTAATTGAAAGGTTACATAAGGATCACAGATTTTCCTTTCAATGAAATATGGTTCCAAGCATCTATGAGAAGTGCAACTGAAAAGAACTTACTGGATTCTATTATGTGTCATGCCAGGAAGGCACCCAGAAAATATTAGAGATCAAGGCTCCCCTGAATAACATGAGGAGGAGAGATTCGGGTGGGGATGTTGCTGAGGAATTTTCAAGACCATTGTAATTAATGGACCTAAATTAGGGTATAATCCTAAACACAAGAAGTTGTTTTCAGGTAACCAGGGACAAAGTACTCCAGACTGAAACTCCATTCAGGAGCTAGGCTGTGTAAGGCTGTTGGAGGGAAAGCAAGCCTTTCAATAGAGTTTGAGTTACACCACCCTTTTTGCTAGTTTAATTTATGCTAGCTGCATCAACAGAAGTATAATGTCCAGATACAGTGGTGCCCTGCAAAACGAATGCCTCGCAAGACGGAAAACTCGCTAGACGAAAGAGTTTTCCGTTTTGGAGGTGCTTCGCAAAACGAATTTCCTATGGGCTTGCTTCGCAAGACGACAATGCCTTGCGAGTTCCTGTGGGGTTTTTCCCTCCCCCCCCCTTTTCTAAGCCACTAAGCCACTTATCAGATGATCTGATCAGCAGATAAGCCGCTAAAAGCCGCTAATAGCGCTAATCCGCTAATCCGTCAATGGGCTTGCTTCGCAAGACGAAAAAACCGCTAGACGAAGAGAATCACAGAACGGATTCTTTTCGTCTTGCGAGGCACCACTGTATAGGGAAGTCGTAGTTCTACCCTATTCTGCCTTGTTCAGACCACACCTGGAATACTGTGTCCAGTTCTGGTTGCCATAATTTAAGAAGGTTGTTGACAAACTGGAATGTGTGCAGAGGAGGGCAACCAAGATTATCAAGGGTGTAGAAACCAAACCTTATGAGAGCTGGTTGAAGGAGCTGGGTATTTTTAGCTTGGGGGAAAAGGAGACTGAGAGGAGATAGGATAGCCATCTTCAAATATCTCATGGGCTGCCACATGGAAGACGGAGCAAGCTTGTTTTCTTCTGCCACAGAGGGTAGGATCTGAACTAATGCCTTCAAGTTACAAGAAAGGAGATTCTGACTAAACACCAGAAAGAACTTTCTGACAATAAGAAAGTTTGGTTGAGATTCCTGCATTGCAGAGAGTTGGACTAGATGACCCTTGGGATCATTCCAACTACAGTTTTATGATTCTATGTTGTGTTCCCAGCGGCGTAGCGTGGGTTATCAGCACCCGGGGCAAGGCAAGTAATTTGCGCCCCCTAACCCGGGGCAAGGCAAGTAATTTGCGCCCCCTAACCCCTAACCATGGTCATTAATACTGACGGCTCTACTCTGAGGCAAACTTCGTGGTGACTACTGCCCTCCGTGGTGTTGTTTTTGCAATTAAAGGACCCCTGCCTCAAATAAAGCATCTTGGGGATTGGGGACTGGGATTTGCCAAGGGAGCTGGAAATTGCAGTTCAGTGGCGGGTCAGGGGGAGAGGGTCCCTTCCGCATCTGGGTGCTGCGGGCCCCTTTGCGCCAAGACGCGCGTCTTTGGGCGTCGCGGCGCAGCCTTCTCGGTCTCCCTCCCCGGCCCGGCTAGTCCTGACGCGGCTTCTTTCTGGCGCGGGGAGGGGGCGGCTCTGGGGCCAGTGCGTCGGCCGGCCGCCGGCGCGGGGGGGGGGCCGCCGGGGCGGGTGGGCGGTCTTGGCGCGCAGGCACTAGAGGGCAGGTGGCTCCGGCTGGGCGCTTCATTCGCCGCTGATGGCGCGTTTGGCGGGCTGCGCGCGTCCAGACAGCGACCCGAGCCTCGGCGGCATGGCGCTTGGTGCCGGAGCCTCCACCCGCAGCGCCCCGTCGGGAGACCTGGCCGGAAGGAGCCTCGAGCCGGCTGTCGGACATGGTTGAAGCAGGGCGGCATGGCAGGTGGCGGCGGCTCCTCGGCGACTCCACGCGGCCAGCCCAGCGCGCTGGCCGAGCCCCGCAGGCGAACGCTGCCCGACGGTGAGGAGGGGCTGCCTGGCGCACCCTCCGCGGCCCTGACTCGTGGGGACCGCGGCGAGCGCTGAGAGCCGCTGCCAGCTCGTCGGTTCCACGAGACATGGGGCTCTGCTACAGCCTGCGCCCGAGGCTCTTCGGCGACTCCGGAGGCAGTGAGCGCGCCCCCCCCCAGAAGTTGCGCCCGGTGCGGCCGGCCCCCCCTGCACCCCCCACACTATGCCACTGTGTGTTCCCAAGTCACGTAGGCTTAAGCCAATATACCATGCTTAGTCCAGTTCAGCTGGCCGTAGCCCAGCTTCTAATTGGATGTGGTATACTCTATGCCAGGGACGCGGGTGGTGCTGTGGGTTAAACCACAGAGCCTAGGACTTGCCGATCAGAAGGTCGGCGGTTCAAATCCCGCAATGGGGTGAACTCCCGTTGCTCGGTCCCTGCTCCTGCCAACCTAGCAGTTCGAAAGCACGTCAGAGTGCAAGTAGATAAATAGGTACCACTCCGGCGGGAAGGTAAACAGCATTTCCGTGCGCTGCTCTGGTTTGCCAGAAGTGGCTTAGTCATGCTGGCTACATGACCCAGAAGCTGTACACCGGCTCCCTCGGCCAATAAAGCGAGATGAGCGGCGCAACCCCAGAGTCGGCCACGACTGGACCTAATACTCTATGCCGGCTTAATTTAAGCCACTTTCCCATATTTAGAATTGCTCCTAAAGTTAGGGTTAGGGTTAGGTGTACTCTGAGTAAAACTCAGTTGAACAGAGACACCCACCCACCCCATGTTTATGATGCAACACAGGGAGATTGTAACTTGACTGTGTTGGACTGCTCTGCTAGGGTCGCTGTCCGTCACAATCTCATTCTTAAAGGTCACTGCAGAAAATCAGATAAGAAGGATGTAGCCATGGTGCTGATTTGTCTGGGCTGAGCAATATACCTGGAGGGAAGCACGTGGGTGAGTCGTCTTGCCCTGCACTTTCTCATCCACCAAGACATTTCCACTGCCCTTTCTGTCTTGTCACAGCTCCGGACGATGCTGTTCTGCTGCATCTGGAAATAGTGGGCTTTAGTAGAATGTCCTTCAGCATACATGTAGCAATGCTGGCACAACACCGAAGAGTGTGACAGCACACTTTTGCGACAGGACTGAACCCTAAGAACTGTTTGTGCACATGAGCATTTCTGTTCAGCTTTGAAAGGCACGTTGCCTAGATGTCTAAATTCTACCCTACAGTGACACCAAGAGGGGGGAAAAACATGTACTGTAACATTTCGCTGAATTCAGCCTAGAGATGCCCATGTTAAACATGCTTGTTTGCATTTGACTTTGCCCAGTTATAAGATGCTTCCTACCTTCTGCTTTGATGGTTTTATTCTGGTCTCACTCCCCCTTCTTCTTTCCACACTTTGCATGCAGAATTTCCCAGGCTTGGTATCCCTGACATTTCCAGTTGAAAGAAAGAAGAATGAGATAGCCAGGGGTGGGAGAGATATGTGCCAAAGATCCTGGAGCAGAGGCGTAGCATGGGAGGGGGGCTGGGGGGCCATTGCTGCAGGCACAGGTTTTTTTTGGGTGGGGCCACATTCCTCACAGCTGCCCAGATTGGCTGGAGAAACCCAGGCAGATGGGTGGTGTATAAATAATAAAATTATTATGACTATTAACAGCTGGAGGGCGCCGTGAGAAGGACGCAACAGCTCACGGTGCCTGCGAACCCACTGCCATTTTACCCCTGCCCTCTAGTGTCCTTTGTACCAGCCTTCCAGCTGGAGGGAGGCTTGAGAAGGACACAACAGGCATGTGCCCTGCCAGCCCCGCAGTGTTTTTGTGAGTCTCAAAGAGCAGCACTCAAAGCAGGTGGCGTCGGCCAGACAGGCTCCCCACTGTGCTGCCAGGCAGATGGCACAGTGCGGAGCTGCTTAGCTCCAGTGAGCGGGAGTCACCCCGGCAGCTCACCCCACCCCCACGGCACAGAGCACCCCCTCAATGCAGTGCATACACACTGCTGCATGCGGGGAATGCTCCGCCACTGCCCTGGAGAGCTGCAGCTAGTCAGAGTGGACTACACTAGATGGGCAGAGCTTGATCTAGGAAATAGCCTCTTTAGCACATTACTGGACCACTGCTGATCAGAGCGCCAGAGTAGATGACCCTTTGGAATTTGGGCAATTCTTGTGTTTCTTACATCCATGCAAGTTTGCCTTTTCATCGTCTGCAGGCTCTTTGTCCCTGTTCCTTGGCACTGCATGGAAACATAAGAAGCTGCCCATTAGGCCATCGAGCCCAGTATTCTTGGCAATGGCAGGCAGTGGGTCACCATGGTTTCAGACAAAAGCCTTTTCCGATCTGGAGGTGCTGGTAATCCAAGACAGGACCTTCTACATGCAAAGCAGATGCTCTATCACTGAGCCACAGAGAGCCAGTGTGGTGTAGTGGTTAAGAGCGGTAGTCTCGTAATCTGGTGAACCGGGTTCGCGTCTCCGCTCCTCCACATGCAGCTGCTGGGTGACCTTGGGCCAGTCACACTTCTCTGAAGTCTCTCAGCCCCACTCACCTCACAGAGTGTTTGTTGTGGGGGAGGAAGGGAAAGGAGAATGTTAGCCGCTTTGAGACTCCTTAGGGTAGTGATAAAGCGGGATATCAAATCCAAACTCCTACTCCTCCTCCTCCTCTTCTTCTTCTTCTTCTTCTTCTTCTTCTTCTTCTTCTTCTTCTTCCTCTTTGGCTGCAGGGGGGGGGATGCAGCTTGTACCCCCTGCATGACAAACATCATGTGCAGAGTCCTCAAGGGGGCAGGCAGAAGCAGCTGCTTTCTCAAGGTACCAACTCTTTTGCCCCTCTTCACCTTTCGCCCAGGTTAGCTCACCAGCTGCCTCCTAGATATGGCTGAGGAGGAAGCCCTTCGAACCGGAATGCGGAGCGCCGAACGCACAGTGAATCGTTTAGCACTTCTCCTTCAGAAACATGAGTACGGGCCTTTAAAACATCTGAGCAAAACAAAAAAACCAAACAAAAATCTGTCACTCCAACAGCTATCACCCTGTCAAAATGCCCCAGAGCAGAATTCCTTCCCCTGGTTTCTAAACAGCAGTGGGAGCGGCGGCAGTGAGTGTTATAGTTGTTAGACAGCAAGTATTTTTGGAAAGATGACAGCTGGCTTGTCAGATGTTAATGCTGAAGTACTCGGCGTTTGTGTGTTACAACAATAATGTGGCAAGCATTTATTTCTGCATTAGCGTATGCAGGGCCATGAAACTGCCGCCTGAAGACTGTAGGGGAAATGAGGCCAGGCTGTGCCACTTCCATTCATGTTACCAGATTCCCACTGAATATAAATTACCGTTGCGCTTATTTTTGAGCTTCCTCACACAAGGTAGTATCAGTGCCAACATCTGCCACTGGAAAAAAAATTATCACCCTCTTAACATCTCTGGGTCAAAATTATCCCCCTTAAAGAAGGTGTTTACTGGCTGGTTACAGTAAGAGCTTTGATGAGATTTCTGAAGATTTACCAGCAGAAGAAAAACAAAACAAAACAAAAAAAACCTGTGTTAATTAATCTCCAGTCATTATTCTATACCTTAGACCAGAGCTTTCCAAACTGTGTGTTGTGACACATTAGTGTGTCGGCTGCAGTGTGCAGGTGTGTCGTACAAACCCTCCCCACACTCCTAATGAGGCTGGAAAAGGGTTCGCTTAACATCCGGTTTGCTAGTACAGTGGTACCTCGGGTTAAGAACTTAATTCATTCTGGAGGTCCGTTCTTAACCTGAAACTGTTCTTAACCTGAGGTACCACTTTAGCTAATGGGGCCTCCCGCTGCCGCTGCACGATTTCTGTTCTCATCCTGAGGTAAAGTTCTTAACCCAAGATATTAATTCTGGGTTAGCGGAGTCTGTAACCTGAAGCGTCTGTAACCCAAGGTACCACTATAGAAGTGAATTACTGTGTCACAAAATGGTGCATGTCTAAAAAAAGTGTGTCACCAACATGAAAAGTTGGGAAAGCTCTGCCTTGCACACTGCTTGATAAGAACTATTGCCATTTAGATATGTTAGACCTAAAGCTAGTTCACAAGTTTTTTGTGTTTGTTTTTTGCCTTCTGAGACTACTACATCGTCTGCCAAGGAATCACCATGTTTCCTGCAGACCCCACTATGCATTGTAGAGAAAGCATTTTGAGGATGGGGGAGAATTTTATGATCCATACTCTGGCCTAGTTCCAGGGCCGTCTTAAGCATATCCGGTGACGTGGTGCAAAGATCCCTCCAGCACCACCACCCCCGGCAACTCTAAAACAAGGGAGGGGGGAGTGGAAAATGTCCTCTTCCTCCCTCAACGCCCCAATCCCCAGGGTGGCGGCGGAGATCAAGCAGGAGAACATGCTGTCCGGCATCGGGGTGCCTGAGAAGGCAGCCCGGGAAGCCTGCGCACCGCCTTTCACCAGGAGGAGGACAACGACCAGGAACAGGGCCATCTTTAGCAGATGCAGAGGCTTAGGATGGAAGCTGCACACAGCTTCCATCCTAAGCCTCTGTGGGAATCGCACTTCTCCTGCAGAGGCTTGGGAAGGAAGCTGCACGCATCCCAGCCATATAGTTGGCGGGGCGCAACTGGTGGGCATGAAGGGAAAGGGGAGGCTTCTGGCAAAGCCATGAAGCTCCCCCACTCGCTAGGGAGCCCCTGAGAGGCTGGCGCCCTGGCGCAATGAACCACTAAGACCAATGAGAAAGACGGCTCTGCCTAGTTTGTAGGCCTGCTCTATACATGCAGCAGAATGGAGAGAGCATTAGGTGGTAGAGTCCTGAGAGCAGAAGTTGGTGGTTCCTTAGGGCAAATGGAGTACTGCCCAACCGACGTCATTCTGCCTCCTGTCAGCCCCCACATGTCCTCCTCCCTGCTTACAAACGGTTCAGGAGGTAGCATTGCCTGTCAGCTTTCTCCTCTGTAGTCTTGATGTCTCCATCAGGGAAGAGGATGGGGTCAAAACTAGAATGAGAGTTGGCTATGCCGGTTGTTCTCTCTGGTTCCACCTAGTGTTGGTCTCCTTGCCTTCTGTCCTACCAGGCCCAGCAGGCTCCAGTTACTTCTGTCCTGAGGTGCAGGGGTTGGGGAGGGAATAATATTTTTGAATTATATATACAGTATATATTTTTAAAAACATCCATGCTAGTAAAACAAGAAAGAAACCCAACACAACAGAATTTGAACTTTCTCCTTGATGAATTAGGTGCGTTTCTTTTCTTTTTCTTGCCAAGAAGTGATTACCCAAAGAATTTAAATGAACACTTCAAAATTCTACAGTCTTATTCGGGAGACTTCTACATGTGTAGAACACTTTTTGCAAAACAGCAGGCATGGTGGCAAACCTGTTTCATATAGAGTGCATTTTTTCCAGAAGGCCAACGGAAGCTCACATAAGGATGAAGGCGTGGAAGCAAAACAACTCCAGCCCCGATGGTGATGCCATGTTGCTTTGTTCTGCCACTCAATATGGCTCAATTGGGTCAACAGGTATTAACCATGTGTGTTCAGTGCCAAAAGTTGCTGCTGGCTTTGCTGGGTGGGGGGGCAGGGGCGGAGGAGGGTGTGACAGCTTTTTCTCACCTACAAAATACTAGGCCAAATTTCTGAGCTTTAGGGGGGGGGGGTTGACAAGTTGCCAAAGAAATTAGGTCAACAAATAGCTGGGCCTTGTTGGTTGCCAACTCATTTAACTCCGGAAAGCCACAACAATTGACTGTTCATTACAATGTGGTTAAATGGCTGGCCTGTTCCTTGGCAAGTGAGCTGATCGGCAGAGACAACAAGCCCAAGTAGAACTGGCTGCACTGTGGCGTGCCCACTTTGCTGTGTTCACAAATGGAAAATATTTATTTGGGGTAACTGGCATTGCTCTGATGTCAAGTGATTGGCAGGTGGGTGGTCCAGCACACCCATCAAAACAGCCTGGGTTTGTGTGTCAGGAGAAAGTCCACTGGCTAGCTTCTGTTCCCCACCCCTGATCAAGAGCACAACGCTCTTCCAGCGGTAGAGCCATTATTTACATTGCAACAGATCAAATAATTGACAATGAAATCTATTTCAGGAGGGTAGCTCAGAACAGCATCCATGATGCAGGCGATCAAATATTTACCAGCCTGATTATTCAGATAATTAAGCCTTTTCTTCACTTTTCCGGGGCGGGGGGAATCTGATGCCAAAGCACTGGAAGGGTCCATTCAATATTTAGCACTTTGTCATCCAAAGAGTCATTAGACATTAAGATCTATGTGACAGGGTGACAAGGCAGTCTGTGGTAGTGAAACAAAACTGAGAGGCTTTCAGGCTGATAGATATCTATTTCCCTTTCCAAGATTTCAGGCAGACATAGCCACTTGTGGAGAATATGGAAAAAGCCAGTTGGGTCAGTAATGGTAGTTCAATATAAAAATCGCAAAACGTTTTCCCTTCTTTGAATAATTTCCTTGGTTATGGGATGAAGCATCTTCATGCAATCTATCCAGCCCCGTTTGCTTCAAGGGCTTCATTTACTCACCCGTGCACTCAAAAAGAGGAGCCCCATAAGTATTTTCAGTGCTTTTTATCTGGGGGAACGCAGGGGTACGCATACCCCCTAAGCATTTTGTGAATCTAAGTTTGGCCTCATTGTGGGGCAGTATTTCAATATGAGTAGGAAAATGAGAGTACCCCTAAACATTTTTTTAAAGAAGAAAAGCACTGAGTATTTTACTCACTCCCCTTTATGCACTATGGATTAACATGCTGCCTGGGTACTGCTAATGATACACGGCTTCCATTGTTTCAAAGGAAGCTTCCTTATAACATAGGCAGCCCAGTGCTTCGCCTCAATCAGTATTTACCACATCAAAGATGGGGAAGGCATACCCCCCCCCCCGTTGTTGCTAAACTACAGTTCCCATCATCCTCAGCAAGCACAGCCAGTGATCACAGATAATGGGAAATGTAATACAGTAATATAAGGAAGGCCATCGTTTCCATATCCCTGGTCTGAAGTGGCTGGCAGCAGCTATCCAGGGTCTGATTTCTCAGCTTCTGTTTTCTGCTGAGTGACAGCCTTTCCTCTTTCACATACAGATATTCAGCCACTCTGGGTGGCTTCCAGCAGAATATTAAAATACAATGATTTCTATGATTCCATGACCTCTAGATGACTGCTAAGTATAATGGTTTAATTGCACATTGAAATGGAAAATGACTCTGTATGTGTAAAAGGAACAGCGCCAAGTAAGAGCTCTCCAAGTTCCTATCAGGTTAATGATTAACTGTCAGTGTATCTCTGCTGCTCTCTTGTGTGGGGTGTTTAACTTTAGATCACATGGAAGAGGCATGCAATTTCCATATCTCCGTTTTGAGGGAGTTGTCTTTGTTCTCAAGCCACTGTAGAAGAAAGGTGTGCTAATAATGATGCCTCTCTCCTGGAGAAAACAGCCTCAGGCTGGAATGCAGGCTAATGGAGTCTGTGTGTGGAGAGAAAGATCTTTGATCCCTGTTTGGTGTAATTTTATATTTCTAAAGCTGTAGCTATGCTTGGACAAGCATACAATATTGTGCAACTATTTGGATGTATCCTTATTGTTGTAAGGCTTGGGTCTCTCCCACACATATGAGATGACTCCGACAGTTAATTAATTAAGTTTTATTGGTTCAACAAAAAGCCCCAGTTGGAGGTCCGCTAATTTCAGTCTTCCTCCCATTCCTCAGCTGCCGGGACTGAACTCCGCCCCCTTCTCCCCCAACAGGAAAAGTGCCACCTTCTCTTCCTGTTAGTTTCATGCTTCTCATTTAATTTTGTAAGCCTGCGAGATCGGGGAGATTGCACTCCCACTATTTCTGTGTCTGAGTCACTATCTGAATCTTGCAGCTGCATTTCTGCTCTCTGTGTCTCTTCATGTAAAAAGGTCGAATTCCTGTGGCTAGCTGCTTCTCCCCCCCACTCTTAGGAATTCTCCCTCTCCTTCCACTGTATCTGTCTGGTATCTGCCTGTCGGAGTGTCCAGTTCTCTGACAATTGTTTTGTGTCCATTTTGAAGAAAGTTCTGTTAGTAAAGCTTTGAAAACAGATTTTTGGTCTGGACAAATTTTATTCCAAGGGGAGTCGGTTTTTATTCATCCTATTGCTTCCAAATGCACAATATTAATAATCACAATAATGACTATGTCAAGCATCAGAGAACTCTGCATTACCTACGATGGCTAGGTGTGTTGTATTGTTGTTGTTTAGTTGTTTAGTTGTGTCTGACTCTTCGTGACCCCATGGACCAGAGCACGCCAGGCACTCCTGTCTTCCACTGCCTCCCGCAGTTTGGTCCAACTCTTGCTGGTAGCTTCGAGAACACTATCCAACCATCTTGTCCTCTGTCGTCCACTTCTCCTTGTGCCCTCCATCTTTCCCAACATCAGGGTCTTTTCCAGGGAGTCTTCTCTTCTCATGAGGTGGCCAAAGTATTGGAGCCTTAGCTTCACGATCTGTCCTTCCAGTGAGCACTCAGGGCTGATTTCCTTCAGAATGGATAGGTTTGATCTTCTTGCAGTCCATGGAACTCTCAAGAGTCTCCTCCAGCACCATAATTCAAAAGCATCAATTCTTCAGCAATCAGCCTTCTTTATGGTCCAGCTCTCACTTCCATTCATCACTACTGGGAAAACCATAGTTGTATTACTAGGGGTGTGCATGTAGCTTATTGCAGCAATGCCTTATGCAGATGCCCTTTGTATATGGCACTGCACATTTCAGGAAAGAGATTTGACTTTGTCCTTAGGAAATAAATATTATAGTCTAACCTATTTATGGCATATTTGTGGTATAACGAAATAAATGAGCTTTCTGCAGCATACATCTTCAAACCCGGAGCTGTCATAATCAGGTGTGCATAGGACATGGCATCTTTTAAAATTAGAACAGGATTATATGCTGATTTTAAGGCTCCCGTTATTTGAAATCTGGTTTTGCCATTGGCCTGCTTGGTTTCACTGTCACTCAGTTTGCCCAAGCACTGCTATCTGCCGCGAAGATCAACTTTCCAAGCAGGCTGTGTTGCATATCAGAACAAAGCACTTTGTGTGACAGCTCAATTGCTCTGCAAAAGAAGAGATCAGATTTCAACGTGGGAGGTAGAAAAGGGAGATGCTTGAAGCTGGCATATCTGCCTTAGTTACAGACTAAGAACACACATTGTAACCTCTAAAGGATGTTCAATTAAGAATTGTCAACCAACAAGTTTCCTGCTTGGCAGGGGGTTGGACTCGATGGCCCTTGTGGTCTCTTCCAACTCTATGATTCTATGATTCTAAGTATTTTACAAGCCCGACCAGGTAAGCAGCCCATGGACCCCACATCGTGGGCAGAGTCTGTCCACGATCCATTATTCTAGGGATGGAAGAGGACTGCTGGCATGGCTTGTCTTATAACCAGATTTGCCCAGATATTTTGATGATTCCTGCCCAGACACCACTGCCGACTGCAGTATTCCGGATATGTCTGGGAAATTCTGGATGTATGGCAACCCTTTCACTGACAGAGGAACATGTAAACATGGGAGAACACATCTTTTTCTGAGACTGTCCTGTCATGTGATGCCCCAAATCTTCCTGATGCAATGCTTATGGAAGACATTGAGGTGTCAAAGGCAGGCTGGGACAGAAACATTTCTTCAGTGTGTAAACTCTGAATGTGCTGGGAGCCCCAAGTATGAAGACATCTGGGGTGCCTAGTCATAAGAATAGTTGCACAATGAAAATAAAAAGATAAGTATCTGATTTAGGCTCCTTATTACACTGAATGTATTCATGCTTTTGGAGTAATGAGCTGAACTGCAGATGTTGAAAAGCATTATAATACAATAAATTTCTAGCTGATGTCTAATATAGTGAAAAGCAGGATGGTTGGGGGGAAGGGGGTGCCACAAGCATCGATCTACCCCTAGGAGAATAATCATAATCAGAAACAAACATGAGGTTTTATGCTGCTTTTATGTGGCAAGACTCCAACTCCTGTTTTCATGCTGTATTATATATACACAATCACCTCCAAAAAGTTACAATATAAGCTAAGACCATAACAAGAGCACCATTAGACGAATGAAGCTTTGCAGGGTTAAAGAAAGAGAAAAATGGTGCAAAAAGTATAAAGATAGACGTAATCTACATTAGACACAACAATTTAGAAAGAGTAAAAAATTCAAGGTCTTAGAACAAAGGAAGGAAGTCAATATGTGTATACGTACATAATGATTAGAATGATGATATGGTTTTATTTGTAGGTGTGTGTTTTTGTTTTTTGTTCATGTATGTTTTTTTCTCTTGTGTTTTGCTTTTTTCTTGTTTGTATTGTTTTATTTTGGATTCAATGTTTGCAATTTTTGTTGTAATTTTGCATTGAAAGTTTTTTTAAAAAAATTTAAAAAACAAAAACAAGAGCACCATTAGATCAGACCAATGGTCCACGCACTCCAGCCTCCTATTTTAGACATCGACCAACCAGATATTTCTGGGAAGCAATTTCCTTGTCCTAGTGTCACCCCCCACCAACAACTGGTATTAAAAATAGAGCGCAACCTATGAACACTGAGGTTTTCTGTGGAGCCATCCAGACAAATGTTATACATCAACTTCTAAAGCCATCTGGAGAAGCGAAGAGAAGGAACGATGCCCAGTTCACCTTCTCCCTCTAGGCAGCAGTGCGAAATGGGGAGGGGCACAGGAACAGAACCAGTGAATGGGTGGCATTAGTGATAGCAGTGAAGGTAGCGAGTGAGGTAGAATTTCTGCAGAACCCTTATCAGTAAGGCCAGTGTCATGTACAAAAGAGTGCGGCCTGACTTTGAAATGGGTAAGAACCAGGTGAGGAGGATCCTAACGCTGACCGCTAGAGTGAAAAACAACTCCAAATAAGATGCATGTACAGCAATAACACAGGGGCGCGGGTGGCGCTGTGGGTTAAACCACAGAGCCTAGGACTTGCCGATCAGAAGGTCGGCAGTTCAAATCCCCACAACGGGGTGAGCTCCCATTTCTCAGTCCCTGCTCCTGCCAAACTAGCAGTTCAAAAGCATGTCAAAGTGCAAGTAGATAAATAGGTACCACTCCAGCGGGAAGGTAAACAGTGTTTCTGTGCACTGCTCTGGTTCGCCAGAAGCGGCTTAGTCATGCCGGCCACATGACCCAGAAGCTGTACGCCAGCTCCCTCGGCCAATAAAGCGAGATGAGTGCCGCAACCCCAGAGTCGGCCACGACTAGACCTAATGGCCAGGGGTCCCTTTACCTTTTTACAGCAATAACAACAACAACAACAACCCCTTTAAGTGTTTTCAAGAATTGTGGTAGGATGAAGAGATGTAGAAATGGCAGCAGGTGGCTGGCTAGAGCAGGGGCCAACAACCTAAGGCCCATGGGCCACAAGCGGCCCATGGGGGTCGTTTAACCGGCCCATGGACCCCCATCGCCCGCTTGGTTGGCTCCCGTGTGCCGCGCTAAACTGGCGCAGAGCAGAGTAAGGACTGCCTTCCGTGACGCTGGCCAGCTTCCCATTGGCTGCAGGAAGCTCCTGCGACCAATGGGAAGCTATGCACGCCTCCTCCGCGCTGGAAGGAGAGCCAAAAATTGTGCATGTATGCGCACTCCAGCCCACCGCGGCATCTGCGGGACCGTGAACCGGCTCAAGCCACAAAAACTTTGCCGACCCCTGGGCTAATGATAAACAGCCTATAGACAGTGTGTGTTAATGGAAACTCTCACAGACACTTTTGGTCTCTGTTCTGTGATGCATTCAGTGGCATAGCTAGCCGCTCAGGTTCCTGGTGCAGGGGCGTGTCCTGCAGCCAAGGGCAGGGTGATCCGTGTCCATGGGGGCAGGGCGAGCTGCCCATGGGGTCAGGGCAATCCACCCATGGGGTTGGGGTGAGCATCTCCAATGCTTGAAGCCTCTCCGCCGCCTCCCACTCAGCTGTAGGGCAAGTGAGGGAGAGGTAGTACGCAGATGCAAGTCCCACATTGCCGTTTCAGACAGCACGGAACCTGCAGGTGCCTAAGCCACCACATCACTGCTAAAAAGTTTTGTGAGCCTGTGGCGTTCATACGGAGCACCTGGTCATCTCACAGACTATTGACCCGTACACCACTAATCCGCTGCTACCAACCAGGTCCTCCCTGGTAAGTCACTTAGTCTCAGTCAGGTTCTTAAGTAAAGAAGAGTGTAGTTTATTGCAGACACAAATAAACTTAAACTGCATTCAAAACATTGTTACTCTTTACCTTCTTAGTCTTATTTTTATCCTGTCTCTAACTCTTCTACCTCCCCTCACACAAGAACCGACTGCACTGTCTCTCTAATTCCAACTTTCTGCCAACTGCTTTCCTAACTACCTTTCCCCAACCAACCAACTAACTAACTAAAACCAACCTCGGGCTAAGCCCTTTTATAAACAGGTAGGCTCCGCCTCTGGTTTTTTTATTGGTCTACCTATTAACTCTTTCTCTCCCCCTGTACAGACATTTTCAAACGAATGGGCAAACGCCACAGAGCCCATTTTTAAAAAACTCATTTTGCCACACACACCCCAGTGATGACATCTGGGGCGCACCATACACCCTGCACCCCCTTCCTCTGCCACTGAATGGATTACTAAATAGACATCTGACTAACTGGGAATCTGGTTTGAGCCGCCACATTGAATCCCCAAAGAGAATTTACTCTAACAGGAGGGACACACTGGAGTTCTAATGGAAATGGAGAAAAAACTGTCTGCCTTCTCTACACCATGCATCATTTTATAGGCCTCTAGAGTTACCTCTCCTTCTTTTCTTTTCTTTTTTACCCTAGGGTAAAAATCCCCAAGGAGTTCGGCTCAACCTTCCTCAAATTGGTTGTCCTCCAGGTGTCACTGGAGTATAATTCCCGTGAGCCCCAGCCAGCAAGGCCATTGGCCAGAGTTAATGGGGAGCTATAGCCCAGGAGGCTGCCTAGGTGGTCCCATTTAAGAGTGGTGGGTGGTGGCCTAATTTTTCGTGACTCATCTCAGTTCTTCTGGAGAGGCAAGCTCCTGTGCTCCACCCCACAGTTTGGGAATCACTGTAGTAGAACGACTGTGAATGCTTAAAGACTGTAAGAGCAGGAGAGTACATGTGAACGATACATCAATATTCAAGCTTTGCCTTTCCAGGAGTTCCCCACCCCCCACCCCCCTCTTTCTGACACGTCAATCTCAAATGAAAAGATTGCCCAGATACAAAGAAATCAAGGAGAAATGGGACAATTGGGAGACATTAAAGCGAGTCATTTTCCCCTTCATTTTCACTGCGTTTTTTTGCAACCCTTCAAAAGAAGTGAAAGACGTGACCTCACTGTGTTCATTTCCTTAGACAATGATTTTCCATTCAGATGGAGAGAATCTAGTATTTCTATTAAGCCTAAACAAAGTGCTAATATAATTCTTCAAGCAGTATATAAAAAATTCATTATCCCTTTGAAGGCCAAACAAGTTGGAGCGCCAGCAGAATAATGCACTGGATCTTACTTATGATCAGCATCTCTCCTGAATTGTGTGTGCTTCGTGCACAGATGGTATTTATTGACAACAAAACTTAAGAAAATGCCTGGCTGGTATTCAGTGTTTATTAAAGTGGACCCTGGAGGCATAAAAGCAGAGATCGCTGTCCTTTATAGGAGAGAAAATGCCTTATTGCATACATTGCCTAACATTAATTTTGTAAATCTGTTTCCTCAGATGCTGGGCCCCCAGAACGATTAGGATATATATTTTCATAATACAAGGAATACCACGTCAGGTTTCACTGCAATGTGATGGAACCCCTACTGTGCATGAAATGAAGGATCCCAAAGTCTATAGTAGTTTTCGGCAGTCGTATTCAAAATGAAATTAATCATCTCTGAAGGGGGGTGGCCTACAGCAGTTTCTCCACTTTTGAAAACCGTAGCGTTTGCTACGTGGTCTAAAATGCATGTGCGACCCCTACATATTTTATGAGGGGTACTGGCATTCATTCATTTATTTATTTAAAAAATCACATCCTCCTCTTCATCGCAGGTGATCTCAAGGCAGGTGGCGTTAAAATAAAAATAATATGAACGCATAAAATATAAATAAATCACTTAAAAAACAAAACAGTCTCACACCTAAGGGGTGTTCACAGATACTTCAGTTGTGCATTTGTACAGGTATTCTGAGGTAAAATTCATGTAATAGGGGGCACAATGGCTGAGCTGTATAAATCAATTAACTCTACTACATTTATAAAGACAATTTATACACATCTACATCACTCATTTGGAGGAAGGTATCGGTTTTCAACTGGCACCAAAAGCTGAACAAGGTTGGCACCAGGCACACCTTATGCAGGATAGTGCTCCATGATTGAGGTGCCACCACAGAGAAGGCCCTGTCTGAAGCCAAAGCGCATCAGGCTTTGCTCAGTACCCAAACAACAAGGACCTCTCAGGTACATCTTAAATTCCAAGCATGGAAATGTTCAAAATGTATTTTAAAAGCAGGTGGGAAACCCATGGCCATAGGTGCCAAATCCCTGGGGCACTGGGTGCCCGAGCACCCAAAAAATTCTCCATGAAGGGGCCAGGTACACACAAATTTCAGTGCCAGGGCCATGCACACTGCATGGCACCCATGGCCCCAGGCACCCATGGTTGTGGGGCCATGCTGACACTCCTACTTGTGGCCCAGGACTATCAGTGTGGCCCTCAGACCTATAGAGGAAGAGAGAGAATGAATGGAAGAGAGTTAATTGATGGTGGATGGATGAAGGGGAGAGGGGAAGAAAAGCAAGAAGGAAGAAGTTCTACAGATTCCCACATCATTTTGCGATTTTTTTACAATATAGATATTTTTGTTTTCAAAGTAATTGCATTTGTTAGAATGCACTTTTGCATGCTATTTTCACTAATGTGCAATTTTATACACATTACTTGGATGGAGAACTGCATTGCAAAATTCGGGTCAGAGGTATTTAGCATTGCAAAATCCGGGCACTGAAGTCAGGGGTAGGGCTCCACTCATTAGTCAACATAAAGTTGCCCTACACACAACTAATGTTGAAATAGGCCTCATGTTTCAGGGCATAGTGCTCTTCCTCTTTGATAGACCAGGGCTAGGCATGGCAATTACCATGTAATTTTTGACTAGGCCTTCAAAAGAGGCATAAAACCGAAGAGCCAGTTAGCTGAGACTCCTATTCAGAAAACACATAGCATTTTGTTGGTGTTATTTCATTTAACAAAAAGTAACCTTTATTGTTCATAAATGCATGTTTAAAAGCTAAGCACAGAGCTCTAGAACAGAGGTTGACCTAGAGAAACCACTGAGCATTGCTTTTTATAGTGTTGTATCAGTGCAATTTATTTCCTGTGAAATGCCCATCTTATTGAATATTTTTTCTGAGCTATTCATACAATGAAATGCAAGGCATCTTAATGAAAAAGCAGGATGCAATTGTCTCTATATGGCAAAATGTTTCTTATAGGGACGATGTCTGTATGAAGGCAATAGTTATTTCATGGATAAATGGAATTTATGGGTTCATATAATGGTCAAGAGAATTGTCCAATAACCTATTCTTACATTGTCCTACCCCTTCAATTTACTACCATTGCTATCGTTCTTTTTTCTGCAAGCATGCCGGAGATGTTGTTGACTTGGAGATTTCTTAACCTCCCTCTTCCAAAGTTCAACATTTATGTATTTAAGGGGAAAGATCAGCAATGTCTTGAAATGGAGAGTTACTTCACCATTACTGTTCTAAGTAGGTGTTAACAACCACCACTGAGATACTATCTAATATGGTATCCCTGGCACAATTCTGCCACATACTCTATCATACTTAGCAGCTTTCACCACATGATGATCAACCACCATGTGCATCTAACGGGTTGTTTTATCAGTAGCATCCATGAGGGGTAGGGGTTGCCAATCTGGCAGCTGCGTGCATCATTCTGCCTTTCAGGACTTCCTATGGCACCCACAAAAGTAAATATCCCCTCAAAAATCCACAGCATATAAGAGACTGTTTGCTCTTTCTGATCAGTTCCATCCACTCCCTTATTTCACTGGATTCCAAGACTGAACAAATGAAAAGTTCAAAGGAGAAGAAGAAGAAGAAGAAGAAGAAGAAGAAGAAGAAGAAGAAGAAGGAGAAGGAGAAGGAGAAGAAGTAGTAGTTATCATTTATACCCCGTCCATCTGGCTGGGTTTTCCCAGCCACTCTGGGCGGCTTTCAACAGAACATTAAAAACAGAATAAAACTTCAAACATTAAAAACTTCCCTAAACAGGGCTGTCTTCAGATGTCTTCTAAAAGTCAGGTAGTTGTTTATTTTCTTGACATCTGATGGGAGGACGTTGCACAGGGTGGCGCCACTACCGAGAAGGCCCTCTGCCTTGTTCCCTGCAACCTCACTTCTCGCAGTGAGGGAACAGCCAGAAGGCCCTCGGAGCTGGACCTTAGTGTCCGGGCTGAACAATAGGGGTGGAGACGCTCCTTTGGGTTTTACTGTGATGTAAGTGCCTTTTTCTGTTATTTCAGATTTGGCAGACATTTTGTATTATGCCATGCCCCCTCACAGTCATTTATGTCACATTTCCATGGCAGCCATTTTATGTTATGCCACATCCTCCATGGCAGCCATTTTGTGACAGGTGGCCATGACACTTTCTCAAAATTCCAACTGTGCTCCCTGGCCAATAAATGTTGTAGCAAATAATCCATCTGCTGGTATTTCAAAGATAAGGTAAAAGAAGAGAGAATGGGCTAACACAGTGGGCTAACACAGGGATTTTGTGAATATCCACTCAACAAATGTACATCAATTTTATGCCTACATATAATGGTCATTGATCTAGCATTATAGTTTGCTGAGGGCGTTCAGGATTTCCTTTAAGAGAACTCTGTATGTCAGTACAATGCCTCAGCTCCCAGAGTTCCCCAGAGGGAAAGAATAACCATTAAATCATTTTAAGCCTCCAGTGTTAAAGCTTGCCCTTTGTAAAATAAATGGGTTTGAGGAGGGATTTAACGCAGGTCAGAGAGATGGTTTGATGGATAGACCTATAGGCATTGAGCTGGCTAGCCAGAGAGCCACCTTAAGTCTAATCTCCTGCTGCAAGAGTGAACCATTTACACATCTGGATGTGTACCACAAATCAGCCTACAGACTCCTGACCGCAATATGTGGCCAAAACATGCCTTGCTAAATTGAGTCCAAATCCTCAGGTGAACTTCTTACTGCAGTCTCAGCCATGCAATGAAGCCCTAGCGAGTGCTTTTTGAAAGAGATGCAACTTCCAAAGGGCATATATTGAGCATCACAAATACACATTTGGAACTCTGCAGCAGGAAAATTCGGAGCTAAAAAGGACTAGTACACACACACACACACACACACACACACACACACACCATGTCACTCAAAATCTCCCCTCTGGAAGTCACTTTCTTTACAAAAAGCAACCATCAGAACGTTGCAACACATATTTGCATTTATTAATGTGCCACATGGCCCTCATCTATCTGAAGTGCCGATCAGAAAGAGAAAATGAGTGTGGGATCCAGATATAGGGATTTTCACGGTTCCATCACACACAGCCTTACCAGCACAGGCACTCAGCGAGAAGCTATCAACAGCTACCCAGTGCTACACATTCCTTTTATTCCTTGATGTAAGAATTTTCTCAATGGCAGCACAATTTAATCTCCTCAGATCCATGTCACCAGTTGCAGTCTTGTTACAACTCCACAGTCTCAGCTGCCAATAAAATGAAAATCCAGAGCTATAAGGCTCAGTAGTAATCACAAGTGGAATCAAAAAAGCAAATGACCACATACACCATTCAGAGCTCTCTTACTTTGTGGGGTGGGTGTGGGTGTATCTTCCTATATAAATAAAAATGTAAGGCTGTTGTCATGCTGTAGTTCATGCACCTGCTGATTGGCAAAGGGGTGGAGGGAGTTGACACCCCTAGTGTATGTATATGAAATATGTGTGTATATTCCTTCTGATGCTTTATTTTTTAAAAAATTCCTTTATTGTCAATGTATAACCTGTGTACAATGAAATTAACAGAGTCTCCCCTCCCCTCCCCACAAACACTCCTTCTCATTGCACTCTGTGTGCTTGTCGCACAACACACCAACCCCAAAAGTCAGTTGCACTATATTATTTTCCATTCAGCAGCCTAACAGCCCACAGATAGAAACTGTTTTTTAGCCTGGTGGTACGACTGATTATACTTCTATATCTCCTGCCCGAGGGTAGAAGATTAAAGAGGTGCTGGCCGGGGTGTGAATCGTCCCTGAGAATTTTTCTTGCTCTCCTAAGGCATCGATCCCTTGCGATGTCATCCAGCGGACTCAAGGGACAGCCCATGATATCTTGTGCTGTGTTCACCACCCTCTGTAAAGACTTTCTGTCTGTGGCTGCTAAGTCAACGTACCACACTGTGATACAATATGAGAGGACACTTTCTATTGTGGACCGGTAGAAGGAGGTCATCAAATGTTGTTTAACATTGTTCTTTCGCAAGACCCTGAGGAAATGGAGTCTCTGTTGGGCCTTCCTAACCACCTAAGTTATATTGTTTTTCCAAGTGAGGTCTTCACTAAGGTAAACTCCCAGGAATTTAAAGGAAGAGACTCTCTCCACACAACACCCCCCCCCCCGATATACAACGGGGCTAGTTCCCCTCTCTTCCTCCGAAAGTCCAACACCACCTCCTTTGTCTTGCTAATATTTAGGTGCAAGTTATTCTCTAAGCACCATGTAGATACTTTTTGAACCTCCCCTCTGTAGGCTGATTCATCTCCAACGGTAATTAGACCCATTATGGTAGTATCATCTGGAAACTTAATAATTACAGTGGATGGATCAGATGAAATACAGTCATAGGGAGGTAGATGTAATAGACCCAATTTAGTTATATTCTATCCATTGGTTTCCAATCATTGCAGGCTATACTGGTCAAAATCCATTATTGTAAGGCCCTCCTGACAACCTTTCTACTGTGTAAAGTTCATTGATGATGATTTGTGATCATGGTAGTATCAGGAAAGTTATAGATGATTCCACTTTCAATACTGTTTACATCTGCAAATGTTTCAGGGTGGACATACAGTACTGCTTTGTTTCTAGTCAGTGTATGTATCATAACTCCCAGGTGTAACTTCCAGGTGTAACTTTTTTATGTCACATGTGTTCAAGGGATTGTTGTTTTTTTGTCCCACATTTGTTGTGTTATAGTAGAAGATAGCCCCTTCAGATGACATTATTGGATATTGATGTGTAGACAGTATAAATCTATCACTAACGCACTGCTGTTGTGTCAATACACACAATATCGTGTCAATATTACACAATACACACACAAACCACCACTCTTGCAGGCTCCCAGCACTGATTCTGGTGCAATTCTCCGAGAGATTTCACCACTTCTGTAGGGTTACTCTGAACATGCGATCTCTGTGATCTCCCCCCCCCCCAAATAAGCCACTTGTTCCTCTTGGTGAACAGAAATAAACTTCTCTAAAGTAACTGAGGAAAGTTATTCCATGACTAAAAAGGATTAGTGGACTGGTTTCCTGTTGGTAGTAGACTGAGGTCCTATGTCTTCCAGAATACCTAACAGGTTTGATCTCTGAATTTATCACAGCAAAAAAGATGCTTCTCAAATTCTTCATAGGCTCTGAGTCAGAAGGGACAGCATCTGAGTTCTGAATTTACTGAATCTTCTTCGTGTGCTACTCATGTGTAGTTGGAGATCATGGTCAAAAGGACTGTGGAATCTGATGTGTTCATCCAGCTTATCCCTTTGTATGTGCCTCTTGAAGATCTACTGAGTGAATTGTTTTTATATATATAGCACTTTGTCCAATCTACCGCTGTTTTAAATGTCTCCAGTGAGAGGGGGGAAACATTTTCTCACTACTTGCTGGGAAGGGAAAGTGTGTCAGCTTTAAACTAATAAATGTCTGGGTTTGAGCTGTGACATTTACAAGTCGCCTGTTCCTCTGTGCAGAGCACTCGGGCTGACGGCGTACATTTGAAATCCGTGTCTTAATTGTCATGCCATTCTCCCCGCAGATTTGTCGGGAAGCTTTCTGATGAGATGCCAGGCAGACAAGACCACCAGGACATAAAAGCAGCATGTCGATTTTGACAACGGGGGTAGGTGGGTGCGAGGGAAGGGGTGCAGTACTAAGTCTCCTGAGCACGGATGGTGACTCAGCATATAATGTCATTTCAAAAGGTCTATCTGACATTTGCTTCCTTGAGGGAGGACTGGCTTTCTTATCATGCATGTGTGAAAAAGGAAAACAATGGCGGAGAGTCCTTCCATTGAATAGGTTTGTGTATCACACCAGACAGTACACAAAAAGCAAGGAAATGACTCCAAATACAAAAAGGGTAAGGCAAAGTGTAAGAATAGTAGTTTTTCCACATTACGAAGGAGAAAAACATCCTCAAATAAGATAATATCTTGATGATAATAGTTTAAGAGCCAGGAACCTCTTTGCTCAGCTGGAGATCCAGTGGATCATAATTCCACTCATCCTAGCTTATTTAGCCTTAGGATAGTATCCACAGTCATGGCTGCTCATTTTAGTTGGTCTGCTATGAGCAGGACTAATATCAGAGGCAGCTCATAGTAGCTATGATTTCCCTTTCTTTCCCTTTTATTTATTTCCTACATTTCCCTTTCAATCCAATTTGCAGATCTTTATCTTTAAAACACTGAAAGGTGGGATAGGCATGGATTTGCACCACTAAGACTGAATAAGCAAAATGTTTATCATTAGAAACTTCTGTCTAATTCATCCTTTGCATAATTTAAATGTCACTTCTGATGCCTGATTTGTTGAGCGCATGTTGGGGCATATCAATTTTATTTAATCTCAAAACAGCTGTGGAAAGCAATCTGGCTTGATTATTTTTTTATTTTTTATTATTATGAACCAACATCAAGTGCCTTAAAATGCAACTCTTTTGTTTGGGATAAGTTTTTAATTTACTTAACATAAGAGAGACTTCTGCACAAAAATAATCTGCAATTTGAGCCATTGTACTTATCAGCTACATTTACATACAGAGATGGATTTCTGTTTTGGTCCTGTAATATATTTGTGGGCAGATACAAGACATTGCGGTGTCTGAGCCAGAAAACCCAGATGGCACTCTCTACCCACCATGGTGGCAAAAAAACATCTTAATAAGCCAAAGCACGGATCATTTGTTTTTCCTTAATAGCACCAAAACATTTACCCATGAGTAGGCTGATTAAATAATGAACATAAGAAGAGGCTGTTGAAGCAGGTCAATGGCCTTTCTAGTCCAGCATCCTGTTCTCACAGTGCCCAACCAGATGCCAGCGAGCGCCAATCAAGACATGAGCAAAACTGCACTCTGCCCACCTCTAATTCCCAGTGACTGGTATTAAGAGAGGTATGAAGACTGTATAGGTAGAACATAGCCATTGTCAAGGAGCTGACAAGCAAGCCAGGTCAACCACAGGGCAGGCACACACACGGGATGCATGAAACACAATTAGCTTGTTATTAACAGAAAATATCAACACAGTAGAGTCCTCTGGTCTGTCTTAAGCCAGCTGAGATGTTGCTGAAGCTGACTACTAGCTCCGTCCTTCCCCCTCTAGCCTTCCACTTTAGATCCCTCCCAAGCAGATGAAGGACGCATCAAGTGGGTGAGCTCCTCATCTGGCCAGCGTAGGACTCTCCTCAGACAGGATGCCGGAGGGGGGAGGAGAGCCAGCAGGCCTTGGGACTGTGCTGCTGCTGTGTAGAAGGAGCAATATCTGACTCCTCCTTGTCTGAGTCTGCACTCACTCTGTGACTCTCAGCTTCTAATCCTGTCCTAGAAGGCCCTCTTTCTCCTGATCTTCCTTGATCACTCAACCCCCCTGCTTCTAGCACCTCCCAGCTCATCCCTTCTGCAGACTGGTCTTCAGTGTCCCACCACCAGGATCCAGGATCTAAGTTGTCATCTTCTGTGCCCTCCCTGGAGCGCTCCTGGGCAGGCACCTCCCACCACTCTTCCTCATCCAGCCAGTCCCTGACAGCCATCAAAGCTAGTAACCACTGATGATCTTATCCTCAGTGATGCCTTATCCTTAAATAACTCAGGACCACAATGCCCCAAGGACCGCTTTTCCCCACGTGAACCAACCCAGACCCTGCGATCATCACCTGAGGCCCTTCTTCATGTGCCTCTTCCACAGGAGGTCTGGAAGGAAGCAACATGAGAATGGGTTTGCCTGGTGCCTTGGTTACATCTGGCAAACAGCATCTGGCAAATGGCAACGCTAGTGATGGTGGGATGTTCAACCATAGCGTGATGTTGAATTACACCTCTTCTGTTTATTTCCAGCTGTGGGGGGTCTTTCTGGGCACTTCAGCAAATACAGAGGCAGGGCTAGTGTTGCAGCATTATCCATTCAGGCCCCGTACAATCCCAGCTGGCTATGAACTTTCCAAGTACATCTGAGGCAACTTGAGCGGGAAAGAGAGACCCCAGATTGAATGACCTTATAGCGGTGTCAATAATTGGAGGGCAGTGACTCGGTCAGAGCTAGTCCATCTGGCATGGAACTAGAGGCCTAGCCTGGAACAACATGTCAGCGCTATTACAGATTGGTAAGTAATGGCAGGTTTATTGGCCTTGTAAGCGAGCAAACCCCATTGCCATGGCAACCAGAAAGAATAGGTATGAAACAGGCCAGCAGCAAGAAAGAGGGGAGTGGAGCTAAGGCAGAATTTAACGTATTTATGAAAACACATTGCAGCTTGCTTTTCCATCCCATCAACAGAACGTTCAGATCAACCAGCAATCACAAGCATAAGATTAAATCTGAGCTGAAAAAAGTCAACAAAAATTAATTGAGGCTGGACAAGTGTGAAATGGACCCCCACGCCCACCCCAAAACAGGGGAAATTAATTTTCTTAAATTTTCAGGGTGGGATTGCTTCTTGCCTAACCTCATCTTATGAGCACCTTAAAGACCAATTAAGTTAGTTCTTGGTATGAGATTTCGTGTGCATGCACACTTCTTCAGATGCACACGAAAGCTCATACCAAGAACTAACTTAGTTGGTCTTTAAGGTGCTACTGGAAGGAATTTTTTTATTTTGACTATGGCAGACCAACACGGCTACCTATCTGTAACTCATCTTATGAGATAGACAAAGGTTTTACTTTTTTCCCATTGCTTTCTTAAGATTCTCATGCCTCAACTTAAGGCTGACCATACCTCCTGGAATGCATTTGGAGCAAATGGCAATATCATGCCACATTGCATTGCGTCACTCCCAAGGCCTGCGGGAAGTGGCGAGAGGTTCTTTCCAATCAGAAATAGTAGGGAGGGAAAGGTGAAGTTTCATCAATGGCAAACAAAATGACCACCTCAAACGTCGAACCTTCTCCAGTGCAACAATTTCCTTTTTGAGGTGAAGCAACCAGAACTGTGGCGTTTCCGTGTGCTGCGCTGGCTCACCAGATGCAGCATGTCACGCTGGCCACGTGACCCGGAAGTGTCTGTGACCTGGACAGCGCTGGCCCCCGGCCTCTTAAGCGAGATGGGTGCACAACCCCAGAGCTGGACACGACTGGCCCATACGGGCAGGGGTACCTTTACCTTTACCTTTTTAACCAGAACTGTACGCAGATTCCAGATGTGCTCGCTCAATATTTTTGTATAACGGCACTATGATATGGACATTTTTATCATCAGTTCCTTTCTTAATGACCCCAAGCTTGGTATTAGCCTGTTTCACTATGCTGCCATCTTCACTGATCGATCCACTATGATCCCTAAGTCTTGTTCCTGCTCAGTCACAGCCTGTTGAGACCCCATGAGCATGTATGTAAAATTAAGATTTATTTTTTTGCCTTTGTTACAAATATGTGTATTGGATATACAGTGGACGCTTGGGTTGTGAACGTGATCCGTGCGGGATGCATGTTCGCAACCCACAGCATTCGCAACCTGAAGTGTCTGTAACCCAAGGTATGACTGTATAGGACATGTATATAATGATATGGATATTATAGAAGTATTTAAAATCAAAGTTGCTGTCTATGCTTAGAGTCAGAAATGCTTGTCCAAAGCAGTTCAGGTGAGCAGCCAGAACCTTGCCCTCAGCAACAGGAGATTAATAACTGACCAGATAAGAGGAAAACACATTGAATTGTAATAATAAGGGTTAGCACAAACAAGGAGAATTGCCAAAGACAAGTCTGGGAGGGAAGGGTAACGGAATGTGCAAGTCGAATACCTGCTGGAAAGGAATGATTGAGAATGACACCTTGATAAGATAAATGGAGTTTCTAAGTGGAAAACAACTCCAACTATGGGATGTCCAATTGGAAGGCCAGGTAGGGTGTCCACGAGCTGTTCACACATTGCTGTAGGCAATAATGTTGCATAAATGATAAAGGCACAAGGATTTCATGTATTTACTGATAGAAGAAGAGAATATAGGAAGACCCTGAGGGCATGTACCGTTGTCAGGCCATGCTTGTGGCAATAGCTTCATGGTTGACCAGGTCGTGGGTGGCACTGTGGTCTAAACCCCATAGCCTCTTGGGCTTGCCGATCAGAAGGTCAGCGGTTTGAATCCCTGTAACGGGGTGAGCTATCGTTGCTCTGTCCCAGCTCCTGCCAACCTAGCAGTTCGAAAGCACACCAGGGCAGGTAGATAAATAGGTACCACTGCGGTGGGAAGGTAAACGGCGTTCCTGTGCACACTGCTTTCCATCACGGTGTTCCTTGCACCAGAAGTGGTTTAGTCATGCTGGCCACATGGCCTGGAAAGCTGTCTGAGGACAAACGCCGGCTCCCTCAGCCTGAAAGCGAGATGAGCATTGCACCCCATAGTCGCCTTTGACTGGACTTAACCGTCCAGGGGTCCTTTATCTTCTTATTATTATTTTATTTCTTTTTTTTACCATGGTTGACCATTCAGTGCTGTCTTAATGATTAATAAATCTCTCTTGAGCCTACTTTGTGTACCTGACTCCTCTTTCCGTAGAGGCTTTCAGCAGTCTGCTCCAAGGAAGGAATTCTAGGAATTTTCCAAACAGCCTTGAAATGCATCACTTTACACTTGTTTACATTGCATTTGCCACTTTAGCATCCTGTCTCAATGCAGCTTTGTCCCTTTCTTCACTACTAGTATAGACACCACTTTTGCTTCCTACTTGAGCAGAGGTTGTAGGAAAGGGGCAGCCCACAGTGCAATGTAGAGGCAGGGGCGAAGGAAGGCGTCGCTACGTAGGGCTGATGTAGGGCTATGTACGCACGCGCTGTACATAGCGACGCTGCACATGCACTGTACATAGCGGTTTGCCACGGTGCCTCTCCAGTGCCGTACAGATGGTGCTGGGATCCTCTGTTCGCAGCTGTAGCGGCGACGGAGGGATCCCGGCACCATCCGTACAGTACTGGAGCGGCGGCACCAGCAAACCGCTATACAGCCCATGTGCGGCGTCACTACGTACAGCGCATGCGTGTGATGCCGCACATGTGCTACATTTAACGGTTTGCCGCTGGCGCTGACATCCTCTGCTCGCGGCTGCAGCCGTGAATGGAGGATCCTTCACGTGCGGTGGCGCGATGGCAGCTCCTGCCCCCACGAGCCCCCACAGGGTGACTTCTTGTCACCCTTGCAGACATGGCACCTGGGGCGCACTGCCCCCCGCCCTCCGTTGCGACCCCGCTGTGTAGAGGCCTTCTAGTTACTGGCCTTAGCACAGCAGCTTTTGTCCACAACAGGGAAAAATTCATGAACAAATGCCGGCTGTAATCATTGTTGTTGCTCCCTGCAATAAAGCAATACAAGAACTAAGGGGAAAGCCATTGAATGCCAAGAGATAACACCAATACAATGTACATTTGCAGTTGCCTTCTGAAATATGCCTACCATTTTAATGCTCAGGAATAGGTTGTAGTTCTCTCCGAGGCAAAGCTATCGTCATTTATACCCTGCCTAAATCAAGGGCGGTCCAGCAACTATTTATGTTATATTCTCCGGTGGTTTATGCTGTATGTGCTACATCAGGGCTGCAATTTAAAATTCTGGGCTCATGCCAAAGGGGGAAGCAAGTTAAAAGCTTTGCTGTGAGCCCATGGGGTGTTCTCTAGATCTCAAGAAAGACCAACAAATCAGAGAGTGACCCCTTCCTCCATTGCCTTGCCCTTAATAAACAGGCAGATCAATTCAGCCCATTGAGCAAATTTTAGGATGGATACACACCATCTCTTTAAGTGGTGGAGGAATCACGATCCTGCCTTTTCAGATGTTGAGCAGTTGCGTTTGACACTCCATCAATATTATAGCTTGCTCAATTTTTTTTCCAGCCAGATGGGCGGGGTATAAATAATAAATTATTATTATTATTATTATTATTATTATTATTATTATTATTATTATTAATGCATCTTTGCTTGTTGGTGCAATGACTCATGGAGTTGTATTACAGTTGCATGATGATGATGATGATAATAATAATAATAATAATAATAATAATAATAATACACCTATTATTGCACGCTGCACCTGATCACTTCTGCCTCCCCACATCCCAGACCTCCAGCTAGTTCTGGGAGGTGGGAGGGAGCCCACCTCTTGGACACAGTACTTATGACTCTCAACTCGAGGAAACCTGAAGGTTTTGTTTAAGAAATCAGAGCATGGTTATATAGTATAGGACACATGATTCATAAGACTGACCAAGCTCTAAGAGGTAGCTAAGCCACTGGCCCAACATCTGACCTACCCCTACAGCTCCATTTTTAAAGAGTGTGGCAAGACCAGTCAGTTGCATGGTTCTCACCCCTAGTGAGATCATAGAGTTAGAAGGGACCCCAGGGGTCATCTAGTCCAACCCCCTGCAATTCAATAATCTCAACTAAAGCATCCATGACAGATGGATGTGCTTGCAGTCCTATGGGTGTGTGAATGGCCATGTCTGTTTGCACTGTTTGCACCAGTGCAGACAAAGACATGTCCTTGGGACCTGAGTCCAACACTCTAACTCTCATTCCACTTCCAGTTTGGCTGGCCATACTGGTTTTCCACTGGCCTTATATTGGGTACCATGGAAACCTCACTCTCAGAGGGCAGAATGGAGACTGACTCAGACAGCTCCCCCTCCACTCCTGTGCAATGCAGTGGAACCCTCTCCTAAGTCACTGGTCAAGCTCTCCTCACACCCAACTTCTTGTTCCTCTTCCTCTGACAGATCTTGCCATCTCCTTCCCATCATGGTGAGTGCCACAGCCAGAACCCTCCATCATCATCTAGGAGGAGAACATTTGATCTCCCCAGAACTGCTGCAATACCACTAGACTACAGCAGGCAGGAGATGGCTAGGAGTGACCTAGTCATGGGCATCAGGAATGGGTGTGGGGACCTTATGATGACAAGAGGAGACAGAAGGAGGAGATAAACTGATGGAGCTAACTGGGCATTCTCTACCGGGCTGCTCAAGTCTGCCTCTCTGGTGGTGCCTCTCCTCTATGGTGATCCTGGAGACAAAGACATTTTGTCACCAAGTGGACCAGCTGTCATTTTCTGTATTTCTGTTCCCTGAGGTCTGCGATATATCGGATTTTCCTGTATTTCGTGTCTCTAAGCCTTGATTGACTAACACATGTCTAAAATCCTCCCCAAATTAACTCTGGCTCTCCAGATCTTGTTGGACTCCATCGCCCCCATGCAGCAGGAGAGTGATGATGGGAGTGTTCGTCCTGCAATATCTTGAAGGTCACAGGTTTCCCTTCCCTGATGTAGCACCAGGGCATAATGGGAAATGTTAAATGGAGGTTTGTAGTTAGTTCCCTACCATCTGGAGACCAGAGTCAGGTCAAAGCATCAACCTCGTAGCTTCCTGGGCTGATGAAAGCTACTATATGTGTCTGATGAACTGGGGTCAGTTTGATGGGTCTACACCTAGTACAGAGCAGCCCTGAAAAAACTAGCTGCCTGTAACAATGTCTTCTCATGCTCCAAACACATGATGGAAGATGAAGACCAGAAAAGAAGGTCAGGTGTAAATAAATAAACAAACACTCCCCCAAATACTTTTGTGAAAGAAACATCACACTCATTCCAGCACTCCAGGCCCCAAGACGAAAAGCTGCTAATTAAAATGCTTAGCAAGTTTAAACAGCTTTTATTCACTTATTGATCATTCATATTCATTGTTACCTCCCTGCTCACAAGCAGGGGTAGAAATATCAATATCCCCCACACATGCACCTCTTTTTGTGCGTACGAGGTGGTAATAAATTCACTTGCTAAGTAATGCGTTCAAATTAATACAAAATAAATCAGCGCCTTCACTATAAACACAGCCTTTCTCCCTTTGCAAGCTCGAGGAATGGGAAAAGAGAAGGCACAATATATTATGCGGGGCTTTATTAGCGAGGTAATTCATTTCTATAGCACTCTTCAATGGACAGGGATTTGGTTTATACTTCTTTTCCTTTACTATAACAATAATCTCGTGAGGCAAGGTGAGAGGAAGAGACAGTGGGCCGGTTCCCATGACGATTTAAGTCAACGACAGGCTTAGTGTGACAACAGAAGGGTGCATGGTTAAACTATGGCATTCATCCACGCAAGAGGTGGGGTTAGCCATCAACTTGGGTGGCTTTGAAAGAGGACTGGGCAAATTCACAGAGGATGAGGCTAAAAATGGCTACCAGTCATTGTACAGATGTGGTTTTAGGGTGGTGTGACCGGGTCGTTTGCACTGCGCTGCAGGGGTTGCCACAACAATGCTGTAGAACGGAGCAGGAAAGGCAGAGGGCACCGAATTTTAGCGTTGCACCTCTTCAATTTGAGAGCCCAAAGTCTGCCTCTGTGTCGTGACTATACGCTGCCTCCATTTTTGGTAGCACTGTGTTCCTGAACACCGGCTGCTGGGAACTGAAAACAGGGAGAGTGCTGTTACATGGGTATCTGATTGGGCACTGTGAGAACTAGTCTTGGCAGAGGAGAAGTCACCAATCAATCACAAACACACACACGCACCAGTCAGATATTAGCACTGTTTGCATGGGAGCCATATGGCCGCCATGTTGTATTTCTCAAAATGCACTACCCAGCGTAGACATGGGGGGCTAGCAAGTGATCTTGTTGCCTCAAGTATTCGTTTCAAACCATTCACAGGTCAGCCTGACATAAGCTGAGGAGCCGACCCTTTAAAAAAGACCCTTTATTGAACAGTAATATGTCACGGAAATCAGAACTGAAACCACCAAGGCTTTTGCCTACAGGGGGAAAGGGGAGTGTAAACTGCAAATAGAAAGTGAGATGCTTATTAAGAAATCAACTCAATCTATTTGCCTTTTATAACAAGCACAGCAGCCTTCCAGGCTCAGAGATTATTCTTTGAAATACGTTTTAGAGTGTGTGAAGGGTATATATTTGCAAATAACCTCATATAAATCCACATACTTGCAGCTCGTTCTCAGCATAATTTAATCTTTTTACCAAAACAACCAAATAAATATTTTTAAAAAGGAACAGCCAGCTATTAACAACCAAGTCGATACTAACCTAATTTTCCAAAACTCATTCTGAAGAGCAGTTTTCAGGAAACTTACTGGTAGCTCTAACTCTCAGCAAACTCCAGTATAAATGCAATTTTCTTTATTTAAGGGCTGCAATTGAGGGGGGGGGTTCCCCCCCTTCATGGTCTTGGTTTTTCATTTCCATTTGACTGGAGTAAAATATTACAGTTTGTGGCTCATGCTTTGTTCTTTTTTAGGCTAAAATCTCCCCCTTTTAAGAAAGTGGATCGATATATTTTGCAGAGTTGTTAGCCACCTTGTAATAACTAGAAAAATAAACAAGACTTACCCCTTTTTGTTACGGAGAGGAAAATAAGCATCCAGCATAAATCTAATCTGATTGCCTGCCTAGCAGATGGAGGAGGAAGCATGGCCAGTTTCCTGCGAAGGCAACTGTTTAATCACATCAGCTTGCACTTGGCTAACATTTATATTTGAACACTCTTTTGCTTTAATTATTTGGAATGCTTAAAAAGCTTCTTCTGTATTCCTCGAAGACAAGCAATTAAAAACCGAATATTTCTAATAGCTTGGCCTATGGTCTATTGCTCTAGGAGTAAAAGATCTGGAATCAGACTTAAGGTGAGGATGAGCCAAAAACAGGGGGAGCATCATGGGAAGCTTTTCATCAACATTTCATCAGCATCAGTCCTTTTCTTCAAGTGATTTTTTTTTCAGGGACTGCTGCTGAGGCTACAGGGTTTCCAACTTGATTGCCTTCGCTCTGAGGAAGGTTTCTTTGCCCTCCGAAATGTCATCACCTTTTAAAACCCTTTGCTCCTTTCCAATTTCTGGCTATGGATACTCTTGCTGCCATTAAGAAGTAGCCAATTAAATGTATGATGTAAAATGGTATAATGTAATTTGAGAGGTAGCACTTTATGGGGGGGGGGGCAATGAACTTTCAAGACTTTCAGGGTGGTCGTTTGTCCAGCACACAAAGACCCCATCCCCAAATATAGGGCTGTGTTAATGCCTTCTTTATCATTGACATTAGCAATTTTGGGGATCTCTCCACTCCAGTGTTGTTGTTGTAATAATAATAATAATAATAATAATAATAATAATAATAATAATAATTTATTTATACCCCGCCCATCTGGCTGAGTTTCCCCAGCCACTCTGGGCGGCTCCCAATCAGTGTTAAAAACAGTACAGCGTTACATATTAAAAACTTCCCTGAACAGGGCTGCCTTAAGATGTCTTAATAATAATTATTATTGTTATTGTTGTTGTGTTGTTGTTGTTGTTGTTGTTGTTTAGATCTGAACCTTCAGCTTGGGTACTAGATGGATGAGGGGGAATGCATTTTTCTTTTGTCAATACGTAATTCAAAGTACTTTTTTGTAGCTGTAAAAGTATCTCTCTCTCTCTCCCTCTGAAATGTCACGTTCTCTGTGTGATCCCTAATTGGCTGGGGTCACACTAAGACATAAGGAAAGACGTGATAATCAGGGAAATGGTGCAAACGAAGCAGAAGATTGGAAAGTGGAGGGGGGATTGGCAGCTTCTAATATTGAGCCATAGTGCTTGGCAGAGTAGTATTGGCAGCGCTGCCTTGCTTACCTGGCTTCCCAATGCTGAGAGTCCCTGCTGGTTACCAAGAAGGAGAGGGGAGAAGTGGTGGGGAGCTCAGCACAGTGTGGTTGCGGTGCTTGGAGAGTTGGACCCGCTCCTCTGCCACACCCCAGCACCCCCCTCCTTCCCCTCTCAGCAACTCTCAAGTGTTGGGGAGTCAAGCTAGCAACTGTTAAAACTCCAAAGCCTGTGAGCACTTTCTGAAGTCCTTTCGCATGCTACTAGGACCAGTCTCTTCACCTTTGAACTTCTCCAATGCTGCCCAACTTAGCAGAGTAGCGCAGCTTTTCCTAGGCAATAATTGAGGCTGCTCAGTCAGGACAACGATCAGGAACAAAGCTGACAGCTAGAAACTTGATTTTGTAGTTTATTATATATGGCAGTGGGACGCGGGTGGCGCTGTGGGTTAAACAACAGAGCCTAGGACTTGCCAATCAGAAGGTCGCTGGTTCGAATCCCCGCGATGGGGTGAGCTCCCGTTGCTCTGTCCCAGCTCCTGCCAACCTAGCAGTTCAAAAGCACTTCAAAGTACAAGTAGATAAATAGGTACCGCTCCGGCGGGAAGGTAAACGGTGTTTCCGTGCGCTGCTCTGGTTCGCCAGAAGTGGCTTAGTCATGCTGGCCACATGACCCGGAAGCTGTACACCGGTTCCCTCGGCCAATAAAGCGAGATGAGTGCCGCAACCCCAGAGTCGGTCACGACTGCACCTAATGGTCGGGATCCCTTTACCTTTACTATATACAGCAGTAAACTCACAAGCTATATACAAGTTACTATACACAGACATGAACTTCATCACTCTCCAAGCACTCCAGATTACTCATTACTAGCCAAACAATGTCATAGGTCATATGAGAGACCTCAGCCAATCACCGAGCTGTTACTAGGTTCTCTTATCTCCAGGCAAATTTCTCCCGTGCTCTGTCTCCCTAGCCCAGGCATCCCCAAACTTGGCCCTCCAGATGTTTTGGGACTACAATTCCCATCACCCCTGACCACTGGTCCTGTTAGCTAGGGATGATGGGAGTTGTAATCCCAAGACCTCTGGAGGGCCGAGTTTGGGAATGCCTGCCCTAGCCTGTAGTCAAAACACTAATTGCTCACTTGCCAAGCTGCACGTAGGCTATGAACTCCAACAGTCAGCTGCTACTGAGATTGGCATTCACATATATAGGATGGACTTCACCAATGGAGCCCCATCAGCAGAAGCCGTGTGCAAGGACTTCCGCTTGCACAATGGGGCTTTCTCCCCAATTCCTCCAGCCATGCCCCCTGGGCCCCCTGAAATTAGCTCTGTGGGGAGGTTGGAAGAAACCGCCGTCACCCCTGAACACTGCATGTGGGGAAAGGAGAGAGGATATCTTCCATCTGGCAGAATCCTCCACCCAGTAACACAGCTTTCGAATCAAATTTGAAATGGCTGATCCTTCACTTGAGCTCTGACTTACAGGTCTGAATGTCAACATGGCACTATGGGTGCTTTTACACCCATGATGACATTTCACCCTGGCCTTAGTTTATACCTCAAGGATCAGAGGAAAGCTGGCAATCTGTCTGAAGCGTCATTTGTGCAAGCATATTCTCCAGGGAGGAAGCTGGAGGATGCCCAATTTGCCTCTGCCATATTTCGTCGGCAACCAGCTTTCCTTGTGATGCTGTAAGTCACAAGATGGCTCTGGTGTGGCTAATGCTGATTAGCGTTAGGAACAACATTATCAGCCCATTTCAGGACATCGGGTGAGCTTGGCGAGATCCGGGCATTTTATCTGGGCTGTGAATTGGTCAGCTTCAGTCTAGCTATGCTGCGAGAAATGTATTTGGACACCGAGGTCCAGCACCAAGGGCCTTCTGGTGGTTCCCTCACTGCGAGAAGCCAAGTTACAGGGAACCAGGCAGAGGGCCTTCTCAGTAGTGGCACCCTCCCTGTGGAATGCCCTCCCACCAGATGTCAAAGAGAACAACAACTACCAGACTTTTAGAAGACATCTGAAGGCAGCCCTGTTTAGGGAAGCTTTTAATGTTTGATGTATTACAGCATTTTAATTTATTTATTTTTTTGGAAGCCGCCCAGAGTGGCTGGGGAAGCCCAGCCAGATGGGCGGGGTATAAATAATAAATTGTTGTTGTTGTTGTTGTTGTTGTTGTTGTTGTTGTTGTTGTTGTTGTTATTTCCACAATGCTGCATGCCTAAGGGTCATTGCAGGAGCAACCTATCTGGGTGCTTCAATTGTCTATAGCATTGCACTATGTGTCAGCTTTAGTTATCCCTACTCAAAACAGGCAAGATGCCCTGGGTTTGCTCAAGGGTTACTACATGAAGAGCTCAAATCTAACAAATACACTGTGGGATTGTAAGAAAACAACACAATGCATTTACCGGTGGTTTGGCAGGCTTCATCCACTCTGGAAGGGCTAAAATGCCTGCAAATGTTATCCAAAGTGTGGGGAGGGAGGGGAGGAATAGGAGTCATTTTTAAACTTGCAGACTCAAAACCCTGAGCCAAAACAGACACTATGATACCATGTTAAACAGCCATGGCTCTCCCCAAAGAATCATGTAATTTGTTAAGAGTGCTGAGAATTGTTTGGAAACCGCTATTCCCCCTCTTAGAGTTTCAATTCTCAGTATGGTTTAGCAGTTAATCTCTGGGAATTGTAGCATGGTCTGGGGAATAGGAGTCTCTGAGCAACTCTCAGCTTCTTTAATGCACCACAGCTCCCAGAATACTTTGGGGGAAGCCATGACTGTTTAACGTGGCATCATAGTGTTTTAAATGTATGGTACAAACATGGCCAGAGACTGGATTTTTTTATTATTATTCACTGTGGAAGCCAAAAATACATATTTCACTTGGAAGAACCACATGGTTGCATACCTGAAGGATACAGAGATACAATGAACTCTATATCTAATATTTGAAAATAAGGATTCTTTTCCCCCAGCACTGGGAAAATCATCTTTTCTTCCTTAAGTTACGGCCCTCAGCGCATCATGTAGGCTGTAGCATTGTTAAGTGTACAAAACTAGGGAGAGGCTAATCAGCTTGTTAGCTGGAGTGGCTTGCTAATGGCAAAGAGCCCCGGTTCTTTTGTTGTTATCATTAGGAAGGAGCTTTTCATGTTCGAAATACTCCACAAACCCGAGCTGCTTAATTAATCTGTGCAACAACATTTGATCCCCCGCTCCTCTTACTGGGGAGTGAGTATTTACCAAGCACACTCAAAAAGAACAGAGCGCACCAATGTTGACAGCAGGCTTGAGAGATTGATCTACGACTGCATGCTGTACTCAGCTGCTAATTTGTTTCACTAAGCAAAACAAATACTTCCCGTAGGGTCTACTGTTGCTCTTCGGGTGGCAGCGGTAGCAGCTTCCGCAGCACACAGGTATGGCAGCAAACATATTATCATCCTAGTGAGAGTGAGACAACATGCAACTGGAAGGTACAGAGTCTACCAGGAATGTTTATCAGGCCACCATCCTAAATTATCGATGTAATTACGAACCTGCTCACATAGAGTGAGGGCATTTCGTTCCATTCGAGCAAATGATTGAGGACTGGAATGCCTACAGGACATTTTTATTTTGCAGAGCATGGGGATGACAAATGGCCAGTAAGCAGTGTTGCATTTAGCCCAAGCCTGCGCAATTTGCGATCCATCAAGGTGGATGCAGGCCATTGGCCCTGTGTTGGGGCCTGCCACACAAATGAAAAACACACACACATACTTTTGACTTTGCAAACAGGTAGCAAAAACAAGGAGGCCATGCACAGGTGGTGAAACGAACTTCAGCTTGGTAGATCAGGTTGTGCAGGCCAGCTTCACACTTTCTTCTCAGGAATTGTTGTTGTTGTTTAGTCATTTAGTTGTGTCCGACTCTTCGTGACCCCATGGACCAGAGCACGCCAAGCACTCCTGTATTCCACTGCCTCCCACAGTTTGGTCAGACTCATGCTGGTAGCTTCGAGAACACTGTCCAACCATCTCGTCCTCTGTCGTCCCCTTCTCCTTGTGCCCTCCATCTTTCCCAACACCAGGGTCTTCCCAACATCAGAGTCTTTTCTTCTCATGAGGTGGCCAAAGTATTGGAGCCTCAACTTCAGGATCTGTCCTTCCAGTGAGCACTCAGGGCTGTTTTCCTTAAGAATGGATAGGTTTGATGCTCTTGCAGTCCATGGAACTCTCAAGAGTCTCCTCCAGCACCATAATTCAAAAGCATCAATTCTTCAGCGATCAGCCTTCTTTATGGTCCAGCTCTCACTTCCATACATATTCTCAGGAATACAAGTCCCAATTTTATCAGCATGATTTGCTACTAACTTTGGTTCCATTGATGGTATTGCCTTTGGTGTCCTTGGCCCAGTCCTGTGGAAAACTCTGCCAAGAGAAATTCAGCAGGCTTCCTCTTGTTTCAATTTATTAAATGGCTGCTGAAAACTTTTCTAATTCCACCCAGCTTATGCAGGCAATTAAAACCGCATCCCTCCACAATAGCCATCTGAATTTTGATTTTAACTTTTTAATATGGTTTTTCTTGTATGCCTTTTTGTTCAGTTGTTGTGAACCGCTTCAGGGTTTTCTTTATGAAACAGCGGTGTATGAATATTTTCATAAATAAGTTAATAAACAAATGCACAGTACCTGAGAACAAAAAGCATGCACAAGATTGGGATCAGTAACTGAAAGCCATTGCTTTCACTCATATAAGTGATGCTCCGTGGTCTGATTGCCATAAGTTGCCAAGCTCATGTTGAAGCAGTCCAGTGCTGAAATAACTACAGGCATTGCCTGCAATGGAATTAGTCCAGTTTCCCCTCTGGTACCTGCCTGATGTAGTTTGGTGCAACTGGGTGTGGTTCTAATTTGATCTACATCTGCATGTTTATCTCTGTTTATCAACTTCGTATCAAAGTTCGCATAAGGGATTATGAGATGCTCTGGCTTGTTGTGAGCAACAGTTGTGCCTTGGAAGTCAAACGTCTTGCCAGTCGAACATTTTGGCTCCTGAACGTAGCAAACCCAGAAGTGGTTGTTCCAGTTTGTGAACGTTCTTTGAAACCCTAATGTCCATCGCAGCTTCAGCAGCTTCCTGCAGCCATTCGGAAGCCGTGCCTTGGTTCCTGAATGTTTTGGAAGTCAAATGGACTTCTGGAACGGATTCCCTTCGACTTCCGGGGTACCACTGTAGTTGTATTCCTTTGTCTTATTTCTTACAAATGGAATGCTATTTTACCATTTGACTTAAGAGCCAAACCTACTTAGGGCATTGACCTGTAGGACAAGTGGATACCAGGCCAGTGTGCCAAGATACTGGACCACGTTGAGTTGACATGGGTCAACCAAGGATTGGGCTGAGACACCCCTGGATTGCTGCAGATTAGAGACGGTCTACCTCGGGTGATTCAGGGCTGTCAAAAGTTGGGGCAGTCTCACAGAAAGGTGAGGCGGGAAGGAGATGTGCAAGCAGCCTGCATGCATCTCCTTCCCTCCTCCCAACAACTTCATGTTTAATTAGGGTTTGAAACCCTAAATAAATGCTGTGCTGGGACCCATATCCGTTTGAGGCCTGGATCAGGTCAGGTTGGGTCAACCCCTGATTGACCCAGGATGGGACAAAGCCATTCGAAAGCACCAGATTTGGCCCCTAATTGGATCGGGTGGCATGTACACTCCTACATCGCTGTGAGGCACAGGCAAAGAGAAATAATAAAGATTGATTAATGATCGTTATTTACTTAATTAGCATAATCCATAATTAATATTATAGAGCAAATATTATTCAGTTTACACACTGAGACACCACAAAAAGCCAAAACTGGCATATTGCTGGATTCTCTTTTTTAAATAAGCTTGCGTCCTAATTTTGTGACTCTTGATATTTGAATATTTTGATGGCAATTTCATCTATGTGAAATGCGAGAGCTCACAAAAAGCTCTATTGTTGGAAGCCGGACAGTATTTGATAGTTGGCAGGCTATGACATATGAGATTTGGCACTTGGTATTTGATATATGACAGTATTTGAAAGGCAGTAGTGGTTTTTTTTAGCTACTTGACTTGTGTTTGATTTCAAACATTGGGTTTTATATTTTACAGTGAATATGCATTTGCTATTCTCTATATAAAATTTGATTTGCTGCTTGATCCATTAATATTATTAAAAATAGAGAGGTCCCCTAGGTGACTCATCCATAGATAGAAAAATAACAGATAGGCTTAGGTTTAAAATCAAAACTTTCTTTGATGGTGGAACACAAGGAAGCACTGGTATCTTCCTAGTGAAGTGACAAGGCACTGATAATGCACTCTTTGGCTTCCACAAGGTTGCTATAAGGTGGTACCTTGGTTCTCAAATGCCTTGGTACTCAAACAACTTGGAACCCAAACACTGCAAACCTGAAAGTAAGTGTTCCGATTTGCGAACTTTTATCGGAAGTCAAACATGCTCTGTTTTGAGTGCTACGCTGATGATTTGAGTGCCACACTTCCGTTTTGACTGTTACACTGAGGTCTGTCTGTTTTTCCTATTTATTTTGCGTTTTTGCTTCTGCGGCTCTTTTTATTTTGTCTTTGTGACTGTGTGGAACCCAGTACAGCACGTTGTTTATTGCTTTCATTTTATGGATCAATGGTCTTGTTAGATAGTAAAATTCATGTTAAATTTCATGTTGAATAGGGGTTGTTTTTAAAAGTCTGGAACACATTGATCCATTTTGCATTACTTTCTATGTGAAAGCGCGCCTTGGTTTTGGAACGCTTTGGTTTTGGAACCGACTTCCAGAACGGATTAAGTTTGAGAGCCATGGTACCACTGTACAGAGTGCCTTCAGAATATGATCTGGAACTTCAAATATATATACCAAAAAATGAGAGGTGTTGTTTTTTTTAAAAAAAATGCATGTGCATGTAGCCTAAGGTATCAAAAAAGAAAGCTGTGGGATTTTACTTATCACAGCTGCCACAAAAAGACATGTGTGTCTTCCAGTGTCAAGGGAGTTAATGTTGCTTTCTGTGGATCTGTTTCCATATACCTTTTCCCAGAGGTGAAAAGGCTTCCAACTTGGGAAGCAAAGCCAGAGCCATACAGTAATAGGTGCTTTCTGATACCTTCTTGTATCCAAGTAAGCTTTTAAAGGCTACTTCTTGCAATAGCATCCACGAGAACAGCTGTGATTCACAGAATATGACAAAAGGCTCAGGGAGGAAGAAAAAGAGGCATTTGTCTACCTTTCTCTGCCGGTGGCGGTAGTGATTTTGCTTTTCCTACCAGTAGAGATCCAGAGAAGAGATACTGCAGTGAAATAGACTTAAACAAGGATCTTGACAATGTGAAAAGCCTTGATGAGACCCGTTCTTAAATGTTCACGTCAGTGGCAGTGCCACAGCTATCTTTGGTTTCTTGTTCCTAATATAAAAGCTGGGCATTGACCATTACTGATTAAGTCAGGGCCCTTTGTTTGAGACTATTTCGCAGTTAAATAAGCAGCAGCTGGGAGTGCAAGATGACGGGTTATTAAGGAAATCACAGGCAGTCTGTGCATTTCAGTTTAGTTAGTTATTTTATTGAACTGATAAATTGACTCCCTCAACTGAATGTCCTGAAGTGATTTGCAAGAATAATTTCCAAGAAACAAATACAGCAATGCAGTAAACACATAGACATCTTTTTTAAAAAAATGGAATCAGAGCTTTGAGGCAAAACAAAACCATCTTAGTTTGAGCCTAGCATCAGAATGATGACAAAATTGGTGCCTGGCAGGCCTCTCAGGGGACAGTATTCCATAGATGGGTAGCTACTACAAAAAAACAACAGCCCAACAACAACAGTTGTATTTTTGCCACCCTCTGGGCCTCCCTTAGAGGTAGCATGCGGTGAAGGGTCTCAGTTAAGCTAACTGTGTGCATGATCTGCATTTCACTATTAAGAACAGCATCCGTGTTTCTGGATACAGGTCCTGATGTCTGGCCAGTGCTTGAAATGCTTTGATTTAACAAAGTTCACTGAATTAGTTCAAAGTTCAAAAATCTCTAAACTACACCTGAAAGTAGTTCCCATAATTGCAGGGTAAACTGGATATGATGAATTTTGATGTAGAACTCTGAATGATTTCTTGTTCATCTTCCAGCTGAATCTTTTGCATGCAGTTTTTACTCTTCTTCTTTTTTATATATAATAATATTTATTAGTTTTCCAGCAAATTGAACACAACACTACAAAAAACCAAAAAAGAAAAAACATACAATACAATACAAAAAAAACCACTACAAAACACTAACATACAACTAACAAAACAAAAACCATTTAAAACACAGTCCAATTTCAATATCTTATCTTTCTTTCACTAATTTCCACGACCTCCTCACACCTCCCTTTTTTTACGCTTCAGATTCTTGGGAGTCTTTGAACTTGGAGATCATAATTGTTGGGGGAAATAAATTAAAGAATTCACATTTCACTGTGAGTGCATTTTGATGTTTTCTTCGAAGCTTGTAACATTCTGAATGGTGAACTGTTTTTGGTTTGTTTTTGCCAAGGGTGATTCAAATGAACTTGAACTGAACTGAGAAATGAACTAGTTTGTTTTGCAAAGGGATAAACATGAAGTGAAATTGTTGTTGTTGTTTAGTTGTTTAGTTGTTTAGTCGTGTCCGACTCTTCGTGACCCCATGGACCAGAGCACGCCAGGCACTCCTGTCTTCCACTGCCTCCCGCAGTTTGGTCAAACTCATGCTGATAGCTTCGAGAACACTGTCCAACCATCTCGTCCTCTGTCGTCCCCTTCTCCTTGTGCCCTCAATCAGGGTCTTTTCCAGGGAGTCTTCTCTTCTCATGAGGTGGCCAAAGTATTGGAGCCTCAGCTTCATGATCTGTCCTTCCAGTGAGCACTCAGGGCTGATTTCCTTAAGAATGGATAGGTTTGATCTTTTTGCAGTCCATGCAGTCTTGCAGTCCATGGGAAGTGAAATTAGTTTCCTTTTATACATGTTGAACTAGTTCATTTTAAAATCAAATTTCAAAACTCTGTGCACAGTTAATATGCTGTGGATGGTACTATGCATGGAAAAAGAAACAACTTCCATTGGGCTCAGTACACAACTACTTTTGTATAAGTGTCCCAAACAGGGCCACAGTGCAGTAAGGCAGCAACCATCTGAAGATGGGCAACGTTCATAGATCCACAGGCAGCAGAATCAAACAAATCAGCAGTGCAAAGTCAGTGCGTATTTTAAGTACAACTTGGTTTGACAGTCTCCAGAACTTAACAGAAGCCGATAATATCCTTGGGCGCCGGTTGCCCCCCCACTTCTAATATGGAGATAACAATATTAAGTGGTGACTGATGTGATGAGTTGGTTTGATGCCATCCTCCCGAAGGAAACATTGACCTCATTATACTTGCTCTGCTATCTCTCATGGCGGGGCTTAGGGAATTCATGCTTGCATCACCCATTGCAATCAAAGCACAAAAGGTTCCATCTCATCAGTTTCTGCATATTTCAGAAGTTTCCTACAGATACTTTAGGCAGACAAAGAGAAGCCTTCCTCCTGAGGTGGTATTATCACCCTTCTCCATCTATATTTGGTTAAAAGAGGAATGCGCAAAAGCAATAACAAATTCCTCTGTCACCTCCTCTACAGCGAGCGGCTTAAGACTTCCTCGGAGATAATGGAACATTATGTGATAATACACATAAAAAGGTTTTTGACACTTCATTCATTGCAGCTCAGCTACAATAGAGCTCTTCTCCAAAGAGAAAGAACAACACAATGCCTCTGTCTTTAAAGAACGAAGAGCATCTTTTGCAACGCCGGAATCACAAGTGATACTAATGAAGATTGGATTCCTGCGCCACCCACTTTAACTGCCTAATTCCCATAGAAATGAATGGAATTGATAGTAGCTTCAGTCACACTGAGAATTATTTCCGCCAGTTTTAGACTTGATATTGAAACCTGCAATGAAGATTGTTGAGAGCTAAACATTCTTTAATTGAGCATCATTCTACCTGGATTCACCAGGATGAAATGTGGAATTTCGAAGCCCAGGCAGTTCCATTGTCCTACTCAGGGCCTTCACAGAGACACATTTAGGATGATTAACTGGGAGGCCAAAATAAATTTATGTTGGGCAGATTCCATAGATGATGCCATGAAAATATTAATGTGGTGAAACAATTTCTGCACAACCCATGTTACTGTCTCTTTATGACTGGCTATCAATTAGTCTGTTTTTGAGTCAAGGTTAAGGGGGGAAAGAAAGTTGTGAGATATGATTTTTGCCAGTTTGCACTCAGGAATGGAAACATCACAAAGAATGCATGGTGCTGAAACTGCCTTCACATCAGCACATGAAGGAGACCAATTTCTCATTCAGGCCAGCCAACAGCAAGGACCACTACACAGAAAAGACAAGGCTTGTTTAATGTAAAGTAAAGGTAAAGGGACCTCTGACCATTAGGTCCAGTCCTGGCTGACTCTGGGGTTGCGGTGCTCATCTCACTTTATTAGCCGAGGGAGCCAGCCAAAGCTTCTGGGTCTTGTGGCCAGCATGACTAAGCCGCTTTTGGTGAACCAGAGCAGTGCACGGAAATGCCATTTACCTTCCCGCCGGAGCGGTACCTATTTATCTACTTGCACTTTGATGTGCTTTTGAACTGCTAGGTGGGCAGGAGCAGGGACTGAGCAAAGGGAGGTCACCCTGTCGCAGGGATTCGAACCGCCGACCTTCTGATCAGCAAGTCCTAGGCTCTGTGGTTTAACCCACAGCACCACCCATGTCTCTTGTTTAATGTGGTTGTTCTTAATTTGATGGCAGGCTCAAGCTGAAAATGAGTGCAATTATGTTCCACAACGCCAGCCAGAGGAGCCACATAGTGGTCACAGTGACCACAACTTACACAATAACCTGCAAAGTCACAGAAGACAAGGAGTATAGACAAGCAGACAAATATGGACGTAGTCTTTATAATCACTTGTGTATTTGATAGAAGAAGTAACATCAACTCATAAGTCAACACCCAGACTCTTTTCCGGTAAACTAAGTGTTTCTTCCTACAAAGCTGATAAGATAAGACAAGTTATATAGTCAACATCTATTTCCGGGTGGAATGGTTACATTTCAGTGAGAATACATACATTACATATTACCTAAGCAATGAAGTCTAAGTAGTAAACAAGCAATAGCTTAGAAAACAGGACAAATCTATAAAGGTAGAACAAAATGACAAAATTATTGTGATTGCAAAAGGCTTGTGGAACTGATACCAACCACCATCACTTTTATGGAAAATCTGTAAAACTTACTTTCCCTTATATTAATATTTCCCAAGGGAAGAACAGAAAGAGGCCTTCTATTTGTTAGCCTTCCCTGGGGAATGTTCTCAGGGCTCGCATATTTAAAGGTAAAGAAGGGAACCGCCCACAGGCTGAAATAAATCCTGCAAACTCTAAGAATGAATTTAAACCCTGTGGAGCTAATGTTTTCAGTTTGTAAATAGACTTAGATTCCATGTGGGAAAGTCGTCTGGTGATATCCGCGCCGCCCCCCCCCCATCAACTGTGTCTGGCGAATATGTTTCATTACAAAAACAAAACAAAAATCATTGCATGTATGATTCTTAATCAAGACTGTCAATGATATCTGAGAAACACACGAGTAAAAGCACCGGGTGGTGCTCAATCAAGTATCATTCAGAGTAGACCTCTTGAAATTAATGGGCTTCACTTAGGCATCTTCATTAATTTCAGTGGGTCTGCTCTGAGTAAAAGTTAACTGAATACCACCCAGTGTCACTGACTTGAGTCAGATGCAGTCCTCTGTGGAGTCAGAGTTTCATAAGGATACACTTCAATTGGTGTCCTGCAAAACCCTAGCTCAGTTGGTAGAGCATGAGACTCTTAATCCCAAGGCCATGGGTTTGAGCCCCACGTTGGGTAAAGGATCCCTGCATTGCAGTGGGTTGGACTAGTTGACCCTTGGGGTCCCTTCCCACTCTACAATTCTATGATTCTATGAAAACTTTAGATGTAAAAATGGAAAATACAATCTGAAGTAGCCAACAGTCAATGGATACTTGTCGAAGTCAATCTGAGTTATCAGTGGCCATATATATATATATTCTTTCAGTATAAAAGGATCCTGTCATCGTTGACAAGGTATTGGTCATCATGCCATCATGGATGGTATAGAAACAGTGGATGCGGAGAAGCTTTTCTCCCTTCCTCATCAGTGGCGTAGCGTGGGTTGTCAGCACCTGGGGCAAGGCAAGTAATTTGCGCCCCCTAATCTGTGGATTTGCACCCCCTAACCCGTGGATTTGCATCCCCTAACCCTAACCCCCAGATGTTGCGCCCGGTGCGGCCGGCCCCCCCTGCACCCCCCACGCTACACCACTGTTCCTCATGATACTAAAACCTAGAGCCATCCATTGAACCTGAAAATTGGGATACTCAGGGCAGACAAAAGGACGTCCGTCACCCAGTACCACATAAACTGCAGCATTTGCTACCACAAAATGTCGTGGCGGCCACTGATTTGGGTGGCTTTGAAAGGGGCACGTGCAAAATGGATTTTTACATGTTTTGGAAATTACAAGGGTGCTGTCTGTATGGAAATGATCAAGGCCAGCTACGACAACAGATTAAAACTAGCAGAAGGATGAGAGGGTGAGGAAAAGAAGAAGGAATGTAGCAATCAACAGGAGGAACTGGACGTATGTTTGCAACAGGAGTGGGAAACCTAATTATTTTTAAAAATGTATAAAATCTAAATAATTTGGATCAATTTGTTAAAATTTGAAAAATTAATAAAAATCCAATTAAAAACAAAACAAAACAAACGGGGTTAGGGGAATTCGTGGAGAAAAAGGCCACCAAAGGCTACAGTGATGACTTTGCAACTACCTCCAGAGTCCAAGGTTGCATGACTCTGAAGACCAGATGTTATGTACTGAAGTTCTCACCCTGGGCCAGCAGGGGGATACTGTAGATAGTTTTCACTCAGGTCTGCATATGCAAATAAGGAATTGAAAGTGACGTTCAGTGATTGGATAGTTACAGAAAGTTGTTACTGTTGCTTTGTAGTTGAGATCTATATAAGCAGGTTGGCTGAACCCTTCAGTCCAGTTCTGTTCTGGCCTGTGAATAAACAAGAGCGGTTTGAAGAATCGCTGTGCCGTCTGATATGTTCACCCACAACTTAACACCAGGTGCTACAGAGCATAAGAGACGAGAGGACTACTGGACTCAGGTCTTGCACACAGGTGCTCCATAGGCATCTGGTTGGCCATCAAGAGAACAGGATGGTGATCTAGGTGGGCCTCTTGTCTGATCCCACAGCTTATATTCTTATCATACATCGGGTTTCTGACAGATCCAATACTGAATTGGTTAGTGATGAGGACACATTCTAGTCAGTCCCACAGAACTCAAGATTAAGTAATGGCTTTACCAAGCATGGTTTTGTGCCCTAGTTTATTTTTCTGATACATGTTTATGGAGCCTTCTCTCTCCAGTGCCAAGCAATGTGTGGTTCTTTTTCTGCATTTGAAGGAAGCCACTGTAGGGGCTGAGGAACAATTAGCACTTGGCCTCATTGAAATGCGTAAGAGGATGGACTAAGGAAAGCATCAAAATAGGAAACATGCCTTTTCTTGCATCTCACAATGAGGGGCCCCAATGCTTTTTAGGTCACAGCTGGTTGAAGCTGATTGGTGCCAACTCCCAGCAGGCTCTTTCTTTATAATATGTGCTTTCCCTATTCTAAATTCCACCGGGTTGAACATTTATGAATATTTCTAAACATAAAGAGCCACAAAACAGAGTAGATACTTGATGCTTTGAAGTGATCTGTGCTGGCTTTCAAGCTAAGCTGACAGAGGATCAGAGGGTTTAGCACTTGTTATGTTTTAGCTATTTTTTATTGGATATTTTATCTTCTTAATTTTGTTAACCCACCCTGAACATTCAGGATTGAACAGGACAAATGGGTGTCAAGAGCAGGCAAAACACTAATGAGAGTTGCATGGACAGAAAAATAGGCCTGTGCACTGTCTTGTCAGTATGTTACCTGTGCTGGTTATCTCCTGCTTGGACTATAGCAATGCACTCTATGTGGGGCTATCTTTGAAGGTGACTCAGAAACTACAACTAATCCAGAATGCGGCAGCTGGAGTGGTGACTGGGAGTGGTCGCTGGGACCATATAATACCAGTCCTAACACCCAGTATGTTTCCAAGCACGGTTTAAAGGTGCTGACCTTTATAGCCCTAAGCGACCTTGGCCCTGTATACCTGAAGGAACATCTCCACCCCCATCATTCAGCCTGGACACCTAGCACCTTCTAGCGGTTCCCTCACTTTAAGAAGTGAAGTTACAGGGAACCACCAGGCAGAGGGTGTTCTTGGTAGTGGCACCCTCCCTGTGGAATGCCCTCCTGTCAGATGTCAAGGGGATAAGTAACTACAGTGGTACCTTGGTTCTCAAACTTAATCCATTCCGGGAGTCCGTTCGACTCCCAAAACCGTTCAAAAACCAAGGGGTGGCTTCCGTTTGGCTTCAGGAGCTTCCTGCACTCAGGCAGAAGCCGCACCAGACATTCAGCTTCCGAAAAACATTCACAAACTGGAACACTTACTTCCAGATTTGCGGCGTTCGAGAACCGATTTGTTTGGGAGCCAAGCCATTCAAATACCAAGGTACCACTGGATATGATTTTACAAAGACATCCAAAGGCAGTCCTGTATAGGGTAGTTTTTAATTGTTGAAGATTTATTGTGCTTTTATTTTTGCTGGAAGCCGCCCAGAGTGACTGGGACACAAAAAATAAAATAATAATAATAATAATAATAATAATAATAATAATAATAATAATAATAGACATCCTAGCTAGTGGAGGGAGGCCCTGGCTGTCTTCATGAAAGAAGTGCCGTCCTACAGATATACACTTCCATGGACTACAAAGACAACACAGAGAGAGATTGATCAATAAACAAAAACTAAAGGTACATTGCATCAGGATTGAGGAACCTGTGCTCCTCCAGATGTTGGTAGACTACAACTCCCATCATCCCTGGCCTTTGGTCATGCTGTCTAGGGCTGATGGGAGTTGGAGTTCAGCAACATCTGGAGGGCCACGGGTTCCCCATCTCTGCATTACCTGGAGGATGCAAACAGATTGAGCTGAAGCCTTCTGCAGATATTCATCCTGTCGAGCTGTGAACGTAGGCCATAAAGAAAGCAACAAGAGTTAAAATGTAGAATGGTGTCTTTTCGTACCAGAAAATGTGTGCGTGGGGGAATGCAATTTAAGGCACTGGATACATAAAACAGGAGTGAGTAAACACATTCAAATTGGCTACCGGTAGCATCTTTCAAAAGATATACAATGGCAAGACACGGGCTCCTCAGTAGCTCAAGGGACTTACAGTCAATAAATTTAATAGGCTGCAACCAAAAAGTCAACGCTAAAGTAGTGTATGTAAATGGAAGCTCAGAGAGCACTCGTCTTCCAAACCTTAGGACAGAGTTAATAGAGGGGAAATGACAAAATACATAAAAAGGAATATATAGGATTTGACAGTGTGTGTTTTTTTCCTTTTAACTTCAAGGCAAACCACCAGTCTATTTTGGCCTGGGGAGATAAATCAAATGAAGAACTTTTATCAGTTTGTATATATATATAGAAAACAACCCAACCACCTTATTCCCACTGTGGAGAAGAATAAGCAGTGGCGTTGTTATAGCGTGCAGGCCCACGCTTGGGTGGGATGGCAGTCGAGTGCTGTAAATAATGACCCTGTCAAACTGAGATTAACTTCAATGAACATATGGTAAAACCTAGTTATGCTTTTCACCTTCCCGGTTTAAAATATTCATTGCAGGTTGCTGCTTCTGCTGGAAAAGTTTGTCTCTCCTCTCGAAGGGGTTGGGCCAGCCTTTCTGACTCAGAGGCAACCTCCTGTCCACAAAGATTAGCAAAGTCGGTGCCCAGATCTAGAATACGGATCCGAGGGAAGTAGATTGTTGGGAAAGGTGTGAGGATGGCACATTCAAAATAAAATCACAGCGAGAGCCCATTGGAACAAACCAATGGCCTGTCTAATCCTGTACTAGATACCTGTGGGAAGCCTTCAAGTGGGACCTGAGCACAAGATCATTTTTTAAAAATGAAGACTCCTTGCACTTCGCTTAGCTCCCTCCCTTTCTTCCCGCCCAGGGAGGGCCTGCCCTCTGCCTGTCCCTCAGAGCCGGCACGTCACATGCTCTCTAAGCAACTGCTATGGGCTGCCCAAAGGAGGAGGCTGGTAACAGCAGCCATGGAGAGGCAATGAGATGTTCCTTCATAGCCGCTGCATGTGGGATGTGATACATAAGTAGCAGTCAAGTACAACATTCCTTGTTTTCCTAGAGTGGTCATGTGGTGGAATGTTTGGTCTGGCCAGTCGGAACTTCCTGTTTCCTCCTGGGCTGGGACATACTTCCTTTGCATGTGACTAGAGGTGGGTGTGACCTTACTTGTCCAGATAACAAAAGGACAGATCACACAGCACTCTCTCTCTCTCTTTGACTTCCTCCATCATTGGAGCAGCTTTTTAGCTAGAGATGCCCTGTTGGCTTCCAGCCAACAGAGGACACTGGGATTATCCCCATATGGGATAGTTCCACATATATATACTTTGTAACTAAGTCTACCTTCAGGGATCCAACTGTGAACTGATGTGAGTAAACAACTTTTATTGACTTTAAATAAGATTGAATTGTATGACAGTGAAAGGCTTAAACAAGCCTGCACCCAGCTACCCGCTGTGTGTTAAAGGGGGAATGTAAACTCTGCTAAGTAGAGGAACTTGCTAGCGCAAGTTAGGAAGGATATTAATAAACAATATCTCCTTTCCTGCCTCCCTGAACATTCCCACACTGCAGCCACACCCACCATCACTCGGGACAAGCGCCCACTCATCCTCCTCCCAGAGCTTGGTGACAGCAGCACTTGGGGGGGGGGAATAGGAACGTCCCAGGATGAAATCAGAAGCCAGGATGGTTTTCATGATGGAAAATCATGAAACTTGGAGGGTATGCTTACTTGTCTGCATTGATGATAAAGAAGGTCTAGGTAGGTGAGTGAGCATGTCAAAACTAGCCTAAATGTATAAATGTGGCCCTTGGGCTTGAAGATTCTCCCCTTTCGTTTTAGCAAACAAGCATTACAGGAGAGCAGAAGAAGCAGCCAAGCCAAGGATTACTCCAGTTCTCAGAAACGGCTGCTTTCGTTTGATACAAACGGAGCCAAAACTACAGGCTCTTTTTGCGCCAGCTCTTCGCATACGGAGAGCTTTTCTGCTCATTAAACATGGGGAAATTGCTGATTCAAGTGGAAGTTGCCGTGGCCAAGCCTTCCAAAAAGATCAGGGTGGCGAGGCAAAGTTGACTTTGAGAGACTACTATGGTGCTAGTGAGAGCCATGCCAAGAAGACAGATGGACCCAATAATTGGTAAAAAGAAGAAATAATAGAGTTGGCGAACTACCCGTCCCCATAATGCTCTTTTTTATTCACCTCAGGATGCTTTCTCTCTCTCTACATGTGTTGTCCTTTCAGATTTGGCTTTTGATGTTCCTGTTAAAGCTAAGAAGAGTCACACAGGTGAGATGAAGCAAGTGGCGGAAATTAGGGAAGGCATCTAGCAACAAAGAAATTATCCCCCCGCCCAACCCGGTCTGTTCTCTGCATTTCAGAACGTTCTCCAAGAGTAATTTGGAAGCGATAGGCCCTATGTGACCATTTCATCTATTCTGGGGGGGGGGGGGTCCAATCTACCCTTCCAGCCTAACAAAACGCTTGAGGCAGTTTGTAAAGATTAATAGAATGTGAAATCAGAGTTCAAGCCATTCCGCTAAAAGCCACAGGGTAAAAATACAAGGACAGAGCAAATGTGCTTCCCTCATTGGTTTAAGAGACAGAAACCTTTGGCCAGAGCAGCAGCTTCATTTGGGTTCTAAAGAGATCTAGCCTGGTGAGCATCTCTGGAAAGGGATCTTGTGGTCACTGCTGAGAACACAAGGCTGCCGAGAACACAAGTCCAGGCATATGGCAACTGATGTTGGCAGTGTCAGATTTCTTTGCAATTTTACAAAAAAGAGAGAAAAACTCAACAATTTTTCTGTCCGGATTTTCGCTTTTGAAATATGGGGACCCTACTTCATAGGTCCAGCACTTTGAATTAGGCCAGTGAAGCTGTTGTGTCAGGGGCTGGGCAGAAGAGGAGCAGTGGTGGAGACCACCTCCCTATCCTGACCCTTCCAGGGAGGAGGAAGAGGAAGACAGTATAGATTTACAACAGGGGTTTGCAGGAGGTCGTAGCTCAGAGGCAGATGAAGGGGAAAGTTGGGAAATAATGGGAGAGGAGGATCAATCAGAGCCGGAGCAGCAGCTGGCTGACACGTTGTCCCTAGAAAGCTTTCCAGACCCACCATCTCCCAGAACCAGGTGAGCCTTAAAAGTAGGAGAGCAAAAAACTCAAAGATAGAGGGCTCTTAGGAGCACCCGTAGAGGAGGTGATGATGATGACGAATGAGGAAGTGGGAGAGCCATTATCCAAGAGGCTGGGTTCTATAGCTTCTCTGTGTAAGGTATGAAATAAAAAAGGACTGTAAGAAACCTTTCCTTGCCTTTATACTTTCCTAGACAACCAGCCGGGAACCACTGACAACACCCTGACATATTGTAACAAATGAGTTTTATGCTCCCTATAACCTATAATGAGGTTCCATACAGCTTCCTGGCAGGATCTTAACTTGGGCCTTCATCGGGTTTTCTCCTAGTCCAACGGAAGGCACGGTGTCTGGAAACTGAAAGGAAATGCTGCACCATAGATTCACTCTCCCTGAATACAGCACAGCTGTGATGCAGGCTCGTACATCTTGCCCTTGCAAGGCGGCGTCAAAACAAAGCAAAACAAAACAAAAAATATCCGAAGCTCTCCGTTGTTTTCATATACAGGAAGTTAGGATAATAAGAAAATATAATTATACATCCGATCCTCTCGTCTCAAATATATATTTAGCTCGGCTGCCAGAGAATCAGCTAGGAATCTGCTGATTTCATAATTGCCAGGAGAACTGTGAAAGAAACGAATGTTTTGGGGCTAGGAAATTTCACATGGTTATAATCAAAGCCATTGTTCACAGGGGCTGATTTGGGATGATTTCCCTCTTCGCTCCTTTCCTTCTCCCCTCCACCTTCTAGTTTTTTGCTGCTGCTGTTGCCTCTGCCACTTTCTCCTCAGTTATCTTCACATTACCATTGCAAAGTACTCGCATCGGCAGAGCTTGTGTTAGGGCAGGAAGGATCTAATGAATTTTTCAGACTTGTATCTGCTTTTTATTATGCCCCTATACAAATTTTATGATGCTTCTATAAAATTCTTTTTTTATGGTTCTATCAGACTATGGGCCAAGGATGCCTTTTGTTTCCTTTGAATATCCTTCCTTCCCTCCCTCCCTCCTTCCTTCCCTTTTTTTTTTTTAACAACTTCATAATTCAGTGGTTTAACTTCATAGCTGCCCAGTAGGAATTGTCAATAAGCCATGAGCATCCTAACACCCTGGATGAACTTCAGTTTCTGCTGTTCTTGTTTGGATCAAGGTAGAACCCAATACTCTGGAGCTTCTGGTTGCTAGATACCAGAATAAACATCTCCAAAAGCCAGACAGACAAGACTGGTAAGGAAGGGAGAGCATTTATACAAGGATGTGTGTGCCGTATATGAAATCCCACCTGCTGAACAAACCATATCTATAGAGGCTGGCTCCTGAGTTCTTCCTTTTTGTCACATTCAAGTTACACTGTTATCATTGCAATTTATATTTTGCTCCATATTTCAAAGTGGGGGACACTCTAAGCAGTTTAAAGCACCCTAAAAATACCGGGGGCGGGAGGAATAAAAATAACAAAGAAAAACTCATAGTAATAATTCCACATTTTGGAACGGCACAGATTTTACTATATTTACTTAAATTTGTAGCCCGTGCTTCCACTGAAAGGAGAGCAGGGCAGCCAATCCATCTGTCATCAAACAGTACCATTAAAAACAAAACAAAACCTATTTAATGCATTAAGAAAAACAGTTAAAAGCACCTGAGAATATTTAGATAAGATAATAATTTAGATTAGATAAGATATCCTCCTAAACATAAACTGTATCAAGTAATATAAAGGTAAAGGGGTAAAGGGACTCCTGACCATTAGATCCAGTCGCGGACAACTCTGGGGTTGCGGCACTAATCTCGCTTTATTGGCCGAGGGAGCCGGCGTACAGCTTCTGGGTCATGTGGCCAACATGACTAAGCCACTTCTGGCAAACCAGAGATGCACACAGAAATGCCGTTTACCTTCCTGCCAGTGCAGTACCTATTTATCTACTTGCACTTTTGTGCTTTCGAACTGCTAGGTTGGCAGGAGCAGGGACCAAGCAACGGGAGCTCACCCCGTCATGGGGATTCGAACCACCGACCTTCTGATCAGCAAGCCCTAGGTTCTGTGGTTTAAACCACAGCGCCACCCGCGTCCCTACCAAGTAATATAGGGAGACCCTAATGATGACTAGCAGATCCAAAATACAGCAACTCGGCAGAGACAACCAGCCCCACTCACCCAATCAACAACCATATATTTATTGGAAGCAACAGCAGATGTAGCTGTGCTGCCCAGCATGTCTCTATGTCCTTCTAGACTGAAGGAAGACTGGGGAGGGGACAGAGTTGTGTTGCTTTTATGGCCATTGCCCATAACTTCCACTGCCTGCTTACAAAAACCATCCTTAAACACACAAATGTGTACTGCTGCCCAGGCACTGCTGGCTCCAGTGTTTGTTTGTTTGTTTTGGGGGTGGGGGAGCAGATTGAGTAACATGTCTTCAATGAGACCCTAACCTGTACTCAACTCCCTCCCAGTTTTTTCTTACAGTCAGTTGCTATATAAAATTTACAAAATCAATACTTATGAATAGTATTTATTATTATCAAATTTATATTCTGTGCTTCATCAAAAGACCACAGGGCGGTTTACAACATAAAACACAGGTGGCACCACGTAACATAATATCTGGCCAATATAAAGATCAAAAAAGTGATAAAAAAACCAACTACAGTCATACCTTGGATCCCGAATGCCTTGCGACCCAAATGCCTTGCGACGTTTTGGCTCCTGAATGTGGCAAACTTGGAAGTGAGTGCTCTGGTTTGCAAATGTTCTTTGGAACCTGAACGTCCGTCGTGGCTTCCACGGCTTCCGATTGGCTGCTGGAGCTTCCTGCAGCTAATCGGAAGCCACGCCTTGGTTTCTGAATGTTTTGGAAGTCGAACAGACTTCTGGTACGGATTCCATTCAGCTTCCAAGGTACCACTCTATATTAAGAAATGTATATTTGAGGCTAGGCAAGTGGAATCTTCCACTTGGCAAATTGGCACTGGACACTTGGTTTTCGCCTACCTCATAGCAATTGTCATGCAAATCATAGAATCATAGAATCATAGAATCATAGAGTTGGAAGAGACCACAAGGGCCATCGAGTCTAACCCCCTGCCAAGCAGGAAACACCATCAGAGCACTCCTGACATATGGTTGTCAAGCCTCTGCTTAAAGACCTCCAAAGTAGGAGACTCCACCACACTCCTTGGCAGCAAATTCCACTGTCAAACAGCTCTTACTGTCAGGAAGTTCTTCCTAATGTTTAGGTGGAATCTTCTTTCTTGTAGTTTGGATCCATTGCTCCGTGTCCGCTTCTCTGGAGCAGCAGAAAACAACCTTTCTCCCTCCTCTATATGACATCCTTTTATATATTTGAACATGGCTATCATATCACCCCTTAACCTCCTCTTCTCCAGGCTAAACATGCCCAGCTCCCTTAGCCGTTCCTCATAAGGCATCGTTTCCAGGCTTTTGACCATTTTGGTTGCCCTCCTCTGGACATGTTCCAGTTTGTCAGTGTCCTTCTTGAACTGTGGTGCCCAGAACTGGACACAGTACTCCAGTGTGCTTCTAAGCCAGGAATGGCTTCAGAGTTAGGTTTCCTTGTGAGTTTCTTAACTCTCTCCAACCCTGTTCAAAACCCTAACAGGGAGGTTTAGAAAACTCTAATGCTGCAACATTGCCACTCTCCCACAGCCTTCAAACTCTTCGAACTCTTGCTATCAATCTTGTCTTGTCCTTTTGCTCTTTGACTGGGTTCATTGTTGCTACTCCACTGCCTTTGTAAAAGCACCTAGAATAGAACCTGCTCTTTCCCAGCTTGTTCAGTCCATGTTGTTAAACTACTGCCATATAAAATTGCTTTTTTACTTGTGTGTAAAATGCAGCTGCTGTTTGGTTTTGGATCACAGCAAGGACAGTTTGGTGTGTGGAACTGTACTGGGTGGAACTCCACTTCCAAGCCTATGTTCCTACCGGTGGCCCAAATGACCCCAGTCCCCCAACCTAGCATTGTCCAGGTAATCAGCACCAACCCCCCTACTTCTGTCTCCTCTTTGCTAGTTTTCCTAGGAATTTGTTTGCCTTCTCTCTTAGCAGCTATTACTGGGGATTCATATGCCTTCTCCTCGTGGCAAGAAAGGGCCAGGAAAGGGCATGAAACCAGGTAGCAATAGCAAGAAGGAACAGCAGAGTGGGCCCTGTGGGTCAAAAGTGGACCTCCTGCCAGAGTGTAGGCCTTGGCATGTGCCCGGTGTTGCCAACCCTTGATGCTAGCCATGTGTCCTTTGAATGTATTCATTCCAAGGTAGGTGTGTGTGTGTGTGTGTGTGTGTGTGTGTGTGTGTGTGTCTATATCAAATACTTGACTGGTGAAAATAAAGCATCACTTCCCATAGTTTCCCTGTCAGTTTGCTCCTTGTTTTTGGGGGGGCTTTCAGACAAACCAACAAAATGCATGTTTTCCTCCCCTAGACTCTGACTTCCAGTAATGATCTTTTCAACGACATGACATGTTGAATTCAACAGTAGCACTTCTCCAATTTTAAATAATATCACAGCTTCTGCAATCCTGCCCACCCCCCAAAAGCTATTTGCAGTGGTAATATTTTTTATATTAAAAAAGCAAAAAAAAGGGGGGGGATTATACACAATGATTAGCAATAACTTGCAGAATTCAAGGATAAGGAGCAGTTACGGAGCAGTATGAAAATGGAGTGTTCAGGCATCACTCATAGAAGATGGTGCTTGTTTTGCTTCCCGGCAGAAGACTTATACGGGTGTTGCGTAGCTAGATTAACACTACTGAAGATCACCATTGCCATCTTCTGGTACATAAAACTCTTCACTACTTTCCCTTCATGGTCTTTTATTCTCATGAAAAGCCATCTAGCACTGGGCAACTCTACAGGGGGGGGGGAATTGCAATGAAATTGGTAAGGTATTTGGAAACAATCTTTATGCTTCTACCCAAAGAGAAAGAGACATGTTGGAGATATCCCATATATAACTCCAAATCGCTACTTCTTTAAATCTGATTCCTTTTTTTAAAATTCAGATGAATGGGGAGGATATATTACCAAAGTGGAAAATACTGCCATGTTTATCCTGCTCTTAATCAGATAAAGCAAAGGAAAACAGAATATTACTTCTTTGCATATTCTGGGGTGAGACGAATACAGACAAGCATTTGACTTACGATGGCGTGCATGTAGTTCAAGTATTCACTGGCTCGGTGTAAATTGCAAAGTAAATATGGATGATTCAGGCTCTCTGTGCCTGCAAATTTCATCCACTTGTGAAAATAGAAAAACAAAACACCATTATAGTCATTTTTAGACTTCCCATTATAGTAAATGGGCAGGGAAAGGGCTTTGTTTTTTAACAGATCTAAAACTGGGAAGACACAAAGTGACTCTGAAGCATTGGGCGCTTCCCAAAGCTACAGACACAGATAAGTATTTTTCAGACTGAGAGGACTGTGCCCAAACATAAACCCAATGCTCTCCTCATCCATCAAGGATTCCATCATTGCAGGGAAGCAACAACTTAAGCAGGTATCTGTGCAGGACAAGTTCAGGGACTCTACAGGTATTAGCCCAGAGATTCCCCTCCTTGCCCAGTTATTTCTGAGCCATAGCTGTAGTTAGGGAATGGTGGACATCTTAGTCCAACAACATATGGAGGGCACCATGTTGCCATCCCTCACCTAAGGTTAGAGAAAAGTTACTTTAGCTTGTATCCAACTGAGCCCATAAAGCATTTTGATATCACTTTAAGCAGTCATGGCTTCCCCCAAAGAATCCTGGGAACTCTATCTTGTTATGGGTGATAAGCATTCTTAGGATACCCCTAGTACCCTTTCCATCAGGCAGATTGTGGTTGCCTACCCTGAGAGCAGATTTCAGGATACTATCAAAGGAAAGCAAATGGTCAGTTTCTTGGTTTATAAATATATTTTACCTTGGTTTGAGGGGGATGCCTTCTGAAATCCTGCAAGAGGCCTCAAAACAGGTTGTGGCTGGATCCTCTATTCATCCAGAAAGACATGCAAAAATTTTAAGCATGTTAGCCCGATAAACAACTCTTATTATTTTGGTGCGGTGGTACATAAACTGTGGTGAAATTACTAATGGCACTTTCCTGTTTGGAAGAGTTGCACATAGATTTACCCCACACACACAAAATCACCTCATAGAAACACGTCCTGTTTATCTGCATCTTCTATTTCCCTGCTTCGCTTCATACCTATTTCTCTTCTCCTTTTCAGCCAGTGTCTGATATCTCTTGATGAATATTTCCTCTCCATTTAGAAAGGGCAGCCGGTTACAACCGTCCTCCATTTTGAATTGCTAGTGGAACTAGTGATGGCTTCAGAGCTAATATCTTCTTTCCCCCGAACCTCCCTCCTCCCTCTGCCACCTTCCCACCCTGCAACTATAATTTCTTAGTCACATGAGAGAGGTGAATGAGATCTGGCTACAATTCATCTCCCCGCTTCTGGACTGGGAGTGCAGCATTCAATGCAATGCGGAGTCTTGATAAATCACCCTTTCAATCAAATTGGTATACAGAAAGGAATGCTATCTAACATGCAATAAATCCCATAGATGCTCAGCCGGGAGTGACAGATTAAACTAATGGACTATAACAGACGGTCCAGCACTTGTGCATTATTTCGCATTGCTTTTCTCTCTCTCTCTCCACCTTGACAAAGCATTGTACATTTCATATATAATTCCAAGCAAGATCCGCCATGGATCATCTACTCCAACCACCTTTCAGGGGTGGGTGGGTGGGAGGGAGGGACTCAAGACATTATAATCATAACTAGCTCATTTAATGTTGTTGTGACTTTTTGTGTGTGGAGAAGGGTTGGCTTTTCTCCCACAAGGACCTCGGTGGAAGGATGTGCAATGCATCTTACTGCACACAGGAAGATGGGTTGCACTCACTTTGGAATGCCTGTCTATCAGGGCCAAGTTACCCAGTGTTTTCAGTTTAGTGCTTTGCATCTGGAAGTTGCTCTATCCCCACATGAATGAATGGGGGAAGATATTCCATTCAGCTCACATTTAAAGATGAACCTAACTAATTTGCACTTTCTGAAACGTTAAAGGTAAAGGTAAAGAGACCCCTGACCATTAGGTCCAGTCATGACGGACTCTGGGGTTGCGGCGCTCATCTCGCTCTATAGGCCGAGGGTGCCAGCATACAGCTTCCAGGTCATGTGGCCAGCATGACTAAGCCGCTTTTGGTGAACCAGAGCAGTGCACGGAAACACCGTTTACCTTCCCGCCGGAGCAGTACCTATTTATCTACTTGCACTTTGACGTGCTTTCGAACTGCTAGGTTGGCAGGAGCAGGAACCGAGCAACGGGAGCTCACCCCGTTGTGGGAATTCGAACCGCCGACCTTCTGATCAGCAAGTCCTAGGCTCTGTGGTTTAACCCACAGCGCCACCCGCGTCCCCTCTGAAACAGCACATGGACCGAAATGCGGTCATTCCTTTGCAATTCGCACTCCTCTGAATTTTGCAATGCATTTCTTCAGTCAAGCAATGTGTAGGGACGTGAACATATTTCGGGAAAGTGTGCCTAAAAATGCACATATTAGTGAAAATAATGCACTACATTTGGGGGATTCGCTATTAAAAAAATGGGTATATTAGGGGAAATGGCATGAAAATGTATTTGTTGGGAGAAATTCTGAATAAAATGCCAATGAATGCTCATTTGCAAACTGAAGTGGAAATGAGGAGAACTGTCCTTAAGATTGGAAAAATGAGTGGCCACAATTGACAGATTCATTCACCTTTGGCAACCATTTTACTTATTTTTGACAAAGGAAACTGAGGTGCATTCAGGAACACCATTAAAATGGTTAGTGCTCCCTGCCATTAGTAACCCCAGAAATTGAGGATTAAGCCTGCTCCTATGTGCATAAAACCATCTGGGGTTCTGTTTCTTCATCATACAAAGAATAGCAGTTTCTGATTTTCCCCAATCTTAAATTCTTCCCATTTCCACATCAAGTTTGCGAATTTATTTTTAAATTCACTAGCCTGGTCCCTCACACTAAACTTACTTTTACGTACAGGCACCCAAGCTCAATGGAGCTATGCCCCATTCAGGACTCAGTCAGCTGCACTGCAGGCAGCCAATTCAAGGCTACAGCACGTTTGGAGTAGTGAATTTCCTAGGGGGTCCAAAGAATAGCAAATAGGATACCCATCCTCTCAGAATTCATTCTCTGGGCTCTGCACACCTCCTCTCTTCCACCTGCCCTGCCACCCCAGCAACAAGAGATGCTTAAAAGAAGCACCCTAAAAGTTGGAGGGATTTATAGCAGAATCAACAGTATATTCAGGGAATAAAGGGGGGAGGGGCAAGTCCACCTAGCACCGACTGTACTCTCTAACAAGACTATATAGTGAGATTGCATTTGATGGCTTACAAGAGTATTGATCTGTGTGTAGTTCTCAGTGGTGCTACATTCGTTTTAACATTGATCTCGGTTTCATTACACCACTGCATCATGCACCCTTGGTGTCATCTCGGTGCCCCCTCTATAAAACCAAAGTGCTTTTTTGTTGCTGGCCAGATATACAGACGTTTTGTGTATCTTGTAATTCAAAACAAATCAATTCCAAGCCTATTTAGCCACAGTTGCACATGCGGGGAGAAAGACCCCATTCTGAAAATATTGACCTTTAATGACTTAAATCCAGAAAAGCAAGGGAACTTTGAGAATAAAAGGACCTTGACATATATGTGTGTGGGGGTTTTTTTAAAAAAAAATCACATAGGGTATGGTTTTGTTTGGGTCACTTGGTTTTTGTTGCGGTGGTTATTCTTCTGCATTATTTGTGCTGCCTTTTGCAGACAATTGAAAGACCATTTCTTTCCCTAATGGGCTTCCACATTCCCCCTCGCCTTCATTTGGAAAACATTGATTTCCCCCCTCCCCCAAACGCCTTCCCCCTGTGATTCTGTTTAATATATGAATACGTCCGTGTAATGCCACCAAGAAATATATAACTACAGCTCTGGGAGAGAAAGTTGGTTTTCCTAGTGGAGGTGAAGGCAGCTTCAGCAAGGTGGGCTCTATATCTCAAAGCGGCACTTGCTACAGTCTTGTATTCCGCTTCCTAGATTTGCTGTATTTGTCTATGCAAGTTAAGCCAAAAGGCGACCAGATATTGTTTTTGCCTTGTGCTTAGCAAATTATTCATATCTTGCGCATACAGTGTCAATGAATTCCTTTAACACAAATTTGCTGCAGCATTTTTCTCCTTGTTTGTCTTGAAATATTGGGCACAGGTGAGGCATCACATCAGCAGAGTGTGTCATGGCACACAAGGGTGCCTTACACTATTGAGTCAGGACGTTAGTCCACCAAGCCTGCTCCATCTTCCCTGGATGCATCTTCTCCATAGGACATTCCCTTCCTCCACCCTCTCACTAGTAACTGCCTCTTTGCTATCAACCAATATGTCTGTTGGTGACGTCCCAGGCAGTCCATAGGCAATGACAACAGCCCAGGAAGCATCTGCATAGCCTCCCATTGGGAAGGTGTAATGGACACAAATTTAATGGTAGGTGTGTTTAGAAAGACATTTATATAGAAATAGAAGGAGGCATGCTTAAGCCCTGCTGTTCTCAACATTCCTTTCATGGGTGGCCTTGGGAAAAGCTTTGCCAGACATCCCTGAAAGGCAAATTGTCAGGAGTCCAGTTTCCCAGCTTGATAACACAGAAAGTGTAGCTAATGAAAAAGGAGGATTTATTGCAAAAACAAACAGATAGCTCCAGACGGCTCTAACAAAGCCTCCAGCATCATTACTCAAGATGATCCTTCTGAAGACTCCTTCCGGCGTCTCCAGCAGATATTGAACTTATGACCCTTATGTCTCTTGTTTTGCTTCCTGTCTAACAACCCTCCCATTCGCCGACTCCTCGGACTTACTGGATCAGCTCCAACCTCTTCCGGTTCTGAGAGGCTGTCTCTGAATTTATTCGCACCTGATTGTGCTTCCGGCAAGCTTTGGCTGTGTTCTAGCCTGCTCTCAGCTACTGCCTTATCAGCCTCTCCATCAAGGTCAGGAAGAGCCAAAGTCTGCAGCTGCCGGCTCTCCCCTGTCTGACTAACATCAAAGCCTCTCTGTTCCTGGTTGCTATCTGCAGTTGACTGCAAACCTTCGCTTGGAGCTGGCTCATTCCTGACACAAATTCAGGCGCAGTGTGTGGGATGCCGACCATCCAACAGCATCCACTGGTTTCTGCCTGGCAATTTCCTCCCTAACTTGCCAACTTCCACTGCTTTTACCCATGAATATCCACTCCTCCTGCATTTGCAAGGAGACCACTAACACCCTTGAGTATATTATTCCCAGGCATGGTGTATTTGGAGGGCAACCTCACCTGGGTGAATGCATCCAGACACACACAATTCAACTCAATCACGTTTGAAACATCCCATCCACAGAAAAAGGCACACATCCATGAGCAGACATCCATGAAAAATGCCATTGGGCACATTCACTCATCAGCCACTCTCCATTCATTCACATACACGCCTCAGCTTCACTCTGCAAATATCCACAGAGCTTCTGTCCACTAGCTTCCAAAGATGAACCTCAGCCAGTTTGCATCAACAAGCACCAGCCTACTTCAGCCTTACAGAACCCTCCAGCTTCCAAATGCAAACTCATCCAACTTTCACCCCCCAGGACCTGCCGGCTTGCACCAGGTCCATTGTCAGACATCAACGACAATGGACACCAGCCACCTTTAACCCCACAATGCCCCTCAGCAAGTGAACATAGCCTCTCATTGCTCCACAGCACCCTCCTGCTAGATCAGTGTTTCCCAACCACTGTTCCGCGGCACACTAGTGTGCCGCAAGATGTTGCCTGGTGTGCCGCGGGAAAAATTAAAAAATTCTGCCACTCACTCGCTCGCTCGCCCACCCATCCCTCCATCCCTGCACCCGGCCTCTCCCCCTCCGTCCCCGGCGCGGGGGCTGCCGGGATCCGTAGTCCCCTCGCCCTTGGGCCCCGCGCGGGATGCGCGAACTACGTTTCCCAGCGTGGCCTGGCGGGCCGGGCGTTTTGTTTGAAGAGCTCTTCTCCCGGCCATGGAATGAGCGCAGCGGCGGTGGCCGGGCAGGGGCTCTTCCGCGCAGACCCCGCACAGCCTGCCTGCGCCCCCGCGGAGATCGGGCAGCAGGATGGAGCCCGGGGATCCCCGCGGAGGCGGAGCGGCGGAGGCGGAGGCTGCCCCCCAGGTAGGGCTGCGCGGGGTTTTTTTATTTTTGCAATGCTGCATCCGCGCCGGAGGGGACGCATCGGACTGCGGGGAGACCCCTTGGCGGGCGTGCAAGGCAATGCATGCGTGCAGGCATTGCATGGAGTGCAGTGCAATGCAATGGCAACGCGGCGCCCTGCATGCATGCATGCAACTTCCACCAGCGCTCCGGACTTGGCAGGTGAGGGGGGTCCCCAGTGGGCGGCAGAGAGAGCCGGGAGGGCGAAGGGGAGCCAGGGGGGAGCAGCGCTGCTCCCCGAGCCGAGCCCGGGGGGAAACTTCGGCGTCATTGCGCCGGGTGTTGGAAGCGGAGGCTGGCGGGGGCCCCTCACCTGCAAAACCTGGTCGCCTCTCATATATTTTGTGCATTGCATTCATCGCCCGCTTTCTCCTCCAAGGAGCTCCCGGGGGCGTGCGTGGTTCTCCCCGTGTTATCCTCGCAACAACAGCCCTGCGAGGTGGGTCAGGCGAGTGGCCCAAGGGAGCACCCAGGGATTGTCCTGGCCAGGTGGGGTGATTTGAACCCTGCTCTCTGCCCGGTCTTTGTCCTCATTTAGCCCCCACATGTGCATGACTGTGCATGACTGAGGTTTTCCCCCCTCGTCTTGGCTATGGTGTGAGTCTGTGCTGTTAATTAATGGGGTTCTGCCTTCGGAGAAGATGAGCCAGCCCTCAAGGAGGTGATTATGTAATTTGCTAGCAATTCATGTCCCTCCCGGCGTGACGCTGTGCGCTGACGTCACGGGGCTGTAATGGTGGTGTGCCTCGAGATTTTTTTCATGAAACAAGTGTGCCTTTGCCCAAAAAAGGTTGGGAAACACTGTGCTAGATGATCACTTCTTTCCATCTGCCTGTTTGTCTCTTTGTGGAGGGAGACCAGCCAGTGCTTAATGCCATGGCTGTTGCCCAATGTCTTCATTTAGAGGAGAGAAGAGGGCTTTCCCTTTGGCTTTCTCTTTGCCCCACCTTTATAGCCACTCAACTACCATGTGCTTTGGTGGCCTCACAGGCAGTCCACAACCAATAGCAACAGCTGGGGAGGCATTGCTGTGGCCTCAGACCTCACAATGGTGGCTGCATATCAGCAGTGATGTGTTTGTTTGCTTGATTGGTTATTGCTAAAATAATTTATAGCCCACTCCTGATTTGTGCTGAAACCAGAGAAGGGCATATCATAAACCTGGGATGGGGAGTGTTTTTCAGTCAAAGGGCCACATTCCTTTCTTGGCTACCTTCTGAAGGCTACATGCCAGTGCTGGGAAAAAGCAGTCAAGCAATGGATACGATTTATCTTTGTACAGTAGTCTCAATTCTCGAGGTTTCAACACCAACACATCTTCTCTCTATCCAGTTAAGCAAGAAACAATCACAGTTTATAGAAGTATTCCACCCAGGTGAAAGCACTCAAGGAGGATGCATAAAATGGCTGGTGGAGGGTTTATCCTAGGAAGAAACCTGAGGGCTGGATAGAGTGGCCTGGAGGTCATTTTTGTTCCATTTAGCCATCATGGCTAGTAGTCATTAATAGCCTTATTTTCTACAAATTATTATTATTATTATTATTATTATTATTATTATTATTATTATTATTATTATTATTATTTCCCACCCATCTGACTGGGTTGCCCCAGCCACTCTGGGCGGCTTCTAACATATACAAAAACATAATAAAACATTGCACATTGAAAGCTTCCCTATACAGGGCTGCTTTCAGGTGTCTTCTAAAGGTTATATAGTTACTCATCCCCTTGACATCGGATGGGAGGGCGGGTAGGCCCTCTGATTGGTTCCCAGTAGCTTCACTTCTCGCAATGAAGGAACCACCAGTGAGATTTTCACTGGATCTCAGTGTCCGGGCTGAACAATGGGGATGGAGGTGCTCCTTCGGGTATACAGTGCTGAGGTCATTTAGGGCTTTAAAGCTCACCACCAACACTTTGGATTGTGCTTGTAAACATACCCCTAAAAGCTATCTAAGCTTTAATTTGATCATTACCAAAGCTTCTGGTAGCAAATTCCAGCATTCCAATATGTGCAATGCCATAGTTTAAATATATTTTACCTGTGCCATTTTTTAACTCTGAGAACCTGGGAAATGAGCAATCACCAGAAGGTCAAGGGCAGCTCCCAAGTGGCGACTTCACCACCAGTTTGTGGATTCCTATCAACTTCACCTGTTCCACCATCTATGACCTAAACCAGTGGTAGCCAATGTCGTGCCCTCCAGATGTTGTTGGACTACAACATCCATCACCCCTGACCACAGATGGGAGTTGTAGCCCAGCAATATCTGGAGGGGCACCACGTTGGCTACTGCTGCCATAGAATCCATGGTTGGAAAAAACAAATTGTGATTTGCTTGTCAGAAGGGAAAGACTGCAATGGCTAGTGAAAATGGATAAAGCTGAAAAACAATTACACCACTGCCTATCACTGATGCTATATAAAATATCATGTCAGTGTTTTCATTGTAAACCCATAATTTTGGGGATTTATATCACTTATTGCACTTAAGATGACTATTCTGCTGAAGCAACAAATACAAACGATAATAAGAACAAAAAGTATCATTTAAGTACCGTGCTGAGCAATAACTATGCATCACCCCTCAAGCACTGAACAACAACTATAGATCACTTTATTCGAGGAAAGGGAAATTGTAGTGAGGTCAAGGCATTAGGTACAAATCTGTCTCTGCAGAATATAATAGTTGGGAAGAACATCAATTTCCATGTGGGGTGTCTTCCCTAGGAAGTAAAATAGATAATTCCAGCCTAGAATGTGATGACTCCTTAGATATTTCCTTGTCAAGCACCCAATTTTAATGAAGTTTGTTTCTGCTTTTCTTCTGGCTCTCCAACAAGGCAGCCGTTTAAAAGCCGGTCCCTTCAAATATGGGGCTGGCCATTACTGGTGGCTGGGTCCCATTGAGTCTAGTAGGGCAGAAGTCAGGGAACCCAATATTAGGTGAGGCCAGAGCCAATGATGAATTCTTGTTTTGCCCACAACTATCTCACTGCTGAGTTCTGCAAGGATCTAGGAGTCTTGGTTGACCACAAACTTGACATGAGACAACAGTGTGACGTGGCAGCTAAAAAAGCCAATGCAATTCTGGGCTGCATCAATAGGAGTATAGCATCTAGATCAAGGGAAGTAATAGTGCCACTGTATTCTGTTCTGGTCAGACCTCACTTGGAGTACTGAGTCCAGTTCTGGGCACCACAGTTCAAGAAGGACACTGACAAACTGGAACGTGTCCAGAGGAGGGCAACCAAAATGGCCAAAGGCCTGGAAACGATGCCTTATGAGGAACGGCTAAGGGAGCTGGGCATGTTTAGCCTGGAGAAGAGGAGGTTAAGGGGTGATATGATAGCCATGTTCAAATATATAAAAGGATGTCACATAGAGGGAGAAAGGTTGTTTTCTGCTGCTCCAGAGAAGTGGACACGGAGCAATGGATCCAAACTACAAGAAAGAAGATTCCACCTAAACATTAGGAAGAACTTCCTGACAGTAAGAGCTGTTCGACAGTGGAATTTGCTGCCAAGGAGTGTGGTGGAGTCTCCTACTTTGGAGGTCTTTAAGCAGAGGCTTGACAACCATATGTCAGGAGTGCTCTGATGGTGTTTCCTGCTTGGCAGGGGGTTGGACTCGATGGCCCTTGTCGTCTCTTCCAACTCTATGATTCTATGATTCTATTCTATGATTCTATGAACACTGAAACTCAGGAGGAGAAAGCTGGTAGCCAAGGCCACACCTGGGTTGGTTGTAAGGAAGGAAGCAGACAGGTGGGGGTTGGCTAAGGGCAAAATGAGTTTAGTGGGGCAATGCCCCATTCATCTTAAGAGAGAAGTCTCCACTGCTTGCCTCTGACAGCCTTCCAACTCTACTTGGTAAAGCAGGACACATCCCACTCCTCAAGAGAGACCATGAATGATGTCCCCTTTTAGGTTTTTCCAAGGAGACATAGAAACAGAAAGCTCGTACTTCTTTTTGATCCTTATTGTAACATGAAATAACACCCTAAAGCTCTGTCTCCGCCCCCCCCAAAAAAATCAGCAAGTCAGGAATATGTCAAAGTGTTTAGAGGCCATCATAGTGTTCGGATATGCATATATATGATTGACTATTGGTACCTTCTAGGAATAGAAGCCCATTTCATTGAGGAACGTCTCGAATGAATGATTAGATAATCACTTTGATGTGCCTGAATTATGTAATTTGTATTGATGGTACTGAAGCGCCACGTTCAGTAAACGAATTTGTCTGGGTTGACTTTATTTTGACTATACTTGTCTACTCAAACGTAATTTTGTCCCTGTGAGATCTTCTCTGGCTTGCAATATTGAATAAGATTTTGCACATGCATGATCAGCATTCAGCAGACTCATACCCAAAGCCAGCTGCTTTGGGTGGTGGTGGTGGGGCTTATCATATTGAATTAAATTCTGTACACTTAACCCGCTACTTCCTAATGAAACCATCACATTTTTTTGTGAAACTGGAGTACTTTACATTCATTACTTGCATGAAGGAGCAACACAACTACGAAAGGGTTGTGGGACCATGACCTCAGCCCCACATCTATTTTCATGCGGCTCCTTCTGGCTTCCCACATATTAGGGAAACCATTTGAAAACAGGGGTCCTGCTATACTACTTGTATAGGCTTCTCACTTGGTCAAGAACCCTGCTGCTGACATCTGCCCAGAACACAAGTAGTCCTTAGATGACCAAATCCACTTGGCTGGCAATCTTTCGTTTGGCAAGTCTTCTCCATTTGGGTCAGTTCTTTTGATTGCAAAACATTTCCTTGCAAATGTTTTGTGGGATTGTTGTCCCTCATCCAGCTGCACAACCCACCATATCTTTGTCTGGGGTCAAAAACTTTTGCATTCCCAAGTGTTGCTCCACCTAGACTTGTGATATGGAATAAGTGCAGAGCAAATGAAGCCAACTTCAGTTTCCAGCGGGGAAATATGATAATATCCATGCATGTTATGCATGCATGCAATGCGTAAGTGCATCAACATTATGAGCTGTGGTGGGAAAGGATGAGGTTGCTATCCCCTCCTCCGAGGTTCATTAATCATCCATATAAATCTATATTTATTGCAAAAGTCTATTGCAAATCAAGGCAATGGAAGCCCATTCACTCTATCACCGGACTTCATGAAGATTCTACATGGCATTCCCCAGTACCATTGGATCACAAGTCCCATCACCCCCAGCCAGCATCCCCAAGTGTGAGGTATGCTGGGCACTGTAGTCCAGCAACATTTGAGAACATCACACTGACTACACCCATTTAGATACATTTTGCTGGTAAAAGCTGCTGGGGGGGGGGGAGAGATTTTCAATAGAGAAACCACGTACCAAGAAAGAGTTAAGCACTTACTCTCCTCCTGTGCTAGCCTTCTACATCAAACGTCAACTTCAGTTTGGCACATTGTTTTTTTTAAAAAAAGGAAGAAGAAACAAAAACAAGTAACCGCGTAATTACACATACCCTGCAGTCCTGCCCTCTGTCCTACTGAGTAATAAACTGGAACTAAATTTTACAGCTCTGACTGCTGCTCAGCAAAAGGGAGACAAGGATTTACAGCTGGAAGTGAGTGATCAAGGATGACCAAAGGAACATAAAAAGCTGCCACACACCAAGGCAAACCAATGTTCTAGGCAGCTCTGTATTGTCTACACTGACAGCGTTTGCACTTTGTGGCAAAACTCCGTGAATATTGTACTATGAATACTCCAATCGTGCCCTCTCTGCTAGTGTGGGAAAATCAGACCACAGCCCCCAGCATAGCATTGCATCCAATCCTTAGTACCCATTTTACAGGTAGGAAACACAGAAGATCTGATATGTTCACATCCCCATAGATTGCGTAACCATGCAGAGCTTTAGCCATTGTTGTTCCTGTTTTTGTTCAACTATTAGGAGTTAGACACCTCTTGTCATGGACTGGCTGGATGCAGAGGAGTGGTGGGAGGCACTAGTTGGGGAACCCCCAAGGGAACCCCCAGGGGAAGAAGGCTCAGAGCCAGGGGCTTGGTGGTGGGATGACGATGAGCGATCAGAGGGAAAAGAAGGAATAGACTGGGGGGGGGAGGTGTCTAAAGCTGAAGAGGCAACAGTGTTTAGTGAGCAGGAAGAAGGTGGGGCTCCTAGAATCAGTCCTGATTCGGACACTGGAGAGGAGGGCAGACAGGAGATACAGATGAAGCCAGCTGCTGAAGAAGCCAGGGAGTCACCCCCTCCTGCTGTGACCAGCTCCCTACTCCTCTAGTCTCCCAGAACACACAGAGAAATGAAAAGAGCTGAAGAAAGATTGGTTGCACAGAGATTCAGTCTCTGATTGCTTGGGGTAAAAAGCCTAGAGAGGAGCGGAATTAAGCAGCTATGGGAAGGTGGGGACCTTCAATCCTGGCAACTGCCTCATTGGGGCAAGACCTACTGAAAAGAGTTCCTGGGATGACTAGGTCTGCACTGTTTTGGTTACTTTGAATAGAGAGTTAACTTCACTGACACCTGTGCTTGTTTATTGCTGACCTGCACCTCCTGACATCTTTTATATTCTTCTGACAATCATCCAAAGATCTACCAGTAGATGCTGATTGTGTCCACCTGTTCCTTGGAGCACTGCAATTCAAACCTGGGTCTCTAGGTATTGTTGGACTACAACTCCCATAATCTCTAACCTGTTTAGCTAATGGTCAGGAATGATGGGAGTTGAAGTCCAATAACATATGGAGACCCAACGTTGAAGAACACTCTCCTAGGACACAGCTGAAATCAGTGCCACTGTGTCTTCTAAATCTGAGTCTTTCATGACACTGACCGATCTTGAACTTGTTTATTTCAAGCCATGTCAGTGTCTAACACAATATTGAAGATTCCTTGTCCCCAAATGTGACAAAGAAGGAAAGGTGACAGACGGCCTTCCCTTCTAGCAATGAGCTGGAACTTTTGCTTATTGAAATTTGTTATCTTACGAAACAGTCTCTTTTCATCAGAATCATCACAAAAGGAGCATTTGTTGAGATTTTGCAATCTGTACGTTTATTTAAATTTAATTGAGTAATTAATCAGTTAAAAGCCGGTTAATTCATCAACATAATAAAACTGTTGACAGCCCTTCTCAGATTAATAAGTCTGTGATTCTCTCCCCTTTAAAGCATGTAAGCAGTGAAGCAAGCTGTTAGCTTCCGGCCTTTGCAGAGTCTATTCTCTCGCTAATATTAATAACCTCTGAGTGAAGGAAAGGGAGAGAAAACACAATCCAGTGCTTCATCCCATCACCTCACCTCCTTCCCTGCACTACAGTCTTTTGCCTCACGCTTCATGAGGCTAGTATTAATTCAGAACCTAGTATGGCCTTCACTGCGCTTGAGCCATTCAGATTTATGAGTAGGACAAAATTAAACAGGGTTGAAAGAGGACATTCATCTCCTCCTTCACTTATTTATTACATTTGTATTCCACCCTTCCTCCAAGGAAATTAGGTGTGTACACCAAGCTGGCTCCAGAGGTTGGTGAGGTCAGGTATTTGCTGGGTACACTAGACGGGCAAAGAGTTTCCAGCACCACCAGCAGGTCAGCAATACCATCATGGAGAGGGTCAGAAGCAGGGCAAGAAAACTCTTGGTTTATATTGTACCACCTCTGAATGGGTAGCTGATGGAGGCCTGGTCTACATATGGAGTAGAACCAAGTGGTAGGATGGTGTTGAGGTAATTACATGGGCTGTTCCACTTCAGACTGCTGGTGCAGAATTCCAGTTCTGAATGCAGAAACCAAAATAAAAAAGCAATCATGGAATCATAGTGTTAGGAGGTTTCTAGCCTAGCCCCTTGCCAATCCAAGAAACCTCTTTGTATATTTTTATACCCTGACATAGCAAGGAGGAAGGTTCTATTCAAACTCATTACTTTCTGTGCTGAGTCTTCTACTGTGGAACCTCAGGTTACAGACGCTTCAGATTACAGACGCTTCAGATTACAGACTCTGCTAACCCAGAAATAGTACCTCGGGTTAAGAACTTTGCTTCAGGATGAGAATAGAAGTTGTGTGGCAGCGGAGTGGTGGCAGTGGGAAGCCCCATTAGCTAAAGTGGTACCTCAGGTTAAGAACAGTTTCAGGTTAAGAACGGACCTCCAGAACAAATTAAGTTCTTAACCCGAGGTACCACTGTATTGCCAATGAGATTTTGACATAGGGGGACATTAAAAATGTGGTCATTCACCTGAAGTCTGAAATGGCACCATCTATCCTGCCATGTCTGCATGACACTTCTGGACTAAGTGTTTCAGCACCTAAATCATTTGGATTGCCCTGATCTGCCTTTTGAGAATGATCCTCACACACCCCCCTCTCCGTGTGTGTGTGTGTGTGTGTGTGTGTGTGTGTGGCCATTTACTACTACTACTACTACTACTACTACTACTAATAATAATAATAATAATAATAATACGCCATCCATCTGTCTGGATTTCCCCAGTCACTCTGGGAGGCTCCCAACAGATTCAAAGCCCAATAAAACATCAAACATTAAAAACTTCCCTAAACAGAGCTGCCTTCAGATCAAGGTCATGACATTTTAAAATATTTGAACCCTATCTCTTCCAACTCTCTCAACAGATTTACACTACAAGCCTATGTGGGTTTTGTGCCAGTATGAGTGATGTCGCTTCCCCTCAAAACGCCTGTGAATTGTCATTTGCTTAGTCTGCTAGGAATTTTCTGCTAGAGAACCATAGTTTTTATCAAAGAACTATAATTCCCCGGATAGAGTATGTCTTTTAAATCTGATTAAGGCTGCAATCTGTCCCATTAAATGTGCCTTCTCCTGTCCCTCTATGATCATTCGCTTATTCCCTCCACTACTTAATGGTGCTGGCATTTTTCCCCAAGCCTGCCAAACTCTTGAGGAAGTTCCGTTTAAAGCCCCATCATCAATAGTGGCTTTATTACACAGCCAGCTGCTACATGCATCCAATATGTTGCTTATTGAATTATACATGCTTTTGTTGTTGTTGTTAAGTTCCTCTATATTTTTGTAAAAAGAAAAATCTATAGGGATAGGAGGACAGCTTCCTTTGTTATTACTGAGCCCCCTCTCTACAAACTGAGGGGTTTGTGGCTGGTTGTGGTTGTTGTTCTGCTTGTTTTTGCATTAAAGATGGAGCCATCTGTTCCTGCGAAAATGTGCCAGATAAGTGAGAAACAATTAATTCGGGTAGTTAGTGAACTGTGAAACCTGTCTTCTTGACAATGTTCAGCTTTTTCGGTTCTGGACAACAAAGTCAGTGCACAGTCAGGAAGAGACCATGGCCATAGAACAATTGATTGAAAGTAGGACCCGTAATAGTGCATGAATCTTTTTATTTTTTTATTTTAAAAAAAAACTCCCATTGTTTGATTGACATGATGAGTCGGGGCCTCGTTGAAGGAAATGATTCAACTGATAAACATTTCCTCCAATCCTGCTAAAGAAAGACTAGGGACTCAGCTATACAGCTGCAAATATAATGTTTTAAGTAGTTTATGTGTTTTTATACAAATGTGACACTAGATGGTGAAGGTAAGCTTAATGGCAAATTCAATATGTTTTAAAAACTTTTTCAAAAAAAGCATTTTCACAGTGTTCTTTATATGTGTTTAGATTTCACCTAGGGCTGCAAGGTTTAGATTTCACCTGGGGGAGCGAAACTCAGACGCTGTGGGCAAAATGTGGCCCTCCAGGTCTCACTATGTGGCCCACAGGTATCTTCTTATAATTTGAAATAACTTCAAACAGGCCTAAAATCAAAGGTTGGTCTCTCCCCAGAGTCTCCATTAACCTGGAGCTATTTTCTCTTCAGGAGAGACCTCATTATCACATCCTTTGTTCTCTGTGGCTTCCAGAGAAAGACTCAAAGCCCTTCAAAATGGTGATTTGCAACTGCATACCTTTCACATGATCTAAAGTTATTATTATTATTAATTAAATTTATATATCGCCCTATTCCCATAGGTCACAGGGCGGTTGACAGGATAAAAGCAGAATATAAAACCATAAAATACATAATCAAGATAAAAACAAAAATAACCCAATAACCTGCCCCCCCAGCACACTTTAAAAGGGCATTGTTAAACACTACGTGAGAGCTAGCAGAGAAAATCCAAAGTTAATTATTAACACATTTAGATGCTCAGAGAGCTCTTCTTAGCTTCAATATAGCTCAGTGGAATTTTCCATGTTAAACCTTCAGCAACACACATACAAATACATAGAGGGTTTTTTCCCATTTCAGTATACAATTAAACAATTATACATAATACTTGCTTCACACCCTCCTTGAGTATTTTTTCCAGGCTGGAATGTGTCATTGAACTCTAATAATGACTCTTGCTTGCCTGGCTAGAGGCATTTGTGGGAAAGAGTGTGTGTACAGATACTAGACTAATGTGCAAAAATTGCATTTATATTCCCTTCTGCCTCTGTTTCCACCCACTACTGACATGTGGCCCCTAGAAGTTTGCCCAGAATGGACTGTGGCCCTCAGGCTGAAAAAAGCTTCCCCACCCCTCCTACGCCTACTTACTTTGGCACATGCCCTGCTGAACTCAGCAAGACTTCTGAATAAACATGCATAGGATTGAGTGCACATCAATAAGAATTAGATTCTAGTGAGCTTAGTGGGGCTTACTCCCAGGTAGATCCTGGTAGCCTGCATCCCACTGAAGTCAATGGTATCAAAATGCAACTTGAATAAGATGTTCCACTGGTGTCGGAAAAGGAGGGAACATTTTACCATATGTGGTGGGATTGTAATGAACTTTTTTAAAAATGGGAAATGATATACAATGAATTGAAGAAAATGTTCCATCTAACATTTGCTAAAAAACCTGAAGCATTTTTGTTAGGGATTGTAGGAAAAGACCTGCCAAAGAAGTTGAAAAATATCTTCATGTATGCAACAATGGCGGCGAGAGTTTTAATAGCACAAGGATGGAAGACTAAGGAAATCCCGACTAAAGAATTATGGCAAGAGAAACTGATGGACTATGCAGAATTGGCAAAATTGACACATAAACCTACAGGACAAGGATAACTGTGACTTTAAAGATGAATGGGAACCTTTTACAAAGTATCTAAAGATCCAACAAAGTGAATTGGACTCCTTGGCAGGCTTTGAATAAACACTCACAAACTTTTTATTGATAATAACTAGTTAGACAAATCAAGGATTTATACAATTTTGTAACATGCAGAGAATAGCATTTATAGAGAAACCAGAGATTGGAACTGAGGGAAGTCGGGGGAAGTCGGGGAGGGGGGGTTGTTTTATGGGAGGGAGGGGGAGGGGAAAATGAGGGGGATGTTTTAAGATAATATGCTTTGTTTAAATTCCTAATAATTTTTTTTTTTTAAAAAAAAAGATGTTCCACTGGTGTCAATGGGACATGACCAGGCCTAACTTTAACTCCACATGTGTGCAATTCTGATACATTACAAACATAAAACTCTGTTATGTTGTGAGGCAGCTTGCAACCACGCAAAATGCAAATGCAAACATACCAATGGGGGGAAAAAACAATACAAATCAAACTGAATCTTAACATATTAAAAGTATTAAAATACATTTCCCTGCTACAAAGGCAACAGATTATTCCCCACAAAAGCATGAAGAGAGAGCAAGAATAAGCAGCCCCTGCTTTTAAGGGTCCCAGGTGGCCAGGCAGCACAAGGCAGGTGAAGCAGTTGACCCCAATGGTTCCAGCAGTCTTCATCATTTCTGGTTAGATTAGGTATGGCCAGGTGCACTAATTCCTAGGGGCCAAGACAGTTTTGCCCCCCTCAAGTATGTTTTAGGGGGCCAACCCTGCCCTCAATATTCAGGGGGCCTTCATCTCCACCCTGTGGCTCTTTACAGGATCATGAACGCACTGTCAGGGTGTCGTACGGCATGGCACAAATGATGTCATGACATTGCGCGGCATCACACATGTGACATCATGACATTGTGTGCCATTGCACACGCCGCCACCCCCCAATCCTCCTAGGAAGATGGCGCCACAGTATGGCAGAAAGGGAATAATTATGTTCCCCCTTTTAAACGGGGTAGGGGAAAGAAGCAGTTTAATGGCTTCTTAATTTTCATTTATTTGTGTCTTTTTTTTAAAAAAGAACAAAGGCCATTTTGCATAGAGAACAAATTCCTTTTTGTGTCCCCTCCCCTTTTACCATTTTAGATTGATTTTAGCCTATGACGTTGGCCTGCATGAAACACAGCTCATGCACAATGATCCAAGGTGTGTGTGTGTGTGTGTGTGTGTGTGTGTGTGTGTGAAATAATAATATTGTGGCATTAAACTGTGCAAAGCCACAACAAGCGGCTGTTCATTACAATGTGGCTAAATGGCTATTCTGTGACTCTCTCCAGTGTTACAGTGCAGTGGCTTAATTAAATGAAGAAAGTGGGGAGACGTGCTTTATTTATTAGTTTTTCACGCCACAGTAATGCAAATAATAATAATAATGAGTTGCAGCTTTAATAAAGTGCTCCAAATGTGATATTCCTTTCATATATTATTAATACCTTCGCAGCTCTCATAAATACAGGCTTGCCTTTTCTCTACCTTCTTTATGATGAGCTGCTGCTCGGGTAAAACAGAAAAATTCAACATGAAGCTGTCAGAATGGTGCCAAGCTGCACAAAAGGCTGTAGCAAAGCAACACCAAAAGCCAGTTGTGAAATGGTAGCATAATTTGGGTTGGGGTGAAAGGGGAAGTGGCCCCAGAGATGACTGAGTAAAAGGGCACATAATGAGCATCAAAGCTTATGTGATATTTTGACACTTCTGGTTGTTGTTGTTGTTTTAAAAAAGACACATGGTTTTGTTGTCAGCATGTAGCCTTTTCAGACCTTTCCCATTGGTGGGGTCTGCGTTGCTCCCGGGAGGGAGAAAGGAAGTCAAATGACACCAAGATTTGGTTCAGAGAAAGAGTTTATTCTGCTCTCCAGATAGCAGAAGGCACTGCGTGATAGGTTCACAGCAAGCACACAGAAAGAGAAATTTCATGCAGTATATGTCCCCTTCAGACACCCTCTCCACCTTCCCCAGGAATCCTAGCCACGTCAGCTTGTACACTTAGGTTGACATCCTTGAGCATCCTTGAGCATAAACAGATATCCCTGTTCCTGTGTGCTTATCTTGGGTCAAGAAGGTCACCCACTATAGGGGTACTCCTAGCGCCATCTCCAGGAGCATGGGCTGACAGGCCTGACAGGCAAGGTCTGTGGTCAGGATATTTACATCCTACAAGATAAGACCCAGATCTTCCATCCCGTCTCCACTCGGAACTGACAAGGCCTTCCGTCATTACCAGCCTTCATGGACTGATAAGGGAGACGGTCATGTTTGTACAGCTGGGTTCCTGTTATACATGAGCTCAAGTTAATGGATTTTAGCTAATGGATCATTGAAGAAGGAATTTGGGAGTTATTGGGGCCTGATTTGGGTGGCTCAGCGCAAGCAGGTTTCAGGCTTGGTTAACCTGTTCCTTCAAGTATGGAATGATTAGAGAGATTTTCAGGCAGAGAAGTAGACTCCCAAACACATAGGGAGAGAACAAAGAACACATCTCCTAAAAAATGGCGGTACTCCCAATTAAGGATTACTCCTCCCTCAGTCCCTATTTATCTACGTCACTCCTACGTCTTGAAATCTGAGTTTGTAGCCTCTGTGCCTTCTGTTCTGAGACTTTCTGAGCTCTCCATGAATTTGGAGAAGGGGGTGGATGCTATCCAGAGACTGTGAATCTGTTAACCCTCTCTCTTCCAGTGTTTCTTCTCCTAGCTGCTCCCCATCCGGTATTTCCTAGCTTCTGCCTTCTGAACTATGTCCTTCTGCAAACCAGTGTTCCAAATCTATACTTTCCTCCCGCTCCTGGGAAGATTCAGGATCAGGAGTAGGAGCAGGGGGAGGGGGTGGCTCCCACCATTCTTCCTCAGTACAACCCTCCTCAGCAAGGTCCCTGACATCTACACCATTTTGGTTACCCCTGCCTTAGATGATGCGTGGTGGCCTGGTCTTCAAGTTCAGAAGGAAATAAAACCTTGCAAGCTTTTTATTAGTAAGAGTAGTATCGACTTCTTTTGAAAGCGTTCAAAGGTTTGGAATGTATGAAACACTACAGACAGAGACAGATTGCCAGGTAGAAGGCAGGTGATGTGATCAAAGGGGGAAGGTAAATATAATTTATTACATTCTTCAGTAATTTATTTTGTGGATGACACCATTGTTATGACTGGTACATTGTATATAATATAGATGTTTTAAGAAATGCGCCCTCATTGCTCTTCTGTAGCTGACATAGTGGCATCACTTTTGTTGAATTAATTTATAGTTTCTGCTGTTAATGAGTTGGGAGTGTTTTATTCCACTGAACATCTAGCGCTGGGGTTTTATAAGGAATCTTCAAATTTGCAGTAATATTTTCTCTTAGATTTTGGTCAGGGAGGACTAGAAATTCCAGTCCACTTCTAAACTAAACTAAATTTCTCATTCTCGCATGTGCAAGGATGGAACTTTCTAAAAAGAAAAATCTCAATTTCAAATTTATCTGCACAGATATTTTACTAAATAAAATCTCGCTCCTTGGTCTCAATCATCAGTGAGTGATTTGTTTTTTTTACCAGTTCTGCATTATTATCCACTCTAGGTTTCCATAAGTCACCAGAAGATAAACAGATTCATGCAACAATGCATATAACTGTACAATAAAGTCCCACATATAATTCTGCAGAAATATAGTGCTGCATGGGGCTTGATGCTTTCATATGTGTTATGCATGTACAGTGGTGCCCCGCAAGACGAATGCCTCGCAAGACGGAAAACTCGCTAGACGAAAGAGTTTTCCGTTTTGGAGGTGCTTCGCAAAACGAATCTCCTATGGGCTTGCTTCGCAAGACGACAATGTATTGCGAGTTCCTGCTGGTTTTTTTCCCTCCCCCCCCCCTTTTTCTAAGCCGCTAAGCCGCTTATCAGCTGATCCGATCAGCAGATAAGCCGCTAAAAGCCGCTACTAGCGCTACTAGCGCTAAGCCGCTTATCAGCTGATCTGATCAGCAGATAAGCTGCTAAAAGCCGCTAATAGCGCTAATAGCGCTAATCCTTCAATGGGCTTGCTTCGCAAGACGAAAAAACCCGCTAGGCGAAGAGAATCACAGAACGGATTCTTTTTGTCTTGCGAGGCACCACTGTACCTTTTCATATAATTTAGTGTTATGGATAGATAGATAGATAGATAGATAGATAGATAGCCTGGCAATGCATAAGCAGGTTGGACAAAAACATTCCTGTTTAGCCCTGTGAAGATAGGCATCGCCTTAGACCTCCCAGCAACCTTAACAAACTACATTTCGCAGGCTCCTTTGGGACAAAGCCATGATTACTTAAAGTAGAATACTACTGCTTTAAATGTATAGTGCAGATAGAGCCTTTGTTTTACTCACAGCAGACCTAGTGAACATGACGAAGGTGGTCCATCAATTTCAACAGCTCTACTCTAAGCAAAACTTAGTTAAATACCACATACCGTTTGGGCCTGGTTCTTCAAAACAGACAATGATTTGCTTCCCTGGGGAACACATTCCACAAAAAGGGAGCTACTTCTGAATAGACCTGTTCTTGTATCAGCACCCTCTGCACCTCCCTCAGGTGAGGAGGGCCTCTGAAGATGAATACAATGTCTGGGTTGGCTCAGGTGGGGAGAGATGATCATAGGTGGGGTGAGGCAATTCACACATGGTCTGGGAAGAATGGATCAGGTCAGTTCTTACCAGAATTCATAAAGAGCTGTTCAACAGTGGAACAGACTACCTCAGAAGGTGGTGGAGTCTCCATCACTGGAGGTTTTTAAACACGCTGGATGACTGTCAGGGATTTTCAAGCCATGATGCCTGCATGGTAGAGGGTTGGTCTAGATGACCCTTGGAATCTTTTCCAACTCTACAATTCTATGATAAAATCAAATTTCTCAAGCATCCCTGCTTATGATCTCCTCACGCTCATCTTTGCAATACAACTCATATGAGTTCAACCCTCCAACATTTCTCTGATGAAAATAGGGACATCCCATTCCATAAAGATAATTTTACTGTTTATAGCCCACACATCTTACTGGATTGCCCCAGCCACTCTGAGCAGCTACCAACATATATAAAAGCATAGGTAAAGGTAAAGGACCCCTGGATGGTTAAATCCAGTCAAAGGCGACTATGGGGTGCGGTGCTCATCTTGCTTCAGGCTGAGGGAGCCGGTGTTTGTCCTCAGACAGCTTTCCAGGTCATGTGGCCAGAATGACTAAACTGCTTCTGGTGCAATGGAACACCGTGATGGAAACCAGAGTGCACGGAAATGTTGTTTACCTTCCCACCACAGCGGTACCTATTTATCTACTTGCAATGCTATGCTTTCAAACTGCTAGGTTGGCAGAAGCCGAGACAGAGCAATGGGAGCTCACTCTGTTGCGTGGATTCGAACTGCCGACATAATAAAACATTAAACATTTTTTTAAAATTCCCTATATGGGATTACCTTCAGATGGCCTGGGGGTCAGATAACTCCACACCGTCCAACGTTTCTCCAATGAAAATAGGGGCATCCTAAGGAAAAGTGGGACATTCCAGGATCAAATGAGAAAGCCGGATGGCTTCTCTAAATCAGGGACATCCCTGGAAAATAGGGACACTTGGAGGGTCTGTGAGTTAGGGTGATTGATGCCAAACAGCTATCTGCTTTCTCTGATAGCAGAAACATCACCACAAGTATTATAAAACATATTCCTGGCCTTCAGATATTGGACTGCTTGATATTGTACTGCTTGTAGAAAAATATTTACAATTAAGCATGAAAATAAGTCCCACACAGACATGCAGATTAAACATCCTGGCAGTCAGTTCTGCAAAGAGTTCGCTTCCTTACGAGAAAGTGGCCAATATTTTGAGGCTTAATAATGTATAAAAGTTTAAAAGAGCAAAAAATGAATCAGTATTTAAAAACGACAACAACAACAATGCACACACATAATTGCTTTTTCTTCCATTTCATCTGTAACTTTAAAAATTCAAGCTCATACCAAGAACTAACTTAGTTGGTCTTTAAGGTGCTACTGGAAGGAATTTTTTTATTTTGACTATGGCAGACCAACACGGCTACCTATCTACTACTTTAAAAATTCAGCATGAATCTCTTTGAGTCCATGGCTGGCAACGCTACTTACATCTCTACTTCTAAAACCTCTGAAGAGATACAATTACACCCCCCCAAAAAAAAACCCCACTCTTGAGTCTTAGCATTTGGGTTTTGTACAGTTTCTGTAGTCAGCTGAATCTCTATAAAATGCTACGCTTTGCCCCCTTTCTTTTGCTTTGGAAACAAAATGTTGGCTTCAGAACATTAACCTTTACCACGTTTCTCTCATTAAAAAAAAAAAGAAGCTGCATAAAATTTCCGGGAGTGACTACATGCTAGGAATTAATGCCCGTGGATCATAATCACAATTTTAAAAAATATGACCCAATTAATTTGGTTTGCATAGCGTACATAGCCACTCCCAGCTGTATGCTCACAATTCACTCAGCCTGGAGTCTATTGCTGGCTTATAACAACACTTAGCAGCTGTTAGACAGGGTGATCACCTGTTGTTAGCCACAGGTAGCCTTAATTCTGATGCTAATTGCTCATAGTGTTCTGCTCATTAAGCTGCCCCCAGTGTCAGGATGTGACTGCTCAATGGCAGATGGATGGCAGAGTGAAATGCCTGAGCTATCTCCTCATGTGAAAAACAAGATTGCATTTTAATACATGGAAAAGACTCATTCATCTAGCATCACACTACACATTTATTTATTTTAAATATCTAAACTCTTAAGGTATAGCCCCCAGAAGACAGCCTGCAAGTAACAAAGCTCCATGGGAGATATGTTTGGATGGGGTTTTTTTGTTTTTTATTTAAACAACAACAACCCTGTAATAATCCAGAACTACAAGAACTTGCCAAGTCCCAGGGATCAGTGACATAGAGAAACATTGCTAAGTAGAGACAGACTAGAACTAACAAGTCTTCAAGGCATGTTTGAAAGCTCCTTCTGAATGGGCCTTTCCTAGTTCTGTACAATGGGGGTTCCACAACTGTGGGGCCACCACTGTGAAGGCCCCATCTCTTGTGCTTGGCAACCTAACTTGGGGACATTCAAGGAAGGCCTTTGCAGTTTGTATTAATAAATGAGCAGGAACATATGATCACAATCAGAATTGCATCCTAATGGATAAATAATGGTAGTTTAGTTAGCAGGAAGAAGCTATGGTAGAGAGCAGTCCAGAATCAGAGGCAGAAATGGAGGCTGGAGAGGAGGGGGGAGCCAGGAGTCAGAGATGAGTCAGGTTGCTGAAGGAGCCAGGGTGTCTCCCTATCCTGCTGTGATCACCTTCCCTTCTTCCTAATCTCCCAGAACCAGAAGAGGTATGAAGAGAGAGGAGCAGAGACAGACACAGTTACAGAGTCTCAGATTGCTTGAGAAGAACCCGGAGTAGGAGGAGATAGTTTCAGTCCTGGCAACTGCCTCATAGGGGCAAGATCTACGGGGACAAGTTGCTGTGCTCACTGGGCCTGGCCTTCTGAGCTGACCTTGTTTCCTTGAAAAGAAAGTTACCTGCACTGGTGCCATGTGATTTATTGCTGTCCTGTTCCTAGCATCTGCTCCTAACATCCAGGCTTCCAGAAAGCTACAAAATAATCTGAAATACAAAATCTTCAGATTTCCTGAACTTCTGTGGAGGGTAGAAAAACCCAGGTATTCATTAACCTCTTGGATCCAAGCCATTATAAACTTGGCTTCTTGAACTGGACTCTGTATGGAGGAGGATGTCATTAACATATACTGTTGTCCTCCTGCGGCTGGTTTTATTTCTGCTAAATCAATTATTTCAGCAACGCAGAGCAAATAATGCTTTGTTTCTTCTGATAGTAATTTGAGTCAAATTAGGATAGACCCCTATGGAGTATTTGGATTCATTTTCATGACTACTCCCCACTATATTCTGCGTAAATGGAGAAAAGCAATTAAAAGTTTCCTACTGATAGGAACAAACGCGAATGAGATTTCTTCCCCTTTCCTTGTAGAGTTTAGTTGCAAATGTGGTCTACCCAACAACTTGTATACAAAAGAGGGTTGGGGGGGGGGAGAGAAGGAACGAAAGAAAGACTAATTCCTACGCACAACAAGATAAACCTAATGAGATAAAATGGCTGGCTGGGAAAGGCTTAAAAAAAATTAGCAACAACTTTCAGCAAGCTTAGCTCTGATCTTGGTCAATGTGTCTCTGCGTGAGCCATCTTTTATTTTGCTGTCTTAAGCTGTGAAAAACAGAGTAGGTTGAAATTGTTCTATCAGGCACACAGCCTGACATGAAACACGCTCAATGTGGGTCAGGGACAAAGGACAAACCAAAATGAAAAGGAGAGCAGCTTCTTTGATATAATCTGGGAGCAGAAAAATTAGAGTGAACCGGGAGGCGGGAAACCAGTGCCTGGCTAGTATGTTTTTTAATTGAGGCCATTGCCATTAGGCATGTGGGAGAATTTCAGTCCAATTCACGTTTGCACACGAGCCTACCTAATTTGCACGTACTGAACTAAAAATTCCCAGACTGAAATGCAACTTTCCTTCCAAATTCGCACTTTTATGAATCTTGCAATGATGGTTTTTTTGGGGGGGAGTCTATCTGCTATCATTTAACTTCTGTTTAATTAGTTCTTAAAGGGTTCTGCATTTTGTCTCTGGCCAACTAGTCATTGTAGCTTTTGATGCCATTTCAGTTGGCTGACAAGTAAGAGATACCGTATTTTTCGCCCTATAGGATGCACTTTTTCCCCTCCAAAAATGAAGGGAAATGTGTGTGCATCCTATGGGGCGAATGCAGGCTTTCGCTGAAGCCTGGAGAGTGAGAGGGGCTCCAAACTCCCGCGGGCTCCGAAGGCTTGCGGATAGCTGCCTGCAGCCCGAAGCCCGGGGAGTGCGGCACTGTGCACCCCAGGCTTCGGGCAGCTATCCGCAAGCCTGCAGAGCCCGGCGGGAGTAGCTGCCCTAAGCCTGGGGTGCGCAGCGGGCTACATCTTCTGGTGTATAATTAGACATGTGCATTTTGTTTACCTGTAAATCCAACTCAAGAAAGACTGGGAAGCATGAAATGAAATGAAGTCTTGAAATCTAGGAAGAAAAGAATTCTAGGTAAACTGTTCTGAATCTCTCCCCTTTCTAAATTTCTTGCTTCCTCCCAACATCCCCCATTGGATTTCTTCTCTTTTTGCAGACCACCTGAAAATTGCTGTGAGTCTTGATGGACCACTTAATAACTTTTTTGTTCTACATAGAAAAATACATGCATAACTCATGTTTTAATGACTTTCTTCTTATTCAGTGTCAGGACCGTTGTAAAAAAACTTGTACTATTAAAATCACAAGCCCTAGGCCAGGCTGCTGAAATAGGATACTTTTCACTGTTACTTTTTTTTAAAAAAAGGATAAATTAGTAGATTGCACCAGGATCAGATTATTGAAATCACAGAGCCTGTTTGACAATCAACAGCCTTGTCGGCTGAAATAAAAAAATAAATAAAGCAGTGGGTAAACACTAGAATGCAACAATATGACAGCTTTCTACATGCAAGGAGGTTATATATCTTATTATATATGTCATATATCTTATTCTTAGATCCCCAAGTCTAGGAAAGAATCCAGGCCGCAACACCATTGCCAATGCCACTTAGCATAAAGTTAGAAGTAGGCGTTTGAATCAAGTTAGGATAGACACTTATGAAGTAAGGTAAAGGTAAAGGGACCCCTGACTATTAGGTCCACTCATGACCGACTCTGGGGTTGCGGCGCTCATCTCGCTTTACTGGCCGAGGGAGCCGGTGTACAGCTTCCGGGTCATGTGGCCAGCATGACTAAGCCGCTTCTGGCGAACCAGAGCAGCGCACGGAAACGCCGTTTACCTTCCCACCGGAGCGGTACCTATTTATCTACTTGCACTTTGACGTGCTTTTGAACTGCTAGGTTGGCAGGAGCAGGGACCGAGCAACGGGAGCTCACCCTGTCGCGGGGATTCGAACCGCTGACCTTCTGATCAGCAAGTCCTAGGCTCTGTGGTTTAACCCACAGCGCCATTTTCATGACTGTTCCCTTCTGTAGGAAACCTCACTATATGGGACCTCACCATGAAAACAGGGGTTGATATAGCAGAAGAAATGGGGGGGGAGAGAGAGAGAGAGAAATGAGGTGGGGTTCTGCTCACAGCAGGCTGTGCATCCCTTGGTTCTGTCCGCAGTTGGTTCCGCTCACTTATTTATTAAGTTTATATCCCATCTTTATTTGTTTGCAGCTAAAAGCCAATGAAGGTTATCACTCTGTCCTCATTTTCT